>NC_138781.1:44744901-45486494 GCF_965178545.1 Coloeus monedula
CCTCAGGGTCACAAGATAGATTGGATGAGATGCCAGCCAGAGCTGGACTGTACCACCAACTGTGTTGTAACTCCAGCCAGAGAAAATTGCTCTCTGAGGTTTGCTTGGTAGTTTTGTAAGATATAACTGAAGAAATAACTGAAATGGAAAGTGAAAACTAGAAGAAAATATTAAGGAGATTCCTGGAAAAGTGTTGGCCTTGGAATTCATTACTCAACAGGATCTAAAATGCCAAAGCACCTCTCTGCTACTCATTTGAGCTGATAAAGACTTTCATTTTATTTTTGACTTTTACAATTGCAGGTGTCACAGAGAAGAATAATCAGCATCAACCCCATGGTCACCAAGGCTATGAGCTCTGCTCTTTTTATCTAGATGGATGAAAAGGTTAACAGCCCAGAAGGGGAGTTCCTTTTGTTTCCAAGATGGCAGCAACTAGTGGCGAAAGTCAGCTGCAGCGGATTATCAGAGACTTGCAAGGTACATGCTGACAGATACATTCTGGAGGCTGGACTGCATCCTCTGGGTTTTAGATAACAGAGAGTAGGAGCTGTGTTTTCAATTGTGTAACTCCTTCCAGCAGCAATTGTAGCAACATAATTCAAGGTGTGCAATGTGATGGATTTTTTTTGTGAGACAAGTGCTGTACCTTCTGCAGGACCCTGAATTCTTAAATCCTGCAAATTTAAACATACAAGAGAAGAAATAGGTTTTACAATTTAAAGAAAGGTGTGTGGGGGGTGTGCATTGTGAGCTAGTACTTCATCAGCATGCAGAGAGTTACAAGACTTTATGTGAAGTTAGGAGAAAACGCCTAAAACTCAGGCTTCCTGCATGGGAAGCTGGTGAGGAGTTGTTGCTAATGTGGGAAGGGGAAAAACCAGGAGGCCAAACCTAGCTGGGAAAGGAGACCCAGAGGAAGAGTGCAGGAGAATTGCATCTGCTGTTCTTGCTGCAGTGGAGCCTAACTTGTCTTCCACTAGAAGTAGCCAATCTCATTTTCAACAGTTCTGCTGCAGGCAGAATTGGCATCAGATTCATAACAGTTTTCCTGCTCTCTTTCTGTCCTACTCAGCTGCTTATACCAAGATTCAGATATTTTTCCTTTTAATTTTTATTAACTATAAGGTATATGCACCAAAGCTGAGAATCTAGATCTTCCTGTGATATAAAAAAGGAGGTCTATGTGCCTGCTGACAAGAAGAAATTTTAATTTGCAACGGGTTATCAAGTGGGACTGGGAGCTAAAGCTCACTCAGTCACCTGAAATAAGTATAAAACCAAGGTTGAAAGCAAGCTCAAAATCAGTAATTTCTGATGTTGAGAAGTACATCCTTTTGGGGATAGAGTGCCCAGGGGGACAGTAGAGTGTATTTTGACTTGAGACTTCCTCACCCACTATGGGTGTATATTTTAGGGAAGAGTTGCTGTATGCTTATTTTTTGTGTAAATTATTTTTTTCATTTGTGTTCGTAACCAGCACAAGCTGAACCTTCCTGAATAAAGCATGGAGAAGATAAATGTGCTGACTGAACGACTGTTCTCGTGTTACTGATCCCCTTTAGCAGATTACATGCTTTGTCCTTTCTAATCAGAATTCTGTTTGTCCTGTGGCAATACCTTAATGTGCACATGAGACAGCAAAAAGTCATTTCTCTTCCCTCTGCTGTGGTAGCAATTAGCAATTGTCTGTTAGCAGGTTTTGTTAAGTGTCAGAAGTACTAAGTGTCTTTTTAAGAAGAAATAATCCGTACAACAAATTGACATAGCTTGAACTCCTGTTTTCTTATAGGTGGTCTTAAATTGGAAGCATAACAGTCATTTTTTTGTACTGTCATTAAGACATTGCAGCTAAAAGGAAATGAGTCCACATGCATAATGTCCATGAAGAAAGTATTCATTTAGTTGTTTATGGATTCAGTGCTAGAGATCCTTTGCATTAGTTAACTATTTTGGTGTCTTGTTTTAAAGATGCAGTGACTGAATTAAGTAAAGAATTTAAAGAAGGAGGTGAACCGATCACAGATGACAGTGTCAACTTGCAAAAATTCTCCTACAAGCTTGAGTACCTTTTACAGGTAAGAAGTGATTTGTGTATTTGTAATCCACCAGCAAAGCTCGGCCTTGTTTTCTCTTACTTCCTCTTCAGTATGTGGGGTTTAACTCAAATAATCATAAATATCCAGTTGAGTCTCTCTTTGTATTTATTTTTTTGTTGTGTGTGATAAGTGGACTGAAATGTGTGCTGCCTATTATACTTATTTCAAGTGAAAATAAATAATCACAAGGCAGTGCTGGTAGTTTGATTGAGGAATGTAAGGCATTTCTGTACTGATCTGAAAGATCTGAGCTTGATTTTAAAGATCTGTCATGCTAAATTATCCTGAAAAAACTGTGGTAATGAGATCTTGACATTTTAGTGCAAAATAAATACTAGTAAGCTGTTCATGGTGCAAAATGTAGTGGTGTGAGTAATTTTTAGAATTTCAGCAATTTCACTTTGAAATTTTTTTTTGTTGTTGTATGAAAGGCTTAATACAAAAGGCTGATTTTTGATCTGGAATGTTGTGTTTTGTCCACCCTTAAATTTTAAGTAAAAGAGGACACTGCTGGGCAAACTGAAATTCAGTTTGCATAGTGTGGTGTCCACATATACTGTAATCATGTTAGTGATTGCAACAAAGACATGCTAATGTAGCCTTAATCTAGGCAAAGGAGTTTTAATGGGATTGCAGAGGCTCCAACAGAAACTGAAAATTCTTTTGGGATTTGAATGGTCCAAGGTGCAGTCCATACCCTTGCTGCATTGCTGCTCTAAACATGATTTATCTAGAGCAGGTTTTTCTGGTACATACATGTGTGCTACTGGCACACTTAATTGCAGGTCTCTCAGCAACTGGCTGTTAGTGCTTTGCTCTTGAACAGCTGCAGAATTCTGCTGCAAATCTTTGTTTCAGCAGTTTTGAATGGATGTCTGTATTTTGAAGAGCACCAGAACATTATTATCTCTTACTGTCAGTAAAGTAGCTTTTGTAACTGCTGGATTGCATCAGTATAGTGCAGTGTCTCTTTCCTTTGTGAATACACTGGCTAAAGCTAAGAGGACTCATAAAAGCACATGCTGCTGGGAGAGGAACAGAATTTCAAGTAGCTATATATAAGTATATTTCTATTTAAATTTTGCTCATTGTATTTTGTTTTCCTGGTTTAAGTTTGACCAGAAAGAAAAAAGCACATTGCTGGGGAACAGAAAAGACTACTGGGATTATTTCTGCGACTGCCTGGCAAAAATCAAAGGAGCTAATGATGGAATCCGCTTTGTCAAGTCTATTACAGAAGTAAGTATATCAGTTAAGCATCAGAATATGTGGGTTTTGTTTTGCCATGTCTTTTCAGAGAGCAGTAGCAACAAACAAAAAAAAATACACTGCTTTTAACACATAGCAAAAAAACCTTGGGGTTTTTTTTTTCTCACATAAGGTATAAAAATACAAGATTTCCTTTTCTACTAGGGCACCAAATTATGTAGGATTAGAAGACCTGACTCCTGTTTCAAAGACCACTTACATAAGTGAATGGACCTGTTTGTCTCTGATTGTGCCCTGCTTTTTCATAAACTTAGTGCCATTTTCTCTTGAAAAGAAATGAGAAATTGAGTCAAGGGTAGAGCATACCATCTTCAGCACAGCTTACAGCAGGATTTGACTCTTAAGATGAAACATTCACCATATTTGACTTCTCTTAAGACTATTTTAACTGGTCCATAAAGTTGACTGACTGAGAGCAGCAATTTCATCTTCTGTCTCAACTCTGTTCCGTTGTGTGAAATAGCATGATAGAATGACATGGGATGGTTGTCATTATTCCCTTGGGTAAGCTGTCAGGAACAGCACAAAAAGCCTTGTTCCTGTTAGATTTAGATAGTAATAAAAACCATGTTATATCTTCAGGTCAATGTGGGGTGAAATAAAAGCTGTGAGAAGCTTTCTGTGTTGATCCTGTCTGAGTCTTTAGAATCGTTTGAAGATTTTCCTTGTGGGTGGAAGAGGCGGTGGTGTGGTGGTGCTGGCCAGTGTTGTCCTGGTGCTCACTTCTATTATCTGTGAGCAGTGCTAACTTGGATTGGCAAGTTGCTATTTACAGCAGATTTTTCTATTCTCTTGGGAGTTCTTCCACAGCAGCTCTAGATAATGTTGTTTTGATTCATCTGAAAGAGAGCCATGATACTGCAGCAGAGGCAGGTTCTGGTCTCCCTACCTTTCTTTCTTCTCTTTACAACTTTCACAGTGTTGAATTTTGCTGTTCCAAGGTGAGCAATCCCAGGAAGGGCTTCAGTTTGCTTTACCAGTGGGCAGGAAGAGAGGGGAGAGGCACAGAAATTTGGGTTGGATTTCGCACTGCAGGACAACCAGAGAAGTAAGGACAGTAGCCACTGCTGCAGGAAAAATCCTCTGACTATAGATAGTGGCCCCTAAATTCTCAGTAGCAGGAGCCACTCTGATTTCTCTGCAAAGGTGGCTGTGCTGTAGTCTTCAACAGTCTGTTGCCTGTGGTATCACCTGCATATTGCCACATGTAAAGACTGCTCTACTTTTTCCTTCTACAGTACATCTGGCTGTTAAATTGTTAGCACAATATAAAAAATTATAGTTTGGAAGCAGGATATGTTCTAGTTCAATTTCTGTGCAGTCATAGAAATTAGCTTGTGGAAGGTTTCTTTAATCTTTATTAACTTGTGGTTTAGGAATATAAACTCTTAAAAGAGGAATCAGTGCTTGGTTTCAGGTAACTGAGCTGGCAGACTCAGGCCCAGAAATTAAATGACACATGACACAAATATATGTTTGTTATTCCTCTTCATTACAGGCAGGAATCAGCAGCAAATTTTTGAACCTGGCTGGATAGGACATAAAGGTTTCCAAATGTCCTCTATTTGCTCACTGAACAATACTAGTTGACCTTCAAAGGTGGAGGTGAACAAAAAGGAAAGAGTAATAGTTAATTTTCAGGATGGTCAAACATTAGACAGCATAATGCCTCTTCTGTTCTGCCTGCAGTGCTTCTAATGTTAGGGTGCACGGTGTGCTAGAGAGGTGGAGCAAGGAAGCAAATAAGAACGCCCTGGAAGCTCTTATCTGTTAATTAAGCAGAGGGCCTTATTCTTGAGGGCAGTAGGTGAGCAGTGAGTTCTGGTCATTCTTCTTTTCCTTTCAAAAGGTGATTACACTAAATACACATCTTTCCAAATCTTTACAGCCATACACTGCACCTTAGCTACAGTGTTTGCTGTCAACATGGAAACACTGTCAATACCAGACACTCTGCCTCCCTGATTTCTAGCAGGGCTCCAGGACATGGCATGCTTTTGCTTCCTAGTCAAATAGTCTTCAGCTACTTGTAACTGCATATATGTAAATATTTTCCTCTACTTCTCATTATGTACATTTGTTCTGGTCTCTTCATATTGCTTAAAGAAGGCATTGCAATTTAAATTGAAAAAACAATGGGAGTAAGGATAGGATTAATTCTGTGGCTTCCAGGGTTTGGGATTTTTTTGACAGTTCTTAAGATATTCACTAAATATGCCTACTTAGGAAAAAACACTTGTAAGCTTCTGTGCATAGAGTAGGAATAGCATCTCCCTGAAGAAATATTCAGATGTCTGCAGGGTGAATGAGGGCGAAAACCAGTTGGTAAATTAAATTTGCTGTTTGTGGTATACTTAGTGTTTAGGGACCATGGTATTTTGCACTTTGTATGCTGTAGAATTCAAACCAAAAATCAGTAAAAAGTGTTGCTTTCTTTGCTTCACGTTTCATTCAGGTTATATTTATAAGGAACATTTTTGTATGTAGTGGGTTACTGAGCTAAATGAAGAACCTGTGTTACTTCAGAGTAGAAGCCCAGTAACAGCAAAAACAAGGAAGCTGAGGGTATTGCTCTCATTTCACCACAGTGGAATACTGATCAGCCAGAGAGAAAGCTTGTGTGGCCTTCAAGCCTTGTTTCACACTAACTTTCCAAGTAAAGTTACAGTAACCTACTAACCTGTGCCTCAGCCTCTCTATTTTTGTCTTGGCATCTATTTTACATCATAAATGTATTTGTTTTGTTAGTTGGATGAGGAGTTTGGTGAGAAATTCTTTCATCATGCTCCTTTCCCATTCCTAAATTGATTACTGACTTTGATAGAAAGAAGAAATAAAACACAACTATTCAGTGCTTCACTATTTTGCAGGACAGAAAATGGTTCAGATGTAAAAATAAAACATCAGTTCCCCAAGTCAATAGCTATAACAAAATTCAGTGCTGAGCTTTGTGATCCCCCTTATGTTGATTTAACAGCTGTCTTCATAAAAAGATCCATTAAATTTTGGTCATGCAGCTGCTCTTGGTCTGAAGAAAGAATTAGATTTTAATCAACTTAACGGCTAAGTATTAAGAAAGGCTTTTTGCGTTGTCTGGGGTTACTGTGTCCATGGGGATGTATATTTTTATATGTGTACATCTTTGTTCTATGACTAAATCTGTCCAGCTGTGGCCATATGCATCTTAAGTAACTTAAGCAGTCAATTCTGCCTTTACTGGGCACATTGAGATTTGCCTTATGTTGTCAAGTGTCCTTAGCATAGTCTGGACTCAATATATTAGATGATTCATTGGTCCTGTGATGCCTTTTATATAATTATAAAGTGGACAACAGTCAGCTGTAGAAACAATTCCATTGTTCTAAAAAGATTCCACCCAATGACAGACTTAGGAAAAGGTTCTTACTGGTTTCCATTAAAACTTTTTCCTTCACAGTGGCATATTATATTTTTGTGTTGCTATGTGGGCTTTTCTGGCCATGTCTCTACATTATTACAAATGATATTTAGACTTTTCTTGTGGTTTCTCCCCTCCAGCTACGAACCTCTCTTGGAAAAGGAAGAGCATTTCTTCGTTACTCCCTGGTTCACCAAAGGCTAGCAGATACCTTGCAGCAATGTTTTATGAACACCAAAGTGACCAGGTGAATAGCAAAGTGCTTTTTTAACTAATAAGTGTTTTCTCAGTGTGATCAAGCAACATCACCTAGTAGCTATTGAAAGAAATTGAAACACTTCCAAATGTTTGGCTTAGAGAGCTGGTAATAGGATATGAAGGATCATAGACCTTTTGTCCTGGGTCACTGGTTCATACCTATCTTGGGCTGGTAAAGATTGAAAGTTATTACAGCTAAATATGTGTGGAGTGGGTTGCACTGGTGCTTCTGTACGTCGGTTTCAAAGATGTTGTGTTTATAAGTATTGAAGACCCTGGGTTTGATGGGCTATTCATCATGAGAGAGGATTAATTTGGATGTGTTGCACAAAGCCCCAGAAAGCATTTGCATATATCTCTGGATGGTCACACAGAGGAACAACTTGCCCTTGGTCAAGAAACTCCAAGTATAGTTTGTATTTGGTTGGAGGGACGCTGCTAGGGCTTTAAGAAAAAGCCAGCTATTTTCACAATATATTTAACTCTGGATGCTGCTTTCTGTTCCTCATTTTTGATGTTTTAAATGTGTGATTTAGGTATTTACTGTGTGATTACCCAGTGCATGGCACATATTTTGTATTGTCAGGGATTTGCCCAAGCACTACAGGAAAAAATATTTTGTGCAGGTACTCCTATAAAGATATTTATGTGGAATTAAATAAAGGTGTTTAATTTCATTTACATTGAAGGGATAGGATATTGTTTGGTGGGTCTGTTCATTGTAATTTGTGTTTAGAATACTGTATCATCATTTTTCTGAGGTGGAGTGAATAATGATGTAGGGTTTTTTGTACGAGAAACTGCTGCTTCTCTTTTGCTTATGAATGAGTACTTCTTTTTCATTTGTTTGTTTTTAAGTGACTGGTACTATGCAAGAAGTCCATTTCTGAATTCCAAAATGAGTTCTGACATTGTGGGTCAACTGTATGAGCTCACTGATGTTCAGTTTGACTTGGCATCAAGAGGCTATGATTTAGATGCTGCTTGGCCAGCATTTGCCAGGTAAGATGGAGCCACGTTGTGATTTTGTGTTAACAAGGACATAAAACACCTGCTTGCTGAAGAATCTGTAAAAGCTTCTCCTTTTGAAGGTAGGAATACTTGTGTTTGAGCAGGTATAAACTTTTTCCATGTAATTAGTCCATGACCAAATTGGCCTGTTTCTCCTTCAGTTTACTGAGGACCAGTGATCAGAGATGGTGCTCTGTAATACAGCACTTACAGTAATTGCAGTTTAGGCCCAAATCCCAAGCTATTCTCATCTATAGAGGCACAAGAAGAAATCTTCTTCCTCTGTTTCAAGAGCTGAGGCTGCACAGCCAAGCAGTGTGCTTCACTTGCAGCAATGGTGATCCCACCTAAAAGTGGGGTATAACAAAATCTACCAGATCTGGTCCAGGTCCATTTGTATCGATGGGAGTTTTCTAGGGCCCTTTCCTGCCACCATCTGGTTGAGCAGCCACCACACAGCAATACAATTCCTTAGAGCAAGGCTGCATTGGTTCTTGAGGATGTGGGAACTGACAGCTACCAGCCCCATCACCTTTTATAGATGCCTTGGATAGCCCTATATTATTTTTCATCAATTTCATCAATTTCAGTGGTTATTGGGCAAGACAGCAGGTGCAGTTATGTCCTTTTTTATGTGGTAATTACCACTAGATAAATCTTACATATACAAGTAGAAAGACACAGATATGTGTGCTTAGACTTACCTTATATATTGTTTCTCTGTGTGATCCACAGGAGGACTCTGTCCTCGCTTGGATCTTCAGCATATTTATGGAAGCCTCCCAGTCGCAGTTCCAGCATGAGCAGTTTAGTGAGCAATTATTTGCAGGTAAGCAAATTGCAAATAAATGTTTATATGTCATGGTAGGTCTCTGGTTGGCATAGCTCCAGAGAACTTTGTAGTTTTATGATGGTTATAAGTCTTGAAATGCTAAACTGCTAAAAGCATACTTAATTAAAAGTAAAGGGAATTGTCTCTCAGCTGCTTCAACTTGACATGGAAATCTTGTAAAAGAAAAAAAATGTGTTCAGAAGATAGGTATGTACTACCAGCAGATAGGTATGTTTTCATTTATCTTTTGGGAAAACAAGCCCCATTTACTAGAAGTTGATATCTTGTAGTGCTATGAAGGCAGCACACAGTGTCACTGTACATTAAGACCCTGAATTGCTCTCATGTCGGCACACCATTTAAGTGCATGTTTAATACTACTTAAACTTTCTTCTTTTCCCCTTCTGTTCATTTAGGCACAAGAGTTTCCTTCCAGCCCTGACGTAAATAACTCACTAAATGTTGAACACCTTGAGGGCTATGAAGAGATGCGTTTAGAACTTGACCAGGCTGAGCTGAGGCAGAGGGAACTTCAAGATCGTATTCACCAGCTAGAAGTTGAAAACCAGGAGCTCCAGGCAGCTGTCAGCCTTCAAAAACAACAAGTACAGGTAGAAAAGGAGAAGAGCAATAACTACAGTGAGGAGAACTCCCGGCTGACAAAGATAATCACAGAGTTACAGAAGCAGTGTGAGGTCTCACACTCCACTCAGAGCACTGTCCATGACCTGCAGAAGTGCTTACAGTCACTGGAACTGAATGCAGTGGAGCAGCAGAAGGAGCACTCAACAAAGGTGGAGCAGCTGTTGACCAGCAAGGAAGGTTGTGCTTCAGAATTGCAGGTTTCTAATCAGGAGCTGGAGACCTCTAGGGCTTTGATTGCTGTGAAGGATCTTTGCATTGATGAGCTCAAAGCCAAGCTGAGTTCCACAGAACAGAAGAACCTCAACCTCCTTGCAAAAGTTGATGCTGCCTTGGACGAAAAGGGACAGCAAGCCATAGCCCAGTATGACTCTGCCCTACAAATACGGGCACTGTTAGAGAAGCTTCAGGAGATAGAAAAGGAAAAGGCAGATATGCAAAGACTCAATGATGAACATACATCTCAGCTGAAAGCAGCAAGGGAGGAGCTGCTGCTGAAAGAACAGGCACAGAAGGAACTGGAATCAAGATACAGTAGCCTCACTGCTAACTCCAAAGAAGAGAGTGAAAAGCTGATTGGGAGCCTGGAGACCATGGCAAAGGAAAAGGATGCACTTCAGAAGGCCCTGACTCTGAAAGGAAAGGAGATGGCTGAGCTCCAGACCCAGGTAATGGGGTCCCTGGCTCAGGTGGGTTCACTGGAAAAAAATCTTGAGGAAGCCAGGAAGGAAAAAGAGAAACTTGAGGAGGAGTATGGTAGGAGGGAAGGAGCACTGAAGCAGGAAGCCCAGTTGCAAGCAGAGCAACTTGAACTACAGGAGGGTCGCTTAACAAAGGTGAGTCAGACTGTGTGTAGTCTTCAGGAGCAAAACCGGAAACTCATGTCTGAGAAGGAGCATCTCGGGCAGAAAGTCAAGGAGCTGGAGGAGCACATGGAGCAGCAAAACTCTGCAGTGAGTGAATTGGATGAGGAGAACAGGAAACTGAAAACAGAGAATGAGAATTTGCAGCAGTCTAAGAAGAAGATGGAAGAGAAACTGAAAAATCTGGAAGCTTCTAAAGCTTCCCTAGAAGCCGATGTAGCCAGGTTGAGAGCCTCTGAGAAACAACTTCAGAGTGAAATAGATGATGCCCTGGTGTCAGTTGATGAAAAAGAGAAGAAGCTCCGGGGTGAGAACAAACAGCTGGATGAAGACTTGCAGAATGCCAGGAGGCAAAGCCAAATTTTAGAGGAGAGACTGGAGGCTCTGCGCTCAGAATATGAAGAACTAAAGCAAAGAGAAGAGACCTCCAAGGAGTCTTGTGCCTCATTTGAAGCACAGCTGAAGAGTGCCAAACAGCATAGTTTACAAATGGAAAAAAGCTTGGACACCTTGAAGGAAAGCAAAGAGTGTCTCCAATCACAGCTCACAGAGAAGGAAGTAGAACTGCAGGGCATGGAGAGCCAATGTGAGCAGCTAAGAGCAGAAGCTGAAAGATACAGGAAGAAAGCAGAGACTCTTGAGATAGAAAAGCTCAGTGTTGAAAAGACATGCCTTCATCAAACAAAACTTATAGAATCTCTCACATCAGAAAAGGAATCAGTGGAAAAACAGCAACTACAGCAGGCGGCGTCCCTGGAGAAGGAGGCAAAAGAGCTGGCCTTCAGACTGACCATGACTGAAGAGCAGTTGGAGGTCAACCGAGGGGAAGTGTCCAGGCTGCAGGCAGAAGTCCTCGACCTACGAGTCAAGCTCCAGCAGGCCACTGATGAGAGAGAGAGGATGAGAGGTGAGCTGGCAGTCACTGAGACTCTCTTGAGTGAGCAGAAGGCGCTTGTCCAGCAGCTGAAAGAGCAGAGTGAGTCTCTCAACAGAAACCATGTGCAAGAACTGATGCAATGTAAAGAAAGGGAAGAAAAGCTGAAAAAAGAGCAGGAGAAAACAGCCCATCAAAAAGCTGAGCTGGAAAGTAATTTAATGAACTTAAAGGAAGAGCTGTCTAAGGTTAAGCGGTACTTGGAAAATGCTAGACTGGAAAATGAAGAAAATAAAGATCTCCTCCACAGGACCAACACTGATATGGCTGAACTTGGTATTCAGATTTGTGCCTTGACCTCTCAAAAGGTGGATGCAGAAGAGCAGTTGGCCCAGGCCACAGAAAGGTTCAAAGAACTGGAAGAACAGACAACAGAGCAACAGGAGAAGCTGAAGCTTGACATCTCTAATCTCAGAGAGGAGAACAAGCACCTGCAAGAGAAATTAGAGGAGGCTCAAATGTGTGCTGCAGCTGTTCCAAGTCTGCAATTGCAGCTGGAGACAGTACAGAAACAGGCTAAGAGTTTCCAAGAGACCAGCCAAGAAGAGCTGTCTGCAATAAAATTTCAAATGAGCACAGAGATTCTAAATTATCAGACAAAATTCAAGGTAAATTAATGTAATTATTATAGCTGAGGGAGCTGCTTTACCATCTGCTGCAGCAATTACTGCATGAAATCCTAAGGTTTGTGTGGGTCAGGCTCTGAGACTAACATGCAACTAGCCTAAGCCTGAGAATCTGAAAATGTCTCTATGCTCATAACCTGGGCCTCTCTGAGGTAAAATAACTCCTCAGAGTTCTATGGACACGTGTAATGGAAAGGCCACGTGATACGGAAAAGCAAGTCAGTACTCATGAGGGTGATGATTTCTTATGTTGGCACTGAAGGTGGCATCTGCTGTCCCTCTGGTTACAGCTGTGGTTGTTTGCTTTTTTGGTAGGAGCATTGCAAGACCTGTCTGTCACACCTGTAACACTGCTTCTCCTAAAAACTGATTTTGATGAAAGGAAACTTAAACTGAGACCAGAATGCAAAAGCATTTAACTCCTGCATGTATTTTTGCTTTCAGCTGCTCAAGGCAGCAGCTGAGAAGATCAAAGTTTTGCTTCCAAAAAAGTATGAGTCAGCCCTATGTACATAAAACAGCACACCTAAAGCCTGAAGATTTCATTGTGTTTGCTTTGCCATTCTGATAAAATGTCTAAGATTGCTGGTTGATCAGAGGCTTATGCCACTGCATGAGTCTGACCTTCTTTTTCCTGAGAATTGCAATAGCCTATGCAAAGTAACAGTGAAACACAGTTAATGTGCCACCATAAAGGGAGTTTGCTTGATTCCAGGAGTTGAGTGTCTTTTTAGCTGTCTTTCATGAGCCAGTGGTGCTGCATTTATCCCATGCATGGCAGTAAGAGCACTCATAACTCACAGCTGGGAATTTTGTAGGTGAGGGGGTGGCCGCTGGAGGATTACTAACTACTGGCTCAATCTCTCTGCCAGGCTGTCAGTGAGGAGTGTGGGAAAGTAAGAGAGCAACTTGAGGAACAGAAGCAACAACAGCATGCTGCGGAGGAAGAGATTACAGAGTTACAAGTAGGTGCTTGATCTGATTTAAAACCAGAGGTGTTTGTGTCAGCAGGCATTAGTGTTACCACTGGGAAGGCAAGCAGCATTTCTAATGACTGGCTGAGAATCTGAGAATGCCTTTGTATAAATACAGTTGCTGCAGAAAAAATACTGGGCAGCTGACAGCCACTGAAACAGAGATTATGAAAAGCACAATGTCACTTAGGATTTGCCCTGCCTTGAAAGCTGATCAGGTTTTATGTAAGACCTGGTTATGTGTTCTCTTCTTAAATGGGGGTGTAGGTTTAAGATGTGTCTTTCTTAGGCTCTGCATGCCCACACAGCCACATGTGTACATCCATCTGTTTGCGGGCTGCAAAGGGCACTGAATCAGAGAATTAATGTGGCTGAGAAATAACCCAGCCACAAAAAAAATAGGATTTTTGCAATAAATTTATCAAACAGTTGAGTTAGAAGGGTCATACTGAGTTGTAAGGAATCTGGAAAGAAGAAAGCTAAGATTACTGGATGTGGCCTTGCCTGCTAGGAGAAATCCATACCTTTAGAGGTAGTTAGGTATGTTCCCTGAGGACTCCAAGTTTGGCACACTTCTCTGGAGAGTCTAGCTGTGAAAGAAGTTGGGTTGTTTTCAAGTGTCCTTCATATTCCATATGGGTTTTAATAAGCAATATTTCCCTCCTATTTAGTTTTTCTCTTTTGAAGCTTTTAGGTGGTGAAAAAGCTTTCAGGGTATATTCTCTTGCCATTATTTTAGAGAGATTTTTCTTGATAAGGAGGCAAAAGCTCAACTGACGTGGATTAACAAGAATTACAGGCTTAATACTGTCTTACTTTAGAGTGTTTCCCTTATTCAGTGTGACAGAAGTAATCAGTCACTAGTACACAACTAATTACTGCCTGCTTATACAATAATATCTTAATTGGTCATTTGGCTGTAACTGATTCTTTTAAAACATTGTTAGCTGTCTTAGTAATTGTCCTGTGTGTGGTAAAGTCTTGTTTTTATATGTAAAGAAATACAGTAATTTATTTTCCTAGGCTGCAAACACGAGTTTATGTAGAAAGCTGGATGAAGCAAGAGAGCAGCTGTCAGAATCAGAATCTGCTCGGCTGCAGAAGGAAGAGGAGGTGACGTCTCTTAGAGAACTCTTGGAAAGGTGAGAGTTTGGGTTCTTTCCATAAGCTGTTAATTGTAGGCCAAGCAGGGGGACAATAATCAAAACATATTGAAAATTGCCATGGTTTATGAAGTACCATATGCCATGGGGTTTTATACAGAACAAATAGTGCATGGGCACTGACAGGGAATATCAGATGGACACTTCAGACGAGAAACAAGGAAATTATCCAGCACACATGAGTGCATGGTTTAGTTTTTACTGTATTGTTAATTTAGCTGATATAAATTCATAAAAGACATTTTTATAACCTCCTTTTACCTTATAGTTTAAGCACAAAATTAAAACAATATTGGGGGGTTTTTTTGTAAGGAATGGAAAATTTATGCTTTTGGACAGTTTAGTTTTTCTCTCCTTGTCGCGGGTTCAGTTTGTAACCGGGCGGAAACACCAATTTAGTGTAGTGGTTTGGTCCAAAATACTCATTACTGTTTATCTGCTGTGAGATAAGAATTAGGAGGAATGCAAAGCAGGCACCAAACTTGAAAGAATATAAAGTTTATTAGCAGACCTAAAAGAGGGAAGAAAAAAAATTATACCACCTTCAGAACTCTCCTCCTCCCCCCACCTTCCTCCCTTCTCCCACTGACAATGTAAAAAGACAACCCTTAAGATGTTCAGTCTGTTTACCACTTCCATAATAACCTTGTTCAGTCCATTTAGAAAGAGAAGTCTCTTCTTGCTCATGCTATGAAAACATTATCACAACGAGACAGCCACCCACTTCCAAGTATTGTTCAGTCCATTTAGGAAGAGGAGTCTCTGCCTGCGTGTGAGTCCTTTCCCCTGACTTGCAGCTTTTCCCGCAACTGCTTTCGAGGGTCCACTCTTGAAGTTTTTTGGGGTACAATTTTAAGGTTGAGCTGTTCAGAAACAAAAACAGAGGCCCTTCTCCTTCCCTGGGAGCAAAGGGTCTTCATCATCTTCATCGTTAGGACTATCTCTGGGAGCATCTCTAGGTACTGAGGTTTTCTCCTTTCCCGTTTGGAGCAAAAGTCCTCATCTGGTTCATCTCTCCCTGTCCAAACTTCTCATGAAATTACAGCAGCGTCAGCATCTGCCTATCTCAGTGCAGGTGCTTTTGCTCACGAGTTGAACACTCCACCCGCCATATCTTCATGAAATTACAACAGGATACTCTGATATATCATAGCTTCACAACAGAATTTCAGCTTTAAGCATCTCCTCTCTCTCTTCCCTCAGGTTTTCAGCTCTTCACAGCAGTAAAAGGGTTAATCTCACCTCGGCCTTGCAGCTTTGCAGCTGGAATGTTGAATTTTCCTTATCGAAGTGGAGAGGGGGGAGAGCCGAGCCGCTCCGGCTGCCCACGGCAAGGCAGTGGGGGGGGTTCCGTGGCTGGAACAGGTCCATGGCTCCAGGATGGCCGTGGCCCAACCCAGCCTGGCCCAAGCAGGGCCTGGCCGGGCCCGCTGGCCCCCACACGGGGCCCGCAGCCACCTGTGCCAGCGCCGGAAACGAGAGAGAGCTTGGAGGGGGAGTTTGCCTATTCTTAAATGTGGATCACAGAGGTGGTCACAACTTTAAGTGGCTTAGAGAATTGTCCATATTCAAACTGGCCACTGATAGGTTCTATCAGTTCCCAGAGGAAGCTGTAAGCACCCCTTAGCAAGGACGTCCCTTCTGGGACTATGCTTGCTAACCTATGACACTCCTCTTCATGAAGTTTCAGGGAATCAGTAAGAATTATCTGAATGGGACCACATCCTGCATGTATTTGTCAGGTTTCTTACCAGCTTTAATTATCTAACTCAGGCTATGCTTTCGAAGTCTCTAATGTGGGCCTGTGTGGTGTGGGTGATCTGGCAGTCAGAAATAGATCTTCATGAGGCATGGGTTCACACAGAGTTTAATGGGTTAACCAAAGCCTATGTATTTTTATATTTTTGTGCTGATAAGATCTGTATTGTTCCTAGTTGGTAGTTATCATAAGCTTTACTATAAGCAGGGCATCCAAGAAATTGCTGGTTCCTGGCTATGTTCACTAGATAGTGGATCTATGTGCATTTTCAGTGATGCAGAAAACTGGGGAGATTCTGCCTAGTTCTAAAAACTATGCACATTGAGAAAAATTTCACGGAAACTACCTGTTTATCAGGATGGTGGAGCCCTTCCTCCCACAGGGAAGACTTGAAGCTTGCACATGAGCTAAAAATGATTCATAATTGCCTTTGCATTTGATCAGGATCCAAAAAGAAGCTGATGAAGCAAAAGAGAAGATCCTGGATTACACTGAGAAGCTCAGCAAGGTGGCAGCAGACAAAGATAGCAGTGACCAGAAGTTATTTGCTGAACTAGATGACCTGACAAGAACAAAGCAGTTCCTTGAAGAACGTTTGATAGAGCTTATCAGGTTGGCATCATAATAAACAGCAGCAGAAATTCTTGCTTAGGATGTTCAGGGATACTGCTTAGGTCATCCAGGCTTGTATTCCTGAATTGAAGATACAAGTAATGGCCAAGTTCATTAGTGGTTGAAATTTTGCATTTCCATAATATAGTCAAAAAATATAACACTCAATAGTATCTCCTTATTTTGCTGTCTGTTTTAAAAAAAATGTAGTTCTCTGCATGACATGTGTTTCTCTCCCTGTCTTTGCAGAAGCTTCAGTAGGTTTTTTTGATCTATCTTTATTTCTGAAAGCTCCTCAGAAGTTTGGAGCAAAGGAATTTTTATTAGGAAGCTTTCACCAGCGTTCCAGTTGAGGTTGGTTAACAGAAAACCAGCATTGACAACTTCTATGTGTTTTTCTTTCTTTTAACTGTGTCATTGCAGAGATAAGGATGCTTTGTGGCAAAAATCCGATGCTCTGGAGTTCCAGCAGAAGCTTAATGCAGAGCAGAGGTGGCAGGGGGACACAGAAGTTAATCACTGTCTGGACTGCCAGAGAGAGTTCTCATGGATGGTGCGCCGACACCACTGCAGGTCAGTTGCTGAACTGTATTGCACTGTTCAAAAGTAAAACTCAGTATGGTTGTCTACGTGGAGGAAATATTTCTTAATGTTCACAGTTCAGTGATGAAAATCGTTAATACATGACATTGTGGAGGCTGAAAGAACACATGAGCTTACAAGGGGATAAGACATTATTGGAAGGATCCCTTGACATGTATTATGGCAAAGATCTGGATGCAACTCTGACTTGTCTGTTAGTTTCTCATTTCTGGAAACAAAGATAAACACACCCTGTATAGTGTGTTTCTTTGAAGGACTGTGCACTGGTCTGTGCATGCTCTAAACAATATTCACCAGGATGGCTTTGCTACTGTGATGGAAGTATTCCAGAACAAATTTCAATGTGCTGTGCAATTACGAATTTGTTTACTTACACTAGGTATGTTCAGAGATAATTAACTATTGCAGAATAATCTTCTTTTTAAAAGTGGATATTAAATTATTTCCCCTACAGTTTAGTAGTATTTATTTAGTATTAGTTATCTGATTTAGATTTCTTAAAAATGTATTGAAATTGATACATTTCAGGGTCCTAGTGATATGTTTGGTTTGACTCTTTACTGTTCCTTATCCTCATGACTTGATTTGTCATGTAAGGAAAGAAGGAAGCACTAAAACTGTTTCCATTTCATGTGAATGTAAACAACATTCTATAAGGATTAGTGAATGGTGAAGTCATTTTGGGTAACAGCTTCCAAATTACTCATTTCTGCTAAGGTCTCCGAAAGCTGCTCATGTCTTCACCCAGTAATGATTTAAATTATTATGAAAAACAAAACCATTAAAATTTCATGAGTAGCAGTCATCCCTACTGGGTGCTTTTCCTCGTGAAAATCTCAACATGCTCATTAAAAAGTAGTTGACAGGCTTAATATTGAGAGACTTCAGAGTGGAGAGGGCAGGAGGGATGAAAGTAAATGTATGTGTCCAATACTGTTTTTTATTTCCTGTCTGAAGGGGAGAGGGGTCATTACAAAGCAGAGACATATAGATGTGTTCTTAAAATCAAATCAAGTTTTGTTTTACCTGTCTATGAGATTCGGCCTGTGTAATATTATTAAGTACATTTCCTTACTTTGTACTTAATATAAATATTATTTATTTGTTTTGCACATTTGTGGGCACTTGATTGTTTTATGTCTTTAAATGTGGTTTTTTTGTATTTTTATTTTTTCCCTGTTTATTAAGGTGGCAAAGTGTGAATGTGAATTTCTGTCCTATGCTTGTCAAGAAGACTTGCTTCACTTCAGAAAGAAGCATAGTCTGTTATGAGTTCTGCCAATGGGTGTAGCTTTCATGCTTTTGCAGAAAACAAGACCATTATGAAAGAGCCCCAAACTCTGTCACATAGATATGTTCCAGCTGTGTATGGTATTTTTCTAACACCTTTGGTTTTGAATCATTTCTAGAATGTGTGGCCGCATTTTCTGCTACTACTGCTGCAACAACTACATGGTGACAAAACCTGGTGGAAAAAAGGAGCGTTGCTGCAGAGCTTGCTTTAATAAGCCTAGAGTCATTGTCGACAGTACAGATGACTCTGGATCCAGTGCCAATCAGGAAGGATCACCAGCTTCATTGGAATCTCCTGTGTCACCATCTGAGAGGGCTTTTGGTTAGTTTACTGTTTGCATGCTGTGGAAAAATAAGTAGGGTTCTTTGACAGTCTCCAAGAAACCACATGGTCACCTCCTCCTCCAAGGACCTGCAGGAGACCATAGAGTGCTTTCAGGGTGGGACTGATCCTGTCTTTGAATTTGATTGGTATTGAGAGAAATGTTCATGTATATTAAATGAGTGTCAGTCAGCCCAAGGTTTTCCATTAGTTCTAATAGTTACCTAATGCTTCTGTAAAGGTAGAAGAATGGCCCAGGCTTCCCCCTTAAGGGTTCTTCTTGTTTGTTTTCCAGAAAACCAGCTAATAGTGTTTATGTTTCTTCTCATGGTTTTTTTGGCACAGTTGCAAGTGAAGCCTCTAAACCACCAGATGATGCAGCATTTGATATAATCACTGATGAGGAGCTGTGCCAAGTACAGGAATCAGACTCTCTTCACAATGAAAGTCAGATAGAAAGAGACTCTCTGGATCAAAGTATGACAGATCTGTGAGTAAACTGCTTCTCAAAGAGGGGACTCTTTGGGATTTGCTTTAGAATGTTCTTTTTTTTCCCCATTCAGTGAGAGTAGTCAACCTCTGTGTAAAGTGAAGACACCTCTGTTCCCAGGCCGCATGTTCAGTAGACCAACACACGATAATTTTGGTCTATTTGCACAGCCAGCATTCAATCTAGTAAATCTAAACTGCTAATCCTCTCCCTCCACCTGCTTCACCACAGCACAGGGGTGTAGTCCCAGCTCTGGGCTGTTATCAGGCAAGCTGTCACCATTAAAGTCAGCATTCAGGCTCTCTGTGTCTGTAGAATTCCTTACTACCTTAGAGATGACAGGTTACAGAAAAGAAAAAGAATAACTGTGTAGCTACATTTGGCACAAGTTTGTTCTTTTCTTTCTTAAGAAAATGAGAGTGAGTGCAAATTTCAGTAATTTTTTTACATCTATTTCTACATAAATTACCAATGAAAAGGATTTAAGGCCATCTGAATATCCAAATACTTGGTTTGCAAATTACATTGTAGTATTATAGTTAAATGTGTGTCCATTTTTAGGCAAAATATTGTTTTACTATTGTTCAGATATTTTCAAATATTTTACAAAAATTCTGTTCTGTGAAATATATTGTTTTTTAAGAAGAAAAAACAAAAAGAGCAATTTCACCTAAATTATGTACTTGCTTTGATTCCAAGCAGAAAAATAGACATGATAAATCTAAATGCTAAACTGAAAATAGTCACAGAGTAAATAGTCTGCTGCTGAGACAGCAGACCTAGACTCTTTTGCACTCAGCAGACCCATTTCCAGTAAAAACCACAATGACTTGCAGTTTGGGTTGAAGACAGACAGTACAGACTGTAAAAAAACTTGTCAAAATTCTACATATTTGTTTCTTGGTAAATACCTCATATGTATTCTGCCCACTTTGTATACTGTTAACACTGGCAGTATATTCCTGCTTATGTTGTGCTGGGCAGACATGAATGAGCTTTGCAGTGCCCTTGTGAATTTAGTATTGCCTTTGTTTTGCAAAGGGACAATTTGTGGTGGGGAATTTTTGTTTGGTTTTTTAATGAGAAAAAAGTGAAGTGTACAACTTCTTTTAATTTATGCTATCTGCAACAGGTATATTACAGGTGAGTTAACTCTGCAGAAAGCAACCAGGAGAAGAGAAATAAGTGTGGGTCACCATTTGTTTAAATTTGTGATTGGTGTAAATTCATCTTCTCTGACAAAGTATTCAGGCAGGAAGGAAAGATTGCCACTAACAAGGGAATACTATTCTTGAAGAGCACCCATGGAACAACTTACTTACACCATGTAAACTTTTAAAGGTGGTATATCTTCCCTTGTTGTCAGATTGTAGGCAGGAGAGCCAGGAAACAGTGCTTTATCCTCTGTTGCTTTTTGTTATCAGTTTTGTGGGCAGGTGGGAGAGTCCTACTGTGGTTTACTTTGAACTTGAGACATTCTTTGTAGAGAACACAAACAACATCTGCCCTTTCCCATGACACCAGTGATGCTTGGAAGATCTCACTAGCCTGAGCACTGGAGAGGAGAATGGCCTTCTTGCTTTGCAGATGACTTGAGCATCTGGTGTTGATTGTGGGTTTGTGTTATGGGAAAGATCTAGAAACTGATACGTGAGCCAGATGATGGTGTGGTGCCTGTGGTGCATATTGAAGAAAAATATCAGGGCACAGTGCTGATTGTGACAGCACACAAGTTTTCTCACTTGTTTCTGTGGGGAGGAGTACACGTGTACTCAAATGAGATACTTTGGCTGTTTGTAAGTAAATGTGCCAAAGCCACTGTATTGAGTACGAGCAAAGGTTCTGCTGACCCTCTGTCCTATCTCTGACAGCAGCCCATGAGAGATACTAAAAATTTTCCACTCTGTTTTCTCTCACATTTCAAAGATCTGCAGTTCAGTGACTTTCTGAGCTACTGTTTCATTGCTGCAGATTTCTTGGCTGTACTGGACTGAGTACCTGGAACTTCATGTAGACCTATCATCTTTATTCTTTTCCTTTCTAAAGTGTCCAGCTAAATGTGGCCTGATTTCTATGTGGAAACTTCACATAGTCTCTAGTGGCATTCCAATAATGCTCTATTTGCATGAAATTGAATATTTGGAGTAGAATTTGCTTTGATACTGTGTTTGGGGAGCACACAAAGGATCCAAGATTGTGGTTGCTAGATGCATGTCTGAGGAAGACATACAAATAAGTAAGTTTTCAGGCTAAACTTCTTTATTGAGATCTGCTGAAAATAATCCAGGCTATTTTGGTTTTGCCAGAGATTTGCACCGGCTGGTGGAACTCTAAAAATGAGGGAGATTTGCAGCCAAGAGAGGGAAGAGAAAGGAGGCTTGCTGTCCAAGTAGAAGATCTGCGATTGACATGCTCTGTTGACCTAGTTTCTTAGGACCTTACTCTGGCTGATGGCAGAGATTTTCACACTGACCATACCTATTCTAGGTGTGAGTCCTTGCTGGACTGAAAATGCAAGTTGGTTCTCAAAGCAGTGAGTTTTCTTAAAGGACATTCCTGTTTCCATTTGTCCCCCTTTTGGTGCCTACTGTACTTGTACTCTATTTTTCACTTGGTCTCTTCACTTAGCCCTTCCACTGTTGTTCTTTCCTTGAAGTGACATGAAACAATTACAACAAAATTATTTCAGAACAGCAGGTTTTGAGAGACTGTTTTTATTGGTACAGGTCAGTTGCGAATCAATTAAAACTCACCTTGGTCATGAACTGCACAGGTGTGTGGCAAGGTAAGAGAGATGATGTACTAATACAACGCTGGCTGACCTTGAAGTAGCTCCTTCCTAAAGGTTAGGATTAAGCAGCAGTTGCTTCATACTTTCAGGTCTCTTATGTGTGTTTGGAGCAACCTGATCAAAATCTTAAATGTGAGAAGCTGAGATTAATTGTGCGGTTGTGGTATGTTCTACTACTTTAAGGCTCATGGGTTTTCTTTTGAAGTGTTGTATTTTTGAACTTTTATTTCTAAAGCATTCCCATTTACAGATTGTGTTCGAAAACAAAGGGCCCCAGGATAAAGCAGTGCACTCTTTCCATTTTTATGTATTGTAGGCATAACATGCCTGCAATAAATGTTGCAGCAGCAAAATCAAGATCATAGACAGCAGAAGAGTTAAAAAAGCCCCCAAACTTGCCACTGCCCTGGTACAGGAACAAAGTTTATTCACACCTTGGTAGTGGTAGAAAAAACATCTCAGCCTCTCTGCACAGTTGTTCTTTGGTTTAGATTTTTTTTTTTCTTAATGACTCATAACACTCTTTGCTGACCTAATTGCAACTCACGTGGCTGGGCAGGGTGCAGTGTGGCCAGAAGGGGGAAGTGAACATGGTCCGAAGCATTCGCTGCCCAGTGCAGAACCAGCCAGGAAGGAGTGGGGACATGAGCACCTCTTGCCACCCCATGCTGGCAAAGCCTGCATTGCAGTTGTGTGTTGAAATAGGATCTTTACACATGAAATCACAGCACATTCCTTCCTAGCTTTGTTTTTAAGGATACTTCACTGTGGAAGAAACAAGAGATTGTGTAGTAAAGAAAGGATTGCCTAAGCAGCTGTTTTCTAAGGGGAAAAACAGTAACATGGGCACAATGCTGCCAAAAAGGGTCAGGGTCCTCTGAGCTGCAGTGCTCTGATAGGAAGGCCTAAGTATAAATGGGGAGTAAAGGAAGATCCCAGAGAGTGTGGTTTTTGCAAGAATGGTTTGAAGCAGTTAAAACTGGTATTTCAAAGGTTTAATGCAAAAGACTCTGACCCTTTGGGCCAGACTCAACCCTGGCTTTATTGCAAGCAGCCCACAGCTGCATAAAGTCCTCCCTTTACTCCTCTGCAACATCCCTTCTTTCTTTTCCCTATTCCAGTCTCCACACCTGTTCTACTACTTTCTGCAAGAGCTTCTGCATACTTTTCTGTCCTGCACACCTTTTTGCTTCCAACTGGGAAGTGAAAAGACCAGAGGTGGAAAGGGAGAACTGGTGGAACAAGGTTGAAAAATAAGTAAAGAATCCACAGTTTCATGACAAGGGAACCAAGGTGCCAGGAAAAACAGACTGGAAAGATGTCATGATGCAAAGAATGTGTGGGGAATGGTGGTGTGAGAGTTCTCATCTACAGAAACAGTGCTCAGTGTTGGAGCTAACGTGTGGTATGACATCCCTTGTGTTTACAAGGGGCCTGGTAATCTGGCAACATGAGCTCTGTTACCAGATATAAGATATCAAGATGTGTATGGAATATTCAGACTGTGAACGTGATATTAGATGAAAGGCAGATGAAAATGCTACTTTATTACAGAAATTTTAGATGAATGCTAAAGGATTGTTTGTAGAGACCTTGGCCCAGATGAAAAAAAAGCCCAAAACACCCAAAACACCACAATCACACATGAAAGCCAGCATGAAGATTGAAATATATATGTTTTTAATCCAGGAATTCTCATTGAATGAATGGGCTGAACTAAAATATGTAATATATTTGAAACAAAACTCATGAAAGCTTTCCTTAACAAACACCATTCATAGAAAACCAGGAGACCAGAGGTTTGGGAGTCAGGAAATTCTAATTACCTTCATGTCATGAAAAGTGGAGTTTTATCTCATTGTTTTTATACTTTTTGAAGACTTCTGCACTCAGTTACCAGCTTGGACTGGAAAAACAGGAAGCAATGAAGTATCATGATGAAAATAGACTAGTCTAAAGCTGATCAGTGTTTTTTACTAATGGTATTGTATTTCCTCTTTCACTCAGGCTCCCTATATCAGTACTTACAAACAAAACAAACAGGGAAAAAGAAGCTGTAAAATAGTTGCAGATTTTCTAGGCAGTGGGTACATGCTTGTGGCATCTGCACTATATGGAGCAGTAAAAGTTTGAGTCTTCCTCTTCAGTTGTTTGCTACTGTAACTTGCCATTTGGCACATCTTGATTTTTTAATAATTTTGTGTTAATACTTCCTGATTTTCATTTCCATGAAGAAATAGAGGGTTAAGACAGCCATAAAAATAAGCAAGAGCTTTTGTTACGATAATTGCCTTTTCAAAGCTGCTGTTCAATTTAAAGCTCCAGTCTATGATCTTTATCAGTCTGAAGAAAGTATAGGGTATTTGGGTAAGAATAAATAGGACAACTACAGAAAGTATTTTTATAAGTTTGTTCGTTTGGAGACTTCTAGCACACAGTAAGGTTCTAATAATTAGTGAGTAGCAGATGATCATGGCTACTGTAGGAATAAAATAAGCAAGGGTCACTTGGATCACTTCAAGAACCAGTTCTTGCTATGGGGTTTGGGTATTCTTCCTGACATATTGCCTTATCAAAATTAACACCTCCCAAAAAGTGTGGTGCAGCAAATACTTGTGGATCACCCAAATCAAGACAGAGATTAATTTGCCCCATGCCATTTGTATGGTTTGACATGTGTGGTTTGGTGGCAAAAGTAACAGCAATAAGCTGGTCAAAGGTGGTAGACATCAGAGTTAACACTGAAGTGTATACAAGCCCCATATAATATGACATGCCACGATGCCTAAAGTCCGCTCCTGAGCAGCTGAAAATGCCCAGAGTGGCAGCATCCAAAGAAAAGCCTGGTCAGCTATAGCCACCTTCAGCAAAAGTGGAAAACTAGTATGCCAAAGACCAGTGCATTTCCTGCTATGCCAAGGATGAAAACAACAAAATACATACATGGCAAGGAAGACTCCTATAAATATGAAAATTCTCGTTTCTGTTTTCATAGGAATCAGTGATGGAGAAATTATAATAAAAGTTAGCAGTATCTGTAGTTGCCATCTTGCCTTCTTTTTAAAGGCAGCCTGGAAGGAGGTATATTGAGATTTTTTTACTCAGCAAATAATTAAATCCTAATGCATCCAGGAGACAGACAAAATCCTAAGTACTAACAGATAAGAGTTGTAGTAAAGCATCTATGACAGACAAAAGCAAATCTATTTATTTGCTGAAGAGGATTGTCTTGACAGTCAAGACCCAAACACAACAGCTGGTGGATTTGAATACATCATCTGTTACCAGATTTATACTGATGGGGACTCAAAAGCATACTCAAAAGACAATTTCATAGACTTCTGAAAACAGTATAAGGATTAAGCTTTCAAATACATCAGTGGTTTAGTGCTCAGACTGAGAGTTTCTGGGAAAACCCATGAGAGAAATAGAATTTGTTTTGCCAAATTTGGCATTTAGGCTCACGTTGCAGACTGAGCATCAGAGTTGTTTGGCTTGGGTTGGACCTGTCCCAAAAGGCAGGGTTTGAGTCTCAATGAGTACCTTAGAACTTGTGGTTCAGTTAAGCCTCATCTTGTTCTGTAGATGTCAGTCACATCATCAGATGACTTCCTCCTCCTCTCAAGTCACTTAATGGAAACACGGAGGATTTTCATTAATGTACTACATTTGTATTACTCGCAGAGGGAGGAGTGAGTGATTCTGTCAGCCCCTTCCCTCACACTCCCTCTCAAGAGTTGATGTGGTTTTGCAGTGTCAGCTTTCCAAGTTAAGGAGAGGCTTAACTCCTTAAGCCTCTCCTAAACTCAACAGCCCTGCAGTCAGGGCTGTTGCCAGCACATGAAAGTAACAGCTCTAAGACTAATAATCTTTGCAAACTGTTTACCTGGTAAATTAAGTCTTTTATGAGATAGGTTTATTGGCTTTTTTAAGATTTAGCCCAAAAACTAAATGCCCTCTCTCAAGCTACAAACCCCATGTTTCCATGAGATTAATCCTACTACAAGATATTACTCAGCATAAGATTAGCAGAACTCACCTCTGAATCTTTAAGATTGGCTGAAAAGCCTCACCTGGTGAGTTCTAATGTACAGCAGTTCGAGTGTCCCTGCATTCTGCAAGAGAGGGAAACAGTATTCAGAGGAACGAGCCCATGCAGGCAAATCTCTGCAGCAGCCTGTAGTGCTGTAGCTGGAGTGCTTCTGGGACTCTGACTTGTAGAGCAGTGAGCTTTTCTGTCTGACTACTTGAGTTTGGTACCTGCAAGTGTGTATGAAAAAAACCAGCACCAAATCTAACTTATTTCTGCAACATCATTTACTGAAAGAAGACAACTGACATAAGACATGTAAGGCTGTGCAATGCTCTTTGAAAATGGAGTTCTCCCTTGTGCTTCATTGCATGTAATAGCAATTTCTCTGCCTTTAAGAAACAAACTGGGAGCAAGGTGCTAAATATTCACAAACTGTTCCTGTCAAACAGGGGAGCGATAGGTTGTGACAACCACTGCTTTTATCAGTTATTTTCAGATGCAGAATAAGGTATGAGGGTGACACAGCAGTGGCTAAGCTGTGTGGTAACATATGGGTTGTGTGAATTCATCACCTATAGGGAGTGGGCTGAGAGAGTACTGTTACTCCTGGATGGGTCAGTCTGAAGAATATTTGGTTGTAAAGCTGTGAAGGACCTTGGGTACAGAAACCACCCTGGCTGCAGGGAACCTGCAGGCTCTGGGATGGTGCAGCCTCTGTGGAGGTACAGGCTGGGCAGGGAGGGCTGGGCAGCAGCTCTGCTGGAAGGACCAGGGGCTCCTGGTGGATACTGGTGTACACTCAGGCCAGAAACTGCTTGTGCTGTGCCTCTCCTATAATTCTGCCTCAGTTTCCCTTAACAGCCTCTAAAGAACTGTGTGAAGAGAAAATTCCTCTTCCCTATCACAATAAAAAAAAAAATCACAAAGATTTTGCACGTTGTCCCCTGGAGCACAGAAATATTCCTTTGTCATGATTGTTTCCCTAGCTCGCTTTCTCTGTATTGCCTCTTGTCTTGCAGATAAGAGTGTGACCAGTTTTAAGGCCACAGAGTCCTTTTGTATTGTTTGTTGCATTTTTTCTTTGTTTCATACAGGATGTAGCCTAGCTACATCAGACATATTTTTTTTTTAAACCGCTGGGATTTCCTATGTACCAGTATGCAGATCCACCCCTAGCACATAATGGTGGATTTTCATGTCCATCTGGGGTTTTTTTTCATCAGTTGTCTGTGTAATGCTTTCCCATCCCAACATATGTCAGGGTTTGCCCTTAACACTTCCATCCCTTTCCCACCCATACACCTTCATGCAAGACACTGTCTTGCACCCTGTTAAAAATCAGTGAGCTCTGTATCCCCCTTGCTCCATCCCAAACCATGCCTCTTTTCTTGCCCATGTCAAGGGCTGTCTGTGGCATCTTTTCTTCTGATCCTTTACTGTCCTCTTTCTTTACTGCTCTTTGCTGGGTTGGAGAAGAAGGCTAATAACTAAGTTAGGGTGCCTGGGGTGGGTCTGACCTGCTAGATAACAGCAGGCCCAGGGAATCATTGGTGCACTTCAGCATAATGCCTTTGATTGTTTCTTTGCATTTTCAGATGTGTTTGCTGGGCTAAGCAGCTGTTAGGGGCTCTGTACAGCCTCCAGTCTCCGTTTCAGGTTTCTGGCTTTCACACAATTCGGTAAGACTCTCACCTGGATGACAGAAGTTCTCTCCAGAAATCATTGCAGTGCTGACAGGCAGATGGCTTCTGGGATTTCACTGCTCGGCCGCATGAAGCCAACACCTCAGACACGTAGCTACAGCTGTCAGAGCTCGGGTGTTTATGAAAACAGAAAATTGCTGAGTCCAGAGTTGATCCAGCTTTTTTCAGGTTTTAATTCTAAAAGTGACTTCTTACTTTTAACTCCACAAGCCATTTATGATGTTGGCCACAGTATATTTAGTACCATTTTTAAGAAATGCTTTCCATGTATAACAACAAGCATGCTGGAACATCCACCTTAGAAACAGTGACCAACAGCAGGTGCCTGAGGAAGTGCATGAGAACAGGACAAGCATGAAGTAATAATTCTTCAAAATGCTCTATCAGCTTCCAGCAATCTGTCTTGAGGCTTTGCTGAATCCAAGCTGTTCTCTTCTTGCTGTAGTGTCCTTTCCATGCTTCAGTTCCTCCTGCTTTCAGCCCCACTTTATCTCATTTTTAAAAAGATAAAGAAGGGAAACAATACTGGCTGTTTAAACAGATACACCAGAGGGTTCATATTCATAATCTGGGGACCTGTCAAGCTGCAGGAACATTCTTAATGCTGACACAAAGGGCAAATGGGTCATGCAAGAATAAATTCTCCTGTCGGGGAAAAATGCTTCAGTTAAATCATGAGACTTTTTCTTATATTATAGGCTACCAGACCTTAGTTTAGACTGTTAGACTCAGTGAGTCATCATAAAGAGAAGGAGGATTTTCTTTGTGATTATAAGGCACTTTGGTTTAATACACAAAGTAGGAGACCTAGCATTCCCTTAGTCTTAGATGTGTGGTGAATGTATTGGCTGGAACAGCCAAGTATCAAGCTAACCACCTAACCATGTACTGGGTTGCAGCAGCAGGAGTAAGGAAAATCATGTGTTAGAGGAGAACATGGAACATATATTGGTCCTGGGATTTAATCTACATTTCAGGGTTCCAAATGAAAGGTGAAATTAATGGATTAAATCAAGAACTCTAATGGCATTGTGTAGTAAATAATGGAGTTTGGCACTTCTAGAAAGCCTGTAGTTGTGTTCTGCATGAATTCAAGGCTGTGAAATTAAAGCTGTGTAGCTAACCTGGTGGGATGGGAGACTTACGTGGATCACAGCATGAAGCCTGTTGCTGTTCCCACTGTGCAAGAAAAATATATGTGTAGTTTTACAAGCTATAGTTTAATTTCCTAGTTTGTTGTTTTGGGGCTTTTTTCAGAATCAGTTTTCTTATCTAGTTGTATAAAGATAGCTAACAATGAAATTATTTGTATCAGTAAGTATTTGCATAGATACTGTACTAACCTTTATGGACCAACATGTAGTAAGTACTTCACTCCTACATTTCTAGTGTCTGCTTACAGCTCGGGTTTTGGCACTTAATTACAGTTTTGAGTCTCCCATGCACATCCCAGCTGTCTCTTTAGGGTATTGACAGTAGTGGCGTGACTCTGAAGAAGTCAAGAATTATCCAAGAGGCTGCAAGAATAGGAAAACAGGAATATCGAAACACGAATTCTGTAGATAACAGTTCAGGAAATGTATAGACAGTGGGTGCAGTTTAATTTGCAGTCATAACAGTAAATTCTTCCTCTTTCCAACCAATGGTGTCACTGCACTAAACGGACATGTGATTGCATGTGTTGACACAGTACATTCAGATGCTGCTCATGACCCCCTGAAGGAGATATTTTCCCCTGCTCTTCTGCTCAGCAGTGCTGCTTGTAGAGCAATGTCCCACTGGATTTAAAAGAAAGTGCTAAACTGGGCATTGGTTTTGAGAACTGGTCTACAGCAAGTGTGGCAATTTTGCCCTCTTGGGTCATTATTGCACTTGATGATTCAAAAGCACATATGGTATTACATTTTATTAGATTCCCCTGGTTTTGGAAAGAACCAACCAGCTGGTTTCCTGTAAATAAGAGCCCTTGGCATTTTTTCTGGGAATGACAACTTAATTGTCTCAAACTGCTGAAATGCAGAGAAGCAAAACGAGAATCAGTTAGAGAAGCTCTAACTTACTTGGAAACTATCAGCGTTTGTTTCTTGACTCTCGGACTCATCCTTCTCTCTGTGTCCAGCCCTGTGATTCATACCTGGTGCTACTCCAGTGTTCACCCAGAGCATACACCTTTTTTGAGGGAAGGAGTGGAAAGCAGGTTCTTCCCTTGGCTTCACTACTTGCTGCGACACTTCATGGTGCGGAGGAAACATCGTGCTTTGTCATCTTGTAACAGTGTCTTTAGTGTATTTGTATTTGAATCATGCAGTATTTTGTGTATGAAAAGAAGACACAGAGTAGCAAATTCTACAGCAATAGAAGATGTTTGTGTACAATTGTCAGAGTAAGGAACTGGATAATATGTCTGGAAAACACCTCACAGATTAAATCCAGGGAGATGTCTTATCCTTTTTCAAGCTTTGTTTAAAGGACAAGTGCAGACTGTTTTGCTTGTGTCTGCCCTCAATCAAGTTCCCACCTGCCAGAGAATCTTTAAAACATGGCAACATCTCAATAAGGAATTTATGATATGATTGCAGAAAAGATGTTCTGGATGTATATATGTATTCCTCTTAGCTCATAAAACCAGGGTAGGAACAGTTTTACATTTGTGCACGGTGGTGAGCAGAACAGGGCTGCAGTTTTGTCCAGTTTTGTCACTAGAATGTGCCAAATAAGAATCCTAGAATTTGGTATCAGGACTATCAAAACATTTCTATTTTAGGAAGGCATCAGCATGCAGATGGTATTCAACCACATACTACTCAGAGAATCATTATTTTCCTTCTTTCCTTTGTTCTAGAAACAGCACATGTAATTCTTCAACCTTTGATGAATCTGAAGAGTGGCAAGTTGCTCAAGATGCTGAGATATGCTTGTTGAAGTCAGGAGAAATCATGTAAGCACAACAGTTTCATTGCTATAGGTGAAAGCATAAGGGCTGAGCTCAGATATCAGCTATGTGAGCACAAACCTTGCAGGCTCCTGGAAGAGTTGATCACTTGTATCCCAGAGTAGAATTTGGTCTGAGGAGGATGAGAGGGTGTAACTCAACCATGCAGAGCAGCAGCAATGAGCCAGGTCCTCTCTCTTCAGTCCTAGGAAACTTCAGTGCAACTGGGGAACAAGAAGGAAAGATGTAGGTCCACATCACACGAGAAAACATTTCCTATTTTTATTGCAGGAGTTGCTGTCAACAGGAAGGAGGTCGAGGGCTGTGCAGTTCTAGCAGTCTCTGAAAGAAACTGCAAGGGTGGGTCAGGGAATGCAGCTCCAGTTGGACTTTTGCCAAAAGGAGGGAATTGGTGGCCTTTTGGAGCATGTATCTGTTATTTATTGATGGTTTCCCAGTGTGTCTTGCCTGCTCTGGTTGATACATGCCACAGCATAAAATGTTCACCTAAGCCTCACCTCAAGCTCTGTGTGTACTGTGTGTGCACAATTCCCTGTATGTGTCCTGCTCTGAAAGTCAGAGGTACATGCAGTAGTGATAGAGCATGTCACTTGCACAGCCAAGAAAGGAATCCAATGTATGGAAATGCACGTGACTTAGAGAAATTCACCTTTGCTCACTGCCCCCTTAAGCCTAGCTTTGAAATTTTGCCTTAGTTATGGGGAAGGTTTTAAACTTTATACTGCAAGGAGATAAATTAGTCCATGTTTCAACCTTGTTGCTGCTGTTCAGAGATCCAGGTAAATGAAGTAATAACTAAAACCATAGCTGGGCTGTAAGGCAAAACCAAGAATTATATTTAGTTTATTAAAATTAAAGGTCACCTGAGACACCACAGGACTGTGGTTTACTCTGATCTCATTGACTTGCAAACAATTTATTTGGCCTAAAGAGTGACAGATTATTTTACTTTTAGTTAGGGTAGTGTAGGTGAGATTCACGGCTCTTAGAAATTACAGGTTTCCCCTGAAGAAAGTAACTAGTGTTCTCCTGCTTTAGGACCTCACTGTTTGCAGTCTTAAATAGATACCAGAATGAAGTCAGCTCATAAAATGCTGTAGGACTCAGCATAGAACTAAGAACTTCCTTTTTAACTGGAAGTATTTTGAGTCAGTTTTTTTGCAGCTTGGTTGGGTAAAACAGACCCAGATGTAGCGTTAAGTGCTTCGGAACGGAGCTGCTGTTCACATTCCATCCACCTGTCCCCTCTGCACTCCTGATCCCTCCTGTTTCCTGTGCGAATTTTTATATTCACCTAGGAAGGTGAATAAACCAGGAAACTTACTGTTTGTTTAAAAAGAACAACAGAGAGCAGTACTCCTTTCTTATTGTAGTAAGTCTAAAAAGCTTTATTCCAGCACTGGTTTTCTTTAGTTGAAATGAAATAAAAGTGAACAAAATCCACATTTGGCAGAGTAGTGAAGGTTCTTAGTATCAGTCAGCTTTTTTGTAGTTTTTGCTTTCATCTAAGGCTGAATTTTCATGCATCTTGTGGACCTGTCCCAAATATGCTGTGGGGTCAACTGGAAATAGATGGAAAATAAAAAACAATGATTAGTGGTTCTGTCTGAGTAACTGGATTGGACTCTTCAAGTAATCATATTTTTCTCCCTCACAGGATCAAATTACCCCTTACAGTAGAAGAGATCATGAATTTTGGAGAAAGCAACAGAGAGCTGTTCATCAAATCCAGCACCTACAGTATCATTCCCATCACTGTTACAGAGATGGGCCTAACAATTAGCTGGATCTTCTCATCAGACCCCAAAAGCATATCCTTCAGCGTTGTCTACCAAGAATCTGAAGACACACCGCTGGATCAGTGCAAAGTAAGGCCTTTGTCTCCTTACTACCTTAGACGTTGTAGTGTTCTACACTCACCCAACCTACAGCAATTGACAAGTATTGCTAGGAGGTCTTCACCAGAATGCCAGTTGCTATTGCATTAAGGATTTGTTTCTCCAGTTAAGCTGCAGTTCTGCTAAAGGCAAAGCTACATCTTTAGTTATTTAATGTTGCCTGCAAAAGTTGAGTTGAAAAACCCTCTAGCTCCTTTTGGTTGCATCTGAAATTCACCCACTATTATTAAGCAAAAATAAAAGTCCAAGTCTGCAAAATTCTTTTTTTTTCCTCAATTTCACTTAATTTGTAAACTCTTTAAAGCTGATTTTGCCAGGCTCTTGAGCAGAAGCCACAGGGAAACAGAAACATTGTTTGGGTTACCTACATTTCTTACAATGAAGCATATACTTAACTGCTTTGATGGTGTGCAAAATCTCTTTGCCAGTGCCCAGGGTACCCGGTTTTATATGTGCTGTCCATATTTCATGAGGATTATGGGTTAAGTGAATCTATTTTACTCAACTAATTGCAAAGTTTTATTGAAGACAGTGCAGCTGTTGGTTTAATCCACCATAGTAGGGTGAACTCCGTGGCTGTGATTTCCTAGGGGAATAAGACATTTATATAGCTTGTGTTAATTCACTGCACAGTTACTAACTCTATGTAAAATATCTCTTTTTCTTAATCTGAAAGCTGAATGGAGTGTGAATGCTGCTTTTGTTTTGATAAATTTATTTGGTAAAACTTTGTGTTTTATAGGGTCATCCTTGATCTATGTCAGCTGCTTTTCTGACAGCTGTGCTAGGGTTTTACAGCAAGACACACACAGAAACACAGATACACACACTTGTGCTGTAAGCTCAGATAAACAATTAAGATTTGCTGAGAAAGCTTATTTTATAACACAGAGGGCATAAAAGCATATATTAAAAGATATATTTAGCCAAATCTTGCTCTTGGATATATGAATTTAATGTACCACTTGCTGAAGTTACTAAAGTTTCTTAGCTTGACATTTAAAAGTTCAGGATTTGATTTTATCTCTGAAGCAGAGATGAATCGCCATAGGTTAATGCTGTAAAGATATAATCAAAGGGAAACAAATGTCTCACTGTGAGATTTTAGTTTGGGTGAGTTTTTAATGCTAGTCAGTTAATTAGTTTTGCAGGCATATATGCACTGTGGGAGTTTCAAGGTGGCTGAAATCAAGGTTTTCTGAAAGAAAGTGTCGATTTATAGGGCAAATAGCAAACTTCATTTTGATTTGTATTGAATTCCAGGTTCTTATCCCAATGACTCGCTGCAACTCTCATAAGGAAACTATCAGAGGACAAGTGAAAGTCAGAAACCCTGGAATCTACACACTGATATTTGACAACACATTCTCTAGGTAGGTCCTAGCCAGGTATAAAAGGTGAAATATGCTTGGTTTTACAGACTGTGGAGCTGATCAGGTGTGCGTTATTCTGCCATTCAGAAGTAAGCATAAGAAATTTTTCCTCACTTGCCAAGAGATTTTCAAGACTGAGTTTTGGTTCTCGTTCTTGGGGCTTTTTTTCCTACCCCCACAGCAGAATTCCACTCTTCTTTTTGGATCTTTGGAAGGGTTAACAGAAGTTAGCAAGTAATTTGTGACTCATTCCAAGACAGTTTAGTTAGGACTGTCGTCCTTTTTACAACAAACTGTCAGTTTTTTGCCCAAGTATAAACTGAAAGACTGAATACACTTTTAAGAAGCTTCCTCTCTTGTTGGCTTCAGCTAATATGATCTTTTTGCTCTCTTTCTTTCCTTGACAGGTTTATCTCAAAAAGAGTGTTTTATCACTTGGCTGTAGAGCGACCTGTCATCTATGATGGAAGTGATTTTCCATAGCCTTTACTATACTATGTATTTTTAATTAAATTTTTAAGATATGCTATTATTTGTGTACATGTAAGCATTCTGATTACCACTGTGTTTGAAGACTTTGAAACTATGCAATAGTTCTAATGCACTTAAGAGGAGATGTGTACACTAAAAAATGGAAGCCTTTTCAGGAACACTAATGGTTCTGTACTGTGTACAGATTGCTGAAAAGCCATGTTATTTGGTTTAACTGGTCAATAATAACCAATATTTTTTCAGTGGGGAGAAAAATAAGTGTGGGGGTGTCTAAATGCAAACTGAAATTCTCTGCTGAAAATTGAGCTATTTTTCTTCCAAAAATATCCTTCAAAAGGAAATTTAAAGAAAAATGCCTATTTTTGACCTCTTCACTGAGGTGTAATCATAACCATCTCTGTTCTTCTGTACTGCTCTTACAGTCAGAGCAGCAATTATGTAATACTTCAATCTTCACAGGCAAATACAGTAATCCATCTAGAATTTTTTATCTTTTCCAAGTTTTATAAGCAGCAAACCATAGGAGTTTTATACTTTTTGGGCTAAGATTTGGCAAGTTTTAACTGGCTTTTTAAAATGCTTTGGCACTGAATACCAGTTACAAAATAATAAACACGAAGCAGCAACTCCTTTCACTTTGGCTCACCATACTCTATATGTTGGTCCATGGAACCCAGCTGTTATGGTGAGCACCAGTGGCAGAAAGCAGAGCATCCCCTGTGGAATAAAGCACTGCTCGCTGCGTGATATTGGGAAGAAGAGCATTCCTTTTTCCTGCCTTAGCACCTTAGTCATCAGCATTCACAGGAAAGCACAGTTTCTGAGGAGATCAGCAGCGTCTCTCTCTCTAAACCACGTGGAAGGCAGCAATAGTGTTTGAACTGGTCTCAAAACTCCATCCAAAACGGAATGTATATCCAGGCCTGGTGAGCTCTCCACCCAGTGGTGTTAGTGTATTCTGTCCTTTTCCTAACCCTTGCAGTTGCCCTATCCAACTGCTGACTTTCCATATCAGATTTGGGGGCTGTTAACACTGCCTTTTAAGGGAAGACTGGGTTCTCACTTATACAAAATTTCTATGCAACCCTTCTGCTTTCTGTATAGAATTTCAGCTTTTTGTCAGAATACCTGAAAGCGGATTTTTCCGTATAAAAAACCTGTCTTCCAATAGAATGGCAAAACATTTGGCAGGAGAAAGAAGAAAAGCTCTTTCTCCCAACCAGCCCTCCTCATAATTTAAGTGTGTCTGATTTCTCATGTTACTGATCTCCCAAGGAAACCTCAGACCTGGAGGGTTTTAGTGCAGCAGTTGGTAGAAGACCAGCACAACCTGTGAGGAACCCTGTAGAGACTTGGTGGCAGCTGTAGCTGGCATACAGGGGTCATGGTGGGAGACAGAAAATAAAACATGAGGGGAAAGAAGAAAAAAGGGCAAGCATAAGCTGAAGCAAATGGTTTGGGGAAGGGGCAAACTTAAAAATGTAAAAGCAAGGACAGGGAATTGGAGAAAGGAGCTCAGCTGGGAAAGGTGGTCAGGAGAGGCCAGCTGGTGTTTATGTATTCCTGGTCTAATCCAATACCCATACGGGATCTCCCACACTAAAAGACTGGTTGATTAAGAGGTGGAGATCACAAACCAAGTGTTGAATATTTACATAGGAGCAGCTGAGGCAGAGGGAGATTTCTGATAATAGGAAAGAAAAGAATTGCAGATAAAGCTAAAGGTTGCTCATAATTTGTTCCAGTTGTTAACAAGATATAAATACAGTGATCTTGAAAAAGATTGTGAAAGAATGACTACTTTTCATGGAGCACCTAGGATTTAGGTCTCTGGCTTATCAATAGCTTTTTCTTGCCTTCAGCTGCCTTCTTACCCATGGTGGTGGCATGCTCCCAACCCTCTGCCAGGCAGAGTGGTCAGTGGAAGGTGCAAGCTCTTGAGGGCTGCAGTGCAGCTAAGCCCTGACCTGGTTGAGTGCATGAAAATGAGATGGACGAGAGACTGACATGGGCAATAAACAGCAATAAATGGCACGGATCGGTTCATGAATTACAGCATATTTCAGTCTTGAAGCTATGTTTTGTATTTAATTAGTCAAGAAGAGATTATTTATTGCTTAAAAATGGAGTACTGTGTACCATATGCTATGCAATTTCACTGAGCTGTTGCTGAAGTCTGCTGCAGTTTTCTTTTAAGCTTTTAGGTGTGGTTTTAAAAAGCATTTTGCTGTTGTTTACTTAGAATACTAATCTTACTGGGATATCTTTCTTAAAATGCCAAATGTAAGGTAAAGGGACACTGTCAAGTATCTTCAGCTAAAATACGACATCTCTGTTCAATGGAATTTGAAATCTCTCTATTCAAAATTATTTGACAGCCTTGCCTCTTGATTTCCTCTCCACATCCAGTTCTTGACATCTTTTCATCCTGTGGCAAATATTTTTAAGCCCTTGTTCATGTAGCTCTTAAAATAATTGTCTCTATGTAGTAAGCCAAATGTTTCCCTGGAGGTCTCATGTAGACAGTCCTGAGACTGGCTGAAGCCTGTGTTTGGGAAAAGGGGAGTAAATCCACTGGTTTGTGTTCATTTAGCATTTGAGTCTTTATGGTCCCTTCTCTTCAGGTTTTCCTGCCCATTGAGAGTAATTTTACGGCTTTTTTTTTTTTCCTCTCTGAAAGAGGTCTAACAACAGGAGTCAGAACCTGTAGTTTAAAGATCAAAAGAAAATGTTTGCTTCTGACCAAAGACAGTAGTTAAGGAGAAAAAGTTTCAAGTTATGAAATATCAGGCTGGTAAGGTGCAAGTGGACAGGAGTGCAGCTGTTCAAAGAAGCTTCCCAGGAGCCGTAATCCCATCATAACAGCTGGAAGAGGCTGTGCAGAGAGAGTAAAGAACCTGACATTAGTACAGACCTTTTGTTTGAATGTCCCAGACAGTTTATTACTGGAAAAGTAGGAACCCAATAAAGGACTTTGCACAAGTGCAGGCTTGTGCAAGAGATTATTTCATTGTGCAAGAGATTATTTAATTCAAGCACTTCATTCCTCCATTCACAAAATGCTTGTTCATGTGAGCTATGCCAGCAATGCTGAAAAATCTGTTTATTTATAGATGCTCAGGTGATTTGTTGGATTGGGCTTTTTATTATCTGTAGGAATGCAATAAAGAGAAAATAAATATTTTAAATGGATCATGAAATTAGTTGAAGGAGATGTCACATTCATAGGACAAAGAGATTATACATTGTGGTCAGCATAAGCAATTAGATGATTTTCCTGGGTGCTGGAAAGGGTAAGGAGCTATGGAGGGAAAGATTTTTTGTTATGAAGAGGTTTATGCGAAGGAAAGAATTAGTTTCTTCAAGAAAGTGACAGTGTTCCTTTACTCAGCATTACTCCATGTTTCTTTATGAAAGATGTATTGCACAAGAGTGTACCATGTTACAAAATAGCAAAGCTACAAAAGCCTGACTTCTTTCCTAAAACTGAAATTGCACTATAGTTTTAATTATGCTCAATCACTGAGGTTGTAACTTGTTCAGAAGCATTTTTGGTCTTAACTGCCAAAGAATTGCAAACCCTGTTCACATAAAACTTCCTGCTCAGATTTGGGAAAAATCATGTATACCAGTGTCTGTACAGTTACAGAGATGTAAACGGTTGTGTGTTGGAATATTTCTTGATGCTTTTTTTCCCCCTTTTTTAACCTCAGGAATTTAAAAATAAAATTCTTTATCGTTGCGAATGTGTGTCCCTTTTCTGCCTTGTAGAGATAACTTTGTGTGGAAGATAAATCTGATGATTGTATGGTCTACTTGAGGTTTTTATGAAATTCAAGGTTATCCTCATATTGTGCCATCCCCTCATGTCAAAGCTACAGTTACCAACAGAAGTTTCAGAGCACCTCAGGAGGCATCTGGAGTCCTGGCTCCACATTCAGAAGCTTCCCTCCAGGAGAGTCTCCAGCAAAGCCTAATGTGGAGTACGAGTGACCCACAAAGAGTGAGTTTTACGTATACCCATTTACATGTGTAAGTGACTGTACTTTGCTGTACCTCAGCTCTGCAGGGGACCCATTGAAAGTCTTTGTGTCCATTTCCAATAATGTATTTCTATTCATACTGGATAATACCTTCTCCCTTGGTGCTAGGGGAAAGGCTCTCCCAGCCCTACTTCTGCCTTATGTTTCTCAGTCTGTGCCCCAAGACCAGGCCTTGGCACACACAGGATAACGTTTTTCTGTGGGGACCATGTGAAGCTACCACAAGACAGTGGTATCCTTTGCATTCGTCCTTGAAGTGTTACAGGGATGCTTTGAAGTCCAAATATAATTCCTGTACTCTCACACCCTTCCATCACTTCCCTGCTCTCTGGAAGAAATGCTTCTGTGAAGATGTCTCTGTTTCAGGCAGAGCAGGCACTACGCAGGCAGGTTTGCCTGCAGAGAGTGAAAGTTCCTCATGGGCTCTCCCAGCTTCCTCCCCTTGTACCACAAGCTGTGCTACGTGACTGCCTGCACTGCAGTGACAACGCAGCACTTGGGGCAGATACGACTCCAGCTGCCCCTTCAAAGAAGAGCAACAGCATAGGAGACTACAGCCCAAAACTGGGAACTTCTAGAAAAAAACGGTCTTAAAGAGAGGGGAGGGGAGCCAAGCTATGGGAGATCTCAGGCCTCTCCCAGGACTTCCAGCAACTGCTCAGTGACCATCCTGCTAGAGCTGTGCATAAAACGTGAGCAGAGTCCCATGGGATGTGTGAGGGACCATGGGGCAGGGGCGCCAATATCCTTTGCCTGGAAGGAAACCTCCCATCCCAGAAGAGAGCATCAGGTGAAGGATGGGGACACCCTAGTGAGGGACAAGAGGGATTGTGGTAGGATAAATCCAAGTAAAACATCAGGGCAGAGGGACAGAGGAGCTCAAGGAGGGCTTGACCACAAGCAGCTGTGCTGCTGGCAGATGGAGGCCCCAAGGAGATGGAAGAAGGAGTAATGGCAGAAAACACCTCCATGACTGAGTCCTTGCTGGCTGCTGGCCAACAAGGGTTGGTGACGAGGCTGCAGCCAGAGGGGCACTGGGATGCAGCTTCCTCCCAGAGTTTGTGTGGTGAGAGCAGCCTGGGGAGCCACCAGCAGCTGCTGGACCACAGGCAGCTGTGGTGGAACAAACCCCAAGAGGAAAATCTGCCCCCAGCGAGGCTGGGCCACTAGCTTTCCCTGAGAAAGTGATGAGAGCAGTGTGACTCAGAGCAGGATGTGCATGACCCAGGGACAACCCTGTCACCCCAAACTGCTGCAAGTTCATTGCTGTTTCACCACCCTCAGCAGTTTCACCTGCTGATCGAGTATGAGTATTTCCCACTGTGTTTTGGGGACTGAAGAAGCTTTACTTTCTCTGAGATGGCCATGCAGTTCAAGTTCCTGGGGCTGGCGAAATGCTGTGCAGGGGGGAGGGGCTTGCAGCAGCTAAGGTTTGCACGCTTATTTGTTTGCATAACTGGACGGGTTTTTTCGGGCCAGGAGAACCCTCTGTGTAGGAGCACCATCAGCCCCAGCCTCAGGAAGGGGTAGTGGGACTGAGCTGCTGTGGAGAAGCATCTGCCCCCAGTGTGCTCCCTCAGAAACCTGCCCTGCCTCCCCAGACTGCACCTCACCCCTCACCTCAGGGTGCCTGTGGGGTTCTCAGCTGCAGCTTCCACATCACAAGGGTTAGATCTGTGAAATAAACCCACTTAGCAAAGCTTTCCTTCGGACTCTTTTGAGCAGGGTAAATGCTGTGATTGCAAGCAGGTTATGTGTATGGATCCGAACTGGGAAGGATGTGTGGGCAAGAAACAACCAGTTCATCCCCTTGGTGTACATGGCAGTGCCTTTATTTAACAGAATTTCAGCTTCTGTTTGCTGAGCACAAACCGCAACCCCGCCCCAAACCTTTCTTACACATACAGTGAAAATTACGTATATCTTTGACCATTTTTCTTCCTAAGGAAAAGGTAAAAAAACCTAATAAATGTATATGAAACTTGAATGACACTGAACCGTGCCATAAATCAAATCCCTCCTGATGGGAGAGAATTTTCTAAAAGTCCTTGCAAGGATTTTCAAAGATAAACCAAGACTTTTCCTTGAGTTTCTAGCTGCCGGGTAGTTGTTTATGAAGTCTTATCAGAGGAACAGAGCCACTAACGTGACACAGGTACAGCATAGAGCACAGAAAGCAGGAGTGAAGTCTCTAATTATCAACATTTACACAGCCTTTTAAAGATAATTTAACCAATAGTTACTAAAAACATATCTTATTTTCACTTTCCTGCCAATTATTCAGTAACACGGCCAGGAACTGCGGAATTCTCTATCCAATCATCCCAAACTACTTTTACTGCAGAATATGGAGTAGTAGAAGAAGGAGAAGAAGGTTTAGAGAACAACAACAATCCTCCATTTTGTTATTTTCTACTCTTATCTATTTACTACAAAGAGAAGCCCCAAAATCTCTAAATTTTCACCCTGTGACAATCTTACATAATAGTCTATCACCTAAGTCACACCACTGTATGTTCTAGTTCTGTCTGACCATTGGTAATTTTTTCCAAGGTTGGAGGTTAAAACAGTGTCGTTCAGGGGAGTAAGAACCCTTAAAAACAGGCAGAGAAATATTCTCGGCACTCTGGGTTCCTACACTTGAACCCCATCTGCCCAGTGGTACCCTATTAGCTAGAAAAGTGGCACCAAACTTTGCAGAAAGCTCTTATTTATCGACATGCTTTAATGAAAAATGCACAATGACAACCCTTTTTCCCTGGAAGAGCTAATTACCAGAAGGCAAACCAGGTTAAGTGAAATTATTTAAAACAAAGCCTCCAGAGCACTACAACCTGCAACTGAAGAGTGAGAGGTGCAGGCTGTGGTCAGGCAGGACAGGCGATGCCACGTCCCTGTGAGGGGATGAGTGAGGGGGAACAGATAAATGATGCCCTTGTGGGCTCGGGTTTTGGGGGGTGCATTACAGCACACCACTTTTGGGAATGGCAGCCTCCACAAACTGATGTCTCATTCCAAATTTCATCAGGTTTGATACTTAATTACTCCCTGTCTTGTGGGCCCTAGGTTAAATATATTTTCCAAATATATTGGCGCATAACTGGCGGTCAGTTGAACCATGGATTTGGTTTTTGTGTTCTGATTTATGACAGCTTTGCACCATACAGCAAATATCCTTGGGACAGACAACTCAATGTCTCCGAAGCCCTTACATTTTTATTGTGAGGGGTGATTTGTTTCCAGTATCAAAATGGGAGCCATCACACCTGACATCACCCAGCTAAAATACAGGAGAAAGACAGATCACATTCTGCAATGACCACTTTATATACGTGAACTATTGGCCTTTCTTTGCAAGAAAAGCCACCTATGGAGCCAAAGAGAGCAGCATTTGCTCACTGCAACAAACCAGTGTCAGAGCTAAATGCTGTTCTCCTTTACAGGGGAGGGGATCTGTGTAGGAATCTGGCAGGGCTCCCGAGTCAGGCCACCCTCACAGGGGAACGAAGGCTGAGCCCCCTCCTGCTGCTCCATACCTATGCACAGAACGCTTCATCTGCCTCTGTTGCTGCCATAGCTGGGTTTACCACCTCCCTGCAAGACTTGTTATTTCAGGTTGTGGTCTGAGCTGCAGATGGGCCAGCTATTTGCAGCTGTCACAAAGACAGCTTTTGACCTCTACCAGTTCTGTTTATAGCAAGTATGGTTCCATTTTGCTCCCATCTGCCAAAGGTTTCCTGTCCTCTCAGCCAGCAACCCTTGGTTGGGTCCCACACGTCAAGGACAGGCCCCCAACCCTTCCTGCTCCTCTGGGATAATCTTTGGGGTGTACAGGTGATTTCCAAAGAGCTTGGTGCTTCTCTGGAGAGGAGAGGGTGAGGACTAACTTACAACATGACTTTGCAAGGAGGGGACATACCAGAGGAGGTCCAGTGAGTGCTGAGGATGAGAGAGTTCCTCACCTGCCGCCTCCCCAGCATGGCAAAGGACAAGTTTGAGCTGTGCTCCTGGCTGTCACAGGCAGAGGAGTGCTCCTGGCCCCTGCTCCAGCAGCAGCCACAGCTTTGTATCATCCTGCCCAGGGCCGTCCTGAACCGCTCACCAGCGAAGACATAGAGGAAGGGGTTGAGGCAGCTGTGGAGGAAGGCAATGCTCTGGGTGACCTGCAGCCCAATGTCCAGCTGGTTGGCAGCCTGACAACTGTGCACCACCCCGGTGTAGGTGTTGATGGCTTTGACCAGCAAAACAATATTGTATGGGAACTGAGAGAGGAGGAAAGCAGTGATGATCATGGTGATGATCTTCAGTGACTTCTGCTTTTGGGATCTTTTTGCTTGTAGGAGGGTGTTGATGATAAGGGCATAACAAATAACCATGACAAAGAGAGGAAAGAAGAATCCTATGATGACTTTCAAGGCCAGGACCATAATTCTGAAGATCACGCTGACATTTGGTGGGTACAAAATTTTGCAAACTGTTACATCACCCACCTGCATGCTCTGGCTGTAAATGATTTCTGGGATGCACAGGCTCACAGATGTCAGCCAGACAGCCAGGCACATGAGCTTGCTGCGCAGGAGCCACCTTCGCTTACAAGTTTTAGCTTTCATTGCCTGGACAATAGTGATGTACCTGTCAAAGCTGATGCAGGTTAGAAGCAAGCTGCAGCCATAGTAGTTGATCTTATACATGCTGTTGACGACTTTGCACATGAAGTCCTTGAAGATCCATCCATCGGAAGCAGCCTTGGCCCAGAAGGGGAGGGTGAAAAGGAGCAGGAGGTCGGCGATGGCCAGGTGCAGCAGGTACCGATCCATCATGCTCCTCCTGGAGTGGTATTTGCAATAGACAAGCACGACCAAGGTGTTCCCCACTGTGCCCACAGCAAAGATGAGCCAGAAAAACACTGGCAGGAAGGCTTGAGCAAACTGCCTGACTTGCCTCTTGTCACACATGAAGTCTGTGCTGTTCACTGGGTTTTCACACAGGGACAGCACCATGCTGTCATTCCTATAGTAATCCAGGCTACTCTTGCCAGGATGTGTGACCTGCAACAGGACATGTAGTGAACTTGTGTTGAGAGGCTCAGTAAAGAACACATTTACCCCTCTCTACCAGATGCAGTTGAAGATGCCTGATGTATTCCATTTAAATGAGAAAGTTCGAAGGCTGCCAGTGAAACAGAGCATTTCAGATTGCTTGAAGTGTGCAGTACAGCAGAGATTTATCAAAATGACCCACTGAATAAGAAACTCTACAAAAGAGCAGTTCACGAAGTCCCGCCAACGTCAGTTATTAAAACGGCAGGTGGTGAAAGCATTATCTCAGGTAATTCAAAACATGGTTTGCTTGGCTTCAAATACAAAACAAAAGGCAAAATGCCCAGCTTGGAAAGAGGTGGAGAAGAAGTTGTGTTACTGCTATGTTGGGATAGTACCAGTGGCTCAAAAGAGGCAGAAAACTGATGGAGGCAAAGAGGGAGGGGAAGGAAAAGGAGATGAACAGTGACATAGCTGTATACTCACTACACTTGCAGCTGCCATCTTCAGCCAGATCACTCCTCAGTCCTGAAGGAACCTCCGTAGCCTGGAGAGGAAAGATGGGGAAAACAACTGATTTGAAACAACTCTGAAGCAGAACTGTGACTCTTCCTTGTACTTCTTCTTCTTCTACTTTTAAGAAAAACCTCGACTCTTTGAAACAAGTCTGCCCGGAAGACGAACAAACCACACAGAAATTGATGTCACTGATTTGAGATATTTAGCTATTTCCATTTTACAAATTTACATTTAGCCTACATTAGGTCTTCAGCTTCTCTACGGCACTGTGCTGATTAAGTCCTTTGATGAGTCACTGCAATCTCATTTTTCACAAGCTGTAGACTCCCCAGTGTGCACATGTAAAAAGTAATCTAAAAGCTCTGTATCTTGCAAAAGATTCATAAGAAAAATTGAGAAGTGTCTCTTAAATTATCTAGCAACTATGAAGGAAAAGTACCTGGCTTTAGCAGTGCTTTGCAGTCTTAAATATTTGCATCTGCTTCCGCAAGTAATTAATCTCTACCTGCAACTTCTCTTTCTTATCTGTGAGTTTAGGCACAGTGCTCATTGCTGTTGGCCTGCAAAGCTGATCATTAAGCCCCAGTAAGCAAGAAAATATTGGTTTTTTCTGATGCAGATTCCTTTTCTAGTCAGTCCATCATCACAAAAGGTAGCTGAGCCTGGTGGGCTCGATGCAAGACACATGCACCTAAGTATTCAACATGTTCTGCACCAGCTTCTCCAGAATAATGCCTGGTGACAACACAAGAAGGGTCAGTGCTACTGGGGAACTTCAACTAGCACAGACCTTTCCTCCAGACCCCTTCAAAAGCAGCTCACATAACTGAGAAGTCACCTTGAAGAGAGCCCAGCAGAAGCTGGATGGAGCCAAACTGCCTCCATGGGGAAGTGGCCCATGTCCATGCTCTGGCTTCCCTCTGGCTCCTCGTTGGGGGCTGACTAAAAGCACCTGTCATTGTGCCTGGTAGCAGGCAGTCAGTGAGCTCCTGATTTCTCCCCAGAACTCACTTCTAACATGTCATTGTAGCATCTGCTGAAAGGTGCAGAGCTGTGCATCCCCAGGGAGCTTTTTTGTGTTATTTTCTTCTAGCTGTCAGACCTACCTTAAATTGCAAACAAAAAGATCATTGTAACTGGGCCGGTTTGGTGGGGAAAAAAAAAAGGTGATTTGTAATTCAGTTTCCTTTCCATGGAGGCTGCTCGTGGGAAAAAGAGACATGAACAGTGGAGGAGTGGGGGGACTCATTGGGATAGTTGCTGCAGCAGGGCCAGCCTGGATGTGGCACCCAGGAGTCACACTCTGCATGTGATGTTTGCTCTTTACACCTACAATTGGAGCTCTTTTTAGGCTGAGGTGTGTGCTCCTGGGGTCTCAGCCTGATTAGACCTGTCACAGACTGTTCACTCTGTGGTTTTCATGTTTTAGGTGGCTCAAACACAGGTGGCAATCTTCTCTTTCTTTTATTTTTATTTTGGTTTGGTTTTTTTGGGTTTTTTTTCCTGGTAAGTTCTTTCAATACCAAAGGGACAATGTCTCATACCATCATTTTTCTGCTCATATGCATCATCTAGCACAGGGCAAATCAGAGGTTGCTCCTAGGCTGTGCCTTGCTGCAAAACACTTTCACTGGGGAAAAAAAATATCCTTGAACAAGAACTGGGTGCCTCTGGGCATCTGCCAGTGTCTTCTTGGGAAGGCTGGGACAGGAATGAGGAACCAGGTCTAGTCCTGCCCGCTCCAGATTGACCCACAGTCACAGCTTCCCACTGCTGTCTGCCAAGGCTGCCAGCAGGCAGGAGCCAGGATCACAGGGTCTGTGTCATGCCCTGCAACACCAGATACTTTACAAGCAACAGCAAAATAGAGCAAAACAAAAGCATGCCACCTTCAAGAGGAAAGGCCAGGCTATCCCTGCTGCAGGAAGTGGGGAGATCCAGGGCAGGATGGCAGGCAGTCACATGAAGTCCCTACTGGTGGCACATCTTTATGTGACAGCCATCCAGAAGAGTATGGTAGGAAAGACTTTGAAGAGGAAGGCAGTGAGAACAGGTTAATAAAAGTATGAATTTGCACATCTTATATCTTCTTTCTGGTCGGCTGGCATGCAAATGATGCTGATTTAAGTTCCCCTCTCTGCAGGAAGTCTGAGCACCACGGGGTTTTGCTTTAATGATGGTGTTCAGCTGTGACCAATGCTCATTCAACTCACACTTCAAGGGAATTTCCAAATGGCAGTTCAAGCTCAGTTCCAGTTATGGAAAAAACAATGATTCTGGCTAGTTTTTGGGTTGGGCTCTGCTGTCACTTGGCACCATGCTCATGTCAGCAGCAAGGCATCTCCTTCCAAGGGGAAGGAGCCCAGGATGCTCCACACTCAGCAAAATCTCCCCTAAGGCATCTGGGTATCTCTAGTAATTGGTTGTCATCTTAAAATTCTTCATGAAATGGGCATAGGTCTGTATGATGATACCACTGTACAGTACTTGGCTTCTTTCACCTCCTGGGCCATCCTCTAGGAAAAGAGGAGTGGGGGAGCAGATCTCAGCCAAACCCCAGGGCACCTGCTAAGGAAAGCCCAGGTGTGAAAGCACAGGTGCAGTGTCTGGGACTAGGGATGAGTTACTCTGGGCTTGCAAATGGCTGCCTGACAGTGGATCCATGGTAATTATCCTTACTTCAGGCTAGTTTGGCCCTTGGTATAATGCAAGCTGATTCAGCACTGGGAGGGTTACATTAACTGCAGTAGGGTAAAGGCATGCCCATGGGCAAAGCCTTTGATGCAAGGATCTTCACATCCTTTGGTCTCTCCTTCGTGAATCTGAGCTCTCATGTTCAGGATTTAAGTGACTTTAATCAGACTTAGTTTAATTCTCCCTGGAAGCAAATTAAAATGTGTCATTTAACCCACCACTTTATACAGCCAGTCCCACTGTACTAAAAGCCCCCGGGGCACATAAACCTCCAGACCAGAACATGGGCAGCTGCTCATCCTGTTCTTTACTTTCCTGCCACATGCCATTTGTTAAGTGAGTATTGCTGACAACAGCAGCTTTTTTGCCCCTCAGATTGGGAACAGAAGCAGAACAGTGTGAATGTGAGTCCTCTTGCCAAATTTCTGCCAAACTGGTTCCTGATTTGTATCCTCACTCAATGCCATCCACAGTTAATTCCTTTCAAGCAAAACCAGAGACAATGCAGTCAGTTCTTGCAATACCAGCACGCATTGTGAGGTAACTTTTGACTTCCCCTCAGCTCATATTGATGCAAACCTAAGCATCTCTGTTTTCCTTACAGATTGCTTTCATGTTCATCAAGAGAACTTGCAAGTGAAACACTATATTTTTTGTTTTGTTTAAAGTAAGAAAATTAAAACCACCAGCATTCCTTCTATGTGTTCTTTTTAACTTCAGGGTGCTTAATATTAAGCAGAATTTGGGGATGATTTTTAAAGCCCTAATTTATTGCAGGTAATACAGACAGAGAAGTACTTAGCTTGACATACTGATCAGGGGCTGGAAAGATTTTGCAGAAACAGAACAAAACTTGTGGTTATATCCTCTGCTGACCCTGACCAAAAAGTTTCCTTTTTTCACAGTGAAAACTGCATTGTGTTTGCACTAAATCTGTCTTTTAACATACCTGTTTTCCTTCCCTTGGGTAAAAGTAGGACATTATGCTGCTTAATTCCAAGCAGGCTATTTTAGAAGTTCAGTAATTCCTCAGATGGTCTGTTTAGGAGAGGCTGTGTCTGCAATTCACTGGAGGATATTTGCAGTCAGTGAGATCAGTGCCTCTGATTGCAACTCCAGCCAGGTTACTTACTTATGTAGATTACACAGAGAGCTTCCTGGTGATTTCCATACCCAGCAAACAAAAGGCTCTTCTTATTCCCATTTCCAGCATGGGTACACAGTCCTTAAATTTTTCCTTCTCTTCAGAAAGGTGGAGAGTTAAAGTGAAAAACCATCTTGAAAACTCTCTGAATGGCCCTGTCAATTAGCACATCCATCACAAAAATGTGTTGGCCCAAGCCTGCCCAGATAAACTCCTAACAACAGCTGAAATAACAGTTTTGGCTGTGAGGATGGGTTGCAAACACAGAGCTTGAAGGAAAAAAAAAAATTATTTACATTACCCTAAGTGTAGCAACACTTTTCCTCCACAAAAATAGGACAGGTTTAAAGTCTAGATACTGAAGACACACAGTTATCCGGTTTCTACCACCAAAAAAAAAAAAAAAAAAAAAAAAGTATTTCTGTGAACCCAATTCCTGTTTGCTGGCAAGGAATGTTGTAGCAATTCCTGTATAGAGCCATGTCACCAGCAGCTCTTTTTACAGAGCACTTGGCAGGTGAGGACAGACAAACCAGACCCCAAAGGCTGGTGTTAAACGTTCTCATTCCTGTCAGGTATTCATATTCCTGTGCTGTGTATTCTTAATTAAATTGGGAGCTGCCTGTGCCTGCTTGCCTGGATTGGAGTACTCATTTTAGAGTACACATTCTTTTGGCTGCATCTGTTCTCAAGGGATGTAAAAACTTTACAGATCTCAGGTCCAACTACTATTTTAGGAGAATCGCTGGCTTTGTTACTCACACTGTAGCCTGGTTCATACTGTGACTTTTAACTCCTAAGTGTTTGTCTGCAGAAGTGTGCAGGGGAAAGGAATAAAACGAGGCTCGCCAGGGATGAGCAAAGGAATGGCACACCAAAGTTTGAGAGACTGTGCACCAGTGAGATCCTTAGTTGGCTACATGAGGCACTGGGTACAAAGAACTGCATTTGAAGTGTTTCTACACACAGCATGAGGAACAAGCAAGAGGAGCTTAGAAGCCTTGGCTCTGCCCCAGAGATGCACCATCACTGGCGTAAGCGAGCCTCCAGGTAAGGATTAAAGGACAAACAAATAAAGCGGATGTGATTGTGGGAGTCTACTACAGGCCACCCAGCCAGGATGACAACACCAACAAATTAGTCTTTAAGCAACTAAGAAGTACATGTAAATCAACACAGCTGATAAAACAGGTCCAAAAGATTCCTAAAACACCTGTACTTCTTGGTACAGGTACTAAGAGAACTGACTGGGAAAGGTGCCCTCCTTAATTTGTTGCTTGTTAACAGAGAGGCACTTATGGGTCGAGGGATGATTTGTGACTTTCTTGGCCACAGCAACCATGAAGCAATCAGGTTTAAAATCTCTGCTGACAGGAGGAAAAGTGCCAGCAAAATTTCAACTCTGCATATGAAGCGAGCAAAATTCAGGCTGCTCTGGGAACCAGTTAGTGAGGTCCCCAGGCAAAATGCCTCTTTCTGGTTTGGGTTTTACTTTTTTTTTTACTCTTTTCCCTCTTTCCCCTCCCTGGCCCTGCATTTTGTCATTCTCTTTCCAAAGCACCCTCACCCATGAAGTAGAAATTAGCTGCATGGATGGAAGTGAGAGTAGGGCCATCTCCCTGCTTTCCTTTTGTCCCCCAGGCATCCGCACCTCTGGTGCTGGCCTGGAGACTGGGAGACCCTTCTTCCACCTCCTTGGCGTGGGTGGAGCTGTGTGAGGCCTTTCTGCCCAGCCAAGGTGGCAGAGGCGGCTGTTCTGTCATTCCTCTGGGGAGCTGGGACAAGTCCTTGGCCTTGGACCGGCTGGAGCGCATGTGGTGCTGGTCACTGGAAGTAAAGGCCAGAACCAGCTTTCAGTCCTGGCACCTTTTGCATGGGAGCAATCTTTGAGATGTACTCAGCATTGGAGGTTGTATCTTAATTTCACTGCTGGGCAACCGAAAGAGGATGACAGTGCTTTAGCACGGGAAGGAGAAGTGCTTCTGCTCAGGACGATGGGCTGCCCAGGGGAGGTAAAGGGCAGCAAGACCTTTCCATCTTGGAAACTTCTGTGTGAGAGGAATCCTTGGATTGTATCCCAAAGTCTCCTGTGAGCTGCTGAAACTGCCCGGCAGTGCTTTAACACGGGAACTAGCGCACCCACTCGCACTCCCTCAGGGCTGCCCAGGGTCTGTCCCGGGGGGCGAGGGCAGGAGGAGGCCGGGCTCTGAGGGGTGGAGCGCCGCTGCCGCGGTGCCGGTGCGGAGGGAGGCGGAGGAAGAGGAGGGATGCCCGTCCTGCGCCGGCCGTTTCCCGGCGGAGCCGTCAGCTGACGCCGCCGTTTCCTGGCTGCCGCCCGCCATGCTGCGACTCCTGCTCCCGCTGGCCGCCCTGGCCGCGCTCCTCCGGGCGGCGGTGAGTGCCCGCCTCGCCTCCCCCTCCGCCAGGGACACGCCGGGGGTGGCTGTGAGGGACGCGGGGGCCCGGCGTGGGCGAGGGAGGGCTGGCAGGGGCCTCCTCCCGGCTGGAGGAAGGCGCTTCGCCTCGGTCCTTTTTTGAACCATGAGCGATTTGGGGCTCATGGGCGGCGCGCAGGGCGCGGGTGCCGGGCTTGTGGCAGCGCCGAGGGGGAGATCCCGGAGCCGGGGCAGGGGGAGGTCCGTTCCCTTCTCCCGAGCAGGCCGGCCCGCTCCCAGCCCGCTGGTGCTGAGGAAGGGCTGGCGGTGCCTCCGTCCGGGCGTGATGGCCGGGGGCCGGAGCGATGCTGCCGGAGCCGGGACTCCCTGCGCGCCCAGGAACCGTGAAGGCCTCGCTGAGCAACCCGGGGCAGTGGGAGAACCGGTACCGACACTGTTGGGAGATCCCGTGGGAAAACTTGCTGATCCTGCGGTGTATGAGAGGAGGGAAAGGTGTTTTTCCTGTTCTGCGTAGATTCTGTTATAGCCGCCTTGTCCCGGGGGACACAATACCACAGTCTAAGGACAAATCCTCAGGCTCCACAGTTCTCGTGGTTTATGCCTTGAGTTTGAGGCAGTGTCACTGCATCATTGGTAGATGTTGCAGTTGAATGGGGTACAGGTGGTTAAAGGCGTAGGAAATGTAGAACAACATCATGTGAGACCTTTATGGAAGGGAAGATTGAGTCACAGTCAGTGTGGTCTCTGAGGGGTGAGGTTGTGACTGAGCCTTCCAGAATTTTGAAGGCGGCAGGCAAGAGGAATGGAGGACAAATACTCTTCAAATTTGGTAGTATTAGCATTTTGGGGGGATTTAATAGGTTCGTTTCAAACAAATAAAATACTGTAAAAATACATAGTTTTGAGAACTTGCTGCCATGGGAGGTTGGAGAAGCAGACAGTACTTAACACATGGAAAAAAAAAAAACCAGGATTTGCCAAATTTAAATACATCAAGTTCATAAACAACATCCAGAAGTGACTATGCAAGGATTTGCCCTCTAACGTCCTTAGTGTAGCAGCTTTGTCAGCTGAGGGGGAGTATGAGGGAGCAGACCACAAACAGGGGCCAGGGTCCTGTCATTTCTTTAAAAACAGCATTTCTTACTGCTGTTGTGCAGACAGAATATTGCATGGTGCCTGGAGGACCTCTGGACTTGAATCAGTAGGGCGTTTCTTGTGCTCTTATCTTCCTAGCTCTGTGTGTTTTCTGTAGAGGCATATGTGTAAAATAGCACTATGTCTTAATAGTTCAGTAACCGCTGAGAGGGCTTGAGGAACTGAGGCTGGCAAGCACAAATTCCCTTATCAGCCTGCAGTTCCCTGACACAAGCAATGAGGGAAGGGGTCTTTTTAAAACTTGGTCTAGTCCTCAAAGTAGATCAGGGTCCTGTCATCACAGATGTGCTAATGTTCTTTTAAATTAGCTTGGGAGGGTATATGCAGCAGGTGTAAGCAACCTGACAAACTGGAGTTTGCAGACTTCTGGGCTTAGGCTCACTGCTGAGCCCTGCAAGGCTGCTTTTGTGCCCTAGTTCTGAGATATTTTTGGCTTTAATGATTGCTTGCTTTCTCTAAGCGTGGATTGAGAGACAGGAAGTGTTTTGAAAATCAGTATGCTGTTATGGGACTGTTTTGTCAGATATGGTCTCTACTGTATGTCATAAAAGACTATCCAAACTCTTTTTCATCTATGATTAAAATAAAACAATAGGTTCCTTTTAAATAGAAATGTGCAACCTGAGCATTAATAGAAACACTGTGACTGAGCAAAATACAGAGCAAACCAGGGAATTCTGGTACCATTCAAACAAAACTGATGCTTGTTTATTTTCAGTCTGTGAGCAAACATGCATTAGATTCTGTGCTCCCTTCTAAAGGAGCAGGGTGTGGTGTTTTAATCCCTTTTCAATTTAGTTGCATCCTGTTAGACCTGGATATGCTGGAACAGGTGTTGAATCTTGGAAAACTGTACGCGTAGTGGAAGTGAGCTGGAAGTGAGTAGCAAAACACAATATGAATTTCACTGATCCTACTGATTTTCAGGGCTTTGGAGAAGTCTGATTCACAACTACAGGCAAGGATATCTGCTGATCATCTGCAGTTTCTGGGACCACAGTTGCATCTGTTCCAGTGGGGATTTCACTGCTGCTGTAGCATGTATTAGTAGAACCTCTTGCATTTGGTAAGAATGTTTTAGGGTGATGCCTGCTTTTCAGATGGAGCCAACTGCTTGGCAAGAAGAACAGAGATCATGTATTAAGTTAATAGCAGAAGCAACTTAGTCCCAGAACATGTATGCGATTTACAAATGTTATAATGGTTGTTCCCAGGACTCATTGCATCCCTGTTGTGATGTATTGCCATCTACTATTAGGAAGTCTTAATGAGAAAAAAGAATTTAAAAGAAGAAGGGGTGTGGGGGAGAAATGATTAGGGGAGGCAGACAGGGAGCTTGGAAGGGGCCTTCCAGGATCCAGTCTCTTCTGTTGCCTGATTTACTCCACTTCAGGACATCTCCTTTGTGTCTTTATGACAGTGATTCTGCATGACCCAGCATCTTGCATAGTATGTAGAGTAGCAGTCCTTTATTGCAGTCTGGGAAAAAGGGAATGTGTGTAATATTCTAAAGCGGCTCATACTGGTTCCTGGTTGCAGGCTTTGTTGACCCAAGGCATCCCTTCATAACCGCATTATTGACTACTGGAGACTTCTGCAGAACAGAAGGGAACAGTCAGGAAGCAAAGATGATCTCCTTCAAGCAATTGCCCATTGAAGCAAAGGCTGCAGTGGCTGCAGGAGTGGTTTTCGTCTCCATGATACTATCGCGGAGTTACCTGGCGGAAAAACTTGATTTCAGGACACGGCGCTGGCTTCTAAGGCTGCAAATGGCGCTATTTGTTAATACACTCATGTTGATGGGATCTCTTCATGTTTGGAGAAGCACAGTCACCACGTTCACCAGATCTTCAGCTGCCAGCTCCTTCTGTTTCATGCTGTGGAAAATAGCTGTGTTCATGTTTCTAGCTTTGGCTCATTCTAGCTTCTTTACATTGCTATTTCTTGTTGCAGAAGAGCCTTATTTCTTTTCTTTAGCTGCCTACACTTGCTTGGGGGCCTATATTATTCTCATCTTTTTCCTCTTCACTCTAGGCTCTGTAGAGCAGGCTTACAAGTTCTTGGCTGGGAGAGGCGCTAAGGCAGGCACTGGCAACAAGAACAGAACAGCACTGAAACCAGTTCTGGCAGTCTTGCTGACTGTTGTGCTGACTGTTGTTGGGCTGTTAAATGCTTCCCAGCCTCCTACTGTGAATTCAGTGGAGATTCCAGTTCACAAGCTGCCCTCAACAATGAATAACCTGAAAGTGGTGTTGCTTTCAGATATCCATCTGGGGCCTACAGTTGGGAAGACCAAGCTTGCCATGATAGTGAGGATGGTTAAGGCTTTAAAACCAGATATCACCGTGATTGTTGGGGACCTGACTGATGCTGAGGCAAAGATCATACGACCTGCTGTTGAGCCTCTTGGAGAACTTGATTCCCCTTTGGGAACTTACTTTGTCACAGGAAACCATGAGTACTACACCTCAGATGTTAGCAACTGGTTCGAGCTGTTAAAATCATTTAAGATTCAGCCATTGCATAACGAGAATGTGAAGATTGTTTCACCAAAGAGCGCTTCGGACTGGTTCTGCCTGGCTGGCGTGGATGATATTGAAGCAGATGTGTTGCACTACTCAGGACATGGCATGGATTTGAAAAAAGCTCTCAGAGGTTGTAGCAATGAGCACGCAATAGTACTCTTAGCTCATCAGCCAGTTGCTGCAAAGTGGGCCCTTCAGGAGAGGCCAGACATAAATTTAATTCTCTCTGGCCATACTCATGGGGGGCAGATTTTCCCTCTAAATGCTGGAGCTTATCTTTTGAATCCGTTCTTTGTTGGCTTGTACAAAGTTGGGCAGAACACCTTTGTCTACGTCAGCCCAGGGACGATGTACTATGGAATACCCATGAGGCTGGGCAGCAGAGCTGAAATAACAGAGATAATTCTGCGTTCCCCTTGAGGAGTTTTCCATTTGACAGACTTCTAAATTTTTTTTGTTTTGTTTTTTTTTGGCCAGTATATTGGCTCTTCTACTATGAAAGCAAATCCTTTTTCAGGGAAGCCAGAGAAGATATGTTGGGCTGAGCTTCAGCAGGTTCTGTTAAATTTGAGCAGAAAACGCTAACTGTCTCTTGGGGCTATGAAACAAATTTGGGACATATTAAATTACTGAAGAAATTAGGTCTTTGAGCTCATTGTTGTTGAGGTTCTGCATTTAAAGATAACACTGATGTCATGGAGATAATATGTGTCCTGTGCATGTTTAGTATTACCTGTGTCCTGCAGCTACTTCACGTTCCACTGTTCGGTATCCATCAGGCAGCTGCCTTAACAAATCTCAGGCAGGTGAAGTTCTGAGCTTGTGCTGTGAAGTCACTTGTGCATGTTTTGCAGAAAGGCCTGCAAGTGTGCCCACTGAGTATGTAAACTCTAGGAGGCTTATGCTAGATTTGTTGTGGGAAAGGAACAGTATAAGGTTTTTTTTCTTTTAATTGAGGCTGGATGTCTTTATTCTGCTAGCTGTCTGCAGCATGTACCAGGGCTTCTGGTCTGTGCTTCTTACTAGTACTGTAAGTTGCCAGGCATCAGTTCTGAAATTCAGTTTTGTCCAGTTAAGAAGTTGGTGAGACTGATGCCAAAGGGTGAAAGTAGCTGTCTTTCTCAGGCATTTTCCCCAGAATAGCTGGGCATCCAGTAATTACTTACTGAAAATAGCTCTAATAAAAGCAATTGAAAAATATTTCATAGTTAACTTCTGTTGCTGTCTGAGCATACAGTACCTCCTTATATAAAGCACTAATTCCAAAGCTGAAATACTCAGTGTCTTTTATCTTCATTCTATATTTTTTCTCTCTGCCTAATTTCTCCTCCATCATTTTTCTCTTGCAAGAGTAAGTAGATGCTATTTGAAAACAGTGCAAATAGGTTAATGCTTGACATTTGTTAAAGGCTTTAATATTTTAGTAAATTATGTCCTCTTTTAATGAGAGTAAACTCTGCAGCAGGTGACTTTCCCTAAGAGCATTTGCATGTCAGTGTCCTGGTTATCTGATGGGCACATAGCAGAGTAACTGCTACAGGATAATGAGGGACGGAGGATTTCTTCCCATCTTTCATGGAAGGTCTTAACATAAATTAACATAATATTGGGAAATTTGAGGTATTAGAAAATACTGATACAAACATTCTTGTTTCTGTATCTTTGTGTTCACATAAGAAAGCTGGGGTGTAAAATAATGTGTGAATTTTGTCCAGGCTGATGAAGCACTTTACTTCCGTACATCTTCTCTCTCCTCCTGTCCCGCCTCAGTGTTGCTGCATGAAACGTCACAGGCAATTGGAGCCTGGGAATCCTGCCTCTGCAATCTGCAGCTGTAGCCACAGGGTTTTCCTTGCTCTGCCTTTCAGCCCAGCAGTACCTGGGTTCCTCTCAGGCAAACCCATGTAGCATGAGGCAAAAGAGAGCAGTTCTTCTACAGGAGACTGAGGGTGGAAGACCAGAGCTGAGGTGTTCAGTCTTTTCCTGTCTTCCTGTGTGATCCTGAACCAGACAACCATAAACGCTTTGTTTCATTCTTCAGCTTCTGTTCTCATATTGAAGGAGATAGATGGGGGTGTGTTTGAAGAGTACCATAGTCTTTGTACAGTTGAGGGGTTTTGTAAGTTAAATTCTGAAGTTTGTCTTCATCCACTCCAGACATCTCCCAGGCAGAGTTTCTGATTCCTATGCTGGTTTTGTAGACTGCTCCTCTGTGCAAACATCTTACATTTTCACTCAGGAATAATGAGAAATACTGTAAGTGTGTCATGAAGGTTATTGGACTTGTTGGAGAAGTCAGTCCTCTTTCAGCCTGAAAACTAAATACCTTACCAGCCAGGCTCTCTACTTGTCAGATTAGATAATTTCTGTTTCCCATCACTTAAAATTTTTGTAAACTTTTTTTTTATGATTGTGTGATAATACCTGTTTAAGTATCTTAAAGTTTCCTTCAACACTGCCCACTGTCCATGTGGGATCCTTCTGAGATTTTTTGCAGTTAGTGGCATAGTGTCAAATGGTCTTATGAGGAGAGAATTTTGATAGCCTGTAGCCCTCTGTTTACTTGTCAGTACGCCTTCAGTTAAAAGCTGTGTTCTGGGTTTAGTGGTGCAGAGTATTCTCACCTGGCCAGTAGTCCAGGAGGATTGTTTTTCACTTGTTGCACTGAATATTCTTACTGTGTTAAGAACACTAATTGTTAAGCCAGTTTCCTCAGCAGGAGGCATTTGTGGGACTGATTTTAGATGGTGTCAGTTTCTCAGTGAGTTGCTAGTATTATTTACTTTTTCTTTTTTTCCCTGCCCATTTTATTTCTCTTCATTCTGAGGAAGTGTGTGCAAAAACCTAGCTGAAGGGATCCTTCCATCCCAGAATTTCTTCATTACTTTGTATGCGCCTCTCTTGGAAGATAGTTATGTATCCTTTCAGAAGCAGATATGCATCCTTTTACGAGTGGTCATATTGTCATTTCATAAATTTATTGAGTTCTCCCAATGTAATTTAGTTCTTGCCCATTTTTTTTGTTTCTCTCCCTCTGAAGGGTTGTCTGTTTGGTGATTACTTATTACTTAGAATGTTTTCTTTCTGTGCCAAAGCACTTCAAAGCCTTTTCTTATTTTGCTTTTTAAGTATGAATGGAAGGTATCCTAGATCAACATTCTGTTTGATAAAAGCAATGAACCTTTTCCTTCTGTTTGATAGAAGGAATGAACCATTTCTATAATCTCTCTAATCAGCAATCTCTAACTGTCCTTCAAGGTTCTTTCTGTACTTTTTCCAGTTTGATTTGAATGTGCACAATGCAGACCTGTGTTCAGTATTTCAGATGAAGAAAAATTGCTGTGCTGCTTATTTTGTAATTTAAAAAAAATTTTTTTGGTAACTTTTATGTGTGTGTGTAATGTATTTAATCTGGAGAACTTAACTAAATGAATATATATTTCATCCTATAAAAGGCCAGTTCATTGGAGGGTGAGGAGGAGTTAATTACTGCAGAATTAATAGCAGAATATAATAGTACCATCACTCTGTGAAAATTATATTTATTATATAATTACTATAAAATTGATTGGAAAATATGTAAAATTGTGGTATAACAAATGCTTTAAATGTTGGGATTCAATAAAACTTTATTCTTATATCAAGCATGAGGCCTCTAATGACCTTTTATTTTGTACTAGTATGCACTGTAGCAGTTTATGCTGAATAGTTTTAACACACTCATTCTATTTACCAACAAAAACTACAAACAATAAACCTGACTAGTTTTGGAAACTCTTACACCCCCACTGCCAAGCAAGGCATGGTGGAAAGTGGGAAAGGTAAGGCCCCTATTACATTTGCCTAAAGCCTCCTAGGAGAAAAAGGTGCAGACTGAGGGGGTGAGGATGTGACACAGAGAAAAGGACCACTGTGAGGGCAGAGAAGGGTTCCTAAGAGAATTTTTTGGAAGGACCAGAAGAAAATTAGTGATTTGTGATTCTCAATTTTGATACTTATGCTGTGAGGTAGAGAAAGAGGTGTTTTGTGATTGGTCTGTGTAAGAGAGGCTAAAAATCTTCAGAGGTGGAGGATTTGTACCCACATTTGTTTGCTTTCTAAATAAGAAAAAAAGCTGTTTTGTAAGTTTGGAGAATGAGAGATTCTTGCCACTAATAAACAGTCCTGTGTGTTGAAAATGGGAAAAATCCTATGTTGAGAGATGTGCACATTATAGAATGTTGAAATAGCATTAAGGTTGCAAAAATAAACACTTGATTTAAGCAAGGACAAATTCTTTAGTTCTTCTCTTTTCCATGCGAGTATGCTCTGAGGATGCAAGGTGCAGCATTATACCATTGCCTGTAAGGGTCTGAATTTTCACCTGGGCACTGGTATGATTTGGTATGAACGAGCTGGCACCCCAAACAGTGCTGTTAGTGTGTGTTGCTTACCAAATGAGCAGACCCACTGCCCCATCTTCTAGGGAGACAAAGTAGGAACGAATTCCCTGCATATTCACAGCAGTGAGTACGCAGTATTGGCAGAGCCAGACATAAATTCATGAGGACAACTCTCCTGTTTTTGTTGCAAGCCCTGGTCTGCATGCAGTAGGTCATCCACTGGCAATAAAGTAATGCTGAGGAATTGATCATGATGGGAAGTCCGTTTACAATGAATGATGAGTGAGGTGAAGCGGAAGTACCCTGGTAGCTTCCTCCTTCTCCTCACCCACATAATAACACTGTCAGGAAGTGTATGTGTTGGGATGGTGCTTTACAGCTATGGTCACAGCTTTAAAAACCTCACTTCTAAATGGTAACTGGTTCAGTGATGACCACTTTCGTAATTAATACTGTCTTTTAATTGTTTTAAGATAGCCTTAGCTCTCTGTCAGAAGTGTCTGTCCTTGAGGGCGTGTAAACAGTTTTTTCAGCATTCATAATCTTAATAGTTCTCTGCCACGAATAGAACAAGTGTCTTTTCCATAGGGCTCTTGATGTGGTTAGTCTAAATGAGGGTGCTAGAATCCTCTTACAGAGGGACACCATAGCAATTTATTTTGCCTCTCCTTATTTCCAGGGATAGTGGCCTTTTAATGTGTAAGGTGCTTCTATCCATAATGATGCTTTTTTCTGGTTTCTTTTCTGTGTTGTTGCACTTGGATTCTGAGTTCCACTTAGTCATGATCATTTTGAAGCACTCAGCTCTGCATTAGTGCTGTGACTTGTCACAGTGCCCTAGAGTAAAAAACGTTTCAAGAATGTGAAACATCTGCTTGGTGTTTGTAAAGGTGAATAGTTTCCTTCAGGGGTACACACAGAGCAATTCCATCCTAGTGCAGCAGCATGCTCAGCCATCAAGATGCAGGTTATAAATGAAATATCAGGAAAAGGTCACACACATTTAAATTGAACAGAAAGTAAGCAGCTGTAGCTACCTGTGCATCCTGTGCAGCAACAGTTTACTTGAGGTCTAACAGCATCATAATTTCCTACGGAGAATCCCGGCTTTTGAGAGCAGTTGGTTTGTGCTTCTGAGTTCTGTGAGGTCCCAATTTTGGAGAGGCCTGACATGCCCATACCTTTGTTGAGTCAAGATTTATTTATCTTTGTTAGGCAGTCTTAAGAATGGGTCCATGTTTGTGGAAACAGCATAAAAAGCCTCTGCTGTGCAGTACTTGGCAGTCCCTTGCTGGATCCTTTCATATCTGTTGTTACACGTCTGCCGCACAATCTCACTTGTTCACTGTTGACAGAATGCTGTAAATTGCTATGTGTGTCTAGGACATTTTCCACAATGTTTTTCAGGTTTTCTGTGAAATAATGCCTTTGTTGCAGATGCAACATGCTGTTGTCTTCCTCCTTGGAGTTTGTAGTCTTCAAATGATGACAGAGTGTTATTGCAGTAGCTCTGTTTAATGGCGGTCTAGGGATAGGCATATTGGCTTAGTAATTTTGTCCTCCATGTTTCAGGAGGGAGTGTGTTTTCTTTAAACTATATCTGCTCTGGTTCTTTTATCCTGTGACACATTGCACTGGCTCCCTTTTGCTATTTATTGTGCTGAGACTGAGGTCGGCTGCAGACAGCTGGAGGAAAGTCATTCACCATCTCTTATTTTAGGACCATTGTATCATCTATTGTAGGCAACCCGCAGAAGTTGGATAGCCTGTTCTCTGTGTCTTTCAAAGCAGAAAAAAATTACATTGTGTCTCTTTTTTTTGTTTACAGAAGGTACCTGAGAGGAGTTTTGGGATTGATTATGATTCCAACTCTTTTGTCAAGGATGGGAAACCTTTCCGTTACATCTCTGGTAGCATTCACTACTCGCGGGTGCCCCCGTATTACTGGAAAGACCGCCTGTTGAAGATGAAGATGGCAGGGCTTGATGCCATTCAGACGTGAGTAGCTGTTGACTTTCCAAGTGATTTGTGGTCCTGGCAGCTGTATGAGAAGTCATTAAGAGGAATGGTGCCATTGTTACTTGGTTTATTATTTTGTCTGTAATAGGTGAGAAAGCTCTGGAGAGGTTGAAGGGTGGTACAGGATGACCTCTAACCACATAAATGGGGACAGTGGGGCAGGTTGTAGCTAGCAGCCTGTTCCCCTAATGATAGGCAACACCTCTTGCTTCACAGCTCAGGGTGCAAATGTGACCTGTAATAAATTGTTCGACTGTGAACTTCAGCAACTACGTAACAGCTGTACATGCTCCGCCTCTGCCAGAGACAATGTACTCTGGTCAAAAGGCAGACTAGGTGAGAGGAGACAAAAACCTGTCTAACAGTTAATACTACCTGGGTTGTATCACCCAGAAACCTTGAAAATATTGGTAAAGACTGCAGTAATATTTAAAGCTATTTCACCAGGAGCATTTAAATTTAGATAAATGAATGGGGAATTAGATGTACTTCTTAAAAAAAAAAGAAGTTTAAACAGCTTTCAGTTTTGTGTGTGTGTACAAACCCCTTAGTCCATTTTTCTTGTCTTTTCTACCTGGTTGTGTACTTAATTCAAGAGATGAGGCACAGATAAAAAAAACCTCAGCTTACTCTTATTTTTGCCATAGCTTCCTTGACAAGGGAAGTGGTGGAAAAGTATAAGGCACAGTCTTTTCAGGAAATGGTTGTGATTCCCAAACAGGTTTGTTTTCCTTTCTTAAATCATTGAAAGGCTTAGAGCTTCTCTTTGAAACCATCTGCTTTTGTGCTATGGACAGTGCATGTTCTGGCAGTGCAGAGCCTGTAGGCTAAGGGCATTTTGCTCAGTGAGAGTGTTGTACCACCTCTTCTTCCTCACTCTTGAAATTTCTGTTGTTGTTAGACCTGCAAGTTGCAGGGTTGCCTTGTACACTTGTATCCTTGGGGATGAGATTAGTCAGAATTAGTATGTGAAGAAGAGACAGCAGGGAAAGAAAAAAAGTTGAATTTTTCCAGATTTAGGATTCTCTATTTTTTTGTGCATCTTAAGACTCTTCCCTGTGTTGGGATGATGCAGTCACTCTCTGGTGAGTGTATTTTGTCGTTGTTTTTGTTGTTTTCTATTAAAGAATTGAGTTCTGCCTTTGCTCACATTAATAAGAGCAATGGGATTAAGTAACACACATGCTCAGGATAGTGTTGCCTGATTTGCCCAAGTAATTACTTCTTGCTGAAATAAAAGTAATTTAAAGTGGACCTGAAAATTATACCTTTTGGTGTCTGGCTTGAAGGTCAGCCTGGGTCCAGACAGTGGCTCTGTGGCTCCCATGATCCATAGTGCCTCATACTTCCCTTATGTGTCTGAGTGATTTTCCTCCTCCTCCCAACACCCATGGGTTTTCAGTGCCTTCTCTTAATTTCCAGCTTTTTCAAACAATCCCTTCCTTTTTTTATTTATTTTTTTTTTTCAAATTGCCTTTTCGTGCCTCTGCTGCATCACTGGCCTTTTGAGACAGGAATTTCTTTTTCCATTTCCCCCATCACTATTGTTCAATGGCAAAATTGCTGTGGGGCTGGTTTGGGATTTTTTTCCTGTTGCTTACTCCTCTTCATTTGTAATCTCCCAGCAACAAGGTGTGTTTTTTCCTTCTTTCTTTTCTGCTTTTTTCCCTTGTTGATATCTTGTGCTCTGCTTTACTGTTTTGCATTAGCGTCTTTCCGCTGTGCAGGAAGGAGTGAAGATTTGTGTTGTTTTGCTGGTGCCAACTGATCTCTGTTGGTCTTAGGAGAGCTGAGCTGTGTCTGTTTTGGCACAAAAGGTGCTGTGCAGCTGGCAAGTGGTTATGGCACCTGTGGCTTTAGGTGTTGTTGCTGGATCACATCACAACAGCTTTGTTACAGCCTGTTTTGTTTTTCTAAGAGCAGACTGAGTTTCTTTAACTTTCTCTCCCATTATTGCTCACCTTTGGATCTTTTCTACTATGGTGAAAGATAAATCTAAAAGTGTACCTTAGAAGCAGAAAATACTCCTGTGCCTTGCATTTTCTACAGGAATCAAATCCATGTGTCTTTTCATTTGACACTAATCTCTTTCTCTCTCCTGATGCTGAAAAAGCTCCTCACTAATCAAAATCCCCTTTTGTTTTTCTTTGAAGTTTGCCAATAATCAAGTCTTACTGCTCTTGATAATTTGAGATAAAGCTATAAATATTCATATTACCCCAAAGAAATCTTCTGTGATTTTGGTAAAAAAAGAAATTGGTCTATGTGGTTGGGTTTTTGTTTTCTCTTCTGCGCACTTTTTTCTGGATCAGTAATACTGCTAGTAAGGGACTGAGATACAAATTGTGTGAAGTTGTTCTGGAAAGAATGGGCAGCAACACTGCCAGACTTTCTGGCAGAATGTGGTAGTTGGACTCCCAATCTTGAGGCAACCTCTGAAGACTGTGATTTTGCTGCTTGGAATTTTTCCCGTAAGATAGGGAGCGGTCCTGCTATAACTTGAAGTATGGGAGCATTCCTTGTTCTTATCAAGGCGTTCCTAGTGAGGTTTACCACTTCAAGGGAAACAGGATCCTTTTATTATGGGATTGTCCTTGTAAATACCTTGTGGTCAAAGCCAACCAGACATGTTCTTCTTCCTGTTCTCTGCAGCTTCTTTTCCAAAAGGCTCACTATGCCTTGATGCATCATTCTGCTCATGACCGAGTCAGCAGCTCATGCCAGACTCTGGAATGGGTGAAGTCAGTACACGAATATAACTGTCCGCACCTGGTAGCATCTTAAACAATAACAGAACAGGAGAAAACAGGTGACAGAAAGCTTCATCTTGCATTAAAGCTTAAGAGATCAAGGCCTACTCCTTCTAAAGAGCAGATTGAAATTTAATGTTGTGGTCAGTGTGATGTCCCAGAAGATGGTGGAGGAGGATGCTGAGGAGCTCACTCCCCACCTCAGCAGGCAGCACACAGAGCTGTCTGGTCACACAGGTAACTGTCCTTGTTTTTAGTTCCTGGACTGTGTCTGCCAGCTGGAAATGGGTGCTGGCTGATAAAGGCATCTGGAAAGCGCCGAAGTTTGGAGTTTCTTTTGCACGGAGCAGATAAACAGCCACTAGATGGGGCTGAAGATAAACAGGATTTGCTGATCGGTGGAGATGCTTCCTGCAAGAATCCACAGTTACCTTTACAGGCTCATAGAAAGTTAAAGAATGTTGAGCATTTTCTTTGTTTCACTCTGTTTGTTGACTAATGAACAGAAAGCTGTAAACCTGTACAAACTCCTTCTAAGAAAGAGCTACTGTTTAGCATATCTAATATTTAAAATTTAAATACAAATTACTGTTTCTAAAGACTCATATATGAGTAATTTAACTAGCATGCTCATTTATGAAAGTAGTACAATTTATTTAACTTTACACTATTACAAAAAATCCCACCCTGGTATTACAGAGAGAATTATCTTGTACATTAAGGAATTTGAAGTGTGGTTTTTTGTCTATTGATGATCTCTGAAATAGGAGGGGAAAGCTGTGACTTCTAAAGAAAGGAGGGTTATAGCATGAAGCTTAGAAATTGTGTGTAAATGGAAAGTAAACTCAAATACAGAAGAAGTACCATGTTTCAAGTTTGAAAAAGGATGTGAGTTTCCTTTATAAATTCATTGTTCTGTAACTAAAGCAGTACAAGATTAACAACTGACTATAAATTTCTACACTGGTATGTAACAATTATGCTCATTAAAGATAACAATTTCAAAGCAAAATTATTTCATTTTAGACCATCACTAGCTGTAGAAAATACATTGGAGGATTAAAGTGTCTTAATAACAATTTTTAGACCAGTGTTAAAAATAAATTTTTATCATGATTCATTATGTAAAAAAACGGTTTCAAATAAGTTTTTTTCTTAGTCTTCTTCCCTTTTTCTCCACCAGAATCTGTTTTTTTTCCAGTGTTGTGGTCAAGCATGTGACATAAATGAAAACTGGTTTTGGAAGAATTTTTCTATGTTCTTCCATCTTGAGCATAAGGGAGCTGGAGAAACCCTTTTGTCCTCACCTCAGACCATATTAAGCGTATTTAAACAAGTTCATAAAACTCTTCAATGAGTATATTTTCACATGGTTCATATATTCTTTAAATGCACTTGTAGTTTTTTTTACAAGTGAGTTAATCATGTTTCAGAAACAAGTAGAGCAGCTTGACTCAGAAATAAAATATACCACATAGAGGAAAAAATTTGCTCTTTGATGCCTGAGTGTATTGCTTTGACTCCATCCTGGCACTCAAATTTTAAGCTTTATCTTTTCAAACAGAGGCTTAAAATTTTGGCATTTGAGATATAATATTAAGGTTGAAAGATTATAATTTTTGTATTTGATGTTCATGTGCATATTTGTCTGTGTATGGCCATTTCATTACTGTACTCATGTGAAGCTTGTTTTTCTTCCTTATAGAAAACATTGTTTTAGGATTTTTCTTTCCCTCTTGGGTAGTTTTTACAAAATTAAATGTGGAACATACTAACAAACCCAGGCAGTAAGAGAAGTGTTGCCTGAGAGGATGTTTTCTTGACTAGGAACAGTTTTGTGAATTTTAGAAATTTTTCTCAAATTAGTTCTCTCTGGAACAGTGGCAGCAGTGTTCCTAAAAGGATTACAAACCCATGTGCAAAACAGTAAATGTATGAAGAATAAATTTTCCCATTCCCTTGAATCCTTGCTCAGGTTGTACTCATCCCTAATTTTACTCTGTCTGAGCTAGACTGCCACTTAGTAGTATGGCAAACAAAACATTCGTGATTGTCAAGCAGGGGCCATCAGCTACAACACTACTCGTGGTAGTTGGTAGATTAGTTTCTTTATTGTCTTGCAACCAAAGTGTGTTTTTTTTTATTTCTGTGAGATGTTCTGGGCTGAGGTTGTGGTCTCCTAAGTCCTGGAGGTAGGAGAGAGGTGTTCTTTCAAATGGTGATCTGCACGTTTGGCACCTTTATTACTTAGCTGAAATTAAGCTTTACTTTGTCCAAGCTCTTGGACACCTTAGCATCTCTTAACTTGACCATTCTTCCTATGGTGGTTTTCCAGAACTTGCATTGTTCCTGGTCCATGAAAACTTTCAGGACCTAGATGCAATATCATTTGAGGCTTAGGTGTTTTTCAAGTTCCTTGCAGTGGCAGCGGCCTAGACCTGTCAGCCAGGTTGGTGTTCCCTGTGCAAGCTGGGTGATCCATTCATGAAGGGTCATGTGCTGTTTTGGGCAAGCTCGTTTTTGGCCTCCTCCTTCACGAGTGGTTTACCACATTCATCTCCTCATCAGCCTCCCACCACTATGCAGCTGTAACTGTTTACTTAAATTTAGGAGCAGACATCGTGGTTTCAAAATGGCACTCCCAGAACCTGTTCTTACCCTGATAGGGACTCCTGCAGACATAACCCTAGTTTCAGTATTAATTTCAATGCCTTCTGCCATATGAAATACCTCACAAAAGAAAGGCTGTAGAGTTACTCTTGTCTTTTACTGATCTGAAGGATGAGCAACATTACTGATCTCTGGGGTATGTAGTGCAGATAGTTGCTATTCGGAATTCTGGTTTAGTCTCAGTTTCCTAATGGAAGGTGATTTTCTCTCTTAATAGGTATGTCCCATGGAACTACCACGAGCCCCAGATGGGCACGTATGACTTTTCTGGTGGCAAAGATCTAGAGTCTTTCCTGCAGCTTGCCAATGACACTGGATTGCTTGTTATCCTGAGAGCTGGACCTTACATCTGTGCAGAATGGGACATGGTATACAACCTTTTGTAACAGCTCATTTCTAGGGTAAATCTAGTGCAAGTATTTCTTAAAGTAGACAGACTTACTTGGTGTGTCCTTGGACAAGAGTCTTGGTTTAGTGTATTAAAATCCATGCATCCTAAGTGACTTCTTACAGTACAAACTTACTCTGTATTTTTTTTTTTAATTAGGAATTACTACTTTCTTGTAGAAAATCAGTTTTCCTGTCTCAGTATACGTCTTAAGAAAATCAGTTTTCCTGTCTCAGTATATGTCTTGATAAAATGCTAAATTCTTCTTAGTTTTCCTAAAAATGTCACTGAAGTGTTTCACTTTCTTTTCCCAGGGAGGTCTTCCTGCATGGCTGTTGGAAAAGAAATCTATTGTTCTCAGGTCTTCTGATTCAGGTAGAGGCATAGAAAAAGGCTATAAAAAATACACTGTAGCAGCAAGGCAACTTGCTGTGTGAGACCATTACTAGATAATTCATATTTCAGCTCAAGTTTTCTTAGGAGTAAAATCTTCAATACTTTTAGTTAGAAATGTGCATTCAAAAAGTATATAGAACAAACAAAGTAGGGGAGAAAGTTTCCAAGGTACTGTCAAGTTGGTGCCAAGAGGGGAATCATTGTCACTGTTGAGGAAAAGACAGTCTTTGAGGTTTTTGGTTTTGCCACAGCCATTCATAATGGGGATCCTTCTTGGCTGGTCAGTGTGCAATCCAGAAGTAGTTACAGGATTCTCATGTGCTCCTGTTAATGGACCAGACATGAAAGAATGAGATGAGACAGGAGATTAATGTGTTTATTGAGGTGAATGTAGGGGATGAATATGTCATATCCAACTTCAGTTCTGCTGATTGTGGGTTAAATTATCTATTTTAAAAAATAGTACATAGATCAACATTTGAATTTGTCTTCTTGTTGAAATGTATTAGGGCAACCTGTGAGACATAGTGAAGTCCCTTTGATAATTTTCCAAGTTCATCGGTATTTAAATGTTTTATTTTTTAGTAAACTGTACTGGAAGCATTTATGAACAAGTGTAAGAGCACATTTGTTCAAGTATAAGACCAATCTGTTCATTAAATGCTGTTCATAATTTACATAATTAGAACACTATGTAAAAGTGACCCATATGTAATTTAAAACAAAAATAGAAAAAAGCAGAAAAGTTGAGAAATGTTTATACTTTGTGTGTCACAGATTACCTGGAAGCAGTAGAGAGATGGATGAGTGTCCTTTTGCCAAAGATGAGGCCTTACCTCTATCAAAATGGGGGTCCAGTCATCATGGTGCAGGTAACTTTCTGAAAATCAGATGAACCCAAGCAGCACGAATGCTTATACTGCCCTTGCAGACACTCCATGGGTCTTGGGTGGTGGTGTCACAGGTGTTTCTTAAGTTTCAGGTAGCTGAAAGATTCTGATGAAATACCTTGTCCTAAAGAACTGAATCCACTGTTTCTAGAAGTCAGAGAGCATTCATCTGCTCTGTCAAAGTTGTTTCCCACAGTCATATAAAGCAATAGAGGGAACTTGTATGGCTTTTTAGATCTGAGGTTCATGGCAATTCTCACATAAAGCCAAAATACATTACAATTGCCTGGAACAATCTGACAGGAAAAAGGGGAATAAGAATACCCTTAGATAGAAGGAAAAGCAGTATGGAGTAAGCCTAACTTAAGATGTAAATGTTTCAGGACACAATATTTTATGTTCATGGTGAGTAGCTTCTGTCCTAAACTCCTTCTAGATGTGCAGGAGTGATTGTTCTATATTTGTAGTATTTGATCATAACAAAGCTTTTTTTCAATTTTTTTAAATTCCCTGACTGGCACAGTGTGGGATAAGAGAAACTTCTTGTAATATGCCCAAGATAATTTTGTTGAACAGTGTGTTTTGTCTGTTGAGCAAAAGCACTGGGAAAAATTGTTCTTTGGCAGAAATAGGATGATTATAACAGGATTTTCAGAAATAACCTTCAGGACTGGAACCTATTGGTTCTGGAGCTGAAAAGTTCATCTCCTTGGAAAAGGGGCAAGATGCGTACCTCTCAGTAATAGCAGAGATGTCCTCCCTTAAGTAATTTTGAGTCCATTGCAGGGCTTTGTGGTTCATGTGAGCCCTTTGTAGATGTCTCTGTTCTGGATGCCCAGTTTAGTTGCAGTTTTGATCATTTCACAACGTGGTTTTGTTGTTCTGCTTGGGAGGTGAGTTATAGATCTCAATTTTTAATAGAGACTGTATTATGATCACTGTAGCTAATTAGATACTTTGGGGAGGGGGAGGAATTTTGCAGGAAAATGTCTTAGCTCTGCACAATGATTACTCCACTGTAAGATACAGGTGAGAGGAATGAGTCTTGTCTTCTCTTACTCCTCCCATCTGGAGTTAAAATGACATTTTCAACATTGCTCTCAAAGGACGCAGAGGGTTGGACTTGTGCTTTCTGGTTTTGTTATCAGATGCAGACTGAATTGGTTATGGCTTTACTGACTTGCTTTTACTCTGCAGGTAGAGAACGAGTATGGAAGCTACTTCGCTTGCGACTACAACTATCTGCGTTTCCTTCTGAAACTCTTTCGCCTGCATCTTGGGGATGAGGTGGTGCTCTTCACAACTGATGGTGCAAGCCAGTTTCACTTGAAGTGTGGGGCTCTCCAGGGTCTTTATGCAACAGTGGACTTTGCTCCAGGTTGGAAGTGCTGTTTGATTCCAGAAATTCTGAGTTGTGTGTGTTTGTGGCAGAACAAACTGACTTGACTGCTTGCCAAACCTACCTGCTTTGTTTAAATGGGGTAATAGGTGTTTATGTATATCTGATGTATGCTTAAACATACAAGAATCACCCATGAGCTCCCAGTTAGAAAGTCATAATCACTTCCTTGATTCTTGAAATCATAAATAACCAATTTACATGGCTCATCTCCTAAAAATTAGCAATAATAGTTGGCATTGATTCCATGTATTTTTTTAATTTTCTTTTTTGGTGTTGGGGTTTTTTAATGTCCTCTGTCTGTCTTAGAATCCAGCCATCCAAATACATTTCTTTTTAAGCCAGAGGTTATTAGAAAAAAAATTACTGTTGAAGATCATCATTAGGAGTGTGCACACTGCTACAATTTGCTGTGATATAGGCCTGAAGAATGGCTAAACATCAGTAGTGTGATCAGAGAGTACCCTTTTGATAGTAGAGTTAAGGATTTAAATGTTCATATACTGCATGGACTTGACAAAACAGGCTTAAAGCACAAGAAACAAACTCCAAGACAGATGTTTTAATTTTTTTTAATGTGAGGCGGCTTCTGCACATTATTCTCTCTACAGCCAAACACATGTGCTTAGCAGGGATCTGTTTTCTTGCAAGTTGAATGATACTGTGAACTCCTTCATGTGTATCCTTTATGCAATGGTGAGCTACTCACTAGAGTGATTATTTCCAGCCACTGTGGCTTGAGCCACTAGGAGTGATCAAAAGTGAAACACCTCTTTAAAGATTGCCTGGCTTCTGTTCTTCCCCGTAGCCTTGGTGACATAACTCCAGACTTAGACTTTCCAGTGATCAAGTAGCAATTCTGACACATCTCAGACTACTTTGTGCCAGGATGTCATTTCTGAGAAAAGCTGGGTTTTCAAAAAATGTATCTCAAAATCAAAGACATGTACACGAGCATGCATACGTGCACGTATATATTTTAAGTAAGTTTTGCAAATTAAACATTGGAATCAAGAGTATCGATTTGTGTGTTTGCTGGAGTAACTTTCTTTTCATGTATTTTCCTAGGCTGGAAGGGAGATAAGACACCAATTTCAGTAAAGTGAAGGACCCAGAAAGTCATGGTTATAGCAACTCAATTTTATTTCTTTCTGTTTGTAGGTGGCAATGTCACAGCAGCATTCTTAGCTCAAAGGAGCAGTGAACCTAAGGGCCCTTTGGTATGTCTTATCACTTAAATTTTTTGTGTAATTTCTAATCTTGAGGTTGTTAATCAGAGAGGGGTTGACAGCAATGCACTGAACAATTTTAGGGACCTGTTGACGAAGTCATAATTTCCAAGTCAGAACAGAGGAGCTTCTGTGTGTGTTTGTCAAACCCATGTTAACTGCTGCTCTGCAAATGCTGTTTTAATCTCAAAAAGTATTGATTTTGTTTCAGTAGTTTTCCTTGCTAAGACAAATGTTTACAAAGCAGTGGAAACACTAAGGATGGTTAGATGAGTTAGTGAGATATGTGTGTAGGTGGAAGTTAAAAGCAAAATTAAAAGGGCAGGTTAGAAGTTGCTTCCTGTTTTCAGCTACCCTGGAGGTTTTACACATATATATATGTGTGTAAAACTATAAAGCTATAATGGGGTGTGAGAACACTGGAAGCCATTTTGACAAAGGGAGAGGGCCCATTGAGGGTACAAGATTATCTCTGTGCTATGGAGTTGTTTAGAAAGCAATTCGAAATATTTATTTTTCATTACATCCAGTCTGTGTATGTTATTTTGCAGAGAATAGCATCATTTATTTGAATTCCAAGCATCTGAAACATGCCCTTGTTGACAGGTTCCCAGGAAATCCATGGTCCTTGGTGCCTAAGCAATTGTTTTCAAAGTGTCCCTATAAAATGACTAAAACAATCCCTTAATTTCTTTGACCTGTAGTCTGCTGCAAAGGACTGATTTAGTATAGACCTTGCTGTATTTATTGTAGTTGAAAAATGGCTCAAATTAGTCAAGGTGCCTTTTTCTCCTTCCCTCTTACAGTTAGGAACTTTAAATCACATTGCATTCTGTTCTTGTTCCCTCTTGATGTTTTCCCTTCCTCTTTTGCCCTTCCTCCTTTCAGGTTAATTCTGAGTTTTATACTGGATGGTTGGATCACTGGGGGCACCGTCATTCTGTTGTGCCCGCACAAACTATAACTAAAACACTTGATGAAATCCTGGCACGTGGTGCTAATGTTAACCTGTAAGTGTGTGTTCAGCAGAGCTTAATTTTGGGGGGATTTATTTTCCCAGTTCAGCAAAACCTGATTTTTTTTCTTTTTAGGTACATGTTTATAGGTGGGACTAACTTTGCCTATTGGAATGGTAAGAAATTATTTAAATGATAGTAGTGGTGGAGGGGAGCTGTTTATGAATTAGGTAGTAATGTATTCTGTGAACGAAAAAGGTGTGCCTACTTCCACATGGCTAAAGATGACTGCACTAGCTGTTCTTTGTTTATTGCCAGCACGCTGTACTCAACCCACATGATGTTTATCTTTGCCAAGGCTACTTCTGCTTCACTCAGTCCTGGGAAACAATTGAGACACAGATAAATGTTTTTCTCTTCAGAATATTTCACAGAGCAGTGTAAGCTCACAATGATGTTGTCCTCCATCAGGAATAGTTTTTTTATGCCAAATCCCAAACATCAAGGCCTACACTGAATCTAAAAATGTAGCAGTCTGGCTGTAATCAGAAAGAATTCTGAAAGTAGATACCTTTGGAAAAAGCATTTCTTCTACTGTTTGTATTGCTTTTTCTTTTTTCCTCTTCCCCTAGGTGCTAATATGCCTTATATGCCTCAGCCCACTAGTTATGACTATGATGCTCCACTGAGCGAAGCGGGAGATCTGACAGAAAAGTATTTTGCCTTGAGAAAAATCATTGGTATGGTGAGTGTCCCCAGGGCATTTTTGGAATGGTTCTTTGAAACATCCCCAGTGTATGCTAGACTCTCTTGTTCTTGTGTTGGTGTAAATTACTCCTCAATTTACTATTTTCTACAGCTGGGGAAAGTGAAATGGACCAAGACAATTAGGCCAACCTAACTGCTTCTTGTTACAAAAGGGAAAAAATCTTGCACCTCTCTAGCTGTTCTTTCTGTCCCAATGGCTTCCTCCTTCCTTTTAGAGGAGAGAATACTGCTGTAGGCCTGACACTGACATGATTCACCTCTCCTCTTTTGCTGTATTTGTTTTCTCTCAACTGAAGGTCAGTAAGGTGAATCAGCTCACTCAGTTGGATGAGAGCCAGTGCTGCCACAAGGGGAGCAGAGGGAGGTGGGAAGGGTTTGGCTGGCAGTAGAGGTGGAGGAGAAGTGTACAGAGCCTTTTCCTTGCAGCATCAATCAGCCATCCAGTCAGCTTAGGCTTGTGACCTGACGTCAGCCCAATGTATGCTGCAGCTTAGTGCTTTGGCTGTCTAACCCAAGCTTCATGTTGAGGTTTTGGGCCTCTGTGAGAAAGGCCAGGCTTACTCAAAAGGACACGTCTTCGTTTTGTGTTTTCACAAACTGCACCTAGTGGGTGGGACCAGGTTTGCCTTGCTGTGAAAATGCACAGTATCTCCACAAACTGGAGGCTGAAGGGAAACGTGGAACCTGTGTCTGGGTTTTGAGTAGCCTTGCACTGGAGGCCGTTCAGATGAGGCTTAAAAACAGGTTCCATGTGAATGCCAAGGCTCAGGCTTGTAGTCGCTATCCTGTTGCATACCAGCAACACTCCTGTTCACTAGAGGACATTTTTATTCTGGGAGTAGATCTCCCAAAACTGTACTACACTTTCTCTAGTGTTGAGCATGCCCTTATCCCTGTAACTGTGGAAGGCCTGCTGTGGATTTTTTTCTTCAATTTTGTCATTATCCCTAATCCTGATGGATAAATTGATGGGATAATTTTGACGGCCTTCCCAAGGGGAGTTTCCTGTCTTGATACAGCTTTTCCCACCAGAGAAATCCATCAACTTCCTGGTTTTGAGTTGTTTTCTTCAAAGTGCAAGATCCCTCTCTGAGATGTAAGTAGTATTCTAGTGCACTGAGAGAGCCTTAATAAGATGTGAAATGTTCACTATAACCTCAGGTGTTTTGGGTCATTTTTTGGTGTGGTTGGTTTCTTTCTTACTTTGCATATCCATAGATTTTCAGTAAAGCTTTCCTGTCACTGCTGTGGATTCTAAACATGTAACAATTTATCTACTCTGTTGCGGTTTGAGGTAAAGATGATGAAAGAAAAGAAAGTTGCCTGTAACAAATGTCTGTGTTCAGTACGTTAGCTGTGCTACCAGGATAACTTTAAAGTCTTCCTTTACATTTGCCATTAGTTAAAAATGTAATAAAGAAGAATAATTTCAGTCTACAGCTTCTTCCAACTGCTGACAGCATTCTCTTAATTTTTACTATTTGGGGTGACATTTTTTACTCTTGACTTCTTTTCTTGGGTGAATACAGTTTTTGTTTACTTTAAGTCTAGATATCTAGATTATTTTCAAATGCAGAGGAGAAGAAATGAACTTTTAGCTGGAAATGTAAATTAGGCTTTCATCCATCTGTAATTGACACTTGACAGGATGGCATTGGGGATTATATATGCTGTGGTCTGTTAAAGTCAAAACAAAAGCCAAACTGAAAGAACAAAAAAAACACCACCCCAACTAAACAAACAACCTTTGTCTTGGCGCGGAGGCAGCTTTTGAGCAGCATGAGTTTTACGCTGCTTATACCATGTGTAAGCCTTAGAAAACCATGCCTTGTGCATGATTTCCTCTTGCATTTCAAGTGGAAATCAAAGTAAATCAAATATCTTCAGAAAAATTCCCTTTCAGCCCCTAGCCATATGTATTTTAGAAAAACCTGACAAGGTAAGCACTCTGACGTCACGAAATTTGCAGATGGAGACACTTCACAAGGGTGGGCTTTTGTGCATGTTTGTTAAAATGTAGGCTTGGATTGCTTTTTCACGTGGGTATCTCATCTGCAGCAGTTTTTTCTCTACTATGCAGACAGGCCATGTCTAGTTAATGGAAGAAGAGATGGGAAGAGTGGATATAAACTAATGGCAGGAGAGGGAGAAGGGGATGATGACAAGGAGAAAAGAAGGTTATAGGCTCAGAAAGGAGAAGGCCCAGTTATTGGGCAGAAAGCCACTGTCTGGTCTGCCATGCCTCAAAGGTGTCCAGGAAAGTAGTGAGTGGAGGCCCTTCATCTCTTCCCTCTGCTGATTTCAGGTGATTCTTCTTAAAAGTATAGGACAAGACGTAACCAGAAGTAGATGGGTGGTAAGAGTGTTTCCTTGTCATGTTTCCCTATGACTGATTGGACAGTTGTCTGGAACAAGACCAGAGGGAACCCAAAGATGGGACCTAAGGGGTTCATGGAGCTGTGGTCTCAAGGCCTGCTTCTCAAAGACCCCAGTCCTGACAGTAATGGATTAACAGGTGGTGGTGGTGGGATATTTTAACTCTGAAAGGAAAGGCACAAGAGGCTAATACTTTCTATAAGGAAGTATTGCTGACCAAGAGTCTGGTGGAAATGCTGTCCTACAGATTTGGAAAGGTTTATTCAAGCTCCCATGAACTGGGGAGAGGACTGCAGAAAAGCTGTGGAGGACAGTAACTCAGGCTGTAGCCACAGGAGGGCTCCAAGGGCGCTGGGATTTTTTGGCAGCTCACTTTGCTCGTTATGCTTTTTACCTTTACCTAGAGTTGAATAGTTATTAAAAATTTTTTGCCATGTGTGATCAAGTCAGATTTTTTCTTTAAAAAAAAAAAAATCTTCGTCTTAAGACTAGATGCAGCTGTAACCTTTAGGGAGGTTATTTATTTTAAGCCAAAGTTCTAATTTTACAAGTTGTGAAGTATAAAGTGAGAATTCAGTTAAAGTGTGTTTGTATTTAACTTTTGTGTGTGTGTGTCTTTTTTTTTTCTCCTTCTCTTTCTAGTATAAGCAGTTACCAGAAGGTCTTATCCCTCCAACAACACCCAAATTTGCATACGGGAAAGTTCTCTTGCAGAAGGTAAATTAACATCTGTAATACACCATGTATCTTTTCATAATGCTCTCTGTTTGCTTTTTACAAAAAATATTTGTAAGGGTGTCACAACAGGGTCTAGATATCCTACAAAATAAAGACAAAAACCTTGAAAGCAAACTTTGAGAAATGAGGGAGCAGAGCTTGGGAGTTAGGAATCATGCCCATATTAGAAAATGATCAAATGCATCTTACATGGATGTAAAAAGATAGTGTTTACAATATGCAGTATGTGCCTGAAGCTTTACTAAACTGAAACTAATGTATTATTAACACAACAGAAGCATAGTTGTTAAAGATAACTCATGTATCAGTAATGTAGCTGGGAGGAATGTTACCATGAGACTTAAAAGGAAAGAGTGGTTTTGTAGCTGATGATGCCTCTAAAGTGGAAGGAAAAGTAGGATATACATATTTTAAATACTTCTGGGTGTTTAAATTTTTTAATGTGGAACATTTTGGATCAATCTGAAAGTTTTATTGATAAATTTTACGACAAGATTTGTGCAAATCTGTAGCTGATGAGAGAAATTAAATCAGTTCCCTGCTGAGGGAAAAGCACACAGAACTAAGCATTCAGAACCCAGACTTGCTATGTAGTGTCTGACAGCAGTGGTATAGCTGGTCAGCTCACAAGTATCTGGGGTTTGACCATAGCACCATCATTTTAGGACCAAGGACAATTTTCTCTGAGATATGGTTGAGAGCTAGGTTCCTGCAGTGAGTGAAGTGGATGGTTTAGTGGGCAACAGAAGAGACAGCAGGTATGAATTTGGCAATACTCTCTCTGCTGGGCTCACTCAAGTTTTGAGATGGAGTATTACTGTGGTTGATGTGCTGGATACTGTAGCTCCTAATGCTTTGACTTTATACTTTGTAATTTCAGTTTGACAGTTATTTTCCAATTAGTGATGTATGTGATATGTTACCTTCTGCAGCTGAAGCATTGCAAAATTTAGTAGTGATAAGGCTTTGCAGGCACTTTCAAGTCATTCTGCTCAAGTGGTAGGCAGGGGTACTTTTTGCATGAAAGTGGTTCACCTGTGAAGTTGAAATAGATCATATCACTTTCAACAACCTTTGAGTTCTTACCGTGTGAGGTTTCACTGAACTGGCAGTGGTGACTAATTATAGGCTCTTATTGCTACACCCACCACTCTGGCTGCTGTCTTAGGTTGCAAGCACTTGGCAGCCCAGTTATCAGATTTTGACTCTCCCATCTTGTCATGGTTCATGGCTCTCAGATAAGGCTGTCCGGTTTTACTAGAATGAGGAACTTTCTCTTTCATGCCTTCAAGAAATGAATGCTGCTGGACTCTCACAAAGGAGTCAGATGACCGAACTTGCTCAAGTATCACATCTTTGACCTGACCTGCACCTTCTACACTTTCTGATTTTTTCACTCTCCAGGCAGCAGTTTTAGGAATCCAGATGGCATGTCTAAACTGCCAGATGTAAAGTTCCTGTCATGCCTGTATATATACTGCCATCTGCACTGAGACCCTGTGGAACTGTTTGCTGTGAAGAAGGCGACCTTTTGCTGTGGGACCCACTGCTTAACTTCACCAGCAGTTTATTCTTCTGGGTTTCCCTGCAACACAAGACAAGTCTCCAATCACAGAGTGCTTGTATTGTGTCAGCCCAAAGCTGCCTTCCCAACTCCATTCTAGCCCCAGCTGGAACCAGGTCCAAGCATCTTCTTGTGTGGAGAAGCCTGAATGTGTTTTGGTGTATATCGGAGAGGGAATATTCTAAATAATAGCATTTAGCTTTGGTAACAGTAAACTTCCTAGCTACATCATTTGCATGACAGTCAGTGCTAACACAGGTACTGTGTGGATCTTCACTCTGCAGCTGAGGTCCATCAGTCAGTCTGCCATAGAGACTATTGGATCTACTCCAGTGAACCAACTCCCTTGACACTTTTGCAGAAAGGAAGAGAGAAAGGAGATTCTGGAGTATTTTCGGGCATCATATGTTGTACTTTACCAGAGGTACATGTAACCAGAGCAGACTGTTCTCTGTCTTTTTTATTCACAAGATATTCTTTGGCAGTTCAGTCTTTAAGTACCAACTCCCCTGATCAGGCAACTGTTCATTTTGAGTTATTGATTTCTTTTTAAAAATCCTTCTGGGTGGGAAAAATACAGTTTATTAAAAGATGCTGGAAACACTGACATTGTTGTATAAGAGAGAAGGCAGGAAAGCAGGTGATAAGGAAAAAATCCTGTTGCATAGATGCAAAAGAGAAGTGTTGAAGATGGGGAATGAGGGCAAGCAAAGGCAGAACTGCAGTAGATGGGCTCCAGAAGTGTGAACAAGATGATAGGTTTTAAAGATTTAAGACCCAGAACTTGGGAAGCATTCTTTCCGGAGGAAAATAAATGACTCTTAGTGCCTGCAATGTGTCCACATGGCTGTGCGGGCTTGTGAGCAGGTGGTAGTTTCTGGTCACCGCTTGGAGAGCCCTGAGAAATGCTTGGTCACAAGGGAGTGCTTGCCCTAGCACAGCAGCCTGCAGACTCACAGATTCTGGAGGTGTACTCAGTTCTTAGGATGTGGAGAGCTCAAGCAATAGCAAGTAGCAGGCAGTGCTGGTGTGTGTTGGGGCTAGAAAGGGATTAAGGAAACAGGATGCTGCCAGTAGTTGGTATTCCTGTTGGAGGTATTTTGTTTCCTTTTTCTTTGATGGTTGACCTTACACTTGGGTTTTGAGGACTTTGCTTTGGAGGTTTAGAAAAGCATTGCTATTTCTATTAGTAGTCATTTGTTGTTTTACAGGCTGCTTTTAAAAATTCCTGACAATATTTGTAATTTTTAAGTTTACTGTTAAATTTCTCTTGTGATACTGATTGTCCACTAAGTAGCAGTCAACAGGAATTTGCAGCAAGACCAAATCTTGTATTGAAGGTTTTCTTGTATGTACCATGGAAGACTGAAAAGCTGAACAAAAAAAACCTACTGAAGTTTCAAAGAAACAAGCTTCTACCAATCTCTTAAGTGAATCATATATGGTTGACCCATATTCAGAATAGAAGCCCCTTTGGTAGCAGGGACTTAAAAAAAAAAGTCAAACAGACAAATGTACAAGCTGCTAATACTCAGGTCAGCAAGGCACAAAGCAGCATTCATTGCTGCTTAGTAGCTCATTCAAGTGACTATGTCTTAATGGTGCTTGTATTCATTTCTGGTTTCACTGTCCAGTTGAGGCTTAGACTATTAATCCCCATAGGATTGTTAAATTCTATAGATTACCTCTGTCAGTGTCTGTGCATCTCTTGCTTCACAGCTCTTGATGAAGACCTGGTAGTTCAGTGTTTCCTGTGGCCTGGCAAATCCTGCATATTGCTGTAACATTACTGGCTCCCTTGGAGGAGCACAAGATAAGGAATGGACCATGTATGCAGTCTGGAATGTTTGGGAAATTTTACTCTAGGAAAGATGATTGCTATTTCAGGTACAACGTTTAAACTGAAAACATACGAGCAAACTACTTTCATCAAAATTTTGCAAATCATGTTTGACCAGCAGTCTTTTAGCCCAAGCGAACATGCTTAGCTGTGGGCTAGTGAGGGTGACCCAACCTCCAAGCAGTGTTGGTGTTATCTTTTATATACTTGGCTTCCTTTTGCTTGGTTGTTCCTGGCAAGAGTTAAGATAAGCTCATTTCAAGTCTGTTTAGGTCTGTTGGTTGTCTGTCTACGTGGTTGTTGTGGTTTAATCCTGGTAGGCAGCTAAGCACCAGGCAGCCACTCATTCTCTGCCCCAGTAGGGTGGAGAGAATCGGAAAGGTAGAGGTGTGAAAGCTTGTGGGCCGCAATAAAGACAGCTTAGTAGGTAATGCAAAAACTGCATGCATAAGTACAGCAACATAAGGAGCTCATTTGCTACTACCTTCGTGGAGGGAGGCATTTGGCCTTCCCCAGGGAAGCAGGGCTCCATCACAGAATCATTAATGTTGGAAAAGACTTCTAAGGTTGAGTCCAAGCATTAACCCAGCCACTACTGTCTTCTTCAATAAACCATGTTCCAGAGTGCCACATCACAGACCTTTTGAACAATTCATGTGTTTTGGTTACTTGGCAAGATAAACACTTGTCACTCCAGGCATCTCCCCTTCCTCCTTTTTCCCCCAGTTTTTATTGCTGAGCATGGCACCATATGGTACAGGATATCCCTTTGGTCAGTGGGGGTCAGCTGTCCTGGCTGACCTGTGTTCCCTCCCATCTTCTTGTGCATCCCCAGCCTACTCTCTGGTGAGAGAAGCAGAAAAGTTCTTGACTCTGTGTAAGCCATGCTCAGCAATGCCCAAAATATCCCTGTGTTATTAACAGTCTTAGCAAGAATCCAAAATACAGCCCCATAATAACTACCATGAAGAGAATTAACTGTATCCCAGCCAAAGCTGCAGACTTAATTGTGGGTACATAGAAAATTCATGCTGGCTTCTGTTGCATCACTGTGAAATACTGTATGTGCATTTTAATATTTCAGTACAACTTTCATGTAAGTTCTGAAAAAATTCAAAATTTCTGTTATTGAAGTACCTTCAGAAGTTTGTATTGCTGTGAGTGCTCTTACATTATACAGTTTTACATTATTTTAAACACCGTTTTTTTAGTAAGCATTTGAATGTAAATCTGATATGTGAGAGGTATGTGAATGTCTAATGTGTAGTTACCGCTGAACAGTGATAATAATTCTGGTGAAACAGACTGACATCTTCCATGAAAAATTGCATGCTATTGATTTTTTAAGCTTGTAAGACACTAGGCATATTATGTGTATTTTGACCAACCTAAAAGTGATGGTGGTCTTTGAGAGAGAATTGTAGATGGGTAGAAAATTCCATAATCACAAAAGGAAATTACAGATGGCAAAAAAAGGCAATTTAATTGTACACATCTAAGTCCTTATTCAGCAAGGTATTCACGTGTGTGACTAGCCTAAACCTTGCTCCCAGTCTCATTAAAATTAGTCCAGCTACTTAGATGTGACAACTGAATTACAGCCTTAGAGTTTCTAAAATAATTTAAGACTAAATAGGGTAAATTCATCTTGGATGGCTCTTGATGGAATTAAACTGTATCCCTACTTAGCTCAGAATCATTCCAGTGGGAATCAGTGACATTTTCCCTAGCTTGATTCTGAGTATAATTGAGCAAAATTTAGATAATATATTGCTTTGTATTAATTTTCCAGAACAGTTGCGTTTGTTAATAGAACTTTTGTGAGAAGCTCCTGGGTGAGTTCTAGTTAAATAATAAAGGGTCGCTTTTATATTTATGAATGCATAGCAAAATTAGAACATCTGGCTTTTTTAAAACACTGCTCTACATGTAGCATATTTCTTTCAGAGTTTGTCGGTTGTCTCTGCTGTATTGTATTTTAAATGTGTCTGCAAAGATGGTGTAAAGATTTGTTAACTTTCTGGACACATGCAGCTAGCTGGCTTGGTGGCTGGATGTGCAAGCTGTTATGGACTGAAACTTACTGACCTTTATGTATCTGCCTTTTCTGTGCTGCAGGCAGGCACTGTGTTGGAGGTTCTTGATGGACTGTCACCTTCTGGACCGGTGAGAAGCACTTACCCATTGACCTTCGTTGAGCTAAAGCAGGTGAGGGTTCCTTCAGTAGGCACTTTGCAGTAATTTTGTAAAGTTTATTTGAACAACCCTCTATGGTATTACTCTTCTTATGTCATGTCTTACACTTTACCTAGCACAGAAGTAGTAGTATTATAAAGGTATCCGGGATTTTTGCATTGGAGGCCTTTCCATATTCTACAGTGCTCCTGTTTGCACCTGGGATTTTCTTCTTCCCCTGGATGTAGGTGTCTGTGCTGTCTATGCTTTCACCTTGATTTCTCTCCTCTCTGAAGTATTAATTTTCAGGTTTTTAAGACACTTTTTTAAAAAATCATCTTCATAGCACTCTGCTGGATCTGCTCCAGTAGTTCTATGTCCTCTTTTCCTGAGGAGTCCAGAACTGGACACAGCACTCCAGATGTGGCCTCACCAGGGCTGAGTAGAGCGGCAGGGTCACCTCCCTTGACTTGCTGGCAGTGCTCTTCCTGATTCCCCCAGGATGCCATTGGCATTCTTGGCTACAAGGGCCCTGCTGGCTCAGGGATGTCTTGTTGTCCACCAGGACGCCCAGGTCCTTCTCCACAGAGCTGCTTTCCATCAGATCAGCCCCCAGCCTGTGCTGGTGCGTAGACCCCGCACTTGCCTTTTTTTGAAGTTCATTAGTTACCTCTCCACCCAACTCTCCATCCTGTTAAGGTCTCAGCAATGGCTATGACTTTTTTTTTCCATTCCTGATGGGCAACTTAGTGAAAAATATTTCAAAATGTTCCTGATATAAACCATGTAGTATTTAAAGATAATTAGATGATGTTGACTTGATGAATATAGCAATTTATGGGCACTAGGTGAGAAGTGAACTTGCAAGTTTTTTATATAAACTCAGTTATAAAGGGATTTTCACCAGTTTACCTAAAGGTCACCCATTACTTAAAGGTCAAAGTAAACTCTGATCTGAAATGGTGTCTGTGATCATTGCTATCTGAAGTGAATGAAAGTTAACATTTCAGTCCAAGCGTGTAGGCAGAAATGTGGGATGTTTTTAATTCATGACCTGAATTGAAATGACAGAATGACTTGGTTCATTAACTTGTTGGGGTTTTTCTCTTTCCTTTTCTTTTCCTAGTATTTTGGGTTTGTACTGTACAGAACTACACTTCCAAAGAACTGCATGGAGCCAACACCGCTGTCTTCACCTTTAAATGGAGTCCATGATCGTGCCTATGTCTCTGTGGATGGGGTAAAAATACTGTTTGCTGGTATTAATGTCTGCCATCACTGGCCTTCATGAAAGTCATGGATGCAGTCTGGGGTTTTTATAAACTCCTTTCTTCAGATTACCAAAGCAATCCTGATCTTATTTAATCATGTAAAGAAAATAAGAAAGTATCTAGCTAATTCATACCAGATGTTCAATTTTGTGTTTCAGAAAACATGACTATATATTGTCTTGCCATTTTTGACATATTTGAATGTTGATACAGATTCATTACTTAGGTGAATAAAAGACCTGGAGAATAGATTTACTTGCAGTTTTATGGAATATGTTACTGATATATATGCTTGGTGGCTTTCTGCAGTATTTGCAAAGATTTTTTGTTATTATTCCCTTTTTTCTTTCTTTGAGCATGGAAGGAGGAGGAAGCCTGAGCCTGCGTCTTACCTTATGAAACTGGCTCCAAACCACATTTTCAAAAAAAAAAAAAGAAGTTTATTTTACAGGAAGTGAACTTAGTCTTTCTTGCTATAAGCAGGGTTTTGGCCCTGCTTAATGACAATTAATATAAATTTATAGATTTTACAGTCACGTTTTTAATGAATATTTGACTTGTATTAACTCTCATCACATTTGTGTCTGGGTCAATCTCTTCTTTCCATGTGTTGTGGGAATAGGAATTAATAAAACTAAATATTGATGCGCACTTAATTGGAAGATAAGCCCGTTTAAATCACTGATATTGCTGAAATCTTTTCAGTCACTGGACCAAATTTGGGAATTTGGTTTTTGTAAATCAGGTGCATCAAAACCCACTAGCACATCCAGTTGGTGTACTGAAATGTGAATGTTGTTGTAGAAGCTCTTTGTGTGTGCGTGTGCTCACATGCAAGAGGGGGAAAGGAAAGGGCTTTTTTTACTCTTTTTTTTTCCCTTGTCACTTTTAGTTTCTTTGTGCAAGTTGAAAAAACAAATAACAGGGTATTTTTTGTTTTCAGTGGTTATTGTTTTCTTCCTCTTGTTGTAATTCATATAGGTACCTCAGGGTGTCCTTGAAAGGGACAAATCTCTGAAGATAAATATAACTGGGCAGGCTGGAGCAAATCTGGACATCTTGGTAGAGAATATGGGCCGAGTCAACTTTGGTAGATACAATAATGACTTTAAGGTAAGTAAAATGTAATGAGTTATTGGATTCTAATGGCTTTTTCTCTTTTCTGCAGGTTAAAAAGAAAGTAGTAAATTAGAAAGAGCAAAAAGGTCAGGATGTGACTTTTACCTTAAATATAACTACTCACTAGTTTCCATCTGAGTTTTTCCAGTCACCAAAATCAATGTGAAATTAAAAGGTGCTAGACACCTTTTAAACTTTGTTCACTTAGACTGTCAGCCAAAGTGTCACACACAGGATTTTCTGGTTTAGTTGAGTTTGTAGATAACAATTTTAAAATTGTTTCTATAAACTCCAAAAATCGGTTGGATATTGGTCCAGAACTTGATTGCACTTTGAGGCTTGTGAATCCTGGGATTGCTTTTGGGGGGCTGGGGGGATGTATGTATGTATATGTACATGAATACACCTTTGTATCCTCCTTGTCCCATTTAATTTGTCAGCAGTGTACCCTTGCAGTATTTTCAGTGTGGCTGGGAAGGCTGTCCACGAGCACTTCAGCATGCAAAAGTGCCAGTTCACCTGGACTGACCAGGTGTTAGAATTATCAGAACTTCCCTGTGCTTCTGGGTGTGTGCTGCACTTTGGGACTGTCACCTCCATGGGTGAGTGGCTGTGGTGGGTTGACACTGGCTGGCAGCCATGTACCTACAAAGCCACGTGCCCATTGTGTTACTCCTGCTCCGCCAACAGGGGAAGGGTAGAAGATACAATGAGGGGTTTGTGGCTCAACATGAGGAGAAGGGGATCACTCAGAAATTACCGTCATGGACAAAACAGATTCAACTTGGGGAACTCAATTTATTCTTAAATATGTCATCATAGAGATGCTCCCAGAATCACTGTTGGGCTCAGCAGTGGGTCTGTTTTGGAGTCAGCTGGAGCTGTCTTTGTCTAGCATGGGGCAGCTTTTGGTATCTTCTTGGAAGAGCCCCCACTGCAGCTCCCCTTGCTAAGAAACCCTTGCCATGTAAACTCTATACCATGGAGGTGCCACTAGTGTAGCACTAGGAAGGGCAGGGGTAAAAAGTAAACTTTTCTGATTTTAGACTGCTGCGTGATAGTCAATAAAAGACAGGATTGCTGTAAAGGTCAGTCTTGTATTGTGTTTGGGCTGTGTACAGTTCACAGCATGCCTTTTTTTTTGTTTTTTTGTATTAGTGGGACACAGTAGGTAGCAGTAGTGCCAACTATTATACTATCTCTTCAAGGTACTTTGCCTTTATCTGAGTGGCAGGGGAAGGAAGCTAGTACCCCAGAGTTTTGCCTTTATGTTGAGGCAGCAGAAACAGCTGCTTTTATTTATTTATTTATTTATTTATTAACAGGCCAGATGATAGGAAACCTATATACTTAGTGCCAAATTAAGGTAACAGAATAAAGGTTTAGAGGTTGGATTAGGGAGGTGCTCAGTTGCTGTGGTTGAGCTGAAATTCACATGTAACCTTATAATAATTTAAGAGCGAAATCAGGTTTAAGAGACATGTCCATGGTGACAGTAATCCTCTAAAAGCAGGATGTTTCTGTGTAGAAAAGGCAACCTTCCTTGAATAGCTTTGCACTGTGTGCATTGCTTCTTCCCATAGAATCCATCCCTCATACTCTCCATTGTGTTGGTTTTGAAAACTGGGTGTAATGATACCTTGGGTTTTAAAAATTCATGTGCTTTTGAAAATCAAGTTAGGGGAAGAGGTTCCTGCCTTGTGAAGCCTTGAATTTTTAAGCAAAGAGGATAGGTTTTCAGGGTTTTGCTTGACTGGAGTTTTACCACTTTTTTGAGCTTGAAATGGAACTAGGCATCTAGCTTTTGGGAAGGAATTTTTAAAACATCCTATTGATCTAAGTCATGTTGTTAAAGGATACGAAGGAAGAGTGTGGTTTCTGGTTTTTTATGTGTCTTCTCACATGCACCCTGCCACCTATATCTCAGTTTTACTTGGAAAATTTATATCTGCATCTTGGTAACACTGAGTCACTAACCCAAGACATTATCTTGCACTGTAGCAGAGAAAGTGGTATTTACTTCCAACAAATCTTCTCCAGTTATGGATTGTTGAATGTGTATTCTTATGCAGACCTAAGTAAGAATGTTTAGTAGGCACTTCATATAATTTGAAAAAATCACACTTCATAGTGCCTACAGATGAGCTTAGGGAGGCAGGTTAGAAGGTTCAGCCTAAAAGTTACATTGCGTTACTTCATTTGATTGCTAGACAGAGTAGAGTCTAGGTTGTATAGAAAAGTTTTGTCTCTTAACTTTTGACACTTGCAGATATTTTATTTTGACATAAGAGAAATAAGCTCCTGTTCTGTAAAGTGGACATTAGGTACAGGAAGAGAAAACCACTTAGTGCTCGTACAGATGGTCAGCCTTGTGGAGACAGTGCAATGCTTATGAGATATCATGGCATACACACAACATAGTATCAGCTCTCCAAAGCCACAGCAGCTGTGGTTTTGCTTGTTCCTGTTTGATGTGTGGTGTTTGCAGCATAACTTGTGTTGCACTGAAAAGCAGCTTCTATGCAGGGTCTATTCAAGCCTTTGCACTGCACTGAAACACCACTTTAGGGACTCTTGCCGTAACAAAATTAGGGTGTGTGCAGGGGTAACTTGATGTTCTTTTCATTCTTCTTAAATTATGACCTTGCCTTGCTTTGGCATTTGGTGTGCAAGTACCCTGGTGTGCTGTGAGCCACTGTGTACACGGTCCCATAGAAATGAGATGGGATTCCATGGGCTTGAAGCTGACTGTAAGCTGAAAGTATTTCACTAAATTGGGCATATGCATTGATTTCATGATACTGTATCTTATCTGGAAAAGATTTGTAGGAAGTAAATACCACTTTCTCTGATTGCACAAGTTAATGTCTTGGATTAGTGACTCAGTGTTACCAAGTGATGGTACCTCAGGCTTAATGATATTTAATGTTGCTCCTCCTTTTATTAAGCATCAGGTTTTGGAATCATGTTCATGTTAAAGCAAAACAGAAGTTCTCCCAGTTACAGGAAAAGAATTTGAAAAAAAACCCCCTTGTGTATCAACAAAAACCTAAAACTTTGAAGAGGAACAGATCTTTCACAGAGAATAAGTGAAGCCCTTCATTCTTAAGCAAAGCTTACAACTTGGTGAACACCAGATGCTTGTTTTTTCATACACAGATTGGCAGCCAGCTGTTATTTTGATTCAGTGTTTATTCGTGACTGATTTATAGTTGCACCCAAATAACTTCAATAACATGAGGTAATTATATTTTTGTGTTGGTTTTTTTCCTTCCTCCTAGGGTCTAGTTTCAAATGTAACTCTTGCTCAAGATATACTTGTTGGATGGGAAATCTATCCTCTGGACATAGATGGAGCAGTGAACTCTGGCATTATTTATCTCTATGATCATCCGAAGACATCTGCTATCAAATCACTGAGTTACGAAGTACCTACATTTTACACTGGTACTCTTTCAATTCCTGGAGGGATCCCAGACTTGCCGCAAGACACCTATGTCAATTTTCCTGGCTGGACAAAGGTACAAGTTTTTGCTGTAAAAACCTCTAAGTCCACTTAGAAAGGTACTGAAACTTCTATGGACAGTCAAAGTCCACCTCTCTTACGTGGGTAGAAGTTGGTCATAGTGGTGGGTAAGAAATTGATGCTTTGCTTTAAGTAAATCTAGAGATGAAACATTAAGAGAAGGGAAACACATTCAAAAGATACATGGTATTGATCTAGAAAGTGGAGCATCACAAAAAAGCCCCAAACCAAAGCAACCCAACCAACCCACCCTAGTTTTTCAAGAGTGAGAAAGAGTAACTGTCAGGCTGTTTAGAAATGTTGCATTTAGTTGTGAGGGGTTTTTTTGGAAAATATTTGAGTTGCTGAGTAGGGAGTTACGGATCCTGTTGCAAAGCATAAAGAGTGTTGGACTCAATGGCTGGTGGTGTGCCCCCAGATACAGATACAGTGCATGGAGAAGGTTACCTGCGCCTGGACTGAATGGATCAGAGGGCACTGCTGTGGGAAGCCTGTGGGCAGATCTGTGCCAATGGGAACTTCTCACAGGGCTGGAGCATAGCTAGAGAAGGAAGGAGTGTGTTTTCACAGTGCCATGTTTGAAACCGCCAGCAGTGCAGGATGGGTGAGGAGCAACTGAACTCTCTGGTGGGAGGCACAGGGAACAGAGTGGGTGCACTTCCTCTTGGAAGCCTGAGCATTTAAGTCCAGGCTTTAGGGAAGTGCCTGTGACAGTGTTAGGTAGCAAAATCGTTCTTTTCTGAAACAATTAATTTGCTGCTGTTAAAATAAAGTGGGAAAAGGAGTTGCTGTTGATCTGTCTCCACTGCTAGTATTGTAGTTAAAGCATTTCACAATATATAGGAGGCTGTGATACATTGCATGCACTTGGTGTTGCAGACACTGAGCTTGGATGAGGAAGTCTGACACAGTCCCTGTTCCCATATATGTGCATGTCACACAATCACTGAATAAAATTCATAAATAGCTTTTTTTTCGTGGCAACTGTAATCTGAGTCATTTTTAGTAAATTCTGTGATCCCATCAGTCATAAATCTTCTTCAGGAAGCAAGGTGGCCATACCTGCCATTTGGCAAACTCATATTTAAAATGGCAAGGTAGTCCAAGAATTCTTAAGTATAGGTGGAAATCTTTTCCTCTGATCTATGGAAACCTCTGTTTTACATCGTTTGTATACCCTGTCCTGGTAAGAGTCCTGGTAAGAGATTCCAGGTGAACTTAAGTATGACTGTTCAATTGATCCTCCAAGCTTTGTATGGATTGGACAGGAGTTTTAAATAAGATGCCTAGAAACTGAGACTTTCAGATAACTTCACAAATCAGCAAATGCCTTTAAGGCAGAGGGCCTTAAAGGGTGTAAATTCCACTTGGCTCTTGCTGTGTGTGGTCCTTAGTTCCTTGAGTGGCACTGTGTAAATTGCCTAAGTGTGGAGTGGGATTGTTAACAAGGGTTAAAACTCGCCTATTTGAGTAGTTGAAAAACCACAGAAGCAGCACTTAGCAAGAAAATTTAAAAGTCCTAATGATGGTTCTGCCTTTGTGAAGGCAAGGAATATAGCGTGATGGACAGCCAGGAAGGAAAGGTGCAGCATTAACAGTCATGACCAATGTTGTAACTTGCTTCCCTTCAGTGCTTTTTAAACCCTTTGCTAGTAATAAAACCTACTTCACCCTCACATGAAGAATCACGATGCCCTTAAGCATACGTGGCACTGAGTGAATTCTTAGATTTATTGGACCTTTTTTTTCTTCAACAGAAAAGAGGATTTGGAGTCAGGATTGTTCTTGTTTTCTGTAGTTGCTGTCCCTGCTAAAGGAAGTCTTGCTAGTGAAGATGAAGTTCTCCCCCTTTTATTTTGTCTAGGGCATATTTATTAGTAGTGCATATAGTGTCATAATTTGTTGGTTTAGGGCAAACAAATTCTTGAGTGTGCAGTCTTTAGAAACTGCAGTGTTAACAGAGACAGTTTGGAGTTGAGAAACTTGAGTTCTTAGCTTTACTGGAAAAAGGACTTAAAACCACTGACTGATTCAGATCAGGAACAGAGACCTGTCAGATGATATCTCCTGCATCAGAACTCTAATGCAGTTGATTCCTACAGTAAACACCTACTTTCCACAGGTTATTGTCATTCTCTGTGAGAGGAGGGCTACTGTCTAGTTGGTACATTCACTCATCCGTCTTGCTTGAAGCGAGTTCGCATTCATACCATGTTTTCTTCTAAACCTACTACAGGAAGTAGTGAGCTTGGATAAAGATAAACCTGATTTAAGAAAAAAAATGTTTGAGGTCAAGGTTTATTAACACCTTGGCAGAGCAGTGCAAGATAGGATCTTGTACCACGGAAGTGGATACAGAGGCGAAATAACTCAGCTGTGTCTGTACATTACTAACTCCTCAAAAAGTTTCTCTTGTGAGTTTCATAAAATTTTTTTCATAAATACGTGAAAAAGGAAACACTAGAAAAATACCACTAAAGCAGTTTGAATGGCAATACTTACTATATTACAATTGTGCTTCTGTAAATTGTGTTAAAATATTCTAATTTCAGCTATCCTAGACAACTTCAGGAATCACTGAATGTAGTAAAATTCTTTCTTTCCACTGATTCAGTCAATTTTATTATGTTTATCAGTGTACATCCATGCCATGAGTCTGATTGTCTTCTGTATTCTGATCACCAGAGACTAAAGCAAGAGAGAAAAACACAGATGCAGTTATCTGTTCCCATCCCTTTTCTTGACACTGAACTCTTGTTTGATATACAGTGAAAGGGCACTTTGGAGGAATAAAAGCAAATTATTCATCCAAATCAGTTGTATATCCTCCCTTCTGTATTAAGAACCAAGACTCAGCGTGACTCAGGAGGAGTCAGTTTACAATTTACTAAACCTTCTGCAGCTTGCCAATTTATAGACTTCTGGAAAAATCTTCATTTATGTCACTTCAGTGTGTCTATTTTGTGGTAGATAAATTAGTGTTTTGACTTTTTTCCTTTTTCTCCTTGCCCCTTTTTTTTTTTTTAATCTCTTGAACTTAAGGTATTTATGATGTTAGGACAGTATTTTGAACAAGGGGTTCTGACCACCTTAACTATAAAAAGCAATTTTAAGAGTTTGTATGCCACAATTTCATTGAACTTAAAATAATACTAGCAGGTCCCCAAGGCTTTTAATGGTTTTATGTAAGTGCAGCAGTACTTTCTTTCAGTGTGGCTTCACAACTACTTTTGTCGACTAAACTATTACAAGTAAAAGAGAAATCTGAATTTCATGTGTCTAGACAATCTGTATCTTGCCCTTGAAATCTCAGAACAGCGGCTACCAAGGTAGTGTAGTCTTGTACAGAGAACCATAACAGCATTAGAATCTGCTTTTTTCTTCTGTGCATTCATTCTCATTTTAACAATTAGCTTCAAGCAAATACAGTTTTCAGATTTGTTTTGGTCTTAAACTTGGGGCAAAAAATCAGTGCAAGGAGCCTGCAGTTGTTTCTCTAATTATTGTCATATTTGGAATTATTGCAGTATTCTACCACTTTCTTTTTAAATATTAGCGATGGCTTAACTGCTCAGGGAATTTAGGTTCTTTTGACTGTCATTAGCATTTTCTTGTACGGATTTTCTATCTGTGTGTTCAATCAAACTGAAAAATGAAGGGAGTTGTTACTGTATTGAGTGTTATGCTTAAATCTATTTTGTCATTTCAGCTCTAACAGATGATTAAAATGTTGTTATTTTTTCTTTCTCTCTTAACAGGGGCAAATTTGGATCAATGGCTTTAATCTTGGTCGCTACTGGCCAGCCCGTGGTCCTCAGCTGACCCTTTATGTTCCAAGTAACATACTTGTTGCATCAGTGCCAAACAACATAACAGTGTTGGAGCTGGAGCATTCTCCTTGCAGCAGCCAGGAGTGTGAAATAGAATTTGTAGATGAACCTAATATCAATGCAACCCTTAAGCATGAAACTGAGAAACCCCCACTCTTTGTTAGAGAACTATGGATACACCATCTATAATGATTTGAGTATTTCTTTATCTTCCCACCCCCCTTTGCTTCCCTTTCCCTCAGACTATACTGATTAACACTGAGTCTTCGAAAAAGGGAAGTTGTTTCGGTGAGGCAACTTCTTAAATTATTCAAAGACTTTTTTTTTTTAAATCTCTCAGTTAAATATTGAATTTCTTTTTAAAAATAAAAGCTGGAGCTTTGAAATTTGCCTTGGACTGTGAAATTGAACTCAACTGGAAGTTAATGTTTCCATCAGTCTTGTAAAAGTGTAGTCTTTGTACACTGCTTACACTACAGTAACCTTCTTATGCTTTTATTTTTTACCATGTTTTGCAACTGGAGAGGGGCCTACAAAGGGGGTGTACAGCCCCCCACTACCTTGCTGGTTTCACTTAAGTGGACTAGTAAGTCAGAGCTGCCAATAGACAAGCAGCTTTCAGCTTCCTTAATCACCTGGTTAGAGTATCCACATCTTTTTAGTCTTACTGGGTTTACTACCAGCATTGAGTGGACCTCACTTTTTTAATGCAAGTGACTTTGGGGAAATTTCAGTTGATTTCTTAGAGGAGCAGTGAGAAAGACTGTGGAAGAGAGCACTCAAATGCCAGCTGGTCCAAACAGCAGTAACATGGAGAGGGACCTTGTGGTCTGCATCTGTCCCCTCTTAGAAAGCCAGTTTTCTGCTTCCCTACTGCTATCTCTAAAGACTTAAAGTAAATTGATTAGTACAATGATATATGCAAAATTTAGGCTGCTTTGGTGGAACCATAGCCTCTGACTAACCTGCCTGCAGAATGTGGTTTTTAAATGATCAATTTTTCCTTTGATTTTTTTTTGTTTGGTTTGGGGGTTTTTGTTTTGTTTATTTGTTTTGTTTTATTTCTTTTTTTTTCCCTAGTGGGCATGGAGTATCTGCTTTTCCTAGGCCAGCACCTTGAAAGTGGAATCCTTTAAGTTAAAAAATTTTATTTCTCTTTTAGTCATTAATTCTCATCACCTGTTTTGTTCCAGTAAACTGATGGTCTTTGTAAGTGCCTGATATTTGCAAAGATGCACAAACTCCATCAGTACATCTGAGTTTCTACAACGGACAGACTCTTCTTTTTGATTCTTGTGATTTTGATGTCAGTCACACAAATTCCATGGTGATATTTAAACAACAGAAGATGATGGAATCAAGTATTTTTATAATCTGTGACTGCTTCCTTTGATTTTTGTCTGACATTATTAAAATGGTTCCTTAAAGATTAAATTCCTCCTCTGTGTGTTTGAGAAGGAAAAAGGGATGAGAAAGAATTGTGAGCAGTATTAAGGGAGATATGAGATTATAAAGTCTCTGTGGATGAGGAGTTTTTCTTGTTGATGTGTGGTTTATTTTCTGTGAAGATATATGAAGAAGTATACAAAGTAAAGCAAAATGAAATAGCTGTGATGGGCTGAGCAGACACTGCAGGTGCCACCCTATTCTGAAATGGCCAGTGCAAACACCTGACTATTTCTTCTCAGCTAGTGAGGACCAGTACTGTCACTGGAGAAGAGAGTGAAAAAGAGCACCACTCACTTCATGCCTACTACATATTTGACATGTTTGATGGGCTTTCAAAGGAGACAAATGTGGCTCATCTGAGACCAAGAGGTTCTACTCTTAAGTTCTCACCACAAATGCCAATTCCAGGGACAGAGAGCTGTGTGTTCAGTACCCAGACATGCTTGATTCTTGGAATGAAGTGGTCTGCTCTGACCCCAGATTTTTTTCTTTCTTGGCACCATCCCTATGGAGAACCTGGAATGTGCTCTGCATGCAGTTAATTATGAAGTATTAATTACCTCAGAGCCAGGCCTTGAAAATAAGGGATGAAACAGAATTAGTTTTTAACTAATTATGGGATTTGTGTCTTGGAGTGTGCAGAATGACAGAACTATTCACGTATTATTTAAGCTCAGTGCTTTAACAGCTGGGAGTATTTTTATTTTTATGTCAGTGCTGTGAGGGGAGTGGAACTCTTGGCTCTCACTCTAATTTCAGTTTACATTGTAATAGTGAAAACATAGTATAATCCATGAGACATCACTTTCCACCATAACTGTAATATTGCCAGTAGAAAGGCTTTGCATCAAGAATTATAAACATGCATCTGATTAGTTCTAAGAATAATAATAACATGGAAAGAATGGGTTTAAAGTTTTTCAAGTAGGGCTCTAGATAGCTTCTTTAACACACCTGCCTATTTAGTGCTTTCAGTGAAGTCTCCTGTCTACAGAAAAGAGCTGAAAGTTGTGGCCCTGATTCCTAATCCTGTTCTACCTATATGGAAACACTGCTGGAGATGGTATTTGAGTATGCAGAAGGAAGGTCCCTGTGACAAGGGACCTTCAGAGTACAGCACTAGCAAGAGGCACCAGTTGCCAGTTGCTGCCGCTTTACCCAAGGATGTGTCTGCAGGTGCCGAGTGTTCTGCCCTGCCTGTGCCCACACTGGGGCACTGTGCCCACACCACTGCTGCTACTACATGCCTGGGTCTCATCCTAGGTTTCCTAACCCTGGCATGTAGTCCTGCTGGGACTGAGTGTGATACAAAACAGGACAGCATGGCATTTGCTCCTTTGCAGCCTCAGGTGGGTCAGTTATTTTAACCTATCCTCAAATGTAGTTCAGCCATGTCTGAGGTGGAAATGTAATCAGAATGAAACTTTCTGACTGTGGGCAAACGAGTGAGAGAAGAGGGGCCATGGGGAGTTACCTGGCTCACCTTGACCCAGTGGGCAAGGCACTGGTGGGTCTAGTGTCAATTTTTTTTTGAAAGCCAAGGTGTGAAAGCATTGTCAGACCCCTGGCTAGTATCTGTGGTGTGAATGAACCAGCTGCTGGAGTTCAGCAGGGTGGTCTCTCTGGAGGAGTCTGCTGCCTCCTGAAGGCCTGGCAAGAAAGAATATTCCTAATGCTAAAACTGTGGGTCCTCAAATCTTTCCTGGTGTGTCTCCTTGGGAATTTGCAAGTGCTTTACTTACACAGGAGCTGAGAAATGAGCACAAAGTTCTCTGATTTTGGGAGACAGTGCAAGCATGGTATTTGGTCAGAATCAGTCTATGAAAAACAGAGGTATTACACTGGTTCCATATGGAAGGTAGATGGATCCTTGCAATTCCATAAGGGGATGCCCTTTGAAAGCCACACATAAAGTAGTTGTAGGGGCTCATATTAGCGCGGATACGGGTTTTTTTCAGCTCTGGAGTAGGGTTTGTAAGATTAGTCTTTAATCCTGCCTATGCATGAATGAAGAATTTTAAATGTGATTATTTGGAATGAATGAGCAAACAGAAAAGCAAGAACTGGTAGCACGCATTATACAGCTGAATTCTATCTCCTAACCTATGTATGAGACTACTCTTTCCCTTATATTCATAATATAACTATCTTACTAAGTGTTGATCAACATTTTCTAGTCCCTGAATGACAGGAATTGAGACTTGACTTTGTCCTCCTTTGGACTCTCCATGCCTTTTGTAGTTCTCTGGTGCAGTCTCCAGTCTCCTGCTTTCCAATCTCCTTGGGAGCTCCACAGTGCCTGTTGTTTTCTTTTGCAGTATTTTTGATTAAATACTCATTTGTTTGCGGTTTGGATACTTGCAGGAGTGACTAGAAATAATCCTTCTGACTGGACAGCAAGCACTATCCACCTGAGAGATATGTGTGAGTTGTTCAGAAATGGTAATTACAGAAGAGGGGTAATCCTGTGGTTTGCAGTGTGCTCTGAAGGAGGTGATGGTGTTACTGTACAAGCTTGAGAAGGTGACATGTTAACCAAACTCTAAGAGGAGGACAAGGAGAAGGAATCTATTTTCTTTGGAACTTGGTCCCTTTGCTATGATCAAATGGATGACAACCTGTTATAGTCCCCTTGTGTTCACATTTCAGATACACTGAAACCACTGGAGCAACAGTATCTCTGTATGTGCAAAACGGATATGCTGACACTTTTCCTAAGACACTTTTCCTGGAAATCTCCCCATATTTGAGCCAATAGCTCACAGTGCTGACAGATCCTAACCTGAGCAGCAGCTTGGTTATTTACTGACCATTTTTGTCTGCACCAGCAGGAAGCTACTTCAGAATGTTTTTCTGTTACATGACTTTGCAGTCGCTCATTGTTTTCCTTTTTTTGCTTGCAGATGCTCTAACATGACTTTCCAAAGGTGCTGGTGGTTGATGTGCAGTCCCCATACTTTCTCTTTAACCTGTTCTGGGGTGTATCTTTTCCAGACTGCAAATAGCACGTTAACAGATAATGCAGGATGAAAGTTTTGTGAGAGATGATCTAGCCCTATGTCTCTCTACCCTAAGGCAACATCATTTGTATCTTAAATATTCTCAGTGTGTTTCTTTAAGCTAGCCTTCAAGTTTTCTTGTGATGAAGACTCCAGTCTTTCCTAGGCAAGTTATTCCAGTGTTTACTATTGGGAGACTTGTCAACAGGAACTGAAGTCTTCATTGCTCTATGTCAGCCAGTTATCACTTTCACTGTCCACAGCCAACACAAAGTGTGTATTTGTGCTCCGGGGCTGTTTTGTGCCCTGTTACTTTCTTATCTCTGTGAACTGGATTTAGAGAAATTTTAAGAGGTGCAGGGTAACACAGACAAGACTTGGCAAGGATGTGAAAGGTCAATCAGCTTCCTGAATGACTTGGTCCAGGTGCTACAGCATCTTTTTTTGCTAGAAATTACTGAGTTGCAAGGCAGCTGTGTTGCAGGCTGGGACTTAAAGGCATAGCAGTGAACTTCAAAGTCCTGGCTGCGAGATCGTGTGACAGAAGAAACTGGAAACCTCAGAAGAATGGGGTCTGTTTTAATGGTTCTCCTTCAACGAGAACACAAAACTGGGCAAATAGATTATCCTGGACCTTGGTGCTATGGGCTGAATGGAAAAATGTTGGAAAAGTCCATCACAGAGATCTTTGTTATGCTTTTGCTGAATAAAGTGTGTATGTTTAAAAATCCCTTTTCAGAAGATATTCCCTGTTGCTTGTTAGGTTATCAAATATGGAAGTAGCGACTGGAATTCCCCTGCTTTGGGGGAAATCTTGAATCTCTGTGTCACCTCAAAAAGTTTCACAGAACCAGGGCTTATTTCAGGTAATGCAATCCCCTTTGACTAGGATATATAGTGTAGCCAAGGAACTGGGGATGTATTTAAGAGCTCCTGTTTTGGGCTTTAGCACATACACCTGTCTCTCAGGAGGCAACTATATACAGAACTCCAAAGCCAGGGTCTTAGGAAGGTGCCACATTTAACTCCCTAGAGTTGGAATGGGAAGCACAGTCTTGTTCCTGAGACTCCCCAGCACACGTTGGTAGCTGACCCTGTGCCAGCATAACAATAAGATCACTGTCTTGCGCTTTGGTGGTGTGCTTACAGCTGCATGACCCTAATTTAGCCTTTTAAAATCTTTTGGTAGACAAGAGAGGGGAAAAAAACAGCTCTCTAATGAAATTGAGAATTGAGTTTGAAACTCCGTCTGGAGGTACCTTTGTTAAGTAGAGTGGATCTGTTGAATACCAGTGCAAATTCAGTAGGAAATTGCAGCCACAATTACAGTCTGAAAGGCTTTTCCTGTTTTAAGTTTTCTTATTCACTGTAAGTATATGCACTATTTTTATTAAACTTGGTGCTTCTGTAGGGCTCATGCTTCTATACTAATAGTGACTGAGCATTTTCAGAGTTTGTAGTTGTGGGTCAGAGGATGCATCTGGGCACAGTGTGGGCAGATGCCTAGCAACTCATCCCTCTGATGCTGTAGCTAAGAAATTCTTACCTATTTCCTGTTTCATTCTTCCTGAACTCTTGCTGGTTCTTCCTCTCACAGTACGGAAGTCTTATGTGTAGAGAAACTAAAAAAATTTCCTTCCAAAATATGTCTTTGTTTGTCTAAAATGGAGTGGATTTCCAACTCTTCCACCTATCTGTTGCTAGTTTGCAAGATGAAGATGCCTGCACTTCCAGCTTGCTTTTGCGTGTCTCCTGCCTTTCCAATTTCATTCAGAGATTCCTTTTCTCAAGTTCCACCAGCCTTGGTCAGGTGTACAGAGTGAACACTCTTTATGGATCTCTAGTCTAAATTTGGCCAGAAGTCTGCCCTGGCTGCAGACTTGTCCAGTAGCACTGTCCAAAGCATTTGCCTTGAGAGAAGGTGAACTGCTCATGTGTCTTGTGGCTGCAGGATCTGGTCTTGTTCCTGTGCTATGGGTGAAGGGGCTGTCCAAAGCACAGGTAGAACTGTTGGGGAAAAGGAGGAAAAAGAAACCGATAGCTGGCTCCTAACCTTCCTCATGCTGTGCCTGTTGCTGAGCTTTAGACCTTTCTCCTGTTTGCTGAAAATGTTGGTTGCTCTTTTCACAGCAAACAGAAATGGAATAAGATAGAAACTGTGCAGAAGAAAAATTTGCCCTCTTTTCTTGTCTCCTCCATGTTAAGTTCTATTTCTGGATGTTGAAACACTCTGCTGTACCATCAAGGCTTCCTGGAAGACTTTTGTCGTGGTTTGACACTGGCCAAATGCCAGGCACAAAAGTCACTCGTTCACCCCCCCCCCTGCCACAGCTGGACAGTGGAGAGAAAAATTTAGCGAAGGCTTCATGAGTTGAGGTAAGGACCAGAAGAAAACACTCCAAGGGCAAAACAGGCTAGCTTAGAGGTACAAAGTGAGTTTATTACTAACAAAATCAGAGGAGGATAATGAGAAGTGAAATAAGCCCTTAAAAACACCTTTTTCCCCCCAACCTCTCCTTCCTTCCCACCAACAGCACAGGGAGACAGGGCATGGGGGTTTTGGTCAGTTCATCACCTGAGTTCTTCTTCCACTGCTCAGGGAGAGGAGTCCTTCCCCTGTGAGGCCATGGGGTCCCTCCCACGCAAGACAGTTCTCCATGAGCTTCTCCAGTGTGGCTCCAAATCTCATGAGCAGCAGTCCTGCAAAAACTGCTGCAGCCTGAGCCCCTCCCACAGGCACACAGTCCTCCCAAAACTGCTGCACTGGGGCTCTCTCTTTCCACAGGGTGCAGCCCTCCAAGGACAGGCTGCTCCAGCCTGGAAGCGGGGCCCTCTCTCTCCACTGGGTCTCCCACTGGATCACAGCTTCCTCCAGGCATCCACCTGCTCTGGCACGGGCACCTCCCCCACGGGCTGTGGGTGGATCTCTGCATCCCCCATGGATCCCCATGGGCTGCGGGTGAATCTCTGCATCCCCCGTGGATCCCCACGGGCTGCGGGTGGATCTCTGCATCCCCCGTGGATCCCCACGGGCTGCGGGTGGATCTCTGCATCCCCCGTGGATCCCCACGGGCTGTGGGTGGATCTCTGCATCCCCCGTGGATCCCCACGGGCTGTGGGTGGATCTCTGCATCCCCCGTGGATCCCCACGGGCTGTGGGTGGATCTCTGCATCCCCCGTGGATCCCCACGGGCTGTGGGTGGATCTCTGCATCCCCCGTGGATCCCCACGCGCTGCAGGGGCACAGCAGCTTCACCATGGGCTGCACCACGGCCTGCAGAGGAACCTCAGCTCTGGCACCTGGAGCACCTCCTTGCCCCTCCTTCTCCACTGACCTTGGTGTCTCCATGTTGTTTTCCCTCACATGTTCTCACCTCCTCCTCTTCTCTAGCTGGAAGTAACAGTGCACCTCACTTTGTTTTGATTTTCTTCTTAAATATGTCATCACAGAGCTGTTACCAACATCTCTAATTGGCCCAGCCTTGGCCAGCAGCATGTCCATCTTTCAGGGATTGGACATGATGGAAGCTTTCAGCAGCTTCTCACAGGAGCCACCTCTGTGGCCCCCTCGCTACAAAAAACCAGGCAGTGACAAACCAATGCAACTTTAAACTCTATGAGATGAGTTTGGATCCTGCATACACTTTACATATGTTCTTTTAAGCTGTTTTGCTTTTTTCCCCTCAGTTTTAGGATGTGGTCTGTACTAATAATGAATAGGTAGATCCGGTGTGCTGAAGAACCCAAGAACCTGATACTGAACTCATGAAGTGTTAGCATGATTTCCTGCAAAATATTGTCTAAGCGGTGCCTTCTGCTACCCTGTGTCCCCATCTGTGTTGCTTTGCTGGTCCTTTGACCCAGAGCAGTATCTACTTCAAAAGCTGAAGTTAAGACAATGTGAGTCTTTTGACTGCAGCCAAACAGAGACACTTTCAGACATGACTTTTTTTGAAGCACTGAGTCCATCTAGCTCGTGCTGAAATAGAAGAAAATTTAGCAGAAACAACTAGCAGCAAGCTGCCCCTTTTTAACTTTTTCTAGCCTAACCTCTCAGATCTGTTTGCTTTGATTCAAAGGCTTCAGAGGTGATGGAAACAAAATAAAAAGGTATGGATTAGCCAAATTTTGTGCTCCTCTTAATGTCTTTTATTGTGATAGGAGGGACCACATACCCTTACCAACCCAAAATTAAGCTTGTTCACCAGTCCTAGGAAATAAGGAGGACTTGGACAGATGCCACTAATTTAGATGCAAGAGTAGAAGCTACCTATGCTGAAATCAGCCAGAAGGCTTTTTGTTGTGGTTTTGGTTTTTTTTTCAAAATTCTGAAAAACTCAGTCTCTTCAAACATGCTGAAAAGAGATCACAGTAGTAGCATATTTGACTTGCATGAAAGTTATTTCTCCTGTTACTGTAGGTACCATGCTGTTGTACTTGTCCTGCAAGGACAGAACAAGGAAAGATCATTCAGAGATTCCCAAGGTTTCTCCTCTCTGAGTTTGTTAAAGATTTGGCACAGCACATGAGTACTCTTGTCTCAGAGGCTGAGGGCTTTGAAAGGGCCCAGCTTGAGGGCTCAGCTCATAATTTTTGTTCTTTTTTTCTCATTTAATGGAACTTTACTTTTTCATGTAAGAATAACAGCAGTGAGCTTGCCTAAGGTCCATCTAGCCCTGTGTCTTCTTTTGAAGTAGAGCATATCTGATCATCTCTTTTTGAGTTTCAGCACCTGAAACTTTAAGGTGAACCCTTTTTTTTGGTACAAATTTCAGTGCTTTTAAGCTCTTTTCAGTAGAAGAGACTCAGCTTTGACTGCTGATTCAGCTGCTCGCTTGCCATGACTCAGTTTGCAAAAATAATACCCCAAAACTCTGAAGGTCACACTCTGCAAGACAAACTGGAATACAGCAATTGAAATAATTTAAAAGTATAAGCTCTGTTCAACAGCCTTGGTTGGTACTCCATAGTGTATTCTGATTTGGGAGACTGCTCATTTATTTTCAGGCTGTAGACCTTTTGATGTGAAATTGTGATGCTGGCTTGGAAAGAATGTTCCTGTTCTTTCTTGTGAAGTACTTTGTTTTTTCCTGTTACCTGTTTTAGTGTGTTCATGCAAATTTGTGAAACCCCCTGCAGATTACAAATGCCAAAACCTCAAGTAAATCGGGCAAACAAGTTTAAAAGGGGTAGGGGTTCGGTCTTCAAACCTTCACGATTCAGGAAAATCACCCATTGACTGAGAAGGGGATGAAGACCCCTTTTTGGGATGAAAACCAAAGACTTGTGTTTAGAATAATGCATTATGAAGTTGTTTTCATCTTCTGTGGACGGAGATAAAACTTCCTCAGCTATGAGTAAATGAGAGTGCATGGTTCTTGATGTCTTGAGACAAAGCAAGGAATCTAGCCATTAATACACAGATTTTTGTTTCTATACTACTATTTAATTGTAGTACTTTTCATCTGCAAAATGCCTTGTTTTACAAAGGAGGGCAGAGTTTTGATTTCTATGTGGCAAATGCAGGAGTCAAATTGACCGACATCCCTGTCAAAGCTAAAGGTCGAAGCTGTTTAAAAACAGCTTTTGTTTGTTTGTTTACAGGGAGAAGTAGAGGACAAGCGTATTACAGTCTGGTTTGGGTTTATTGACTCAGATTGATAGGTACTGATGGGCGTGGTTGGGATACTTCTGCCTGGTTTAAGTCTGCACCACTACAATAAGGAAGCCAGTGCAGACAGTGGAGGCCATTTAGTAAGGCAGTGTTAGTAAAACATGAAGTTTTTTCTAAACACGACCATTATCTGTACAAACGCAACTGGGTCCGGTTACATTCTGCCCCCATGCACCACAGTCTGTCTGTGAGGGACTCTCTGCATTTGCAGTCACAAAGGAGAAACAACACACTTTCATTCAAATATCACATCTGGCTGGTGAGTCCAGACAAGGTCTCGAGGTCTCGCCTACCAGCTCCTCAGCTGCTGTTCTTGTTGGAGTGCACTCACAGCTCGTGCCATTCCCTGACCAGGCAGCTGTGGGTTTTGCTATGAAGGATATCACTGATTTTTTTTAAATTTTTTTTTTTACTGTGTTTCATTTTGCTTTTGCCAGAGCAGTAACTTTGTGGAATCGTATGGCCTCAGGTCTAGAAACATGGCAGACTTTTTTAGGGGTCTCTAAAATTAACATTGATACTAGCTACCTGTTTGCTCCACTGTTGGGCAGTATCAGCTCTTCTGCAGCTATTTCTGTACAATTAGTTGACAATTCTAGAGCTTTTTTTACATTTTTCCAGGAACCTGGAAGCCTATATATACCCACTGAATTACGTTGGTATGACAATTCAAGAATTTGGCATGCGCCCTCCTGAAAATTCAGGCCACATTCAGTTGTGTCATATTATGACTGGGGTCTTCTTTGTGAATTACCTTAGAGAAAAGGTGGGCTTATTTTTTTTCCCCCCCGTTTATGACACTATTAGTAGTTGTTCAGCCTCTGTGCAAACCCATTCCTGGAATTAAAAAAAAAAGGCAAACTATAATTTGGCAGAATCTTGTGTATCAAGTACTAACCTTGCTTTTTCAGTCTCTGATGCAAATTGTTAAATAATTATCACTTAAGAATTGACCTTTCATAAATACTGATATGATGTTTGATTGTTTAAATTTTATTCACAGTTTCATGTTGATAGAGTCTATAAAATGCCGTAGTCTATTCACTAGAGGCAGTAGATGTATAAAAAAAAGCCGGAAAAAAAATCCTATCTTTGTCTAGTAGTCTTTAGCACTCACCACTTCACTGAAATTTTGCTTCTAATGCTAGCTTTTTTCCTAAATTCTGCTAAATTCCTATGGATATGTGTAATAAGCTATTTATTGAGCAATGTGGTAGATTATTAAAGCTATTTAAGTGTTCTAAATAAGACAAATCCTCTAATTTTTTCTACAGTTTTTGGTTACATGATGACTTCTGAAATTATTTCCCCCATCAGAATAAAATTATAGTAAGAATTCAGAGCAGTATTAATGAAATACTTTATTTGAGTAATGTTGACAAATAGGCTTGGCTTACTCTAAAATAGTTTTAATCTGAAGATGAAATGAAAATGCAGATGAAAGCATTGGGTTAAAAGGTGTTGATCGTTAGCCAACAAACCTGCTGCCAAAAATCTGCTCTTTCCAGATTTTCATAGAATCATAGAAGTGTTTGCGTTGGAAGGGACCTTTAAAGGTCATCCAGTCAAACTCCCCTGCAATGAGCAGGGACAACTTCTTGAAACTGCCTTGTCAAAAGCAAAACATTCTGCAGTGCTGTGACAAGACAGGCATCCCACTGCGTGACCTCTGCATGTGGAGAACGTGAGCTTAAGCAAGTGAGGAAGTGAATGGATTGACTCTGTGTGACTGTGGAGAGAGGGTGGTTGCATACACATTCATGCAAAAAGCCAGAGCAGGAGCAGACAGGCACCAACCTCCCCATGGGAGATTTTGGAAGTTCCCTAGTACTTCTGAGGAAAGGAAGCAAGTAGTGATCTGCATTATGCAAGGATGGGCTGATAAAGCAGAACTGAGGAGAAAACAGCCAGAATCCAAAGTTGCCTTTTCTTTCCTTTTGTAAACTCTTCAGCCTCTTCTCTGTAGGACTGCAGAGTTTTGTGTGACACCTCATACTATGGGTTTCACTGTTGTAGAAAGCGTAAACAAGATTCTTGATAGCAAGGGGAGACAGGTTCTCTGCAGCTTCTCAGTGCTGTTTGTCTGCAGGACCTGCAGAACATGTCATTGCTCCCTGCAATCAACTGGACAGATTTTCTTTCCATTCCCAGTGCTTGTAAATGAGCAAAAAGGGCATAAGCAACAGCAAAATCCATCCTTATCTTCCTTCTATGAGCTTTTTGCAGCTTTCCACATACTTTGATAGCAGAAAAGGAAGTCACTCAGTCTGCAGTCATGGTCTTGCTTGTGGTCAAATTTCAGTTTAACAATTATGAGCAAGAGTGTTGTGGTCTTCCCTCACTCGGTTAAGGTTACTACAAGCCAGTACTGCTCTCTTTGTGAGTAATTGTGAGAGGTTAAATGCTAGGGAAGGCCCCTCTCTTCCATTGTCCTGCCCAAACCACAGTACTTCTATGGAGGTACTTTAAGGAGTGCAAAGTTCCTGTGCAAAAGAGACAAATACACTTTTCATGCAGGGATGTCCACCCGTTGTTCCAATCACTGTCCCAGGTACAAAAGTCTCTTCCTGAACTTGGCTGCTTGGACCTTCTTGGAAAATGCAGATTAAATGCCACTGGTCTCTCTTGAGAAGAAGAGGGCATCTAGTAACGTCAATCTTCATTCAGTTTCTGTTTTCTTACATGTTCCTAGCATCACTAAGAGTATTTTTTATGAGTGTCTCATATCTGTGGAAAAAGATCAGATTCTTGCAGATCAGATTCTTGATTACTTCCCATTTTTGTTAAATGCAAGCAAACAAACATCTTCTGGGAAATTAAAAAAATTCTTAGTGCCTTAGTAGTTTTATTTTGCAACACTTGAATTCACAAAAAGCTTGCAATGTGCAGTCATACTGGATGTGTTCTGTTACTTGTTTTGAAACAAGAAATTAAAAGCCAGAAAAAAACTTCAATCCTTCAAAGATGACTTGAAAATTAAAAGAAAAAAAAAAAACCAAAAACCAGCACAAAAACGAAAGGAGTGTGATCCATTGATCAATCATGTATTTGGGCTGCATTTACACAGAGGACTTGATTTTGTTGGCCTGGAACAGATAAAGAGCTTCTTCATTTTTGAGCTTCATTTCTGTGAGAAGTGGCTTTGACTCAATGATTGTCCCATTAGATGGCATTTTGTTAGTTTGTGTGATGGATGTTGCTGCTGGGTGACTGTGAAAAAAAAATCATCCTGGGAGCTTCTAACTTGGTGTCTCCTCAGTGGTAGTGCTTGCTGCTGTAAGAGCGACTTCTCCATGGTTGCCTTTGGCACCTACATAAGTCACTGCTGTGTCACAGCAAGATGGTTGCAGATATAACCACCACTACTTCTCCTTTGTTTGGTCTTATCAGTTATACAAATGCTACAAATCTCACCACTATTAGATCATTTCCAGTCTCCTCCTTTCATGACTGGAGTAGCAAAGTTGAACTTTCAGGAGGCATTGCCTTAGGCACTATTTTAATGATCGTTTTGTTTGACATTACTAAATGGTCCTTGATTTCTAGCTGTAAAGCAAGTCAGATGGAGATATTGGCATAAGAGGCAGGATGTGATGAAGTTGGTTTCTGGCTGTGTTAAGAAAGAGATGTTGGCTAAAACTGCAAAGATTTAAGAGCTCCTGGAGGAAAATGTGTGATGTAGATCCCTGCTGGCAGTTTAGAAGCATCCTGGTAACAGAGGAGCACTGTGGTGCCTGTGGAATTGTACTCCCCTTCAGAGTGGGTGTGCAGAGCTGCTGCTGGGACAGTGACAAGCAGTTGCAGTCTAGGAAGGAGAATTGCAATTCCTCACTGGCTCTCAGACTGAAAGGAGCAGGTTGACTGGGGCAGGCTGCTGACCATGATGCTGCTTCTGCACAATTAAAAGGGGGGAAGCTGTCCTCCAGAGTAAATGTGTAACTCAAGTGTTGTTTAGGGAGTGACTGTAGTGTGGCCTAAGCACACTATGAAAACTGACCAATCAACTTGTTATCTTTTTATCATTATTTGGTTTTGATCTAATTAGCTGATTTCCCCCTTCGTCTACCTTTCTATGGCTACTTAGCATAACTGAAGAGAGGATGCAGGCTGGCCTTCTGTGGAACCTTGATGCAAAAATGTGGGTTTAAGAATGAGTCAACTTTGCTTCACTCAAATGTCTATCCATTCTCTTTCATGGTTCAGTGGGTTTGTATGAATATTCTTCATCACTGGAAACTCTTGTTCAGCTAAAATAACACCTTTGTCAGCTGACATTTTGAAAATCCCTACTTTATTTTTGTCTGTATTAATACTATTATCTCATCCTTTCTCATCAGCAGATTTCAAAACCCTCTCTCAAAAGAAGACTGGCATTGTCCACTGCAGCTTGGTGCATGGGGGAGGGGGTTTCGTTCTGGTGACAGAGAGGGAAGCAACCCAGGTTCGATGAGCTCCAGCTCCAGGACCTGAGCTCCTGAGCCCATCAATTTAATATGAGCTCCTCTTTGCACCCAACTCAGCAAAGCTGCTTAGGGCACAACTTTCAGCTCAGTTGCTCATCCAGCACTTGCATTGAGTAGGTGTGAATATTACTGGGAGAGCTGGAAGAGGTTATTTCGCGCAGAGGAACAAGATGACATTCATCAGGGAGGAGCTTTGGCAGCACCAGGCACCCTCTGCACCAAGGGCAACCATGTACAGGCTGTGGGGCACAAAGCTGAGCAGTGACATGAGGCACATTTGAGTTTTGTGTGGGAGAGCAGCTTTACACTGGCTCTGTTTGTGTCATTGCTGCACAGCCGCTGCGTGCACCCCATTAATTCCACACGTGGACAGATTCAGCATCCTCCCTCACCACAGAGTGTGCCCAGACCTGGACCGGCCTGGAAGCCATTCCCTGACACCACTCTTAGCCCTGGACCTCTCTTAACATCATGGCTGTCAAGAGCCTACAGCTTGCTTGTTCCTTGCTGAGCATCATTTTTGCCAGGCCAGCACAGGTAGCCTTTCCCTTAGTCTGGAAATCAAGGACCAATTTATTCTTGATGACTAGAGGGATCACAGAGCAGGACCAAGAAAAAAGTAGCTGCAGTGGAAGCTGTCTGGCTTCCAGGCTAGTCTGTGCCCCAGACAAGTCATAGCTCAGCAGTTCACAGCGCCTCTGCTATCAGCATCACCATCTGTGAGGATGATATGCTGTGCCACCTTGGGACATTATGATAGCTTCAGTGAGAATTTGAAGCACCTCACATTTGAAATTTGTCTTCCTTTTCCTCTTCAAAATAGGTGATGGATAGCTTAACCCACTCTTTCCATCAGTTTTTCCCAAGTGATTTATGCAGTGGCTTCTAAGGTTTTGAGTACCAAGAATTTACAGTCTTTTTCTTGGAAATGAAGGCTCTTTCTTACTTCAAGTAATGTCTTCCACAGCTATTCCTATTATCTGCATTAATGCAGATCCTTGCTTGTCATCCTCAGCAAAATGCTAATGGTAGTGCATTCACAAATTTAATTATGATTGATACATGTGTGTGTGAGATTTAAGTGTACTGCATTTCATTTTCAGCCTTGTATCATGAGAGAGGTCACATGGAGATGAGCTTCCACTTAAGTCTCTTATTTAGTGGTGAATACAATGGCACTACAATATTTTTACTTTTCTTCTTCAGCCTTTTCCTGATGTGTTTTAACACCTTGTTTGCTCTTTGGAGCCTTGGCTGAATGTTGAGCAGGCACTTTATTACTCACAGTGTAAGAAAATAAGTCATCTGGCTTATAATAAGTAAACCGAATGGTTGTTGTCCAGCAAAAAGACACACCAGAAATATCTTCTAATACATATTTTTCAACTCCTAATTTGTCTGCTGCCACGTTACTGATTTTTTCCTCTTTTAAAATTATTCTTGAGCCAAAATCTAAACACTGCTATGTGAGTTTCCTTCCTGTTACAGATCTCTGAGTAATTAATATCCTGTGAGCAACTACTGGGGTTGCACTGCTTGCATTTTGCTGTTATCAAATGCAGGGATTCTTTGTGTGGTTTCTAAGTTATGACAGACCCTTTCTACACAATCTCTGTTTTTACTTTCTTTTGTTTTGCCAGATACATCTTCAATGAATGAAAATTGAGTCTTGGAGTTAAGTACTTTTGGAACAAAGAACATTCACTTTAAAATACATGCTTTTAACCAAGATGCTTCAAATTTATTCACACATGCTGGAAAATAAGGGTTTTTTTAAACACTTTTATTCAAAAATATTTAAAACATTTTCTATGTTAATTAAAATACAGAATTGCTATCCTGAATTACAGTGATAAAGTAATTCAAAATGCCTATATATACACCTACATATAGGTATATATGTCAACCTGAGAGAAAACGCACCTACAACTCAAAGTAATGGCTTTTCCTTGTGTCTTTGTGCACAGAGAGAATATATTTTCTCCTTTTTCTTAATGACAGAGGGTATGTCATCCCCCTTGAAAGGAAACATTTAACAGTAGCAAGTACTGCTGATAGCTACCTCAGTTACGAGTGAACAAGTCCTACACAGATCAACTGCAGAGTAAAAAAAATACAGTAATAACCATCCTTCTTGAATACATGAGTATGTTTTCCAAGTGCATGTGCTGATGACAAGCTGCTGTCTCAGCTCTGCCCCTCCATGCAGGCCAATGTCTTGATGCTGGTGAAAAAGAAGCCACGCAGTGCAGTGCTTTACACAGAGCTGAGCAGTGATTTGTAATCACAGCAGAGAAACCTTGCGTGTCCATCTCCCATGTTCCACATTTGGGACACCTTCTGTCATAACACTCAGAAAGTCTAGGGGCACAAATAAAGCTGAAGTGGGTAATTATCTGGCACTAGCTTATTGTTAAATGTATCTGCATTTGCTTAGCTTTTCAAAGTTCCTGCTGTTGTCATTTTGCTTGCTGCTGAGTTCAGTGGCAGGTCTGAAACACTTTACAGAGCGTCTTGGTCTCCTGTCGACTGTGTGTGGAATGAACTGGTAGATTCAGTGTGGTAGGTGATGTGAACTCCACACCACTTGCAAAAATACCCAGGTAACTGCCAGTTCTTAAAGAGCATCTTCAGGTACTTCTTAAATTTTTCCCCCATGAAGAAGTAGATGACTGGATTGAGGCAACAGTGAAAAAGGCCGAGGATTTCTGTTACCTGGAAAGCATAGTCCAGACTCCTGCTCACTTGACAGTCTCTAATGACTCCCATAAACTCCAGCAGTTGTAGGAAAATAACAATGTTGTAGGGGGTCCAAAAAAAGAAAAACACAATCATGACAGCAAAGATCATCTTCACAGCCTTATTCTTTTTGTCATTTCTACAGTGAACTAATGTTTTAATGATCATGGAGTAGCAAAATGTCATAATTATAAAAGGGATTAGGAGCCCTAAAATGTTGATTTCCAAAGTGGAAAAAAGCTTCCATGTTGTGAAATTGCCTGGAAATCTTGGCTTGCAGGTTGTATAATTATGTTCATTAAAAGACTCTCTAAATACAAGCTCGGGAACTGAGGCTGAAAGAGCTACTAGCCATACAACAAGGCTAGTAATCAAGCCATGGAAGGCAGTCCTTGCTTTCAGGGAAAACACTGCACGAACAATTGCCAGGTATCTGTCTATGCTCATAAGCATAATGAAAAATATCCCGCTGTAAAACCCAACCAGGTAGATCCATGAAATGATTTTACACCAGGGAGTTCCAAAAACCCATTGGTCTAGTGTGAAATAAGACCAGAACGGCAAGGATAAAACGAAGAGCAAATCTGAGATGGCGAGGTTTAGCAGGTACACATCAGTCATGCTCTTCAGCCTCTTGTATTTGAAGAGGACCACGATGACCAGAATGTTTCCAACGAGCCCGACCAGGAATACCAGGGAATACAGAACAGGTAGGAAGGAGGCTGCAAACTTCCTGACACTTTCCTTACTGCATGGTTTTGGAGCATCGTTGTAATTATCATAATAGTCGTAAAAGGTTGAGAGTTCAAGGGACTCTGTACTTGAAGAACTCATGTTTTTTTCCCCAGTTCTGAGAAGAGAAGAGTATAAAAATGTCAGTGACTTTCAGTGCGTGAAGACCATGTGGTTACTCCACAGACCTGAATCACGAGTGACTGACTGGCAGCTCAGCACACTACTCACTGCAGGTTCTCAGACATTATGTAAGCATTATGGGATGGGTGCATGTGCACACTTGAACAAAGTACTGTCCTTAGCATGCATGTACTTAGTCCTTGCACTATGGTGCAACTTGCACGTCAAGCACAAATGGATGTTCAAGTGGATGAGAGGAAAGCAAACAGGAATGAAAGATGTGGGCCACAGGTGTCAAATCAGAGAGGGTTAAGCCCTGTATAGAGCAAAGTAAAAAGCAAAGCCACTGTTCATAGCAGTTCAGACTTTCACTCATCCACCTTTCCCATCAGGCATATGCCACGCACCATAAGAAGACAGTGATAAACATGCATCAGACTTTTCTTATGAAATTGCATTTACTGAAAGCTGCCATGAGGTTTCAGTAAGTGCTATTTTCGGTGGCTAAATGAATAACAGGAATTTTTCATCTTCATATGTATGTTCTTTTCTAACAGGCAGATACAGAGTTTTAAGTGATGTAAGCTGGACACAGGGAAAATATATTGCTGACTTATGAATCTGTGTGTTATTCACATCACAACATCATTCTTTTAGCCTAACATACCAGAAATTCTGAGTTCTGTTCTTACTTGTGTGTGTTGCTCACATAACAAGTGGCATTTTTTTAGCCTAGCATACCAGAACTCTAAGCCTGAGCTATGTTCTTCCCCTTTGTCTTTATTTTGTGAATGGAAAGCAGAAGAGAAGTGAGTTTCATTGCTTTACTTGTCTTTGCCATGTGTGTTGCTGCTACATAACAGCAAAAATAGACTATCATTAATCTGAGACCTACTGTATGTAGTCCCAAGCATGACACCTTTCCAGCCCACAGTTCTGTTCCATTCTACAGAGAGAGGAATTTAATATTATTTACAAGCTACAAGGACAAAACCATTTGACACCAATGGTGTAGAAATGACAGCTTTGAGGCAACTGCACCCAGACATACCTGAATCTAATCTAGGTTCAGCATATCTTTGAATTCTTAAAAGCATATGCTCACAGAATATACCCACTTCTGATGATGCAAGAATTCTTAAAAACTGCCTAAAAAATTACCTGAGCAGCTATAAAAGGTAAATGAAAAAGCGTTACATTCACACATATCATGAGTGTACATGATACACAAATGTCTGAGGAATTGCATTTTAAGAATTTTACCTTTTCTCCTCCTTTCTTCCCAGATGATGTGAAGAAGCTTCTTTGCTCTAAAGGTGCAGAATCACTTGCTTCTCATCAGGTAGCTCTGCCAGAGATGTGCTATCCACACAGCAATATCCACCAGCTGCAAAAAGCAGATGCCACTAGGTAGCTGTGTCTCTTAGCGGAAGCTTCGACTTCCTTAGATTATATCACAAGTACTTCTCTCCTCAGTGCTCATCAGAGACAGTCCCTTTAAGTCAGAAATAGAATTAAACACGTCTTATAATGTTTAAAAAAAACACAGTTTCCACTGGGAGACTGATTACTGAGTTAAAGCAGCTTCATCTCATCCAACAATCATTAAAACTGATGTCACTAAGCATAGATGTCACTCATCTCTCATTCAACTGAAACCTCGTACTTTTCTTAATCTCAGAAAAAAATATTCAAAGAATCATCTGTAGTGAGCAGAGAGGAGGCAAGCACTTGGTAGGTGTGTGGGAAGTGTGTTTCTAGTCCTTCTCTGACAGATAACTGATTTTGCAAGTTGCACTATGTAATTGTAGAAGAAAAAACTATAGATTTAGTGTAGGGAAGGCTCACTGTTGTTTGATCATCCTAACTCCTACTTCCCTTACTAAAAAAAGAAATGAAGGCATGTTCATTCACACTACCTTTTTGCTTGATGTTTTCCATGGCAGGTTTTATATGCAGAAAATCCACCTCCTACCACTGACCAGCACAGAATGTAACAGTGGTCAGAACATCGAATAAGAAGTAGGATGTGCGCACACGCGTGTGGTCTAAGGGCAGAGCATGCAACGTGCTGAGGTTTACCGTGGCTGTCACATCAGGAAGCTCAACAGCTTCTATGAATTTCTCTTGAGAGTGAGGTGGGCCTTATTTGTCTTTTGCGGGATCCTGAGAAGGGAGAAGAGAGCACAAAGAACATGTGCTAGTCAAGTGGGATGGTTGTGAGTCCTGCCAGCACAACAGCTGTGCTGGCAGCTGGCAGGTGCTGGTCTCCTCTGTTTCCCAAAAAAGGCCAGCCAAGCAGAAGTACAAGCCATTTCTCAACAGAGAAGCCTGCTTTCTTGTGATCAGGAGAAACTGACGAGACAGGACAAGAAGCAGAAACAAGAAATCTACAGAAGATGGTAGTGAGAACAGGAAGATTCAGACATCTCTGTCCGCAAGAAATTGTATGTTTTCTTGTTTACTCTCTGGTGTTTTTCCATACACAGGTATAGCTTTTGTTCAGTTATGCTATTTGCTGCTATCTCATGTCTCATCATGTCAGAGGCACTGTTACACTGCCCAATAACTTATGTTTGGCTGAAAAGCTTGATGTGAAGACAGCGGGACATGTGGGATCTACTGGTTTCAGGTTTTGCCAGAGTAAAACAATTGTATGGGAAGGACCCTGTCAGTCATCTTTCACAAGATGCATCTGTGGAAATTTTTAAATCAGTCTGTGGGAGATGTTCCTCCAGTGCAAGTTATTGCTCTGCAGATCATCTACATTTTCTCTTCAGCTTACTAGCAGTCCTTAAAGGATGTGGACATCAGATAAGCAGACAACAGTGTTGTACCTGTTTCATCAGCTCTGCTCACAGAAACTCAAGCTGTTCCTCCTGATGTTCTTTTGTCTGTGTAAGGGCCCCATTAATCTCTTCTTTGACATCTTGTTGCACTAGGCCCACAAGTTCAGCTTTTTACCCACAATAACAATGACATTTCTTTAAGTAGATGCTTTTCAGGAAAAAACACCTCTTGCTCTTGACAATGCTCTCTTAGGCATTGATGTTTCTTAGTTCTGGCTGTAATTTTTTTCTCCCCAATAAACCACCATGCATCTGCATGCTTATCTTGTCCCACTCATTATTTTCAGCTCTATCAAACCCGGTATCTTCTTTGAATTTCATCAGTGGCGATTTTTCTTGATTTCCAGATGAAGAGGTGAATAGAACTGAATCCAGATATTATATCTCTCAGACCCTGTAAGAACTCTGTTCGGCTAAGGAATGATTTCCTATCAGCAGCAACATTTTGCGAGATGTGTTGACCACTATCAGCAACATTTCGAAACCTGTCCTTAGCACACAGGCCACACTTCACATATGCTTCTGATCTTTCAGTCATACTGTTAGCAGGGAAAAAGTCTGCAGCCATATGAATTCCAGTTTAGTATGATCCTTATGGCACTGGCCTGAAGAAAGCACCTACCTGGCACAGTGCCTCTTGCCCAGTCCTTCTTTGGAAGGCTTTCAAGTAGCAAATGCACCTGCCATAATACCAGTGCACTTCATACTAAATCACCAAAGGGGAAGGTCTGTCTTTGTAAGGAGACTGAGCAAGAGTGTTTCTGCAGGAAGAGGAATGCTCAGCCACAAAAAGAGAAGAATGTTTATGGCTACAGATACTGAAAACTTGTGATGTGTGAACTCCAGAAAATGAAGATTAAAAAATATAACTGCCAGTTCGTGAAAATCAAGAGGATGTGAATAAATCCTGAAATACCTTCTGATGGTTTACCAATGAACAGGGTTCCTGGGAGAGCCTGCAAGGAAAACTGCAGTGAAAACAGGAAAAAATAAGGGCAAATGAGACAGTGCAGAAAATAGAGGGAAGGTGGTGTGAGTGCAGGTCCTGCAATTGCTTGGAGAGAAAGAGCAGTGGAAGGGACTGAGTGTAACTATTGTCTGCAGTAGGGGAGCTCTGAGGTCCCCTTCTGACATGGCAGCCTGTCTTTTTCAGCTGCTTCTTGGAGAACCTGGCAGAGACTAAGAAAAGGAGAATGGCAGGAGATGGCAAGATTAAGGGGAAAGGGGGAAGTGTTCTCAGTGGTGCTGCTGTAAAACTAATGGTTTTGCAGGGGAAGCGAAGAAAAGAAGTCATCTTACCTCTTTACTAAATGGTATCAGGATATGTGGCACTGACCAAATATATCATGAGTGCACAGAGGTGGACCAAACCTGATTAGCCTGACTGGAAGGAGATTAACCTTTTATATGGGATGGTGTTCGGGAGGGGGGGGGGGTACATTAAATACAACAGGATACAATACAATATTAATATAAATTTTAATAAAAGCAAAATGCGGAACAACCTATACCATAAAAAACTTTGCTTTTCACCAAAAGATTATTTCAGCCACTCCCATCTTTTATGGGAAGTCTTATGATTAATTTGCCATTTTACAGGAGGCATAGGACTCTTTCCCAGGGAAGGACTGGAGATAGACATTTACCTAACCCACTAGGCTGTGAGATACTCCCTACTGGTATGCCAGTGCACCATCCATTCTGTCTGATCTCAATGCTGGCCAGGGACAGATGATTCAGACAAGTCCTCCTTTGGAAGACGCTGGCCCAGGAGAGAAGCAGATGACAGTAAATAAAAAGGGACCACTAATTGCAGGAATGAGTATTTTGATTGATTGTGTGGATCAGCGCGGGATCCATGCTGCCACAGATGGGCAAACATTTACCTTTCTCATCAAAGCATTCTCTCCATCAGGTGGCCAAGTCCTTCATGCATGGTCAGGCCTTGTGTGATTCTTCTTTTGCAGTTCAGGTGAATTTGGATTGCAGTTTGCACATCTCTAGCTCCCATACTTCCTTGTTAGCAAAGTGTTTGTTCTACCAGTTCATTGTACAGTTCCTTTCTTTGTAATTTTTAATGCATTCCAAATTTCTTGTACATGACTAAAACTGCATCATTCTGAGAGAGAACTTCAGAAGGGAAGTGAATGATTTCCCAGTTTTAGAGACAACCCCTGTGTACACTGTTTCTCAGGTGATTCATTCACCATTTATTCAATCTTTGAAAGCATGAATTCCCTTTGGCTAAGATAGCTGTTTGTGCTGACAAGGAAATGATTTAAGCCAAAAACATATTTTGCTTGCTCAACACTAAGCTGCAATTCTCCTCATCTTTTTTTCTTTCAGGGGACCAGCCCTGTGCATTCTACTGTTTGTATCCACTGGTGATTCTGTGAATGGTGTCAGTCATCCTTTTCCTCGGTCTAATTTCCTTTCTTTCCACATGCCGTGCTTGCAAAACTGCTATAGACAGAACTCCTCATTAAAAAAAAGAACTGAAAATTCTCACCTCAAAAATGACAGAAACAGTTATTTTATATGCCTAGTTTTACTAAAAATAAAAATCACTAATGCAAAAAACATGAGTTTTACTCTTCTTAAATGTGAAATGGCACAGCAGGGAGCTTTCCTTGTGATGCTCAGCGATCTGTTAAATGTTACCAAGCTGTTTCTACAGGTAGGTGAGAAATTTGGGCTGTTTCCACTCTGAGGAGCCGTTGATACCTGAGATTTAATTTTTTGTTTTTCCTAAATGTCCCAGCCATCACCCAACCATCACTATGAGGTCCTCTTAAAGGACGTTTTTTCTGAAGAAAAAAAAAATGATAAGGCAGTGGTGAATAGCAGAGGTGTTCTCAGGCCACTTTTTTTGATGTTTATTGTGATGAGTTTAGATACAGAGGAATGATAACAATGTGGCAAAAAGGCTTTGGATTCTGTGTGCTTTGTGTTGCTGGTAGCCTTTAAAAGCTTATTAATTGCTTTTAAGGCTTATTAAATACAACGAAGACAGTAAAAGGTCTTCATTGGAGCATCTCTATCATCTCTGTGATTCACAGGCTATTCTGATGTGTTATGTGAATTGTTGGTGAAACTGCCTGTAGTTAATTTTATATCTACAGACTTACATTTGCTCACAAGCAAATAAATGAAACCTCTGAGAAATTGATGTTTCTTCCATCAGCAGAATGTAGTGACTAATTTTTTCTTACTTTTCATAAATATATTTTTTACACTCTGTCTTTTTTAATCAGTGACTCCACTTGTTTGGCTGGGGCGCCCTGCTTTAACCATGAATGACTTTCAAGTCCAACAGGGTTTAATAATGCCACCTTCTGGTGGAAATGCAAAGAAAGCATTGACGCTAAAGATGGGCAGAAGGAATGAAGGAGCGAGCTTAGAGCAGAGGGTCCTGCGGGGGCAAGGCTGATTACAGGGATAGTGAGAGGGTGTGGTGACTCTGGAAGTACTTGGCTCCCGGTGCTGTTGGCCTTGTGCAAAAAGATGCATAGTACTGTCTACCATTGCCCCTTCTGAATCTGACCTGATCTGTAAACCCTGGCCTGTGCATTCTGTATTGTTTTTATGATAACTGGTATTTTGACCATCCCTTCACTGTAGCCCCCTGAAACCTGAACTACCAGGAGGATCTGGAGAGCAAGGCTCATCAACAGGACCAAGAAAAAGGAACTGAACAAGAAACCAACTGAGGGTGAGCCTTAATGAGGGGTCCCTTGGAAAAAAACAACAACAAAAAGCTGATCACAGTATGAGGATACCTAATTTCTAAACAGGACTCCGAGGAGGAGAGGGACTACAATAAAGCAATGATTCATTGCAAAGGGGCTCTGAAGCCACTTGGGGGTTATGACCTGGTCCAATTTTATTCAGCTCTGATACTGCCATTCCCAAAACAGGCAAACCCAGCTTTGAGTCTCCTCAGACACCTTCCTTCCAGGGCAAAGAAGATGTGAGGTGAAGGTCCTTCATCTGTACCAGAAGGCCTAGCATGATGTCCCTAGGAGGTGCTGAAAAGGCAATTCCTGTGCACGCTTAACCAGTTCCCCATCCCTGCCTGGTTACAGGCCATCAGCACTGCTGGTTGAGGCCCTTCCGGTGGGAAATGCTCCCCCTTGCCTTGTGCTCCAGCTACGGCCAAACTGGGATCTCTGTTGCTCAGCAATTGCCTGGGGCAAAGTGGGTGGCGAAGGGCCGTGAACAAAGGTGGTTCAACAACCTGCTCCAGGTGCGTTTCAGATTTACCATTTCCTTCTGGTTTGCTCCTGCCTGGTTGGAGACTGGAAAAATAATTGTTGCTGCAGCTCAGGGTTTCAAGGAGCTCTTACCTGTCAGGAACCGTCCTGGTCCGGGGCACAGGAGATTCCACGTGGGAGCAGTAGGTCGTGTCTGACACCAGGGGGAACTGTCTGTCAGAGGTGCGTGGAGCCATCGCCCCTGCGCTGCCTCAGCTTTGTCGGTGTCCTCCATCGTGCTCTGCCCGTACGGGCCGCTGCAATCTCTGCTGCCATTTCTCTGCCTCTCGGTGCCGCTGGCTTTAATTTTAATGTAGCAAATTTATGGGCTAAACGCGAACTCCTCGTGGGCAAAACGCAGCTTCTCAGCTGCCTGCACTATCCTGGCATATTGGACCTATGTGTTGTGGGACTGTTGTGCTGCAGCTGGATATGGAGCAGTGACAAATGCATGCAATGGATCAGAGACTTAACAATATGAGTGGGGTGGGAAACAGACTGTTCCAGTGACAGCTGCAGCTGGAAAGTGGATAATATCCCCTGTATAGTGAAACAGCAGTGCCAGAGTCCTTGCTCTCATTCTCTATCCCATTCACTACCCTCCTCCTTCACTGATATAAAGTTCATGTACATCTTCCTGATTGAAATATCATGGTCAGAAATTTGGTAAATGCAAACTGTTCTTCACAAGCAAACCATTTTCCTCATGTCCAATGTGGGTTATTTTACAGTATTTCTTTAGGGAGAGGAATGAAAAATGCAATATATTAACATTTTTGTGTCGAGTATTAGTGTAACAAGCAAAATCAGACAGGAACAGTCGGTGGACTTTTTTTCCCCCATACTGAAAACAATGTGTTAACACTTGCCCTGTAAAATGCAGGTCTCAAATTTGGGTGTGTATGGTGAAAACCAAGTTCTTAGAGTTGCTACCAAGTAAATTAGGAAGTTCTGCTTAACAGTGGCAGCAGAATTACTGCCAACTTCAACAGAAACTGTTTGAATGTGGTAAGTGTCAGAAACCAATCATTAATAGTTAGAAATTGTTCTCAATTTTTGCTTTGACTACTGAACTTGAATTTCAAACTAATAACTCTGGATGGCTCAGGTTTTCATTAGAATTTCAGGTGTCCTACAGAGTTAGGAAACTGAAGTGCAAACAGTAAAACTTCGAGCAGGACTAGGTATGTTCTTAATACAGAAAATATTTCATTCAGTGGCTATTTTAGAAGTGGTGTGTCAATGGCCCTTGGCAAAGCACGGCATCATGCTTGGGCTATAACTGCAGCAGAAAGAATTTACCATCTAGGACCTGAAAAAATGAAACAGTGGGTAGAGATAATGCAACTTCAGATTTTCTTTGAAAAATTCTCATTTGTTTTTTAGTGATAGCAGGACTTGGGGTTTGCATGGATCAGGCTTTTTCCCTTGTGGTCCTGCTAAGACAAGGGCTTTGTATCACTCACAAGATCTCAGTGAGGGACTTCACAAAGATCACAGAGACAAAATGGAAATGACAGAACTTAACCCATAACCCATTAATGAATTGTTTCTCTGTGAAGAACATCATTAAGACTTCAGACTGCCCTGGGCCAGGACTTCAAATCCACTCCCAGCAAATGCTGAATCCAAAGGAAATATGTGGGTAGCGACTGGCTCCTTCTGATGCCAGTGTTGAAAATGACAGCTTTCACTGCTGAGCAATTTCCTAGGCCAATGTGATGCTTTGACTGGCTGCATTTCTAAGCTTTTTGTACAAGTTTTTTCTTAAAAACCCAAGAAACCAGAGTGGTTAAAAAAAAAAAAAAACCAAAACAAGAAGAAATGTAAATCCTATTATTTTGGAACTGTGATGTAATATTTGATTGAGACAGATTCACAGTGGCACCTAAAAAATACTGATGTCCATGTATCTCCCTGCAAGCAGTTTGGCTGAATGTGTCTTGTTCATTCTATTTTTAAGTAGAACATGAAATACAGTCGTGAACCTGCCAAGGAAATGTGGATTCAGGTTTTATTAGTTCCTCAAACTGTAACCCAGCTGGAAAAAGATTTATGGTAAATGTCAGTGTGATTGTCAAACAGGAAAAGAAGTTGTTCATGATGAAAAATAAAGATGCAAAGATAGCTCATCACCCCTCAAAAACCCAAAGCCCAACACCCACCCCCCAAACCCAGAGGTTTCCTCCCCTCCTTTTTGCACAACCAAATACAATTAACTGTGAGTCCAGTTCTTAAAGAGACATCAATGGGCTCTCAGTCAGGCTTGAATGGTGCAGTGCAGCAAAGGGCAGCAATGCCGGTCTCAGCTTGCAGCTGAACCCAGACCTGCCAAAGTTTGTTACTTGCTGCTTTCAGAGCACTGGTATGTCCCATGGAGGCCAAAGTTTTTTAAAGAACAGAAGTTTTTTAAGTTACAAGAATACTCTTCCTGCTAATACCAAAAAAAAAAAAAAAAAAAAAGGAAAATGGTGATTTTGGTTTTCACTTGGGTTTTCAAAGAATTAGCACTGCTCCTATGAGGAGGAACCTGCATAAACCAGCAGTTTGTTGCAGAGCCCAACGCCTAGAAGCTCCCGAAGCTTTTAATCTCATACAAATGCTCAAATATTGGGCAATAAAACCATGAAAATAAATGGCAAACTTTATATAATAACTTGCAAATACATGGCATAAAACCTGATAATGTCATGCTGGCAATCCTTGAAAGTATTCCATTGCACAGTGTGGCATGGAAGACTGGAGCACAGGTTGTCAGGAGGGGCCCTTGGCTTGGAAGTGAAGGATTTTTGCAGCTTGCAGAGGACCCAGGGCTGTCGAGGCAGTCTGACTCACAGTAGCAAGTCTGCCCTGCCAGAGGGAGATGCACCTGGAAGGAGAGGGATGCACTGTACTGTGACGGGTAGGATTGCTGGGGAACCACTGGGGAGAAGCAGCAAAAGGCTCCTCATTCCTAGAGAGCGGGCATAAGGCTCTGAGTTTCCACCTTTCATTCTGAAGACAGCACATGGATCATATTTAAAGGAGCTTTCTACTCTTCCCACTCAGTAACTCACCATTGTCTGGAAAATCTAAGGGAAGTTAAATAAACCAAGCGTGATTGCATTGCTCAGTTTGGCAATCCACCATCTTCAGGCTGACTTCATGCAGATAACTTCTTGTTTAGTCTCAGAACCTTCCTCTTTCTGTCTGCACATCTTGACATTTCTTTAAAAAAACATTGCAAAAATACCACTTCTTAAAATACCACTTTCTTGGGGGTAGGGACAAACAAAGTTGCCACTTGATTAGGCAGACTGAATTTTAAAAAATAATTTAATTTCAAGTGACACTCGTGCTACACTTAGACAGCAAGTCTGGAGTGTGGAAGTCCACTTATAGCTGAAAATCACAAAATTAAGCATAGAGAATATATTCCACCAAATACAAAGTGTTTTATGAAAAGGGGGTTTGGTTCGTTTTTTTTTAGTGTAGAGGGTGATGAGTGTTCAGTAGCAAAAAATGGAATGTTTGTGTGATTATTGCCATTGGAAAATTGCTTAATGGACACACTCTCCTCCACGTTTTTTTAGAAACAAGATGGTACTAGGGTCCGCAAGGAAAGGCCCTACTCCTCCCCCTGACACTCTGAAACAACTTTGTTGTGTTCAGAAGTGAGAGAGTTACTTTGATTTGAGATGTTATCAGTTTCTTCAGTGTATAGAAATAGGGTTGCACTCTCATGGACTTATTTTGTAAGACTGGTCCTTGATTTTTCTTGTAAGGTGATCTCAGCTTCATTATTGGCAACAGTCCTTTTTCCCTTCACCTAACTCTAGTCCACAGTGCCAACAAATTCTCCTTTGTTTTTACAGCAGATGATGACAGGGATGCCCAGGTAAAGGACTCAGTTGTCTGATGGACATTTTTCTCCGCCAGTGCATTGTTACTGCACGAGTAAAAAGGATATTTGGAGGCTGTGGAGTGCACGTGGGAAATGCGTCCTCTGGGATGCTTTAACTCTGGGTACAGCTGAAGTTTTCCATGGGGAAATCAGCTGTGGTGGGAGAAGCCCCAAAGCTTGAGGAAGGTTGTGGTAACCAGCGGGGGCAAGTGGTCATTGTGTCCCCAAAGCTGTTGTCTGTGACAGTGTAGACACAGCTGGGATTTACAACACGTAGCAAGCAGGGCATGGGGGTGAGGCACAGCCCATGCTCAGCTTGATCGTGCTATGCTTGGACCAAGCACAGGGATACCCATACTTCTAACTCCCCTTGTTCCAGAGAGTGCTGATGTCCCCTGGTCAGAGCCCTCGGGGATGTGCTGAGTGAAGGACTCCACCGAGCTCTGGCATTTGGCTGAGGCCAAGCCCGTGGAAATCGGGAGATACACCCACTGGCATATCTCTAATCCTTGAAGATAGATTAGAGATCCTTGCTCTGATTTATTGCATGCTGTAAACACAGGGTGCACTGGTGACACTAAACACATGTTCAGAAAGAACTCCTTTTTATTGTTAAACAGTGGGACTTTATGACATACGAATGCGCAGTTAAAATATTTGTTGCAGTCAATAACCACAAAATTACTTCCTTATGGATATATAGCATCAAAAATACACCCCTTTACTATCAAAAATATTCCACTTTCCTAAAAGTCAGTCACCATTCATTAAAGAGATTTCTCCTCCCTTAAAAATGAGTTTAGGTCTATGTACATCAGTATCACATGCACATACACTGACACATGCACAAATTGCAGTGGTGGAACTGTTCAAAATCTTCCCTATCCTTAAATTCTTCTCCACCTCCTTTTCTAGGCACGGAGCACTCCTTTTCTTTCTACTTTCCCTCTTCCTTACTCTTGATCCAATTCCATGTTCAACACTGACATATTGTACTGCTTTTGTTTTTAAAATCTTTACTGTTTTAGAATATTTAATGCTTAGCAAGAGGCATGTCAGTAATTCAGTGCAACCATTAAGGCTCTTCATATGGATAATGGCAACCCCTCAGCAGTTGCTATCCCTGCAGGACACACATATCGATACATTTCTCCTTCCCAGAGCCTTTTAGACGAAGACAGAACCATCCTGGTCGCTGGTGTTCAGGGTTATGTTGCTGTTCACCACACTTTCTGCATAACTAACTGAATGGGTGACCTGGTAGCGACTGCAGGGCCCACAGAAACACAGGAATGGACAGTACTTCAAGCAGACTTGATAAAGGTATTTCCTGAATTTTTCCCCAGCAAAGGCATAGATAAGAGGATTGAGACAACAGTGACTGAATGCAATGGTTTCAGTCAGGTGCATTGCATAGTCCAGTGACTTAATTTGGTTGCAATTTGTGAATAAATCATAGTGATATAAAGTATCTAGAAAAATCAGTACATGGTAGGGGGACCAAAACAGAAAAAACACCATCACCACAACCAAGATCAGTTTTATGGCTCGTGCTTTTTTCTGATTTTTGCAGGACAGGAGGGTTTTGATGATCCCACAGTAGCAATAGAATATGATACAGACTGGGATGAAAAAGCCAATAATGTTCAGCTCCATATTGCAGAACACTGGCCAGATGTTCTCCAGCTTCTGTGGGATGACAGCAATGCAGTCATTTTCTACAAGCTGAGAGAACACAAAATGTGGCACTGACACTAAAAACACTACTGCCCACACTCCGCAGGCTGCAAGGAAGCCATGTTTTATTGTTCTGGATTTCAGAGAATAAGTTGCCCGGACGATGGCCAAGTACCTGTCAACACTGATAACAGTGATAAAAAACATGCCCCCAAAGAAACCGATGTAGTACAGAGAGGAAACAGCTTTACATGCAGTAGTTCCAAGGGTCCATCCACGGACCGTGTTGGACGCCCAGAATGGGAGGGAGATCACAAAGAGAAGGTCAGAGACGGCCAAGTTCAGGAGATAGATGTCAGTGATGCTTTTTTGATTGCCTTTCACTATGGCAAAAACCACCATTAGATTCCCTGTGAGGCCGAGAGCAAAAACCACAATGTAAAATATTGGCAGAAATATTCTCCCAAACTCTTGGATGTCGATTTTATTGCAGGAGAAAGCATATTCATCGTAAGCGTAGTCACCTGTTGTTTCTGCATATGCTTCCGTCATGATGAATTTGCTGGCTAGAGGCAAAATGGAAAGAGTAAAAATAAAACATTAGAGTGATCTTATGTGTGCTGTGGTAAAATACTGAGGGACTGCACCAAGCATGCTTTGGGATTTTGTCACTATTTATTTGAGTGAGGGTTGTATGACGGTGGAGGTGATGGTAGTTACGTTATGACAAAAGCCCGGACTCTGCTGTTACGTGTACTTCACTGAAAATTAACTCTTTAGGATAAGAAAAAAATTAATGAGAATTTCAAGGGCTGTTACATAAGCCCCTGCTTATTGCAGTGCAGCAGGAGCAGCAGCAAGCTGAGATCTGTGCAGGTGGTGCATGCACCATGAGCAATGCAGGCGCTCTGCCAGCCTGTGGGGCAGTGTTCGGCAGGAAACGATACTTCACAAGTAACTGTTGAACAGATTCAGTGCCTGTCAACACCAACAGCCACATCTCCCCCACACTCTAACCCTGGGCTGGAAGGGTGGCAAGACGCCCAGTTTGGCCACGCCTGAGCTGATGCTTGCTGACATGAGAGGAGCAAGTCTGCACTGGGACACTGCTGGCAGTGAGCGTATCTTCGATGAGGCTTTTCTAAAAATCTTCCTATGATCAAAAGAAGATAAACTATATTGGCCCTTTTCCTCAAGCAACAAAGCATCTCGTGACTGCTCCTGCTTTGTCTGTGAGGCTGGAGCCAGGAATACACCTCGACTGAATCCAAAGAGAGTATGGGGTGCAGGTGTGTGACCTCTGGCCTCACTGGTCTGCACACCCAAAACCTCAGAGCACCTGTCAATTCATCTGCTCTCCTTTGGGATGTAGTGTTCAAGTCTCCACAAAGATTTCTGTTTGCAAGGAATCAAAAATCCTATAGGAGTGCAGGCGTTGCTGTATTCAGTCTGCTCCCTGGCTGGATAAAGAGCTTGTAAGTATCCATTGCTTGCTCTTGCTGGAGGAGATGAAAGAAATTGAGTGTGATACACTGTGCAGAAGCCCAGGGAGATGATAACATGGCCAAACCAGCCTGTTAAAGGTGAGACTGAAAGAAAAGGTCAGTGCTAACAAAACTGCAACTAGTAACTACCCCTTGGCAGTTATCACTGTCACAGTGTCACCGTCTTCTTACAGGAATCCCCTGCTGCCTGTACAGAAGTGACTCAGTTCAGTGACCATAGGCTGTCTCTAATAGAGATGTTCACATCTCCTGTTAGTGGGTGGTGTAGTCAGTACAGCCAACAAACAGCAGTGCATTTCATCCAATGCAGGTCAGGCCAAATCTGCTTTCAGACAAGACAGACTGCTTTGCAGACTGCTGACCACACTGATGAAACTTCTTTTTCCAAATATAAGGCAAGCATGGACACACTGCTCAGTGGTAGGCGCTGATGGTGTATAGCTACCCTGACTCCTGACACTTAGAGCTAAGTGATTGGAATCCCAGCCTGCAGGTCCACATTTCACCAACAGCAATAGTTTTTATACCTTCTGTTTAAAATAAGCCATGCAAGATTAAACATGAAATAAAGATGTCCTCAGGTGTGAGACAGTTTCCTGTGACACGGTGGTAACTACAACAATCTTGCTATTGTGACCATAGCAACATTTTCTCCTAATGCTTCATTGCCAGAGTATTGTTTGTGGTGTTGGCTGTGAAGCTCTGGCCTCTTATTTTGTAGCAATATCTTAAAGAGGGTAATTTTTTTGGTGCTAGTTTGAAAAGCGTGCTCTTAATTTTAAAATAACTTTTTATTCTGAAAATTCAAACCCTGATGAGAAGTGCTCTCAGACCAGAAAATATGTTTGTGGTTTGCGCAGGAAAAGTGTGCTAGAAAGGGCTGCCTCAGCACTGGTAGCTCTGGGGCATGGGCGCCGTGTGGGGAAAGCTGTTTGCAGCAGGCAGCCACACCCATGGGCAGAGCGGCTCTTGCAGTATCTGTCCACTTGCCCTGGGAGCCGAGTCCGCCTTCAGTCTGTCCAGCCCCGTCGGCCCAGTTCAATTCTCCAGCCTTTGGAGACGAGGGATCTGACCCCGGCAGAGTTAAAGGGACACAAACAGAAAAGCTGAGGTGCTGGGGCAGAAGCTGACAGCAATTGCAAACAAGATACTTATTTTCTACTGGCGAGATAAAGAGTTGCCATCTCTTTATCTGCCGTGTTGAGTGATACATATATGAGCAGGAGACATCATACATAACCTCAATAACCCATCATTTTCTGCCTTCCCATCCTGATTTCTTTCTTCCTTTCTGAAACTAAATGTATGCAGCAGAAGCGCCAGGGCACACTAAGTCTCTTGTGCCGAATATGTGTCACAGTCAGTTCCCCAGCTCCTTTGCCTCTGAGCTGTTACTGCATCCATCTGTGCAGCGCCAGAGCCTCAGCCTTTCTCTGCAGGCTCATGTGCTCCACAGCTGCTTCTTCACTCATGCAGAGGTAGCTGAGGGCTACAAAAGTGACTGACTGGAGCAGGAACACATGGTCTGTGAGAAGACACTGGGTTTGGTCAGCCTCAACAAGAGATGTCTCAAGAGAGATTTAGGGAGAAGGTGTAAAGGTGAAGTAGACAACTTTCCTCAGGGCAATAATTAACAATAGCTGAGGGAAATCACTGCTTAATGTACTGAAAACAAATTTTTGTCATGATGATGCTCAAACACCAGGACAGGGCTCCAGGGAGGTTGTGGGTTCTAATCCCTGGAGATGCTTGAAACTCAGCTGGCCCTGCTCGGTGCATGGGTTTGAACAAGAGACCTCCAGAAGTCCTGTCCTATCCTTGTGACTCTGTGGCAATGCCAGACAGAGGTCATGCTGTTTCTGCAAAGTGTCCCAGCTTCTTCTCAGCCGTGTAAGCTCCTGTTTCATACATGTCATTCCTGGTGTGATAGCCAGAAGTCTCATCAGACAGAGGGGAAAAATTGATCGAAGCCTGCTCTTATCCCCTTAACAGCTTTGCTAATTGTGCTGTCATCCAGAGAGGGCTGTTCGGTGGTGCTTGCCTTGACTGTCTGGGCTGTGTGAAATCCCTGCTCTGCAGAGAGGGAATGCACATTGCTTCACTCTCCTCTCTAAGAACCTCTTGCTATGCTGGTTTTTAACATGCTTGCTCCCTTAATTAGTATCTAGAAAGGCAGCTTGTCCATCTGGAGAATTTCCATATGTGTCTGTAGAAGTCACTGTGCTCTATTGGACAGAGAGGATATCACATATGTGAGGAAATGCAGCTCCCACCGGGCTTAGCCCTCAGATCTGGCAGCCCCCTGCACAGATTTCGGCACTGGCATTGCCTGGAGAGAGAGCTGGGCATGGGAATGGCCACCTTCTTCACTGGAGAACATCTACACAGGTGTGTAGGAGAAACTCCTGGACTTAGTGAAGTAAAGAGAAACATTGCTTGTGCTGGGATATTTCCTGAAATACCATTTCAGTCAGGTAACCTCCTCTAGCTCACTGATGAGGATCATTTATTTCTACAGTAGCAAATTATTTCCTTTACCCTCAGATGGGTGCTTGAGGAGTCTGTGGTACCTACAACAATGAGAAGGGTAAGATTGGGTATAGCATGTCCAGGGGCAAGCAAGAACTGCACTTACCAAAATGATACTGGCCTTTGAATCTGCTGGCAGTCTGCGGCTTGGTCTCTCTCTAGCTCCTGGATTTCATATATCAGCAGTCACACACTCATGATCTTCCACCACCACTCATCCTGCAAGGGCAATGCCGCCAGTACTGTTAGAATATTTAGCTCCTCTGACACCACTTTGCTCAGTTTAAACTGATGATACTCAGTAGGTGGGCTGCAAACTCCAAAAGGCTCCCAAAACCCAGCCCATGCTAGATAGGGATGTGTTGAGATGATATTGCACCTTAAAGAGAGAAACTTAGATCTGGCCATCCTCCATCCTTTCCTGCCAGCCTCTCTGTCAGCCACTAAAAGTCCAGTGCAGCTTCTCACTGTCAGCTTCAATCCAATTTTCTCTTTTATACTTGCAATAAATGTTCACCTAAGGGACAGAGTGAACTGAAGAGTGTAGAGGACATAGGAGGAGGACTGCAAGGCTTTGAGGTTTCTCCACCAGATATTTTCCCTTGCTGACTACAGGAAATAGTAGATTCACTTCTGCTTCTCATGGAACTGCTTGACCACTTTTCTCTCTCTCTGGATTTCCCCATCGATTTTGCACCCTACTCTTCACAAACACTTCTGCTCTTAATCACATTTATAGCTATCTCAAAGACCATAGTCTGCAAGACCAAGACCCCTGTTTCTCAACCCAGCTATTCCCAAACCACCATGTGCACCCCATGTAATACACAGGGAAGTGAAATTGTGAGAAGTCTGCAAACTCCTCTAAAGAACAGAAGTTGCTTTTCAATCTTCAAACAACACTCGCATCAGGCTGGGTGACACAAAAGGAAATCCTGTTTATGCATCTGATCTTTCCAGGTGTCATCCCTGGCACTTCAGCCAAGTGCCATGTTACAGGCTTTACTGCCAAAAAGAGGGAGATCTTCAAGCAGTTTGCCTCCCTGTGATGCCTCTCCTACCAAATTAAAAGAAGTGAAAAAACCAACCAAATCCAGTCTGCCAGAGGGTTACGCTTCAGATTTACACAGTACGATAATAAACATATTTCAGCCTCAGAAAGGTTTTCACACCTTAGTCAGCATTTCTGAGCACTGCTTACACTCTTTTCTCATGCTGGCAAAACATGCTTTCAGTGCACACTGAATGGCCTGATGAATCACCTGGCCCTGGGAAGCTGTAGGTTTTGTGGGAACCCCTGTGCAACCCTAGAGGTGCATGTATATCCCTTTGTCACCCTTAGATCTGAGCTGCCGTCACCCTACCCAAGTATAAATGCCCTTGCTTTTTTCATTTGCAGCTACACCCATCTGCTTCTTTCCAGCTGGTGGTTCTCAGAAAGAGCATAGGGATGACCTCAGGCACCTCCAAATGAAATGTTGTAGCTATGGTGGCACTTCTAACACACAAAAGAAAGAGATTAAAGAAAATAACCAGAACTGGGTGGGAACTAGAAGCAGATGGCACAATGGGTAAAACTTAAACAGCCTGGCCAAGCATCTACCACACAATCATCGGAGTGTCACAGACACCTCCAACCACAAAATCATCAGTGCCGTGGACACCTCTACCCACAGTTTAGATGATACACCACCCAAAACTTAGACTTATGGGTAGTACATTAACCAGAGATGGGGCCCAGTTGCTAGTCCTACGCCCACCTAGTTCGTGTAATTCACTTAGTTTATTTTTCAGAGCAGGGTGGTTCCCTTCATAGACAATGGCCTCTGGAGTTGCTTGGGATCATGTTAGATAGCCAGGGCCAAAAGCAAGCCCATCCCAGCAGATGCCGTTACTTTAAATCTTAAATGTCAGTCTTTTATTCAGTCCTGAAGTGGGGAAATGTTCTCCCTATTCCTCCTCTACATGCCAACCTTTGAAAATGGGAAGGAAAGTGAAAGGGCTGATCTAACCCAACCTTTAACCCAGGCAAAATGAATTTAAACAGTTCAGGGGCAGAACACAGCTGAGGCCAATCTGTGTGGCTTTATAGAAGAGGAGCTTTAGCTTGGGCATCTGATGGGATTGCAAGGTTGAAAAAGGGGGCTGTGTGGGAAGCGTTGGAACTCTGATTTGCAGTGATTTGGTTAACACATGTCTCCAGCCCAAAGCAAGGCCAAAGAAGCATTGCAATGGGATTTGGACTGGTTAGACATCAGATCTCAAAAGACAGACATCTGTGGAGGAAGCCTTGCCGAACTAGGAATATTGCTTGTAAAATATTTGTGGAAATGACAAGTTGAAAGCCAAAAACTCTTTGGTATTTTTATCATTGCTCTGAAAGCAGATTGGCAATGAGAGCTGGCAGGGGCATGTGATAAAAGGGTTCCAGGACTGGAGAGTGATTCAGACAATCTGGGTAATCTAGGGCTTCTGGGTGATTCACATTGGCTCTAATGTACCCACATGTAACCAAAATGACACACTTGGGAGTTAAACAACATGGGCCATGTCTCAAGAGCAGGGGCGTATCTGAAAGGAAACTTGACTGCAAGAAAAGCTGATGCAACCCTCAGATGTTAAAAGAGCTGCCAGATGGGAAGGAACAAATGACTTTACCATTGCAGAGCTTGATACAGGGGTTGTAGACATAATTTGTAACACTTGATTTCACTTTTGCTTGTGTTAATAATCTTGCTAATTATTTGAGTGGGATTAGCTGTCCGTTACAGTGATGCAGGGAAATTCAAACTAGAAACATGCAAGACAGGAGTAAGATGAACATTTTTAACAATGAAAGCCTAATGACTGGAACAGATTTCAGGTGGGAAAAGGACATTTTTGCATGTCTGAGGGTCTCACTTTGAGAGAAGGTATCGGTCTGGGAAATGGATTTAGGCCAGACATAGTGGAGAATCTCAGCTGGAGGGTGCTAGGTTAGACCCTACAGCCCTTGATAGGCAGGGAGGCAGACCAGGTTGGGGCACTTCTCTCAACAACCATGACTCTCTTCAGTAATAAATGATGGGAAAAGCTAAACTGCCCTCTCCCCCACACTAGCTAGCTCAAATCCTGGGATGTGATCCCTGGAAGGAAGCAGTCTCCTGTGAAGAGCATGGAGTAGCTGCTAGCACTGAGGCCATAATGATGGCTGTGGAAAGGAAGCAGCACAGTTTGGAGATGTCACCAAACAGCCCCCCTGTTGAATCCTGTGTGTTTTCCCACCTAACCAGTTCTTTTTTTAATCCTCTCTAGCTTCTGCGTGAGTGTGGTATAATCCCACATGCTCCCTGCCCCTCCAGTTCTTCCTCAATGACTTTAAGGTGAGGAAATTCCTTTCTTTGGTGTTTCTTCCTTCTTCTGTCATTTATTCTCAGATCAACTGGACTATTTCTGTGGCCCATCAGAATTCTGCAAACCCAATGACTGCTTTTCGATTTGCGTGATTTAATTTATGGAGGCTTCCCCCAGTAATTTGAGGATAAGTTTTTTAAAAGCAAGTAGTTCTCTGGGATGCTTCACTATTGAATTTTCCAATTCAAGATGAAGTTGAAGGTGCAGAAATATGATGCTGAGGCTTCAAAGGATTAGGCCACTTAGGGTATTTTAAGTAAATGACTCACAAATGGAAGCCGATAAAATCACTGCTGATAAAGACAAGACTGAATCTTGCAGAGGCTTTTGATCCTTTTACAACAGTATTTAGGTCAAAGATATTAAAAAATGCCACTTCCCTGATCCAATTCTACAGTTTTTACACCAATATTACCAACTAAATTAGAAGCAGACACCACTAGCTGAAGACGAGAAGCCATGTAAATCTACAAATTTAAACCAATAGTTTTTGGTGAAAAAATACATTTGAAAAGATCAGACTTTGATCCTGGAAAGCAGGAGGAGAGAATTTAGAGTCCAAAATCCCTAGGGTCTCTCTCGCCTTTGCCTAGGGCATTATAGCTTTGGAAAGTGCTTTCTCAGTGATGCTCCATGCTCACCTGGAGGTAACTGCAGCACAGCAAGTAATCAGAGCACAAGATTTCTATTAACCCATCGCATCAAAATTAGGTGTAGTCACGATTCATAAAGAAAACACAAAAACATGGACTTCCACCTGTCTCTGCCAATGTCAAGGGCTTCATCACCCATCTTTCAGAGCAACAACAGAGGCGTTATTTTGAACAAGACCTTGCCCTTGCCCCCTCAGTGCACTGGCCAGGCTGGTGGCCTCAGTCAGGCTGTTTGTGCTACCATCATAGCAAAGCAGGCACAGGGGACTGAACCCAGATGGCCTGGGCACATCCTGCCCCCAGCAGCGTCCCTCCACGTGCTGGTTTTGCTGCCCCACCAAGAAGACTTGCTGTGAGCCAGGCGGAAGGGACAGCTGCATCCCAGCCGTGTGTGGTTTGCTGGGGCCATGGAAAGCCCTGCCAAACCCCGGGCAGCTCACTGCTGTGGTTGCTGGTGTATTTATAGCAAAAGCTGAAGGTTTCATGGTTTCAGCTTCTTCCCTTGGCACTGGGGAGGACAAAGCCCCTCTGAAGCAGACAGGGTGGACATGCAGGAGCCTTCGTGCCTGCACACTTAATGGAACAGGGAATAGGTTCAGGTTTCAGGGCATGACCAAGTCTCTTGAGCACGTGAATCTGTTTCAGAAATTACTTAATGCCTTTAGGAAAGATGACCTGACAGTATGACTCAGACTCACACATCTCCCCTGCATCTTAAAACTGAGGTTCAAAAATTACTGAAATGGTTCTAAAATTTGCATCCATGTCTCTCAGAGTGGTCCTGATTCTATGACAAGAAGTAAGGGAGCTCTGCAGAGCTTCTGCAGCCTGAGATGGTTTCCCAGCAGTGTCCTGCTCCCAGGACCAGCCAGGGGGTGGGAAATTAGGTAAATGGTGAATATTGCTGCAGAGCAGTATTTATTTTGGTCCTTGCAGAGGCTGGAGAGCACTTTAACTCAGCTACTGGGGAAGCAGTGGCAGAGCTGAGGGAGCAGGGGCCCTCCCAAGAGCTGCCCACAGGGAATAGGGTGTTTGGGGTTGTCATCTGATGATGGTGACTGGATGGTGACTGCCAGGATCAGGTTTTTTTATTTCACAGGTATTTCATCTAGCCTGTCAGTTCCCCTAATTACCCTTTCTGCTTGCACAGTTTCTCAGGAACTCTGTATCTTTTTTTTTTACGTCTAGCTGACCATTTTGCCAGTGTTTTTCTTACCTGCTCTTCCTCAGTATTTATTTTTCCCAGGCCTTCCCTTCTGAAGCAGCATTCCAATTTCTTTTGTATTTTCTGTTGAAGGGACAGTAAAAACAGATGATTATTTGTAGCTAAGAGCACTGTTTGTACTTGTTTATGGTTACTACGGGCTCTGTCCTCTCACTGCCTTTATTGTGGCATCTATTTGCTTCTGCCTCAAACCCCTTTTTGTGATTAATAATTTCATATTGCCTCAGCATCTCTAAGAAATCTGAGAGGGCTCTCTAGCAGTGGGAGCTCTTTTAAGTCATCTTCTCCATTGTTTCAGGGAGCAGAGCACATTACCCCTTTCTGACTGTGTATGGATGAGATTTAACTTCTGGAGTTGCCAGCTCCTTCCTGGGAAGATCAGGTTTTCTATGGGATTTACTCTCAATTTATTATGTGTTGTCTTTTGTCAAATTTTAGCCTTTTCTTCTCCCTTTTGGACTTTTTCTGCACTGCCCAAACCCTTTACATTCATCACAGTTGCTGTCTTTTATCCTGTCATCCAGTTCACTGCCTCTGGCTGCACTGCCTGCACACAGGGCTTGCCCCAACAGACCAGATTTTGGGAACCACTGTTCTGGATCTGTGTTTATATCACACAAGTACTGAGTGGGTGGCCACCACTGTGTTACCCAAATGTCTCACCCAAACCGGCATACATCTTTATATAACATCTTTCCTGTGGAAAGGTGAGTCACAGAAAAATCAGGTATGTTATACAGAAATGTAAGGCTTTTCAAACGTCTGTAATTTCCATTGCTCTCTTGCTGATCTGTCTGTATCAGATGCTTTCTATTGGCTCTACCAGATTTTCTGCTTTTTGGGCTGTCTTTCAGCGTCAGTGATGTTTTGGATGTTGGTTCACTGACCAAAACTAGAAGCAAGCAATGCCGGTGAGTTGTGAAATCCCTGCAGACATTGAACAAAAAACTTCTAATGAAGTAGAAGGGCTGTATCTTCTTGGTCTGTCCTTCTGGGTTAATGTTGCACACTAGTCATATATCAGCATCTGCTAACCTTGAGCATTTCTATCCACGGTGAATATTCCTCTTACCACAAGATGCCACAAATAATTAGTGACCGAGTAAAATTTATCTGTCCTGGTTCACTTTATTAGCAAAATATGCTTCCCTTTCTACTTTCACAATTTGTAAACAGTACCCACAATTATATATTATATTTTATATATCATTATATATAATATATATTATATATTATAATATATATATTAAATTATATATAATTTATATTATTACATATCATTTAGATATAATTATATATATCAAATTATATATAATTTAGATTTCAAGCAGTAAGCAGTGAAGAATTTCTTTAAGTTCACAAGACACCATTTCGTTCGTCTTGCTCTGTCAAATTAGAGGGAAAATATAATTGTCTCTTACCTTAATTCATAACTGCATTGAAAACCAATGTTTCCTTCAAGCTGAGCCTGTTTGGATTTAAATGTATGTTTCCTCTTCTCTAATCCTCATGCCTATGTCAACGTGTTGGCTTCCTGGGCTGAGCTTCTTTGGGGCTGAGATAGTATTGATGTGTTGTGCTTGGGTTCTGCTGGCTTGCTTGTGAAATTTTGAAGTAGGAGGCAGCCACTCAGAGGGACAGAAGGGCTTACAGAGGACAGGACTTGCACGGAAGACAGAAATGCCTGACGTGCTTCATACTCAGCATGTCAAAGCTGTCACCCCCTCAATTCCTCCCATTCTATGCAGAATGAGACATTTTTCACCTAGACACAGTACGGTGTGTAGAAATACAAGTTTGGCACAATAGCAGGGACCTTGAGCAGGGGGGACACAGGAAGCAGCACAGAGGAGTACAGGTATGGGATGGTAGAGGATGGGGCACAGGCTGGCACTGGGGAGCCCCACAGCTGTACAGAACTCACTGATGGTCAGCTAAAAGATGCAGATCTGGAGCTGGCAAAACTGGGTTTAGTGGTAACAGAGAGACCAAAATCAATATCTAACATACATAAAGGGCACCACCTATAGTAGGCTGTGTATAGACCAGAGAAGAGAGAAGAAGCTATAGAAGCATGTTGGAAAACATATAAAAAGGATCCAAAGCAGATCCTAGAAAAAGACAGACGGAAAAACAGGGTGAACACTGCATTCATCCCAGGGAAGGACTGGAGATGCCGACAGCTTTCTCTGACACCTCACTTCACCACAACCACCCAGGTGAAACCACCAGCCTTAGGACCCAAAGGAGCAGGGAAAGGGTGAGCATAACACCAGAAACTATGTGTGTGCAAAAATTTAAACTGCAATAGTGTTCCTGTTTTTCTGCAACCAGCAGATCTAAACTGGTAACAGTTGGAGCCTTGAGAACGCCATCACAATAAACTCCTGCCTCTACCTATACATATACTGTGCCTCCTCTTTGCCTGTAAACAAGATTTTATGTGTAATGTCTCTCTGCAGCCCAGAACCAGTGGAGTTTGAGGGTTTAAAATATTGGGATGTTTATTAATCAAGAACCCTTCTTGGCCCCTGACCCGAGCATCCTGCTCAGGATTGCATTATGAGTGCAGCATCACTGGGATGCTGTGAAGCACATTGCCAGGCACCACTGGGGCACAAAAAGCTGTTCCTCTGGGGTGGAACCAGGCAGGAGGCTGTGCAGTGTGGTGTGTTACGAGAAACAGACACCGCATGTGGTTGGCTGCTGTACCAATACCAAGGCCCTCAGCACACAAGGAATGTGGTCCTGGAAATACCCCCAGGTACTGCCCCTGCCTCAAATGTCAAGGGAGATTAAAATGCCTTCTCCCCAAAGGCAGAGCTGTGCTGTCTTCAGGCAGGCTGACCTTGGTGGGATTTTGGGGGTGAAGAATGTCTCTCAGGTTGCCTGAGCTGTTGCTTGTGCATTGGTTAGCAAGTTGCCAGGCAAACACCTTCGTATAAATTCAGTTCTGGTATTTCTGCCGATTACATTTCGGGGTTTTTTTACTGTGTTATGCTTTATCTAGCAAATTTTACATCCCCAACAGCTACACAGCAAAGTAATTGAGGCCAAACCATGGGCCTCCAACATCAGCCAAATTATACAAATGATGTGAGCCAGGTGGGCCAGGAGAAGCACCTGTGGAAATAATCAGGGAACTGACTCCTGGACAGGTGTTAGCCAGGGACAGCAAAGATACACTAGTGGAAATAAAGTTTAAAGGTTAGGGAATTATAAAGGGCCAGAGCAGCAGATTTTCAAAACTCACCTTTTTCTCTGAAAAGTGCCAGTAGACCCATCCTACCATTCTTTAAAACTAGATGCAAATCACTTTGCACTGTTTTCAGGACAACATCAGAAGGCTAATGGCTGGTTTCTTCCCCACATCCTGAAAGTAGGATCTATGACTGCCAAAATTACAAACTTCTAACTTTCAGAAAGATAATTTCTGGTAGATGGTACTAAGGAAGCATTCTCATTGTGTGAGAACCATGAGATTCAGGAAGTTGAATGAAGGCTTCCTTGATGCCAGTCTGATATTATCAGAGCAGCACTGCGCTGTCTGCAGATGTGCTGTTGTTTGGAGGACACCAGCAACGATGCGAAACGACATGGACTCCCCAGGCAGGTGCAAAGAGGAATTGTTTTATTGCAAAAAACAGGCCTTTTTAAGCAACTAGCCCTTTATCAGTTGTATTCTTGTGAAGCACAACAAACGTAATTCAACCAACCACCATAAACCACGATGTGAACATGCAAAGGTTACATAACTTGTTTTCTACCTCTAATTCAGCTGAGTCATTCCCAGAGTCCTTTTCTGCTTAGCTGAAGTAACAGGAGTGAGCCATGATTTCACAAGGGTAACAAAGCCCTCATTTTGCAAGGTTTTACTTATCTGCTACAGACACCCAAATCTAAATTTGTCTCCCATGTCCTCATGGGGATGATGAGGGGCTGTGTCCCTCCAACCCCCACCTCCCTCAGCCTTGTTAAAGAGGGCACAGATAATCCAGTAGGAGCTTCCCACTGGGACCTGCACATGCTGAGCTAGTTTGCTGCTGACCTGTAAAGTGTGGGCAGAACCCAGACAGACACGGCCACCCTCACCCTGGTGGGCAGCCACTCCTGGGTCACCAGTACTCAGCACAGTACCTCTGGTGTAGCATTTTGCAGGCAAAATCCTCAAGAAGAAGGGTCAGGACTTCCCATACGTAACAGCAGGACAGGCTGTCCCCAGCCATTGCTTGCCTCCAGGTAGAAAGAGCATCCTAGCAACAGGGTTTCCCTTAAGGTGGTCATCAACTTCTTCCTCCTGTACTGCCCAGAATTTAACTGGAACTGAGCACAGAGCAGGCTATTAACCTCAAAAAGAAATGAGGTTTGTCAAAAGGGATACCCACACAGGTTTTATCTAGAGACTTCAATTAAAGAGAAACCAAATCAAGCTGACTCACAGAGATCCTCAGCAGGTTTCCCCAGGAGACAGAAAAGGCTTTCTGCTGCATTCTGCTGTGAGTGATAACCCTAGATATTGCTCATAATCATGGTGTGCACTTGTAGTGCAATACAGACAGGTGTGAAACCACCACCTGAAAGACAACTGCCACATCCACAATACCTCTGCTCTCCATCTTCAGCCTCTGCTCACACTCTGGCATTGAGGACATATCTCAGGAATAAAAAAGTCTGAGGAAGCTGCTGGAAGACTTTCATTCTGGTCAACACATGATGAAGGAAACGTCTTTTGTTTCTGCAAGTTAAAATGAAGACATTGCATCCCTTGTAACCAGAGAGACTTTTCCTGGGAAGGGCTAGGTAGAGTGTGCTGCCTTCCCAGCTGGGAGGCACACAATGGTTTTACAGGAAGAAATCAAGAGTAAAGGATGTGTGTGTAGCAACACTGTGGGTAAAGAGGGGCAAACACCCTGTTTTATTTTATTGCATCTCCTTCTGAGTTGCCTTACAAATTTGAAAACTCATTTCTCTCAGTATCTGGGGAGACCAGCGGTACTTCAACACCACTGGCATCTCCTCCTGCTCTGTGGCTGGGCTGCCAGGTCAGCTTGGGGAGGCAGACTTTGGCACAGCAGTGCTGGCAAGTTCAAGCTTTGTGGACTAAAGCATTTGGTAAAGAAATGTCTGGCCTGAAGGATCAAAATGCTGCTCTCCTCAGCACACTTTGCTTTTGCTGCTGTGGGGGAAAGCCTGATGGTGGTGATTTTCTACAAAAAGAGGCTCTCTTGGTTCTCAAGAGTTTCACTGGAGTCCCTTCCGCAGGACCAATGGGGAGCACTAATGGGCTGGGGGTAGCTACTCCATCCTCCCAGGATGGAGCCCCTGAGTCCCACAGGAGCTCTGTGGCGCAGAGCTGCCCTGCATGGCTCAGCAGCAGGACACACACCATAGCCGTGACTGCACTGACCCCTGCTGGACACTTTTTCTTTTAATTTCTCCAAAACTCTCGTCTTTTCTGTCGGTTGGGCAGAGGCACTTCTGGAGGTGCATCTCTGTCACATCAGTGTCCTGTTCCTCCCATGCTGTCCTGCAGCAGAGCCCACCCGGCAGCTTTTGGTGCAGATGTGAGCACCAGCTGCTCACACAGAGACACACACAAGCCTTCACAGAAGTAATTTCTGTGTCTCTCTTTTGAGAGAAAACCCATCAGAGGAAGCCTCATCCCTTCATGTCACTGTTCTGCAGAGATGCAAGAAGACAACTGAGCTCTGGTGCCTTTCCAGCCACCAGTGGGAGATGTATTTATTCTTCATTAAAGAGGTGGGAGGCAAAAATTACTCAGAGTGAGGAAGAGAGAAGTTATGTCTAGAGATGGAAATGTTTCATCCTGAGGGCTGGTGAAGGGAAGAGTCACAGAAGGATGAAGGTTTGCACACTTTCTACAAGCAGAAGGAGTGTGGCTCAAAGAGATATCAAAAAAAAAAAGAGGAACATTTTTCCCACATTAAAAATGACATGGAAGTGATAAGGGCATTGAAACAGTTCAGTGCTTAGGCTCACTCGTGCCTTGGTGACCACATCTGTGTTCCTGAGCTCCAGCTGCCACACTGATATGGTGATGTCCTGCCCTGCAGAGATGGCAGAGGCTCAGCCAGGTCTCCTGCAGAGGTGTTCTCCCCTGGGACAGGTGATGTGCCTGTGAGCTGCTCGGATCTGCCTGTTTCAGGCTGTACCTGAGTTACACCAATCACTCAGAGCGCATCGTGAGGCTGCACTGCTTGTGAGGTCAGCTCCAACAATAACAGCACGACCCAAGAAAGGTGGGAAGAAGCCTTTGTCTGGGCAATCATATCCCTTCCCTCCCAGGCTCATCCAGGCAGGAGGAATGGCTGCACAGCCACACTGCAGCAAGCTGCTATTCAAAATGCTGAATAAAGAAATGCCTTTCCCCCCTCCTTCCCTCCTCCCCCTCCCCCTTCTCTCCCTTGTGCTGCTTATGAGAGCTGAAGCTGTTGGGTACATTTGCACCAGCACCACCCCTCTCTCTGCAGGGCTGCAGCTGAGCACACGTCGGGGCAGTGTGGTGCTGGGGACACTGAGATGTGCAGGGATGGTGGTGTAAGATGTGCACAGGTAGAGAGAGACATTGTGAGAGAGGAGAGTGGAAGTGCTGCCTGCCTTGCTCTGAGCATGGACAAAATACCCAAGGAAACCACCCAGCATTGCTCTTTGCTCTCAGCCCAGCTGAATACCTGAGCATTAGGGAACAAGACCCATTTTCTCTACTCCTTGTTGTATAGGAAAGGCATTACCTTTTGGCAGCTGGTTTGCAAGTGTTTCTTGCTACACAGATCTCTTTACCTTGCTGAGTGCTGCAGCCAAGATTGGTTCTGAGTCAAACACTGAGGACAATCAATATTTTTCAATTCCCTGGCAGTTCGTGTTTTGTCCATCCTCACATTCTGCACACGTGTTCACACCTTCTCTGAACTCAGGCATGTGGAGGATCACAGAGACTGCACATCATCCAAGGGTGCCAGGTGAAGAAAGGGATGAATGTCTTGGCAATGCAGACCCACATGTACATGTTGCACATTCATTAATGTTAGTGGGAAGTCTGCCTGGATGCCGGAGTATATTGAGGAAAAACTGTTTGCTGGGGTGACAGCAGACACTGTGGTTTGAGTGGTGGTACTTTTCTCTTTCATAGAGCTTGTCTGATGTGTAAAGTCTGACCCAGCTGCTGACATCAGCATTACACTGGCTGCGCTGACTGCTGGAAAGCACACAGACCCGCAGGGATACCTGCCAGGCCGGAGAGCGGCGTTGGGTCAGAATGAGGCCCCAGCAGACACATGCGTCAGCAGAGGCTGTAGGAACCCAAATCTGTGCTATTCTGAGGTGGGGATTTCTGTGACCTTTCTCTGTACATTTTAGCATTTCAGGCAAGTCAGCAGAAACGCAGATTTACGTAGAGCAGAAGCACGCTGCTCAGAAACCGTGCGTCAAAATTGACGCACTACAGTGGCAGCTTTGCTTTGCCTGGTATTACTTGCTGCCTTTAAGGGTCATTAACATTAAGGTATTTTAACCAAATATGAATATCAGCCCACACATTACAGTTAAACCTGACATATTCAGACTAAGGTTATAATTACCTTTCAATTTCCCAAATTATTTTTACATCCAGACAGAATACCTAAAGTTATGTTTATTTTTTTCTGTCATGTTCCTTTCTGGATCCTCTTCTGGCACAGTTAAAAATTTCTATGCTGCTTCGTAACTGGTATACATATGTATGTATATATAATAGGTGTTTTCAAGAGGCTGAAAATAAAACAGGATTCTCCTGGACATGATACAATTAACTTGGAGAGTTGGGCTTGGGGAGTTTTGTGTATGCTAATGTAGACCCATCCCTGCACAGGAGCATCCTTCAGCTAAGAGAAGAGTGGGATACAAATACCCTTCATTAAATTTTCTTTTTCCTCTCCTTAAAGTTTTGTCTGTTTTTGACCTCCAGGTGTAACTGGATGTTGCCACAGCAGAAAGAGGCAGAGTTGTGCTGCTGGCTGACAGGGCTCCTCCAGAAAGCACTGAATCAGTCCTATCCTCATCCCCAGACTGCATGCACTGGCCTGAACAAGTGACCTGAAGGCCAGAGATTCTGTCAAGGATTTAATAAGTTTGTCTCCATGTTGCCTTGGGAAGAAGGCTTCAGCATAATTCCAGAAAAAGCCAAATATGGACTAGTTTCTTACTCAGGCATACTGTTTTGGGACAAGAGACTATCATTCCCTGTGCTCAAGTGGCAGTCCTGCAGCTCCGCGCTGAGATGAGGAACAATCTGCTAGGTCCCACTTCACACTATTTTCTGAGGAATCTAGCAAGACCATAAACTAACATGTCCTCATACATCCCACGTTTTGCTGGTGTAGCTCAACAGCATGGTCCTTAAACATACCCATACAATTGCTGCACAGGCTTGCACAGTGTGGCAAGTGACGAGCCCCCCTGCTGCCACTGCAATGCTCCAGCCTGTCAAGGCTTTTCTATCCAGACATTCAGAACATCATGAGGGGCATCAGACAAAGTCTCCATCTTTCTAACAGACCCTCTGTAGAAGGGAGCCTCTGGTACAAGTAACACCAATAAATCAAAAATAAGTATGCATTTTAGGTTTAAGCTTGAACGTGGTTAACAGTTACTCTGATATCTGTTTTAAGATGACGTGCTGAAGCCAGAACAAAGTGACTGTTTCATGTGCCAATATCATCCTAAATCCTCTTTAACCTCCATCATCTCAGCAAAAAGAAAAAACAAGATCAGGATTTAAAGATAAGCAGCAGATTTGAACAGGAACAATATAAGAGCTGTGGTGGGTACTTTTTATGCAAGTATGTGAACAGGCACTGGGGCTGTGCAGAGTGTTTTAGCCTCAGCTTCTTGTGCTCCCTGCTCTTTGGAAAACCCTAAAATTTGGCACTTTCCTCAAGCTCTCTGTCAGCTTGCACAGATACAGGAAGATGTCTTCTGCTCTCAATGCCCTCACAGGCACTGGAAGGGCAGCAGACTGCTCTAGGCTCATCCCTTCAGAAAGCAGAGGAGCTCTGTGACCTACAGGGATGCTTCTGGCCACCCAGAGCAACATAGGGCAGCTCTTGCTAGCCAAACACTGTCCGGATGTGGGTCTCACCTTCTTCATTTGCACAGGAAGGCAGCAATAGCAGCTTAAAGCAGTTGGGCAGTGAGGAGAAGTTGAGGTCCGGCTCAGAGGTCCTGGTGTTGCTGATAAAATGGAAGCCAGCTGCCTCTGGCAGAAAAACCCTTTAAACTGCAGAAAGCATCTCCTGCTTCCTTGCTAGAAAGGTTTGCATGTGGTGTTGAGGCAACAGCAGGGCAGGATGTCCTCCAGTGAGAGCTAGAGAAGTGAAAAACTTTGCAAAGAGGGCTCTGCATGTTCAAGCTATCCTCATGTCACTGGGTTACAGCCCTTGTGGGGAAGCCCTGGGTCGCAGCCTCACTCCAACTGCAACACAACAACAATCAATGAAACCTCTGAGAAGAGGGAGATATTCCCTAGCAGAGATGCTCAGCAGCCAGAGAAAGGCCATCATCATCTTGCCAGTTTGGGCGAATGGGCTCCAGCACCCGTCCCAAAGCACTCACACAATGGGTGCAGGATGAGGCTGTGAGGCTGCAGAAATCATTCCCATCTCTTGTGCTTCAGCTGAGTGAATTGTGATCTGGAGGGTTCATGCTGTGAATCTGCAGGGGAGAGAGTTGGTGCCATCCTCTTGCCCACCACCCTTTGGCTTTGTCCTGAATTTTTGTGAATCCCCTTCTAGAGCACCTGAGGGTTTGCATATCCAAAAAAAGCCTGGCTGGCAATAAGACACCTGAAAGGTAGAAACTGTACTGCTGTGCCAGGTTGTGACCCTGCTGCTGGGACCCAGGCAGCAGCTGAACTGAAGAGGAGGCAGGGAAGAAGCAGCTGGAGGGATTATCAGTTTCATAGATCTGCCCAGGACAGAATAAAATGCAGATGCTGACACAAATAATGATGAAACAGGTTTCTCAAGTGTAAAGACTGTGCAATTACACTGCACACAGTATCTTTATTATAAAACTTAAAATACGATGATATCTTGTAGGGACAGATAGAACAGAACAAAAAGCTTCATTGCATTTATCTAACAACATTTGTACACATATAAGTGTATATATGTATATATATGGGTATATGTGTGTGTATTTGTGTATACATACACACATATGCAAGTATAGATATGCCTGTATATGTACATACCTCTCTATATATAATACATAGAGATATATCTATACGAATGGGTAGCCATTCACATATATAAAATCAGTCATTCCAAGTTGGAACAATAACTGTAATGTCAACCCCAGTCACCTGCTCAAGAGCAGTGACCACACTGGCACACCAGTTGCCAGTTCAAAAAGTTCAAAAATGTTCAAAAAGTCCCCTCATGGGGATGTGTGACAGCTCACACCCACTGTTTTTTCCACTCCTCAGCCTTTTTCCTGGTAACAATTTCTCCATCCATTCCTACAGCACTCATTCATTCCTGCAGGTGTTTTTCCTTGACACCCACAGCATCATTTCTAAGCTACAGCTTCAAACCCTTCCAGCCAAGAAGCTGCAGGCCCTGGTAGCAGACAGGGAATCAGGATCATACCTAGATATTAATCCACGTTGCTTTCACCAAAACACATGGACAGCACTTATTTCTTGGTTACTTATCCAATTACTCACTCATTAAGCACTTTTGGGGCTGGAAGTGTTGTTCAGATCTGTCAACTGGGAGCCAGGCCCTGGTATGACATCTTAAACTTGGGCACCATTTCCCTCCAAAGTGCAGGTTGCCACTCCTACAGCGAGTCCTATCCCTGCTCACAAAGCCAACACACTCCGCTGAGGTGAGGGAAGGAGTGGCCAAGTGTCCAGGGTTTGGAAACATAAACGGTTCTTTTCAGTACTGGGTCTGAAGGGGGGAAGGTATGTTTCTAAGGTACCTCTCCATGCTGCTCAGGCAGTGTGGGAGTCTGCTGGTAATTTCACAAAGCAAGCAAGGCAGGATGTGCTGAGGGAAAGGGAGGATGATGCTAACAAAAGACTCTAAATAGTGAGTACACCAAAAGCAACCATGATAAAAGCAAAATCAAGCAGCTGCTTCCACTTTTCATGTCCAAAAATGTTGTTCAAACAGTCCATGGCTGTGGATGCCCAGTTGAGGATTCCTCAACTTTAGGTCACCTGTCCAGGAGGATAGTTTTGGACTTGTAGTTCTACAAGACAGTACCAACAGAAGACAACTGTGAGGACTTTGTGTGCAGAGAGGAGGGCCTGTCCAGGCTGTGCCCACTGAAAGCCCTGTAGTCTTTGCAGTTCGACAGAAAACATGCAGATTTTTTGAAAGCTTCACGGAGATGCTTCTTGAACTTTTCACCCACAAAAGCGTAGATGACTGGGTTGAGGCAGCAATGGACCAAGGAGAGTGCCTCAGTCAGCTCCATGGCTAGGTCTAGCCTTTGGCCTGTCTGGCAGTCGTTGATGATGGACATGTTCCTCAGAGAGTCCAAAAAAAGCACAATGTTGACGGGGGTCCAGGAGAGGAAGAACACAATGACAACAATAAAAACCAGTTTTATTGCTTTGTACTTGCTCTTGGTATGGCACTTCTGCAGGTATTTCAAGATGCTGTGGTAGCAGAAAATGAGGACACCAACAGGGATTAGCCACCCCAGGATGTTGACTTCAAAATTACTGAAAGTCTTCCAGTCATAGTTGCCATCAGGGTAGTGACGGAGGCACTTAATCTGGTCATTGTCATTCACTTCCTTGAAAAATATTAAGTCTGTCATTGAAGCTAAAATGGCAACTGCCCAAACGGCCAGACTGGTGATAACCCCAAGGGCGGTTGTCCGAATCCCTTGAACATGGAGAGAGTGGACTATGGCCAAGTACCTGTCGATGCTCATGATGGTTATGAAGAAGACATTGCTGTAGAAACCAATGAAGTAAATTGAGCTGATGATTTTACACAGTGCATTTCCAAAAATCCACTGGCTCATGATGGAGTACTGAACCAAGAAAGGCAGGGAGAATACCAAGAGGAGGTCGGAGACTGTCAGATTCAGCAGATACACGTCAGTCATGGTCTTGATTTTCATGCAGACTGTCAGAATCCAAACAACCAAAGCATTTCCCATCAAGCCTGTCACAAACAGTAGGGAGTACAGCACTGGAAATAAGGTAGGTGCAAATGCTGGAACACTTTCAGGATGACAGATGATGTGTAGTTCTGAGTAGTCGAAGGCATATTCATAGGCTGCAGAGGAGTTAGGTGTTGGTGATGTGTAACTCACCTGTTCAAGGATAATGAAATTCATATGACCCAAATTGCATGTTACTTTCTTAGTAAATATACCAGGCACGAGTCAGCACACACCAAGCTGCATGAGGACAAAAAACATGTGTCACAGCTGTGGTACAGAATGCAAATGAGGAATGAACATGAGTGACTGGCCATCCCTTGCAAGACCCAGGATGAGATCCTTGCATCCGAGGGGCAGAGGAGATCAAGGAAAATGCAGCTGTGGTGGTAGAGGTTACCAGCATCCTCCCGCTGGCTCCATGTGAGGCCATGGCCCATGGCCGAGTCCAGGTGGGGCACTGGGGCCAGAGACAGGAAGCATCCTCAAAACAGCAGTGACATGGGAATGGCCAGGAGGCTGAGAGCCCCTGATGTGGGTTTAGGGGTCCTATTTTATGTTTCCTTCTGAAAGGAAAAAGGGAGCAGGGCCCAGGGAGAAACTGACATGCCAATGCTCATCTCCTAAAAGCTTTTTTTCCAGTTAGCTGAGTGCCAGAAATGGGATGCACCAGCAGCAGCGACATGCCCCCTTCCTTCTCACCAGCTCCCTGCAGCTCGCCCACCCCCCAGCAGCAACCGCCACATCCCTGGGCAGTACCTGTGACAGCAAACAATTAAAGAAGATGGATAGCAGCATCCCAGTCAGGATGTCCTCCATAGGACACTCCTAGCACCACCTGTGCCCTCAAGGGCAGTCTTCTTCCACAAGCACAGTCTCATCAGCTAAAGGTATTTTTGCCCTGTGTTTTGGTTTCTTCCCAGGGAACAACAATCACATTGATTTCTTCTAAACTCCCATCATCTCCCCCAGTACTGGGTTGCCATAGGAAAAACTGGACCCCTAAGATGTGCTACCGTCCTCAGCTTGCAGGAGAGCAACCCGGCAGGGAGTGACTCACCAACATGTCCTCAGAGCCACCACTGCCCAGCAGGTATGTCAAATTCTGCTCCATAATCCAACACTGTGTCTGAAAGAGTGCAAAAAAACTGTGTTTATATCACGTATTTTTAAGAAGCAGGCATACCTTTGCATATGTAGGCCGGCAATATTTACCTCAGCTTATGCTGCAATGCCAGGTCACAGGCAAGGTCCTCACTGTGGCAGTGCACAGTCCTAAAACAGCTTTTCCTCTGTATGACCTGGACTACATTAAAGATGCGTGAAACCCCAAGCCTCTGCACTTAACACCTACAGAACGGAAATGTCAGCCTTATCTTCTATATGATCAGAAGGTTTTCATTTTTAGCACTTACATTCTTCAGTGGAAGAGATCTGCAATTTCCTCCACGTCTTTGAAGTGTTCCTGTCTCCTACCTCTCCCACCTCCATGCCCTGTCCCACCTGTTGTCCCTGCTCTGCACTTCCTGTGTCTAGGAGAGAGAAAGTAGTGCTGTCTCTGCTCTGCTCCAAGGACTTCTGGTGAAGATGGCTGAGGGAATGGTCCAATGCTGCTAATGGCCAGTGATAGCAAAGGGCACCATGTTTGCTTTAACATTTCATTTTCCTTGGAAGGCACCTTCCCCCCACACCCACCCAGCACAGACAGGAATACCTAAGGGAAATTATCATAGAATCATAGCCATTTAGGTTGGAAAAGGCGTTTAAGATCATTGAGTCCAACTGTGATCCTAACACTGCCAAGTACATTTGAACTTTTCTTCCCAGACCGCTCACACTGCAGGATGCTCTCACAGACTAACACTGAAATAAAGCCCTGAACAGCATTGAATTCCCACCAATTCTGCCACATACCTACTGTGACTTCATCCAGACCTAACACAGCTTCCATCCCACAGCTGTCTCCGATCTTCCCCACAACACAAGATACACAGGAAAGAGCAGCACTACCGAGCAACAGGCAACATTTGAAGTGTGTGTTACCTCCTTAAATACTGCTGCTCCTCACTAGAGCTTGGTGCCATTACTGAAGTCAGGCAAGTCACATCGCCTTTTTGTTCGTTTTTGAGCAAACAGCACCTCACTGGGCATCAGTCCATAGATGTGCTGCTGGAGATCCCAATGTGGAATGGTCTGTTGTCTTTCTCAAACCCTTTGGATGTCCACCTTCACACATCATCGCTCCAAAGGCAGAGGGACATATATCTGTGAACCAAGAAAATCTGCAACTACTGCATGTGTGGCAGTGGATGACTTTCCTTGGCTGCAGTGGGCAGTGTGACATTAGGTCAAAGTTTTATGTGTGAGTCAAGCCATGACAGCCAAGCTCTGCTGGGTATTAACTCTTACAATACCTGAAACTAGGAATTAAAAGCAGAAACAAACTCTTTTGTCACAGGCAGTGTTACTGGCAGTTGCTGGCAGTGTTGAAGTGGGATCTCCACTGCCCTTATGCAGGTTTTAAATGCACTCACAACTCTGTTAAAGTGGCAAAGAATACAACCAGGAATTATTCAATGTGGAAAAAGATGTGTCTACCAAATGGGAATTTGGCAGTTCTGTGCCTCTAATCTCTCATCTAAATAGAAATGACAGGCTGTCAGAGCAAAATAACATTTCTCCAGAACAGCGACACGAAGGGACGCGGCTCCCTCTGCTGGGCATTGTTGCAGAAGGGAGGCAGATCCCTGCAGAGATGTGTGTGATCAGCGGTGCTGTTTCACCTCCTCATTCATCACGAGGCTTATTTTAAGGGAGAAAACGCTTCCACAGCAAGATAAGAGCCTGGAGACTGCTGTTGCTGCCAGGGTTTCATGCTGGATGAGCTCTTTCTTGGGATGCATGCCATTTGGCCAATATCATTGCAGTCCATATTTTGCTTCAGAAAACCAGAAAAGAGTCTATTATTGCTCTACCCAAAGGCACGGAGGGAGAGGATCCAGCTACACCACCCGCAGCTCCATACAGAAATATTTCAAATGCACCACTTGAGTCTGTCAGCCTTACTAGGGTTAAGCTTACTCCTCTAAACAATCTACTTATCCAGTCCCATCCAGTACAACCAGAAACACACCAAAAGAAACAGTCAAGGGGGCTTTTTCAAAATGACATATGTATCCCAGACAGCTTCCTTATATAATCAATTGTATAACACATGATGATGCATTAGGTGTACATGGCAAGGTTTTGGCAGCAAGGGGACTGCAGGGCTGTCTTATGTGAGAAGATGCCAGAATCTGCCCCTGTTGGTGGTGGTAGCCAGTTCCAGCTGACTCCTAGATGGCCCTGCCACTGGCCAAAGCTGAGCCCATTGGTAGTGCCTCTGTGATTCAGAAACACTGCGCAACAGCAGCTGTGAGAGAGTGAGAATATGTGAGAGAAACGCCCTGCACAGTCAGTGCAGGATGGAGGGGAAGGAGGGGCTCCAGGCAATGGAGCAGAGATTCCTGTGCCGTCTGTGACAATGCGTGCTGTCCCTGTGTTGGTCCACAGTGGAGCAAGATGTGAGGCAGGGAAAAAAGCACCAGCAGGGAAGGGGACTAGCTGATCCTCTTTTCCACGAGCTAGCAGGCAAAGTCAGTTAATGAAATAAAAGGCAGTCACTCACATGAGGAGGGAACTGTGTAACAAGAGAGGACTTACCAAAGGGAAGAGGGAGTCTGTAATGAAGTGCTTTTGCTAGCCTGTGTGTTACATTTTCCCAGAGAAGAAAATTCTCTCTTTCTTCAGGGGCTGCCACAAGGCAAAGCAAGCACAGGAGAGGAAGTGGTTTGTGCATAATGGCTACTGCTGCACACAGGGTTTTCCTTCTAGGAACAGCTGGAGCATGACGTTCTGGACGTGTCATTCCTTACGTGGCCAGGGCATGGCAAGTAGGCAAATTCTTAGAAAAGCAGCTTGCCAAAACCATCGCATGCTCCTCCCAGGTCCTCCGGCCGGTTTTGTTGTCGATAAACAGTGTCTGGCTCTGCAGGCACAGTGAAGCCACAGTCTCAGGGCTGGCACAGGCCTAATATTGAAACGCTTCATTTTGGCGCCTCCCGTCTTCAATGCTCTGGAAAGCCAGCCTTCCTCTGCTCTGGGCCCAGGATGTGGATGAGCAAGTGGAAACACTAGCGATGGCGGTAAGGAGGTGTCAGTGAGCATCTCAGGTTTCTGAACAGCACGGTGTCCATAAGAAGCTGGTTTTGTGGGGAAGTGGGAGGTGTGAACTGAGGGAAGACATGAAAGCTGTCAGTTAGGAACCGAGCCTTCCCACTACTCATGTCTGACAGAGAGCGCTGGGGCTCAGTTGCTGGATACAGCATACAGCACAGGAATATAGAGTACAGTTGCTGGAAATGAGTACAATTCTGGCGCCCCCAACTTCAGGACACGGAACTGTTGGAGCAAGTTCAGATGAGGCCACAAAGTTGATCAGAGGACTGGAGCACCTGCCCTATGAAGACAGGCTGAGAGCATTGGGGTTCTTCAGCCTGGAGAAGAGAAGGTTGTGGGGACATCTCATAGCAGCCTTCCAGTATCTGGAGGGGGCGTACAGGGAAGCCGGAGAGGGACTCTTCATCAGGAACTGCACTGATAGGACAGGGAGTAATAGGCATAAATCGAAAGAGAGGAAATTTAGGTTAGATATTAGGAAGATTTTTTTTCTGCGAGGGTGGTGAGACACTGGAACAGGCTGTCCAGAGAAGCTGTGGATGCCCCATCCGTGGCAGTGTTCAGAGCTACACTGGATGGGGCCTTGAGCAATGTGGTCTAGCGAGAGGTGACCCTGCCCGTAGGAGCGGGGTTGGACCTAGCTGAACGTTAAAGGTCCATTTCAACGCCTTAACATTCTACGATTCCACGTAGAACGGCGAAAAGCCGTGGCAAACACGCGATGCGGGGGCAGAGGCGGCTGGAGGGGAGCCGGCTGGGGCCGGGTGGCCGCCGCTCGCCCCGGCACCGCGCCGGGCTGCCGCGGCACAGCAAGGCCGCGGCGGGCGAAGGGTTACGGGCGGCCGCATGCGCCGGGCGGGGCGGGGCGGGTCTCCGGAGCGGGGCCGGCTCGGGGCTGGGCCTCGCCGCCGCCCGCCGCGCTCTGGGGCTGCGGGGGCGCTGGGATGCCGGGCCGAGAGGCGGAGGTACGGCCGCGCCGCACCGGGCCGCTGCGCCGGGCCCTCCTCGCTCTCTCTGCCGAGGGGAGCCCGGGGGCAGCGCCCCGGTGGGAGGCGAGGGGGACTCGCTGCGCCTCTTACACTGCTGCGTCGTGTTCCGCGGCCTCGGGGCAGCGGGGGAGACGGGGGTACCACGGTGGGTCCGGGCGGAGCTCGGGGGGACCATTGCTGGCTTGGAGTGTGCCCCGCAGGCTTCTAATCTGTCTGTGCTTTCTAATCTGTCGTGATTCTGCTGCGCCGAGGGGCACAGAAACTTGCTCTCCATTAGCAAACACCGTTATCTGTTTGTAATAATAAAAATAAACCTCTCGAAACACCAAAAAGTCTGTCCTGCCATGGGCTTTGTGCCTCCTGCCTTATTATTTCCGGAGAAGTGCCCGGCGGCGGCAGCCGCTGTGAATAGGAAAGGCAGCCTCAGCTGAGCAGGCCGTGCCGTGCTGCGGGTGCGCTTGGGTTTGGGTCGGGGCAGCTTTCCCCGGCGGTGCCCGTGGCAGTGGGGAGACCTTGGTGTGCAGGGTGGGAGGTGCTGCCAGCAGAGGTGAATGGGACTGGGGAAAAGGTACAGGTAGGTGATGGGAAGGGGCCACCTATTGCCTTTGCCATGGCAAAGGGTAACCAAATGGCTTCTAGTACATTTGATGTTCAGAAAACTCTTTCCAACCACCAAATTTCAAGGAGATTCTGGAACAATCTCCCAGAAAAAGCGGAGGGACCAAAAACCACAAATAAAACTTGATCAGTCTCAGAGAAGGTCTGGAAAAGCTTCCTGTGCTCTAAGCAGCTGTCCTTAGCATCTGGGGTCAGCTCACCTCCGTTTCCTATAGCATGATATATCAGCTGAAATATCTTCTCTTGTGCCATTCTTAATTAAATGGCCATTTAAAGTCCTATTCTTCCTCTTCCAGATGCATCCAGTCCTAAAGGCCTTTGTGTGCGGCTCCATCAGTGGCACTTGTTCCACGCTCCTCTTCCAACCCCTTGACCTGCTGAAAACGCGCCTGCAAACTCTGCAGCCTGCTGTGAATGGGTGAGAGGGCAGGGATGTGGGGGGGCTGGAGGTGCTCTACCATTTGGGCTTCTGCCTTATTTGCTGGCTGGGGCTTGGAGTTCAGAGCTGTAATTTGGGAAATCAGTCTTTCTAAAAGAGGAATTATGTTTTTATATAATGGAGAAGGATTGATATTTTGCTCCAGAAAAGAGAAAATGTCTGTGGCTGTGAATGCTACTGGAATAACTTGTAACCTCAACGTTTGTCCTCCTCTGGTGGACTGGTGTTTGCTGGAGTGGCTACTGTGCAGTTTCATGGGGTATCGTCTGCCTGAAAAAAATCCTGTATGGTTGTCAGATAATTTTTCATGCATGCAGCTTGGTGTAGTCAACCTACAATCTGCTGCTTCTAACAAAGGGAATGAGCAACTAAAAATGTTCATGGGAGAGGGCTCTAATGTGTTACAAGTTGTGAGAAAGAGAAGGTGATGGAGGAGCGCTGGAAAGAGTGACCAAGAAAAGCAGACTGAGATGAGAAAGAGCACCTTGGAGGTGCTGGGTCAATGCACAGAGTTATGAATGAAAGAGGTGGCTGTGGAGTTCATCTGCCAAGGAGCAGAAGAAGATAATTTCTGCAGTTCCTGTCTCGTCTTTCTTTCAGGTCTGGTCGTGCTGGGATGGTAACGCTGCTCTTTAGGGTTGTTCGTACTGAGAGTATTCTGGGGCTCTGGAAAGGTGTCTCTCCAGTAAGTGGCTGTTTTAATGCTGACTTCTAAAAATAAGTAGATAAATAAACTTAGTGTTTATTGTTAATTATGTGTGCCTGAATTTAAATAGCCAATTCTTGTACAATTATGAATGAAACTACATGATTTGGATTACATCTTATTTTAAGGAGTTAATGTTGTGAATTTTACTGATTTGGTTATGGCAGTCCTAAGCAGCTGAACACTTGAATACTTTTGCAAATGTGGGGTGGCATGGCAACTGCATGAACTTCATTTTGGTTTGGAATATCTTGTTCCTAGAAAACTGCAATTGAGGAGTGCATTAAATCCTGACATCATTTGAGTCATTTATCTGTCAGTGTCATAAATGATTTCTACCTTATTTTCTTTCTTCGGCATGTTAGCTTTAGTGATATTTTTGTCTTCTACAAAGCTTCCTGTCAAGTTTAACAGTCTCAGAAATGTTCTATAGTATATTTTGTCTTATGTAAACTTTTTCTTTCTTCATCTGCTTCTGTTTCTCCTGAAGTCCTTTGCAAGATGTATTCCTGGGGTTGGGATTTACTTCAGCACTTTGTACATGATGAAGCAAAAGTTTCTTGTGGACCGTTCACCCACAGCCCTGGAGTCTGTCTTTCTGGGTGCCACCGCTCGTGCCGTTTCTGGGATTTGCATGTTGCCGGTGACTGTAGTGAAGACCCGATATGAGGTATGACTTTCCAATTAGTCCCCTATTAATGGTGTCACACACCTTCCTTGTGATGGAAAATAAATCCTTTTGCCTGGAGAAGGTTGCTACCACTTGTATACAGACAGGGATGTAGTCCTGATTTCATCTCAGTTCACATATTCTGCAGGAAATGATATTTAGTCAAGAAGATGAGATAGGATTCGCCCTGAGATTTGTAAGTTTCAGTTGTATACAGTGTTTGTGTAGCGTCTTTCATATGTCACCTTCCTGAAGGATTCTTTTAAAGGCTGAGGTAGGTGAAACCCAATTTTGCATTGGGTTGTCCTCTGTGTTGCCATTGGGCATCACATTAAGTTCACACTACCATTTGTTTGGATGTTATATCCTCAGGGTGTGTGTAGGGCTCCTGGACATGTGGATAACTGACCTTCTTCTGCCCTTGCAGAGTGGAAGATTTGGCTATGGGAGTGTGTATGGAGCCCTGAAGAACATCTATCAGACGGAAGGGGCTCGTGGCATGTTCAGTGGGCTCACGGCAACGCTGCTGCGGGATGCGCCCTTCTCTGGCATCTACCTGATGTTCTACACACAGACCAAAAACCTCACACCTCAGGGTGAGCATGAATGTTGGAGGCTGGAATGGAAAATGTTCCTCTTCTCAGATCTTGCCCTGCAGCTGACAGCCTGCATGCTCTGTTTACTGCCCTCCACCTCAGCAGTTAAATTAGTCTCCTGTAGGGCTTTAGGTGACACACTCACATTTGCCTGTGGAGAACTGTAGACGTGTAGCTGAGGTCAGTGCAGAAATGGAGACTGGCCCTAAATTGGTTGATTGTCCTTATGAGGACTGATGCATAAGTGGGTTAGTGAACAACTGGAGGCAGGGTATCTTCAGCATTGCTTGCTGCTTCTGTTTGTCTTGCATACTGCTCAGTTTCCACTAAACTGGGGGTTTTCTGATATTAGGACTCACTGGGGCAACATTTGTACAGTTTTTTCTTTTCTGATTTTTTGTCAAATTCATTTCCCCAGTAAGTGAGGCATTTTAATAATGCCAACCTTTGACTAGTAGCCGCTTTTACCCTTGAAAGGTTTCTCTAGCTGCATAGATTTTAACTTCTCTTAGACTCTGATGTTGATTTAATCATTCAATAGCTTTCACTTTGTCACACAGCATGAGTGTTCCTGGCCTGAGTGGTGTCTGAGTGCGTTCCCTTTTCTCTGTTGCAGACCAGCTGGATCCAGTGCTTGTGCCCTTGCTGAATTTTGGCTGTGGGATCTTTGCGGGTATCTTGGCCTCTCTGGCGACGCAGCCTGCTGATGTCATCAAAACACACATGCAGCTGTCACCCCAGAAGTACCACAGGACAAGCCAGGCCATTGCCTTCATCTACAAGGTGAGGTGAATCCCTTTGACATGCACAACCACACCCTCAGTTCTGGTCCCCTTGCTCAAAGCACAGCTATGCTAGGGAAGTTGTTGTCTTTTAAAGGAGGTGAACAGGTGTCAGTGCTTCATCTGCTCTTGCAGTTGGACTATTCAGTGTCAGCATTTTCAAGATGATGAAGGGGGTCGTGCTGTGGTAGACCAAGACTATAATGTGCAGTGTGAAATGCTGGTTTCAGGTCCAAATCTGCTACAAAATAATTGTTTGCTCTTTAGACATCAGAAGAGAAATAAATGTCCCGGTCTTTATCCCAGGAATGGGATGGAGAAGAACTCAAAGCCCACCTTTCCCTTCTTGCTGTCAGAAGGACAGACCTTGGCAGGTTCACTTTTTTTCCTTATTGAACTCTATTCCTAAGCAGGAATCTGTTTGTTTGTGTATGCATTTTAATGTATCTTTTTTTTTTCTCAAATCAGAATGTTTTTTTACTTCAGTACTTAGAAATCTCAGTTTTTACAGAATTGCTAAGAGACTTTTGTAAATATGAAGCTCAAAGACTAGTCATTTTCCTGAAGTGTCTGGAAATGATTACGCCTTTGTCTTCTCTTTGTTGGACTTGAGTGTGGCTTTCCTCACCTATTGTGTCCATCCTGGCCTTCGTTTTTCCACTCACTGCTCTTCCTGCTTTCTTGGGTAGCCCTGCAATCGTGCAGTGCTACAGATTCTTCCTGAACACTAAATGCTATTTAAGCCCAGGTCTTTCAGAGACTGAGGTGGGTCTGTACGTCCTGTGCTCTTCCATGTAATAAACAAAGAGAAATTAAAACCTTATATGCAGATTGATGAATTGCTGTTTATCTCCTGATGCAGGACTTCGGGCTGGTTGGCTTTTTCCGAGGCGGTGTGCCCCGAGCCCTCAGGCGCACTCTGATGGCAGCAATGGCATGGACGGTGTATGAACAGATGATGGAAAAAATGGGCTTGAAGTCCTGACTGAGCTGCACGAGAAAGGACCAGCTTCACTCCTTCTCCCGCTTGCTGTGATCAGCTGGCACTGGGAAGTTCCCAGTTCCACAGAGGAATAAGCCTTGCTCAGCCAGGAGGAAGAAAGCCCTTCTGAGACAGGGGATTAGGCCTTTTGGCAAGTGGAGGAAAGGAAGGATCGGATCTTTGCGTTATTCGATCAATGCATTCCAGAAGGACTGCACTTGCAGACTGCCATGGGAAATGGCAGGGTTTTCACAGCCTGGTAACTATGCTGAGAAGCCCCTTTTAAAAATAACTCTGTGGTCACCACCTTTATGCAATGAAACAGTGCTAGAGGAAAAGTGTTTGAGGAAAAAACAGTGATGGCAGAACCTGCCAGCCTGTTCCTTGCTGGTGTGGCCAGAAAGGCCACAGTGACCACCATCTGATATAGATCCTCCTTCCCCATATGCTTTGTTCTCACAGGGGAACACTCCAGGCCCTGGTGGGAGACTGGATGTGTCTTGTAGTGATTATATTGCCGGAGTGGATGAAAGAGGAATGAAGTGCAGAAGAAAAACTAGAAACGTGGTTTCTGCCATCACTTTTGTACCGTGTGTGATTGCAGAGAGAGTAACTAAAACGTCCTTGCTGTGTTATGTGTTATTTGATTGAGCATCTTAGCACTCTTGAAATGTCTTTCTGCCTCTACAGGAGGGTTCGTGCAGGAATTAAGAAGCATAAGGCACTTTAAAATTGATTGCTACCAAAGTTGTCCTTGTTCTCTGAAAAAAAAATTGCTGCTGGTCTTACTATAGCAGGAACACTCAAGTGGGTTTTGTTAGGTTTTTTTTAATGCAGTTGTCATAGAGACTTATTTGCTTCCTATTCCTTATTTGTTAATCCCTGATCAACACCCTCAGTGTGAACTGGTCCTTAGATGTAGCTTTTAGGGCCATGGCTCATAATGGATAAATGTATAATGGAAACAGATATAGATACTGGCACTTCAGATTTCTCTTAAAACAGCTGCTGATTGCATGTGGAGTATGTTTTGGTGTGGAAAGAAAAGGTTGCTATTTCTGTAAGCTTTCTCCAAAGTTTGAGCGCTATGGGTGCTTGGTGGGGAACTTTAATTTTCCTACAGACCCTTCACATTTTCCTGGCTGATGCTTTTCTCTTATCAGGTGGTCCATGTTCGAGTATCCCTGAGTTTAGGCTTAGCGATAGATACACACTTTTCATCCTCTGTGCCTTCTTACTCTTTCCTACTGTGTTACACAGGCCTCACAGTATGTGCTAGGTACAGCCTGCTCCCCTCTTCACTTGTGCCTCTGTGGTGGGTTGGGTCCCTTGCAGCTCTGTTAGCATAGCCATGAAGCTGGCGTGGAAGTGTGCATCCTGTTCTGTAGTGTGCCCTGCAGAAATCCTAGCTTTGGCTTTTGTTTTCTTAAATATCTAGGGATATTGCAATTCACTTTAGAACCAGAGCACTTGTCTCTAAATATGAAGACATGATACTGTAGCTGTATGAACAAACAGTGCTACCTACCTGTTGTTCCTAAATTTTAGAGTGTATTTCGGACAATCACTGCATGCCCTGGCAACTTCCCAAGCATAAGAGTAGAGGGGATGTGGGTTATTCAGGTGTTCTCTACCAGATTTCAACTCCAAGAAGGCTTGATGACTGATGTAAAAGTCGAGTGAAGTGTAAGAGGACAGGCTGGAGGCTTGGAAAGTGCTCCCTGTTTTCAGACTCAGCCTGTCTGTGAGGGGAGGCTGGTGCTCTGCAGTGCAGGAGTCTCCTGGAATGGTGGTGGAGGGTTCCATGTGCACACGTGTTAGCGGTAGAGCACGGCATCAAATCAGGCATGTGGCACATTATTTGCTAAATCCTAAATGTGAGCACCTGTTCCTTCCTTTTGCTGTTCCTTCTACCCTTAGTGACCTGAACTTGTGAGAGTGCATGAAACCGTGGTAACTGCACATCCTGCTTGTTTGTTATCCTGAGCACTACTGGCACGGAGAGCGGGAGAACCAAGTCTAGGATTGCTGACCTGGTGGAATAAGGTGGCAGTTAGATGAGTTACCTCATTTGTCCTTTATTCCCCTATGCATGGGATCAAACCAACATTGTGGTGGGAGCCTGAATTTATTTGGGGCTTTCTAAATCTGGCATGTGACTTGGATGTCTTGATCGTCCTGGGCTGTGGTCGTGAAGGGCAGTGTGTGGAGTCACCTGCAAGGTGCTTTACATGTATTTTGTTCCTGTTTTAGCAATGGCAAAGCAATGTGCAACCTGTGCAAACAGAAGCTCTTAAAAATGAGGCAGGCAAGTAAAGAATGACAGCTAATCTGGAATTAAGTAAGGTCCTCATCAGAAACCTGAAATTCAGGAACACTTCGGTGGCTTTTATGTCCCTGTACTCCTGCCTGGTCAAGTAACAGAGGAAGAAGTAGAGAATTTATTGCCCTGTGCTAATGTTTAAAAGCCTACTGTGGGTTGTTTGTTTGTTTGATTTAAATCTGGAATCAGGCCTAAAGCAGTGTTAGCTTTTTCTTTGGGAAAGTTGTTCCATTCTGCTTTGGTGCTTTGTTATTGGACTAGAGTGAAAAACTATATGGTTTTTGGCTTGTGGATTAATCTGGGCTCCTCTGAGTTTAAGATAGCGAAAATCTAAACTGCACTGTGTTTCATCTACCGTTGGTGCTGCAAATCCAGAAGCTTATCTACCTGTGAGTTATGAATGGGGAGAATGAATTCTGTGGTGCAAACTTGTTTTTCTTTGTTATTTCTTTTGTCCAGTGTCATACATGGGGGAAGGGAAAGCCTGAAGTTCTGCTTCACTCTGTTCTGAAAGCTTTATCACAGTCAGGCACAAGACTGTTTCTCAGCTCTGATCCTTACAGTCCTTCACCTTTTCCCCTCTTCAAAAACATTCTGTTTCTGAATTAATTTATTGAAGTTACTTCTTGATAGCTATAGAAAGTCAAGACAGTCAAGTGTGTGGACTTGAAGTTTAGATGTATTCCCCTTGAGTTTTAATGCTTCTGCTTAACAACAAATGGTCACTGTACAGCCTAAAGGTAAAGTCAATCAAATAAAAGATCTGGACAGTGATGCTTAATCACCTACCTCCATCATGCCAGCAATTCAACACTAACAATCTTGTCAGATAATAATTTCAAAAGCCATCTTAGGTTGGATTCCAGAGACAGTGGTGTGATCCCTCTGTGCACTTCAGAATCACAGCTGGATCCCTCTTGGACTGATCTCTGTTGCTGGCAGTGCACTGCTGGGGAATGTGCACGGTCTCTGCTTGCCCCTGCAGCTGTGGCTAAGAACACAGCTGGCTGGCACGTTGAGGCAGGCAGTATTTAAGTGAGTTGTAAGGACACAAGAGAAATAGTCTGATTATTCATGCTTTAGAAACTTCATGTTTCCATTCTTCCTGTGTGATGGTTTGTTTGGGTTTTTTTTTCCTCACAGTTTTAAAGAGAACTGGAGCTTCGGAACATTGCACAGCTTTGAGTATTGTGAGTGCTTATGTGTCTATATAAAATATTTATATGAGAAGATGTATTATATGTTTCTATTAAAAACTGGTTGCAAAATGAAGGATGTAATCTCTTCAGTGTTTCTTTAAAAGAAAACAAACAAGCCCCAAACCAATCGAATGCATGAGGGATTGGATGAGATAGAGGCTTAAGAAGGCAAAAGGAGTTTCCCAAGAGGACAGGACTGTTGCATGTATTCAGAGTCCAAAAAAGGCAAGGAATATTCTCTTTTTCTGTGGTGTTTAATATGCATAGGTTATGCTAGTAAAACCTAAATCAACTTAGCTTAAATGGAAAAAACACATAGCAATGGGGAATGTTATGTTTTGTACAGCTTCTGCTGCCTGCCTGCTGTGTGTAAAGACAGATGGAAGCTGAATCCCTGTACTAGCTGGTGAAATACCAGCCTTCAGGACAGTGGGGTTTTAAGCTCTCTGCAGAGAGACTGTTTTTAGTCTCCTGCTGATCAGGTTTTTGCTACTCAGGCAATCTGATCTCAGCAGGAAACCAGAAATTGTGCCTGGGAGACAGTCTCCTGCAAGGCATAATACAAGGGGATGCTGGATTGCTGGGATCTCTTGCTGTCACAGTATGGTCCTGGGATTCAGTAGCAGGCAGGCTGTGCTAAGCAAAACATTGTTGTTGATACTGAAATGTGCATCTTCCAGATGTGAAGATCCCAAACCTCTTCTCTTTTCTTGCTTAGGTGATACATTCTCACACGGAGCAATTTTCATGGAGGGTTATCTGTGCATAACAGACCTACCAGACCATCCTGAGGTGCAGCCTTGTGCCAGCTGAACCTGAATTGCTTGTGCAGGTTCCTGATAGCAAGTTAGGCCTGGGGTAGTGCCTACTCCTGCAGACAGGGCTCCCCAGAGCTCTCCTGCTGCCCTGGAGAACCACCTCCTGTGTAGAGGGTGTTGCTGTCTATGCTGCTGACAGCTGCCCCAGCTGTGAGAAGAGATAGCAGACAAGCTCCCTAACCTTTCTGGCTGGTAGAACGTGGGGAAGATTGAAAGTTTAAAGGCACTGTGGTTGTAAGAAAACCATTGAGATACAGATCTCCCTTTCACATTAAAAATGGGCAAACACCTTGCTTGCTTTTTAAATTTTTAATGAGTTATGTGCCGTATATAAGCACTGACACCAGAATTGAGCAGAAAAGATCCTTCATCCCACACAGACACACACACATATATATATGTACTTTTGCAAACTCCATGTGCAGCTCTTGAATATGCTTTTGCCTTCTGGCTTTGGTGCTTGTTTCAAAATAGCAAGCTGATTTTTCCACATTGCACTGTTTCTTAATTTGCGATTTTACCACTGTAAAATGCTTTAGGAGTTTTTATCATAATGCATTAAGGAGTTTTAGTAAAAATTACAAAATCCCAGTAAGAGGTTAAAAAGAGACCTCTGCAAATTTTGTAACAGGTGTTAGGCAATTCTAACTTTGTAGAAGTAGAAATAAGAAGGGAAGAGATTTGCCAAAGTATGTTTTCCCAAAACATGCAAGAAGTAATAACAAACCCTTGAAACACAAGCCAAAATGGAATTTACAGGGAAGCACAGTAACATTAGTGCAGTTTCACTGAAGGTGGGTTGATCTCCATAGTTCTTCTTTGCCTCCTCCAGGGGTGCCACACCATCTCTTGGGTGACACCCACTGTCATGTTTGGTGGGGAAGATACTGCCCAAAGAGCTTTCTGCCTGAGCCTCTTACCCAGACACACAACTCAACCTCTTAATCACAGGAGCTGTTCTGGCAGCACAGAACCTCCTCTGCAGCTGTGTGAAGAGCCCTCTCTCCCAGCACTGGGGGTCCTGGTACAGCCTTCTCCTCAGAGGCTTCTGGCAAGGGCCGCTGCTCTCTGCTGCAGCCTGGGCTGGCTCTCTGGGAGATGCTCTTTCTGGGGCTTTGTGACCACCCCAGGCACCTGCTCGAGGTTCTCAATGCACCACCCAAAGACTGGTGGTAGCTCCGTGATGCTTCTCTCTGCACCCGCGGGCCCCAAGTCTCCTTGGCACTGCAGGAGAACCAGTGGCTCAAACCCCCTTTCCCTGGGTTTGCTCGCTGCAGAGAAAGGCTGTTCCCAGGGACTGCCTGCAGCTCTGCATGTAATTGTGTAACAGATTTCAGTGTGAACTTTAGACCAGGGAAACCTTGTTTAAAACATGTGATAAGATAGATACACTTTCACCTGAGGGACATGTCCATTAGTAACAGAGTTATTTTGAACTGTCTCAGCCCACAGAGAAAAAAATAAAGCAAGCTTTCAGGTAATTTAAGGAAATAATTAGAAATACTTTACTGTCAAGCTTCATCACAACTTTTCCAAGCCCTCTCATGGGCTTTGGGCCTCACGGTCAACCAGAGAGGGCCCAAAGTGTAACAATAAGAAATAAATTAAGTATTAGACATGCCAGAGGAGTCTATAATGCTTACCAGTGGCACTCTTTTGATAACATCATATTTCCCGCAATATTCATTACCTAATTTCCAATCATTATGTTCAAATACATTTTTAATACAGTTGGGTTTCAACTATGAAGAAGAGCTCTCCAGACTAAATCCACTGCACACAGCACAGTAACATCACCACCACCCCTCCTCTTCCCTCCCAAGCTAATATTCACATGGCTCCCATCTCCTTAGGCTGTACATAGCCCCATCAGGTCTGCTCTCACTGTCCACAGTGCACTTATCAAAGTGCCACACATGTCTATAATCTCTCAGGCAGTAATAGTTCATGCTCTTGCTGAGAGCTCACTAACCTGTTGCTGAGCTTCATTTTACCTACTTTGTCACCACCATGTGAAAAATGTTTGAATTACTCTCTTACACTGATCTGGTAATCTTGCTATTTAACAACGTCTAATGAGCATGCAGAAAAGAATAGGGAGCCATTTACCAGGAGACAAAGGACAAACATGAGATGTTGTTGTAACTTGCTACTTAAGCAATCATCCCCCAGAATAACTCAGGGCTCAGACATCGAAAAGGGGCTGTCAGGAGAGTCCAGGCCCAGCACACTGCTGTGCTTATGTGAGATTAAAATAGAGGAGAGAAAACTAAAGGAGCACTGTTGTTAGAAAGATGTGAAGATGAATTATCACTTGCAGAAGGCACTGGCAATAGTGTTTGCACAGTTCAGAAATCTGTCCAGAAATGTATGCAGATCTTGATGATAGCAAGCATAGTAAAGTAAGTATCACTACTTTTCTTTTTTTCCAAGAAATTCAATTCTCAGGCCTGTGTCTGCTTCCAGAATAGGACAAGGAAGATGAGAAAGATGAAGATTCTTAAATCACATCATTTTCTGTTGTTTCTTAAAAGCAAACAACAACAAAAAACCCCAAACCAAACAACATGCACAAAAAAGGGGCAAGCACCACAAGAGTGTCTACTGCAGAACAAGGATGTGTAAGTTTAGTGCCAATTTCAGCTGGTTTTATTGTCATTTCTGCAAAGGACAGGGGATAGCCTTGACTTCCCAAGCTCTCCTGCGTGGTGCCAGAGCAGTGCCCCTGCAGGGAGGGGCAATGTGGGTGCAGGGAAGGATGCTACAGCTCTTTAGAAGCTTCCCCCTCACAGCAGGCAATTTAGAGGCTAGATATAATTCATCAAATAATTAATCAGCCCCCTGAGAACAGATATTTCACTTTCAGCAGGAAAATGGAATTGTAAAATGTTTAAAATAAATATTTGCTTTCTTTTTGCTTCAGGACCTCAAAACCAGCTTTGACGTTGCTTGGAGCACAAACAACAGGATGCTCTGAAGCAGCCCCAGAGTGACGGAACCACAGAATCAGTTCGCTTGGAAAAGACCAATGAGATCGTGGAGTCCAAACCATCACCAAACACCACCCTGTCAACCGGACCGCGACACTGAGTGCATCGTCCAGTCTTTCCTTAAACACCTCCCGGGACAGCGACTCCACCACCTCTCTGGGCAGCCCATTCCAATGTCTAATCACCCCTTCTGAGAAGAAATTCCGCCTGATGTCCAACCTAAACCTCCCCTGGTGTAAGTTGAGGCTGTGTCCTCTTGTCCTGTTGCTGGTTTCCTGGGAGAAGGTGCCGACCCCCACCTGGCTACCCCCTCCTTCCAGGCAGTTTCAGAGAGCCATAAGGGCCGCCTTATAAGAGCCTCCTCTTTCCAGGCTAAACACCCCCAGCTCCCTCAGCCGCTCCTCATAGAATTTACACTCCAGACCCTTCACCAGCTCTGCTGCTCTCCTCTGTATTCGTAATCCCGCAAATCCTACAATTCCCACGAATGTCTATCCGAACCCGTGTCGGCAAGGGGCGGCCGCTGGAGCGCAGCCCCGCCCCGGAGGCGCCTATTGGCTGGCGAGGCTATATATGGGCGTCAGGCGGGGCCGCGCTTCCTCTCGGCTCCGCGCCGCCCGGGCCTCCACACGGCGTTGTCAGCGTGAGTCGGGGCCGCCGGGCGGGGGGCGCGGGGATGGCCGGGGGAGCGTTCCCGGCCCTGCGGTAACGCCGGCGGGTTCTGCCCGCCCCGCTGCGCCGCCGGCGGCCGGGCCTGGCCTGGCCAGGCGGCGGGGAAGGCCGAGGCCTGCCGGGTGTAGCGCGGGAGGCGGCCCAAGATGGCGGCCGGGGCGGCTGGACCTCGTGGCGCGTCCCCCCCGGGCTGAGCCGGGTCCCTGTGCCCGCAGGTTCCCTGTCGTTGCTTCCAAAGGGAAACCCCACAATGTCCGGAGGCCTCGATGTCCTGCAGATGAAGGAGGAGGATGTCCTCAAATTCCTCGCTGCCGGGACCCACCTGGGAGGTACCAACCTCGACTTCCAGATGGAGCAGTACATCTACAAAAGGAAGAGCGATGGTAAATAGGCGGGAGAGGTGGCCCGGGTTGGGCAGCTGTGATTTTGTGGGCACAGCTGGGGGGAGCAGGAAAGTGCTTGTGCTCTTTAGCATGGCTTCTCCATGGCCTGAAAGGGGCAGATGCCTTTGATGACCAAACAGTGTTAACTCAGAGAATTAGAATGAAATACAGATTTTGGAACAATTCTCCTAGTTCTTGACTATCTTGATTGTGAAATTTGGTAAATCAGTCACAGCTGGTTTGGGCAATTTTGCTAGTTCTTGACTAAATTAACAAAATGGTTTTAATATCTTAGTAATGATTCCTCCATGTTTGCATTGGTCTTCAGTCTAAGCTGCCCTCTTTTTAAAAAAAAAGGTTAAAGCTCGTACCAGGTGTAGGTTCTCAGTGGCAGATGCTGGAATGTGTGGCCTTAAAACCATAAGGGGACGATTTTCCTTGGAGTAGCTTTCCACTAGCTAGAATGAGGCTAGAATGTCATTTCATATGGGACATTGAGGTGCTGGAGCATGTACAGAAAAGGGCAGCAAAGGTTTTAAAAGGGCTAGAAAACCTCGTGAGGAATGACTGAAGGAGCTTTGTTTAGTCTTGGGAAGAAGAAACTTAGAGGGGACCTTATCATTCTGCACAACTTCCTGAAAAGAGGGGCCAGGCTCTTTTACCTGCCAGCAGTCAGAGGACCTGAGGAAATGGCCTTAAGATGAGACAAAGAAGTTTCAGATTAGATAATAGAAAAAAAAAAAAAAAAAATCACTGCTTGGGTGATCAGACAGTGGAATAGGTTGCCCGGTCACCTTTAAGAGGGACCTGGATATGGTTCTGGGTGTTACGGTTTAGTGGTTACAGTGACCCTGCTGGGTGAGCGGCTGGATGGGATGATCTTAAAGGTCTCTTCCAACTTTGACGATGATTCTATGAATTTTGGAGTAACCACAGCCATGTGACAGGTTTAATGGCAGAAGAGTGCTATCCTGTTTTAGCATCTTGTATTTGGTGAGTCCTCTAAAGCCTTTTGTTGCCAACAGGTATTTACATCATCAATCTGAAGAGGACCTGGGAAAAGCTGCTCCTGGCAGCTCGTGCCATTGTTGCCATTGAGAACCCAGCTGATGTGAGCGTCATTTCTTCCAGGAACACTGGACAGGTATGGACATCGGGAAGCCTGCAGTCTTGGCAGCAGGACTCCCCTGCCATGCATCGTGGCCTGCCAGTGACAGCTTGGCGATAATAGGCAATAACACCAGTTTTAACTATAGGAATGCTTTCTGTAAACATGGTTTTTGTGTTGCACTTGGCAGCTTAAAACCTACTCTGCATTTCAGGGTGTTTGAGGACTTGTTTTTCTTCCATATCCTTCTTCCTGTTGGATTTCTGTCATATTAGTAGTCAGTCCTCTGGTGGCCCCTTCTTCCCTGAAATACTGTGTGTCATTGGCACTGAGTTTTTGGGGACAGTAAGCACGTGATACAAAAGTTGTCAAAGAAGAAATTTTCTCTGTTACTGAGGAAGGTATATTTGTAATTTTGACTCAAAATTTTTAGCAAAAACATTCTGTTGTAGAAGGTGATAACCTTTAAATCTCGCTAGTCACTGGAGTTTTTGAGCTTAGTTTCTTTAGGTAATTGCAGGTGGGGCCACAAATGTTTAGGGAGATTCAGGGGTGGGTTTCTGAAAGGAAATTTGGTTTCCTGTGGGCTTGATGTGCACACTATTAAAGCTTGATGCTGAGGTCAGTTTCTGGCCGATGAGCTCTCAAGTGTCGGAAGTGTGCGACAGCAAAGGATGGCAGGGTTTTCGCTAACGCCAGGAGAGGGAGGGACTCCCTCTAGGATTGGAGTTTGATAGTAGGCCCTGCCACATGCCCGAGAAGTTAAAAGCTGTTGTAATTGAATAAGAACTGCCAACTGCAATTTCAATGGACACAGCTACAATTTGTGTGTATTTACTGCTGAGTTTTTTCCTGTAGTTCCTTCAAGTTCCTGGATAATGAAAGGATGTAGAAATAGTGGAAGAAAATGTGCTTTGCTTTTTTCGTAAGCTTTTTGTTTTATTCCCCTTTTCGCGATCTGATTATGAGAGTTTGAAGTAGAGCTTGCCAATAACTTTAGGGAAAGAGAAGGCCTTTTTCCATATCCTGACTTCCCACTTTGCTGGTGGATATGATCTTTTAAACTCATGGTGTAGCTCTTTTCAGTAACATTTTTATTTGGTCTCCTTCTGAGGTGGTGAGCCCTGATTCCACAGGAATTGACACAAATAGTTCAGTTAAATTTCGTGCATGTTCACTGACAGTGACCTGGTTGAAATGCAGTTTTCTGGCTTGGTTGAAATGCACTTCTTCTGCTTCACCTTTGCCGTGTCCCTTTTGCAGCGTGCGGTTCTGAAGTTTGCTGCTGCCACTGGGGCTACTCCTATTGCCGGGCGTTTCACCCCTGGCACCTTCACAAACCAGATCCAGGCGGCTTTCCGTGAGCCACGGCTCCTGGTGGTTACAGATCCCCGGGCTGATCACCAGCCGCTGACAGAGGCGTCCTACGTCAACATCCCCACCATCGCCCTGTGCAACACCGACTCCCCTCTGCGCTACGTGGATATCGCTATTCCCTGCAATAACAAGGTAACACTTCATTCTGGCATTCCAGGCAGCTTCCTCCAGAGCATTCCGTGGGCTTCCAAGATGGATACTTTCTGCAAGGGAGGGTTGGCTTGTATCTCACCAGTTTCCTTGGGGGATGAGCTAACTAATGTCTCCTGCAAACTGGCAGGCGGGTGGGGAGGAGAAAATAAACTGCACACAGTTGGAGCTTGGAGCTGAGGCTGGTTTCTGGCCAAGGAACTCTCAAGTGTAGGACGTGTGCTATAGTAACCTGGCAGGATTTTTCGCTGACGCCATGAGGGTCTTTGTGGCCCAATGAGTGGAGTTTGATAGTCCTTCTTGCCACAGATCATGAGTATGCATGAAAGATAAAGTGAGCTGAGGGAGAGACTGCTCTGAAACATTACCTTGCCAGAAATCACCTGAAAGGTAAAGTCTAGGAAGATGAGAAGCTATCTTTGGTCTTTATCTAGATGTCAGTCACCAAAACTAGCGTAAGCCACACGTGAGGATGTGTGTAAGCTTTGTTTATTTGGTCAAGTTTTCGATTTCTTCATTCTTGAGTATGTGGTGAGCATTATCCCTGTCTTTTGGATGAGATTCACGTGAGAGTGGTGAGCCACATGAAACTCCATAACAGCAGGAGAGTTACTTCAGGCCATGTTGTAATGGCACCATGACTCATGAAAATGCCAGTGGGAACTTGAAAAGTTGCCCTTTTTTTGAGCCCAAGTACGTAAGTTTGGCATTGGCAAGTAATGTACTTCACCAAGCAAGAACCTTGGATTGGGTGCAAATGAGTCTTTTGCTCTTTCTGCAAAAGTTTAGTTACAGCAACTCTTACCTACTTTTTTCTGTTCAGGGAGCCCACTCAGTGGGTCTGATGTGGTGGATGCTGGCTCGGGAGGTCCTGCGCATGCGTGGCACCATCTCCCGTGAGCACCCTTGGGAAGTCATGCCTGACTTGTACTTCTACAGGGATCCCGAGGAGGTAGGAGCCTCATGGCAGGAAGTGTGTCTCTCTCTCTCTCTCTGAGATGTTTTGCTTGTGCTCCTATCCCATGGTCCCGCGTGTCTGCTGTTGAGGACAGGTTTTGCCAATATAATGATTGCACTTCACACTTTAATGTGGTGGCTGGTTAATTGTACTGCAAGTTGGTGCCTGTTGCCTGATATTTGATAGTAAGGGTTGTGTTCTGGGTTGTGTTCCTGGGAGACTCAGGCTGGGCTCTTGCATTGCAGATTGAAAAGGAGGAGCAGGCGGCTGCCGAGAAAGCAGTGACAAAGGAGGAATTCCAGACTGAATGGACGGCCCCAGCACCTGAATTCACTGCTCCTCCTCAGCCTGAGGTTGCAGATTGGTCTGAGGGAGTGCAGGTCCCATCTGTGCCCATCCAGCAGTTTCCTACAGGTCAGTTTGGGGAGGTGTCTGTGGGAGGGGGTGAGGGGTATTGTGGGTGGAAGGAGCTGGGGAGCACTAAGTATTGTTGTCTTTGTGATTGCAGAGGACTGGAGTGCCCAGCCTGCCACCGAGGACTGGTCAGCAGCTCCCACAGCCCAGGCTACTGAGTGGGTTGGCACTGCCACAGAATGGTCTTAACTTCAGCCCTGCTGTACTGTGAGAGAAATAAAGGCTGGTTTAGTACACGCTGTGCTGGTACTGCGTTTGTAGAGTTGTTGGCTGGTGGTGCATGGGTAGCATGGGGCACAGTCCTCAGCCAAGAGCAGGGTGTCTGTTACACCCTGCTGAATGGAGCTGGGGGCTGTGGGCTTTGTCCCTGCCTGCAGCAGCTCACTGGGCTGCCCCTCCTTTCTGTGTCAGTGTCTGGGGCTGGTTTCACATTTCCCGGCTTCCCTGGCTCCGCCCAGGTGAGGAGCTGGCAGTGTGTGTACTCTCCGGAGAGGAGGTGGTGACATGGAGCAAAGCAGTTTGCTTTTGGTTGATTTCTTTTTTTTTTTTTTTAGCAGCCCCACTGGGCCCACCCAAATGGGCTGTTCTTGTCATTCTCCTTGGGGTTTCACACCTTTGCAGGGTGTTCTGGTGACCAGGTGTGGGAGGTGGCCTGACTGCACAGTGTGGAGAACAGAGCCCTTGAGTGGCAGCTGCTCCTCTGATGGAGTCCTAGCTTTAGCATCAGTATTATCAATTACTTCTTCAAAAGTACTGCAGGAATCTTCAAGAAAAAACACCATATTAATTCATCTGCTTCAATTCTTGAGGATTATATTGCTGTGATTATTGGCAGTAATGGAAGGTAAACCTTTCACCATGAGAAATGAGGTTTTGTTTGTTGGAGGTGAAGATTGCTCAGATTGGATCCTTTTTTCCATATTTGTGTGGTTGCAGATTCTCCTTTTTGTACCTTCAGCACTGCCAATCAACCTGTAAAAGAATCTTTTCTCTTGACATGTGCTCATTTCATTTTGCTGTAATAGTGCATATTAGCAGTAAAAAAAGCCTAAAGCAATTTATGCATATTACTGCACAGTATCTGTCCAAAGGAGACTGATCTTTCTTCGTCTTGTCTTTACCTATTACATGCAAGGTGACTAAAGATTTTGTTGATAATGAACCGTATTTAGCCAAGAGGCAGGTGAGCACTTCATTTGTTCCTGAAAGAGCCCTCCCTGTTCTGTTTGTGCACCGTGTCTCTCAGATGTGTGCTTGTGGCACATCCTCCAGTACTTTACTTTCCAGCACCCTTCGGGGGGAGGCTCCTTCCTGCCACCTGAGGTCTGTCACTTGTGTGTTGGGTGGATTGAGAGCCTGGTCATTTTGGGACTAAGGTTGGGTGTTGTAGCTGGATTGAGGACAGCCTGTACAGCACCTGCTGATTGACTCCCCAGATCTGAGAGTACCCCAAAAGGTTTGTTGGCCTGGACTTTGTATTCACTCTGCCACATTAAAAATTTGCAAACTCAGAGCACAGTCTTACCCGTACACTGAATCTCTGCTCCTACTGTTTCACCATTGTCCCTTTTCTTCATCTGTTGTGTAACTTCTTCATGCGAATGTGTTCCTGCTAATGAGTGTGTAGAAGTCATCAGACAGCTCCTGTGTGGGTGATGGTGCTGTTTTAAATCAATCACTTCTGAGTACTTGCTACTGAAATATTCCTGGCGTGTTTCTGGAATGTGGCTGTTTTCATTTAAGTATTTCCTTAAGTATCACTTTGACTTTCATGATTGTTGTTCTTAGAACTGAGGACTGGCAGTGGCAGGTGGATGTGCACAGCCTGGTCAGGCGGCAGATCGCAGCATGTGGGTTCAGAATCACCATGTTGGGTTAATTAACTGGGGTAGAGTGGGAGAGCTCGTTTGCCTGCAGCACTGGAGAGGGGATGAATAGCAGCCTTTCAGAGAAGGAGGCAGCCTTGGCTGTGACAGCAGAGGATGCATTGCAGGAAGGCTATGATCCTCAGCATGCCAGAGGCACAGGGAAGGAAAGGTCTCAGCACATGAGTGGAGACAGCAGCAGAGACATAGCAGAAGATCCTACATCTGAGAGCTTCCCCTGTGGCAAATACCTGGCAGATGTAATCTATTGAGGCAGTGTAGAGGAGCAGGTAGAGGAGGCAGGAGCAAATCCTAGACACTGGCTTGTTTATTATTGCATTTTCTTTTCTGGCAAGTGCAGTGTTGATGTTGAATAAGGCCAGCAGAGAACTTGTAACTGTGTTGTTCTGATTTGATCTGATTTGACCCAAAATGGCTTAGGCAGAGGTCTCTGTATAGTGACAATTTCCACTGAGGGTCATGGTAGTGTTTCCTTTCTCTGTGACCTTCTCTTTGTGGTTGATTTGGGTTGATGGAGCTGGGTTAAATGGAGCTAGGTGTGCTTCTTAGGATAGCCTTCTTCCAGAGTTGGTCTCAACAGGAGCTGGCTGGTGTTGCTGAGCATCGTACAACCCCTCTGAGCTGTTGGAGGCCTTGCCAATATGCTACTGTGTGATCCATGAATCTCACACACGTGCTCTCTAGTTCCCTCCCTAATTTATATGCCACCATTCACAGATGTTCCTTTCCCACTCCAGTCACTTCTTTGCCCACTTCTTTGCCCAAATAATCACAATATTTTTAGTATCCATGTATTACTGTAGGATTATACCAATGCTTTTCTTTTGTAGGAAGCAAAGGGTTTTATGCACAGTTAAAGAGATTCATCTCTCTGCTTAAATCCAGGCTGCAAAGATGTTCCACTCATTGCATCTGTAGTCTGTTTTGCTTTGTAAAACTGAACAAGGCTATAGTATGTTTGATGCTGACTTTCAGGAGTATGGTGTACTCATATTGTGAGCCTGTTTATTGAAGTCCGTGCACCATATAAGTAAGCATGGAAAGGAAACTAAGGTGTGTGTGATTGATGAATTCACCTCACTGCTCCTCTTAGGAGGCTTCCTCCCCACCCAGGACTATGAGCATGCAGTTGGAGTGGATCATGTAATATAAATTTTTTTTTCTTCCTTGGATTAATAGCATCTTGATGGAGATAGACTCCATGGAGTAAAGCTGTCATGAATGCAGCACTCTCCAAAGCTGTGTCTCTTGAACCTTCTTTGGACAGGTGAAGTATCTTGAGCATGTATGTCCTGGCAGAGGGAGCAAAAAGAAAGATTCCAGATTTATCTCATTATTGCTAGAGGACCAAGGTGTTGCTGGAGCATCTCCCCCCTGCCCTGCAGCTTCCAAAGAGACATCAGCCAGCATTTCAGGCATTCTCTTTCCTCTAGCTAATGCTTGGCACTGCCAGCTCCCAGCCCTTGCAGCCTAGAGCTTGTGAAAACCACAAAGCCTCAGAGCTGGTGAAAACCTCATCTGCATCGAGTCTGTATGGCAGGTAAAGGTAGAACTGTGTTACAGTTGTGTGTTGCACTGGGAGTAAAGAACTTTATTGATTTTCAGCCCTGCAAAGAGGCAGACTGATAACACCTTGGGCATGGGTACAGTTGCTATGTCACAACACTGATTTTCTCAGTTTCTTGCTTTGTGGGGCACTGATTTCTGAACCTGTTTTCCTTTGGTTTTTTAGTACTTGTGATTTTAAGAACACTCACTACCATTTTTCTGCTGTCCAACTTAAGAAGCATGTCATTTTTATTTATACTTTATTTACACTCAGTAGTCAATGATGAACAAAACTACACAGTGAAGATACCTTTTTGATTGTTATCTCTGTAGCTGAAGGAACAGGTCTTTTCTGGGCTGCTGCTTAAATCTTCAGTTTATAAAGTGTTAATAAAGACTTGAGTTCAACTGATGTGTCTTCTCATGTGACAGAGTCCTAAATATTTCTGTGAGTGTTTGTTTCACTGGCTACAAGATTGCTTTTATTAGTTCTGTTCAAGCATGAATAAAATAAATTCTAAACGGATGCAGGATGCATCCTTTGAAGTTATGGCTCCCTAGCCATGCTTTGAGGGCCAGAAAAACCTGCTTTGGTAGAAAACCTTAGTCTTCGTGCTAAATGCCATTGCACCACGTGCGGAAGGGTTCCTTGGGTTGAGTAACACAACTCACTCCTCATTTTGGTACAGTCACAGTTGGTGACTTGGGCAGGACAGGGGGGGTACCACAGTGCACAGGGATGGCCTGTGCCCACTACCTGTAGTATGGGACTTGGGGTTTAGCAGCTCAGAGGGGGAGAACAGGGTGTATTGTATGGGCCAGAGGGGGATGCTGAGGACTGAAACAACATTTTGGGTGCTCAATGGGACTATACAGTGTTCCATTGCGTATGTGGGTCAGGGTCAGATTTAGGGTTTTGCAAAGCAGGGAGCTCAGCATGAGAGGTGTGGCACGACTCAAATCTCAGAGCTGCTCTGCCACGAGGACAGTTGTGTCTAAGATGGGGGCAGGCTTTTGCTGTAACAGGAGTGCTGGCACTGTTCCCTCCTGTGCTGCAGCTGGGGATGTCAGGGTGCGGCCGTACAGCCTGGAAAGCTGCTGTAAAGCTCAAGTTCTCACTTGGAGTGTTGAATTTGTTAGCATTGCCCAAGGAACTGGGTCCAGAGTGTTTGCAACCTTACCTCTGGAGAGCCCAGGGGATGCTCAGAGTGGAGGAGATGGTCTGGATGTTTGCCTTTTGGGTCTGAACTAGGTCAGAACGACCACACCAGCCTTTGCCACTCAGACGCTGGCATGGCGACAGAAGTGGCTTCCCGGGAGCAGGCAAACACCCGAGCATGGCTCCCACCTGGCAGGTGTTAGGATGGTGGTGCGTTGCAGAACTGCAAAACACGAGTGCGCGGATCACTTCTCAGTCTCCAATAGATGGGGCTGTTATTCCTGGTTTGTCCTTATCTCGGCCGCCGCTGGCAGCGTGGCAGGAGAGCCGGACAGAGCCGACACCCGGGGAGGGAAGGTACAAAGCTGCCCCTGGCCTGGCATTTTGACGTCCTGTACCAGAATGGTGCCGTCTCACAGGGACCATAAGATACTTAAAAAACCCCCAAACAACCAAAATCCTACTATTTTTCTATAAGTGTCTGAATGTTAAACTTGTTGCCTCCATGCTCAGCTGCAAGCCTTGATCTTGATTTTAATTTCCCGAAGGGAGCAAGTGTGGGATGCTGCTGGCTGCAAGTGCTCCTAGTTGAAGAAAGTCCGTGTTGGAAACTTTCTAACTCATCTTTTCTGTTTGGTTTATTGCTTCCAGCATTTTCTAGAATGATTTGTCTTCTCCCTAGTACTCCTAAAGCTCCCAGGTATACAATTCACTGCACCTGTTGGCTTTGTTTATGTATGAAAAAATTAAGCAGCACATGCAGAGAGGGAGTCAACTGTGTGCCATTTCCCCCAACTTGTTATTTTGCTGTTAGAGGCTCTAATTTGAGTGGAAAGATTAAAAAAAAAAAAAGGCAGCACCACTTCCCTCTCTGCAGCATCTTTTCTGAAGGCTCCTTTAAGCCACATTCCTGCTGCCAGCTGAGTAGGGTTTTATGAGCCCCAGGTGCCACGGGTTGAAGTGTCTCCTACCATTTTCTCACAAGGACAGGTGTGGGGCAGGAGTGAATGCTGTTGTCTTTTCTTCTTGGCTTTGTGAGGCAAACCCACTTTGTCTGCTGTAAGCAGCTAGTGGTTCTCCATCATCTCTCTCAGAAGGGCTGAGAAATCCAGCAATTAGTTTTTCTGATTTCAAGGGTTCAGCCCTTTGAAAAAGTTTGGGATAAAATTCAAGTCATACTTCGTTTCCCTAAGTGTGTCTTGGATTCCTCCTTGACTCCTATGCTGCCCCTACTTCTTGTTTTAAATTTTATTTCTGTTCTGTGAAAGCTACATGTCTGTGTTTATTGTTTCAAAATGAGAACTGGGATTTCTCAAACCATACCTTGAATATAGAAGAAGGAACTTCATAAAATGTCAAATCTGAGACTTGTGATTTAAAATATGCCAAGTTACCAACTCTTGAGTAGTGCCCCAGTGGGTTGCATGCTCTGTGAAGCCATTCTTTTGTGGCCTGTGCTGTCTCTACTCTCCTAGGATCCGAGGGATGGAGCTTGCTCTGTTAAGGTAAGTGTCAAGCTTCTGCATTTCTTCAAATTTTATTTTAAATCTTCTACCATTACAAGAACAGTGGATTGACCTTCCCTTCTAGTGTCCATTTGGTAGGCACTGCTCTTCTGCTGGTAAGATAATTGCAACACAAAATACGGAGGGGAGCAGTGAGTGCCTCCCACGGGGCAGTGTAAGCCCGAGGGGAGCAGGGTGGGCATCAGGCACAGAGCAGCTGCCCTGTTGCTCTCCAAGGCTGGGGTGAGCTCAGCAGCTGCTGGAGCTGCTCATGCAATATACTGCTGGTACTATAGGGACCCCTGTGGCAAACGTGTGCTTGGCACATCTTCCTGGTTAGGTGAGATTTAAGGGACGCTGTCTAGGATGCATCTGGGTGTTGTGGAGCCCCCAAAACTGCCCAGAGGCTCCCTTCTCACCTGTGGCTGGGTGGAAGAGTAGTCTCACAAGTAGTTTAAACAGATGTTACTTTCAGAGGCTCTGCCTTGCCTTCTATGTTCTTTCCTCTGAATTCAAAGTCTAGCGGTGGCAGGAAAGAGGAAACCCTTTATTTTAGGTGGAGATTTATTTTTTCTCCTGGACTTTGGGTTGGAGGAGTACTGTGAGCAATGTATGTCTGGTTCATCCCAAACAATGGGATGGTTTGGGCTGTTTGGTGGATCACCAGTTCAGATACACTACCTGGCTTCACTGGCACCATGGTAGTGTTGCAGACCCAGTGGTGACTTGTCCTGTTCCAGCACAACTAGTTCAGCTCCTCAGAGCCAGCCAAAGGCCATTATAAGCTACTTACCCTCCAAATTACTGGCATAGGCTTTTTGGAGGACATAAAATGCTGAAAGGGCATGTGTGTGACACCGGACTTTCCCCAGAGATGGCTTACAACAGATTTCCACCCTTTCTGCTCAAGGGAATTGCTTTTGTCCACAGGTCAATGCTCAGGGCGGTGCTAAGCCAGATGTTTACCCACTGCTGGCTCTCTGCTGCTGTGGCACAACCCCTTCCTATGTGGGCAAGAAGACAGAGGTGTGGAAAGTTGAGCAGAAGCTGCGGAGAGTTCCCCAGGCAGAGCTGGAGCTGCTTGTGAAGAAAACCTTGCCAGTGGCTCATTTGCTACATTTGCAAATGCAGTATCAAAATGCTGCTGCAGCCTTTTCCTCCAAAAACTGCTGGGCGTCTTGAGGAGCAGAAGCTGAGTTTGTCAGGGCCCTCTGCAAAAGCCCTGCAGCCCTGGCCTTGGAGCTGTTTCCATGCTGCAGCAGCTGCTGATGGAGCTGGGGGACCTGCAAGCCACAGCGGTGCTGCTGTGGTGGCAGTGAAGCTCTGTTGATGTTCAGGCAGGGTTTGTGCTGCTCTGTCCAAGCTGCTGTAGCAAAGTGCTCTGGCTAATGAAGAAGGCATGATTTTTATTATGGTGGTGGCGTTTTTTCCTCTCTTCCTGGTCCTGAGCCCTCCAGGTACATTATTAAAATAAATCTGATAATAGCCTTCATATTCTGAAGATCCTGAACATCTGCCAAGGCACTGAATTATTTACTGCTGCTGCTATCCAAAAAAACCCAGAAGTCCCATATGTGTGAAATGTTTCTTAATTAGATGAAGGTTTGGATCTGGTGGCTTTTGTAGGAAAAGCCTTGGCTCCTCCAAACAACTTTGCTATGAGGGAGGGAGAGAGAATGGAGGAAGGAGGAGGGCACAGCTGCTTGGGATGTTTCTGCAGCTGCTCTTCCCTGGAAAAATGAGTTAGTAATGCCATTAAAATAATGTTCCACCTCCTACAAACCTTATCTGTACACTCGATGGCTGTGATGGTTTGTCTGTCCTTAAGCAGTCCAGGTAACAGGGCTGCGCCTCTATGGTTGTTTTCATTTTATTTTCAATTGAGCTGAAGTTATTTTTTCTCCCTCCCACATTGCCAGGAGAGGGATGACATTGGCAGCTTGTGCAAGCATTGCTCAGTTCCTAATGGAGAAGCTCTCCTGCTTTTATATCCTGCAGCTGTTTCCTTGAAAAGCTTTTTCACTGTCTTGTACAGCAGTGTTGGGTACAGTGTGCCCTTACCCCCACACTGGCCCTAAGACAGGTGCAGGGCTGTTGAATTTTTTACCCTCTTGATTTCCCAGCTCTGTGAGCTGGGTTAAAGGATGCTAAATCCCACTCTTGTTGCCTTGGGCATGAGCCTCCAGGGAGCACAGCTGAGCTCAGCACTGGGGCTTCTTGCATCCCACTGTTGCTCTCCTGCCTGGGTCTGGTCCCCAGGAGGTGGAGAAGACTCTCAGTGGTTGTCCCTTTCCTCCCCTTGGCTTCTCTGCTACCTTCAGGTGACTTTTGTCCATTTGGTCTTTCCGGGGGGTTTGAGGCTGATGCACATGAAGCCTCTGCTTGATGCTGGGAAATGGCATCCATCCCTCCATCCCTCCATCCCTCCCTCCTTCCCTCCCTCCCTCCCTCTCGGCTCTTCTCCCTCCACCTGTGTGCTTGGAGCACCAGGTGCAGAGAAATCTCTGTGCTTCAGTGCTCTCTGGTTTTTCTGTCAATCATGAAGGAGTGGTGCAGAAAATAACACCAATTCTGAAACATTTTAAAAATCCACTCATCTTGATCTCAGTGCCTGAAACACAGACACGTGGGAGCTTGGTGACTTCTGTTTGCTGAGGTCATGGAGGATGTGGGTATTCCCTGAGTAGCACCATGTGGTACCAATTTAAGATTTAGAAACAATGCTCACAAGTGAGTTTGGATGTTTATAGATGTCTGAATGGAAGGGAACCCTAGGGAGTTGGGTGCTGTGACTGCAGCAAAGCCAAGCCTCCCTGCATTAGCTCAACACAGCATTGTGTTGGTATAGTCTGTTTAAAACACAAGGCTGAATTCTGATTCAGCATTGATGACTACATTGTGTGAGAAATGGGCCAGGACCTAGAAAACCTGGGGTTTCAGAGTCACTTTTTTCCCCAGGGGAAAACTGAATCTGAGCATTTGGGAGTGATAAAGCCTTGGCTGCAGATGAAGCCAGGCTGCCACCTGCCAAAGGACGAGCTGCTGCCTCAGGGCTCAGGCAAATGGAAAGAAAACCATGACAGAGAGGAAAAAAATCCCCACGGCTGTCAGGCTGAAGAGCTGATAACATTGCATGCAGCATGAATCAAAATGGGGGAAATCACTCTTTTAAAATCTGTCGGCAAGCACTTCATTTTTTTCTTACCAGGACATTGCTGCTTTGAAGAGATGTGGTTTAGAGAGGTAGGGGGGTAAGGCTCCAAGGTCCCTGTCTGACGTGCTTGAGTGGCAGCAAAAGTGCTGATACATGGCTGCAGAGAGGGGTCAGAACATGCTGGGGTGCAGGAAGATGGGAGACCTGCTGTACCCACAGCCTGCTGAGGTCAACTCAAGGGCCCACAGGACATGACGTTGATTCTTAGCACATCTTCACCAGCACAGAAGCCACTCTGATGCTCCTGACACTGTCAGAGGCCCTGCCTCGCTGGGCTTCTGCCAGTGCTGGTCTGTGAATGTCCACCTTTGAGCAGTGCAGCTGTTTCTAGAAATGACCCATTGGCTTCTCTGTATTTGAAAGCAAAACGCAATCACCTGATTTTTGAAGAAATTCTGAAGTCTCCTTTCATCTGTCTCTTGCTTGTATTTCCTGGAAGCAATTTAACATTCTGGTCTCTTTTATAAGCCAAAGATATCAAAAAAAGAGCTAGGTCTCCATGAATAAGCACAACACAGTATTTAAGCTCCTAATTCCTGTGAGGCAACAGATACTCAAGTGTTTTTCTTGGGTTAGACCTTTAAAGGGGAATCCTTTTTGAATCTGCCTCATGTCCGACCTAGCCAGACTCCTTTGCTCAGCTCCTTGAAGGTGGACATTCCCAGACTGGCACTGGCAGAGCTCCTGCCCAGCCAGGCAGGAGCTCATGGGGCTCCTCAAGCTTGTGGGACAGGATAAACTGATAAAATCCCAGTCTCCATCACCAAGAATTTTTTCTGTGTGTCGGGAAGTGGTTTTTTGTTGTCTTCCTTGCCTGGATTTGTCAGAGGAAGTTTCTCAGCAGGTGCTGGTGCCAGTGCAGCTTGTGACCCTTGTCCCTGCAGTGGCTCTTGTGGTGTCTGGAGCCTGTCTGTAGGTGAGAGGTTTCTTTAGCTTAGATGTGCAGCTGACAGCCCTCCTTAGCACCCTGAAAGAAACTAAAAATCCATCCCCAGAGCTGTTAACTGGTACAAGAAAACCCTCTCCCCTGTCCATGATCAGAGAAAGGTTCCAAAGAAGAAAAGAGGTGGATGACACACAGGACCTCTGCAGCTCACATTTTCAGGCAAGGTGACAATTCTATTTCTGTGGAGGTTCAGAATGTGTGATAAAGGGCTTTGCCATAGTGCAGGGTTAGCTATAGGATCAGAGGATGAAAGCTCAAGATGATCTTGACTGCTTGTTTGGAAAATGTGAGGTTATCAGGAAAATGAATGCTGTCAGTAGTGGTGGCATTCAGTGCTTGTTTCCCTTTCTCTCCTTGGAAAGCTTCATATAAGCTACCTGAAAATACAAGTTCAGGTGTTTCAAGGTTCCCTTTTGAAAAGAACTTACAGTCCTTCTGCAGCAAAAAGCTTTTTTTTCTGCTTTGGAGAAGCCAGGGTGCCTTGGTACTGAATACAAAACCAGTGTATGCTTTGCATTCTTTCCTGGGTTTCTGAGCAAGCCTGTTTAATGGTGTCTACTGTTTTCTGTTCATTGAGAGTACAGAAAGCAGCTTGTCCTGTGTACAGCTGAGCACATTGTGATAGAAATGAGTTATGTTTTCTGAGTTATGTTTTCTACCCTAAGAGAAGAGTGCACGTTGTTATCCTCTTCACAGCTCATGTTTAGCCACGTTTTGCAAAATTGTCCTTTTAAATTTTTTTATTTTGCTGAGGTTCCTGTTCATCAGTAACACTGAGGAGATGCTCTGCCTGGCCATGAAAACTAAAAACTGATGCCCAGGAGAGCTCCCTGTTTAAAACCAAACCTCTGATGAGTAGAATAATAAAATAATTAAGCTTAGAAATATCCTTGTTTTTTTATCAAAACCTTTTGGATGCAGTGTTTGAGCTAGTGGCAGTACAAGATGTGAAAAATTTGCAGTGCAAAGGGTTCTTCTAGTCATCTATGAATGCAAGCTATAAGCTGTGTGAGATGTTACTAGGAGGCTCCCAGTAATCACCACTGAGCTTTTATCTTTTTTTTTTTTCTTTCCCCTTGAAGTTAGACTGAGCCCTGGAGAGAGATTGAGATGGACATAGTCTTTCAACAAATGTTAGGGGGTTGGAAATCAATGCTCAGACAAGGGCTTTTTGCTGTTTCTAAGAATGGAAAAATAGGAATGAAACCAAACACTACCGAATATTCCAGTGAGTTTGTGGAGTTTAACCTTCAGTTGCACATGAAGAACTGGTAAATGGACTCAAAACTCCAAGAGAGGAACAATCATTTCAGTCAGTATGAGGAGTGAGGGTTGGCATTTTTACACCTTTCACAACTGTTGTGCTCTGACAGAGGACCCCATTGTGGATTGAAGGCAGGGAAGAGAGTTGCCGCTGGTCTGCAGGAATTGTCGGGCTGATACTATTGCCCTGGTATCCTAGAGTCTCTGAGCTTGCAAAAGACATTGATCAATGGGTGAACTGAACATATTATAATTAGAGATAAACAAGCCATGACAGAGTAATTAGCTAATGGGCAGTTGTGAGCTCCAGAGATGACAAAGTGCTTTGGAATGCTCCGTATTATTGCAGGTCTGATTCAGGGGCCTGATGCAGAGAGTATCCAAATCCTGTAATAGTTACTCATCTGGCCTAAGTCTGTCTCTGCTTCTCTGGCTTTCAAAACCTGTCTGGAGTTCTTTATGGCTCCTTCATATCTCTTGTTGCCTTATTTGTGTGCACAGATGCGTGCACACACACGTTTCCAGCCTCTTTCTGTTTTCTAGCAGAGGTGAGTGAGATCTGAACCCACGTTCTCCCCTTTCCAAATTGTGTTTCAGTGTGAGCTGAGGAGTGAAGAGGAGGAGACCCCTCTTCCTTTATATGCAACCATTCCCTAAGATACCAAAATCTGCAAGGCAGACAGGCTGTGCTGAAATCAGGGCACTGTGTTGTTTCTGTGATAATCCTGCTGGGTTAGCAGGCTGGCAGCACCTTCCCCCAGCACTTTCTGGTCAGTCTGACACCTGAAAAGAAAGATGGGGGACCACAGCTTCTATCTCCTGGAAAGGACCTTCTCTTGTCTGACTTTTGTCCAGTTCAGTGACTGGGTATCTCTGCAAAGAGCTCACCACAGCCATGTTGCATCAGCAACTCTCACGGCAAAGAAGCAAGGCAAGACCTTATCTGTGGGACCCATCAAAGAGAAATGTCCTTCCAAGCCCAGGAAAAAAATCTGATGAACAGCTTCTCACATGGAGGCTCCCTGGGAGAATGACCAACCCTGACCATAGCAGTGTTCTGGGAACAGCCAAATTGATTTTGAGCTGTGCACCAGGAACAGCTATTTCTAGAAACAATCCATTGACTTCTCTGTATTTGAAAACAAAGTGCAATGATTTAATTTTTGAAGAAATTCCAAACTCTCCTTTTATTTGTCTCTTGCTTGCATCTGCTATAAGCACTCTCTAGGGCTCTGGTCTCTGTTATAAAGTACAGACATCAACAAATGAGCTAGGTCTCTATTTTCAAGTAAGCACAGAACAATATTTAAGCTCCTAATTTCTGTGAAAAAGCAGATGTCTAAAACTTTTTGTTGTATTAGACCTGAAAGACTGAAGCCTTTTCCCAGTCTGCCTCATGTTTGACCTGACTGCTTTTCCCAGCTCCTGAGAGGTGGGCATTCCCAGGCTGAAGGTCAAATGCTCTGTGCTGTCAAGACATAGAGGAGAAATAAGTTATTGAGTTTCTTGTCCTGAACAGCATTCCACAAGATTTATGGAATTTAGTAGAAAAAAATTCAAAGTGAGGACCTTTTTAAATCCAAATATTCCAGGTTTAGCAGAACTGTTACTATCTATGGTTATGGATTTGAAAAATTTTATTTTTTTATAGACATTTTTATGAGGAACAACGTATCTGAACACCAGATCTAAGCTGACCAGGATGGGTTTATGTCAACAACAGGAAGAAACTGTCAGTGTAAAAGAGCAGGTCAACCCAGAGAAGGTCTGCCACAGAATCCTGGGAAGTCCTGTAGATCAGGATGATACTGTTCTTAAATTGCACCAGGAATTTCTAACTGGTTATAATCAGAAACTAGGCCAAGGCAGTGTTAGTCTCTCAGTTGTGCTGCATGGTGTTGCTAGGCTAGGAATCATATCCAGGGATTGAAATAATGGTGCAAGCTGCTGTCAACAGACTGTGAAAGGAGGAGAAAAGTGGGAACCTAGAGAAAGCAGTGGTGAGATTGAAACAAAAAGGTGGAAGTTTGGAGGAGGTAGACTGGAGGAAAGCTGTCATAAAGGACAAAATGCAGCTGACGAAATCCCCTCTGGTAGGAATCCTCTACTCCTAGTAGCAGCTGCCTTGTGGCTGAGCAGGAACGCTCATTTTTTTAAAGAATACTAAATTCTTCAGGCAGAGGAACAACAGAAAAAACCCTCAAGAAACCTCTGTTTAAATGACAGGTAAACTCACACCACTTTTATTAATTAAAGAAGCCTTTGAAAGGACTGGCAAGCACTTGCTCCACAGAGCAAGGTCACTGCTGTTAGTGGCCAGAGGGCTGTGTCCTGTGTGAAGCAGCTCAGCAATATCATGGCTGATTTTTGTTCTGACTGCCTCCCATTTCCCTTCTGACAAAAATCAGCACAGCCTTTGGGGTTACAACTCCGAAGTACTACTAAGTGTCTAAACAAATTTATATTAGAGAGTGTTGGATAGATACACACCACCATGAGTGGATGTCCAACATGCAGGAATCGTTTCCTACCAAAACTACAACAGTTCATGCAGTTCATGTATTCTAATGTCAAACAGGAGAAACTTCACTGAGGTTATCGAGCAGCCCGTGGGTAGCATGGCTGCCCTCTCCCTCTTCCAGAAACTGGTCCCAGTGGGTACCCCCATGGCCTGGGCTGGCCAGGGTAGGGTGCCCGAACACCCAGTGTCCGTGGCTGTGTCACAAACACTTGTGATGGCGGGATGAATGCTGCTCCTCTCCCACCGGCCATGGGGCTGCCATCCAGGACTTCTCCTCTGCCTGGTTTCCTGACCGGGCTGGTTCCATTCAGAGACTCTATTTTCTTGTCTAGAGCAAAGATTATGAATGTTATTTTCTTGGGAGCAAACACTGCCTTTCATCCTCTCCCCGGCGGCTGCTGTTTCTCTGTGCAATAACCAGTGTCTGAGGATTTGTGTTTGAGCATCTGAGTGAAGAAACCAGGAGTAAGACTGTTCTGCTCCCACTCAACAGCCAGTACATGTCTCTGCTGCCCAAGCCCTCTTGTCAGGTTCTTACTGATGCATTTATAAGACATGATAATCCTACTAGCCAGGCATGGGGTGGTCACGGGTAATTGCTGATTTTAGTCTTTATTTTCAGTGCACTCAAAACACTGCCAGCACTATTTCCGATAAAATGAATGCCTTGGGTCTGCTTTGGAGGGAATCTGTATTGGGTTACTCTGAACCTTCCAGTTCATCTCAGCCCATCTAAATTCAAAGGGGCTATGGTGGCACTGGTCTGTTTTTCTCACCTGTACCAAGATAAAATCAAAATCTTTCAAGTGATTTTCACAAATGAGAGATGGAAGCTCTAGCAGTCAGGAAGTGGCTGGTTGAGATCAAACCTGGAGGATCCATTTTCTTTGAAAATACTCAGATCCTGAGTGCTAATGCCTCCTCCTGCTTCTTTCTGCCCAGTCATGGACCCCCACAGCTGAGCTTACACGATGCATTTATTTACCCTAAGACCTAACCCAATCCTGTGAAAAGTTTCTGCCTCATTCATGATGAATTTTCCAATGAAAAGCTCAACTCAGGAAGGAAAAGTCTGACTCAGATCATCAGCCCAGAAACAACACTGGAATTTAAACGTTGCTCCCAGAATAAATTGCTGGTTTCATGACCAGCATGGCTAATAGTTGGGGGGTGAACCATAATTTTGGATTACAATTCCCACTGTAACAAGCCTGTGTGAGATATAATCTAGTCTAAAAATGTGCCCTTCCTGGGTTTCCATTGGCAGGTGGACTTCTGTGAGAGGACAAAATCTGTGCTAATTATACTCATCCAATCCCTTGCTAAGGTGTATCCCTCCAGTCTCTCAATCCTACCCAGTCACTTTGGTGGCTAAATGAGCCTTTTCAGAAGTGTTATGGGGAGATTGTTTAATTTTTACCTTCTGCTTGTTTAGGGGGACTTTCAGTCTTCGTACTTGGTGTAAGTAAATCCTCCAGATCTTGCAGCATAGGGTTGGTACTGGCTTTGTTGTTTCTCTTGTTTTTCTCCTCTTCACGTTGCTGCATCAATGAAAACCATTTGGTTTAGTTAAAAACTGCAGATGTAATCTGGGAAATGGTGACCTGGTGTCATGTTTGCCTGGCTAAGTGTTTGTTGGGGTGAATGGATGTCTTTACCAAGTTCAAGGTGCTGAATCTTGGTCCGGTGACCAAGTGTTTCTGGGAAAGAAAGTACATCCCAGGCAGGACTGGAAAACAATGGCTCTGCTCCTCTCAGGGCAAAGCACTCGCTGATTACATGGTTTAGGTCTGTTAGGCTGTCTGTGTGTTGCTGCAGCTACCAATCTGCCCTCTCTGGTGTATTGGTTTGTTTTAAATATGAGCTTCTTGTGAGAGAGGGTGTCAGGGATAAATGCCAGAGGAAGAAGGAGAAGGTACAGCAGCATAGGGATGGAATGTAGGGCTGTCTTTGGCTTTACTTGCATACAACTAGTGCTGCAAAAGATTTTCCTCTGGATAGTAGAAAGAATCTGTACTTTTGTATAGTGCTGAGTCCTGCTGTGTGATCCCTTTAGCCCTGATCACAGCCAGGCTGTGCAATGAAATAGACCAAGTGCCCCAAAGTCCCAGTGTGCTGTAGCACTTGTTCAGCTCTTGCACCAAGGCACTTAGTTTAAGACGTGCATGAGTGATTAACTCTGCATTTGAGCATTTAAATATAATTTATGGAGTCCCATTTCTCAGCACTCACATCCTCACTTTTAATGTTGCAGCAATCTCTGCTTTATGAGATGTTTGGCTTTATGTGGGACTGCTTCCTTGGCTTAGATCCTGTCCTGTGCCAGTAAAATGGCTGATGTGAGTCCTTGGACGATATCATATCCTCTCCTGATGCAAGGCTTGATATTTTGGGCACATCTATGTCATACAAAGCAACAACTAGAAAACTCTAGAGGAAACTGATGTTGCCAGATCAGCACAAGCCCTGGTACCAGGACACCTTTGCTGTTTCTTATTAAGACTCATTCTCTGAGCAGAGCCTTGTTCTTGCAGGTATCCTTCTGGCAGACCTAGTTCAGGAACCCTTGTGTTATGGTCCTCTACATGTTGCAACTTCTCACAGTTCTGGATATCATGAGGCCCAAATCCTGCCTTGCTAGTTCAAGTCATCGCATCTGTCTATATCTTGCTTTTCCCATGCGCACAGCAGAAACAGCCTCTCTGTAAGGTGTTTTGAGAATCAGTGGTAAAAAAAAAAAATGTAATTGCCATATTGTTCATTATGGCTCTTTGCTCTTCAGCTTGTACAAAATCTGGCTGTGGTTTTCATGGGCTTATCATTGCTCCTGGTAAATCTCAGACACCAAAGCATTGCCTGAACTTCGAGGTAACTTAATTTTGTACATGGAAAACACAGTTTATGGGAAAGCCCACAGTAGTTCCGGTGTATGAAATAGCAGGCTGTTATGGGATGTGACCACTCTGTGCAGCTAGACATTAAATGCCCTCAGAGGGGACTGAACAAGCATAAAATACATCATCTTCTTGTGTTCAGAAGTGAAGAGGGATTTAAAAGCATATGCTACACATCAAAATTGAGGTGCATGGTATTTCAAAGGCAGCTTTGCCAGATCAATACCTACCATTTGCATTTTCTTCTTCAACTCTGCATTGGCTCGCTGATACGCTTCAGACACAGCATTCAGGTAATAGATGGCGAGGCTGGAAAAGAAAGCATGTTGCTGTAGTGACAGGATCAGGGGAAGGAGGAAGTTTCACAAGAAGGGAACCTGTAATTTTTTGCCTACCTTCTAATACCTAGTTTTTCCACCAACTTTTTCCGAACTGCTTTTAGAGGCTCAAGGTTTAGGAAGAATTTGGGCTGCCTGTGGTATGGTTAGCTGAGATGAGCTGAGCCCATCCAGTAGCTCAGTTCTGCTCAAACAGAAGAAAAATGACCACCCTGTCCTCGTGCATCCACCTTGGCTGGCCATAGGCTCCCTTTGCTTCCTTTGCACCAACCTTGGTGAAACCAGGCACCAGCCTTGAGATGCAACTGCCACCAGGTAACACAGGGACCTTAGGAAAAAACGAGGAACCCGGGGAAATAGTGGTGGAATAAGGCCTTGACCCCTCTTTTGAAAAGCAGTGCCCAAGGAACAGTCCTCCTTCCCCCTTTTCTAGGACCAGCTGCATCCTCTGTCCCCAGACAGGGCCCTTGAGAGCGAGCAGAGACAGGAACAGAGGGCAAGCAGAAGCCAGATTGGAGTAGAGCCACCGGCTTTTGTTTTGATCCCGTCTTCTCCAGAAAGGGCATGCCAAAGCCAGAGGAAAACTGAGCTAAGCTGGAGGGAACTGAAAGGCAAGCAGGGATGGGAGAGGGCATGCTGGCTGCCAGCTCTGGCACACAGGGAGGCTGTGCTTTCAAACATGCCCAAGTGTCTGGGTCTGTCTCACCACCTCTGACACTCACCAGCCAGTAATATTTTGGTAGCAAAAAAATGTCTCCTCCTCCTTTTGTGGAGTGCTTTTATTTTTCTAAATCATAACCATCATCTGTTCAGCGACTCCAAGCCATTCCCAGGAAAAGTACCAGCCATTCAGTTCACTGCTGTAGTTGTTTGGGTTTTTTAAAAATAAAGTAGAAAATCTTCTTAGAAAAAAAAAGGTAGGGAAAGAAAAAAGGTTTCCAAACAGTTCATAACCTGCCTGTGTTTCTCCAGCCACATTCAACATCCTCAAACCATACTCAAGGATTTCATCAACTGAGTGCCTGACCCTAAGCCCAGCAAGGCACCATGTACTGGCATGTTGGTTTCCAGGTGGCAGATCAGGAAGCAGTGCTTAGAATTGCCTTTCTTGAGGCTTTTTACAGGAGTCTGTCTGGAGGAAACACATTTGCCTCCTTTTGTGTAACATTAACCCAGAACTCAGTCTTGGTGATCTAGGCTCTCTGTCCTGAAAATCCTCTTGGAAATTGTTTTTTCTTTTTGTTCTTCTGTAAAGATGTGATAGTTTTATTTCTTCTATGTTATCAAGCTCATTGCCTAGAAAACATTACGTTGTAATCAGGGCTGTGAATAAGAATGGTGTTGATAACACACCAGTGTTTTGTGTTTTGCTAATTCTTGTTTATCCTAAGTCCAGCAAGGACTTTTGTTTTTGTCTCATACTCTGCCAGTGAGGACGTACACAAAAGAAACTGGGAGGGGGCATAGGTGGGATGTGTGACCTGAACTGACCCAGGGGATATTCCACACCATAGAACATAATGCCCAGTATATAAACAGGGGAGTTACCTGGAATGGGGGCCAATCTGGTTTTGGGAAGGGGGGTCTGGCATCCATCAGTGGGTAGTGAGCAACTGTGTGTCACTTGTTTTTCCCTTTCTATTATTATTAACATTTACCATTATTACTATATTTTACTTTGATTACTAGACTGTTCTTATCCCAACCTACAAGTTCTGGTTTGATTCTTCTCTCCATTCCACCAGAGTGGGGGAGAGAGAGAGGAGATTGAGCAAGTAGATGAGAAGTGCTTAATTTCCAGCTGGGCTTAAACCACGGCACCCCTCTTCTCTGATGTACTGTGTCCCCAGTTCTGGTTAGAGTGTGGGTCACTGTCCTTTTCTAGCCTGCATAGAAATTTTAATTTTTCCCCCTTCTTGATGCAGTAAAATGCTTCTGTCCTCTGCCAGGAAGCTCTGCAGGCCACAGCTTGAAATTCTACTCTCAGCCTGAGTGGGATTAGGTTATGTGCCCATGGACGCAATATCTTTCATTCTTCTTTCTCTTTATTCCCTATTTCCCTTGTCCTTGGGCAGTTAGAAGCAGGACAGTAAGCTTAACACTTGTGCCACTCACTGAACCCCATCATTGTTTGGGACCAGGAGCTAAGAACTGAAATAAATAGAAGATGCGTTTTGGATTGCACATGGAAAAAAGAGAAGGGGTTTTCGTGGCTAGAGAAAATGACTTAATTCAGTCCATAGACGTGGAAAACACGTTTTTTGAGAGGCTGCAACAAAATCAACAGACCATCAATTTACAATCCACCTGTTGCTCTTTGTAGAGGCTATTTTTATTTAGGCTGGATTGTAGGTTGCCTTGCCTGCTGCTTTGGGAGCTTCTGGCTCTCTGCTCATCAGGACTAAACAAAGCTTTTGCATTTCCCTGGTTTCAATCTCTTGAAAAACTGGATGGGGATCAGCACAAGGACTAGCTCCAGCCTGACCCTGTCTGCCTGTCAGCACCACAGCAGAAGCTGAGGATTTTCAGAGACAAGGCAGGAAACTGGGGACTCAACTAAAAAGGAGAAAAGGACTAAAAATTACGAAACCACCTTGTTTGGTCGCTGTGATTGTATCTGGGATTATCACAGGCAAGGTGAGTATGTAGATAACAAACAGTGCCTCTGCAAGACACCTGATGCTCTTGGGGCATGCAAGAGCACTGCCAAAGGGCCGTAGGTCTGACTGGTCTGGGCACCGTGGGGGAAGCCAGTTCTTTAGGGCTGTGACTCTCTCAGGAGCTGAACAACTGCAAATCAAATATGTGATACATACAGGCCATACAGGCAGTGTATTTGGGTGGAAAATGATGATGTTTTGGGTAACATGGACATAAGGTACCTCTCAGTTCTCAGAGGGGAATCAGGGCAGAGACAAAATGGTGTCTCAAGGAGAGATGGACTGATGGTAAGGCTGTGGTGTGGGAGTAGCCAGCACTGAGAAGGTGTGATAAAAGGTGTCTCTTCAACAAATAAACTGGATTTGTGCTGTTACTTGTCTCAGCTGTCAGTGGAGAAAAGAGCAGGAGATTGTCACTGGAAAAAAACCCCATTCTTTTCAAAGGTATTACTCTCTCCCATCAGCTTTTTTGAATGTTGCATCAAAGCCTCAGAAACCTGGCCTGCAGCCCTTTTGTAAAGGTGGCCCATTTGGGCTGTTCTGTGGTCTTCATTTTGTCTTTGCAATGGCATCTGCCAGTGCTGCTGTGAAGCCCACAGGAACAGAGTTTATATAATAATAATAATATACAATAATAATATACAATAATGTGCTTGGCCATGCTGGGGATGTGGTGTGAGGCTTCTTGTCTCCTGCACACACCTGATCTGATCCGTACAAATGTAGCATCTGCCTGTAGAAGTTACAGTAACTGATCATCCTTTTTAGGTTAAAATGGGTAAGTAGTTTGAGGCAGGTAGAGCGGTGACATGCCATTTTCAGTTTAATTAGGATTTTTCTCATGTTGTTTGTATAAGAAATTTTGTATGGAACTTGTAATTGACATAATTTAATGGCATTACCTTCATGCAGCTATTCAGAATGGAGCACCACAGTGCCCTAGGGCAGCTGTACTGGCTCAGCCCAGAGGATCATCTCCAGTGTGTGTGGATACCCCAGGAAGAGTCAGTGTAGGAAGCTCTGTATGTAACAGGCTCCCCAGCTCTCTCCCTGTCTCCCATTGATTAGTCTGAAGTGTTCAGAACTGCCTACAGAATTTGGCCACAAGTCTCCTACTCATTTTGATAGCTATGGAAAACCTCAAGAACAGTGCCAAAAATATCTTTTCAAAAAAAAGGAGAACTGATCCTAGTACTGCTGGAGGTACTGGGGATTTAAGTCTGGTTCCAAAGCTGAAATGATCAAACAGCACTAAAACAAATACCAGATGTATTATCTGGAAAATGAAAAAGTAAAACCCCCCAAACCCAAACAGAGCTCACAACTCTTCATATTTTTGGAACACGTAATTTTTGAATGCCCTGTCTTGGCTGTGCTCTAAATACCACCAGCTGTGACAGGAATTGCTTCTCCAAAAGGCACCAGGCTGAGACTGTCCATTTATTTCCTGCTGGCTACAGAAAATTTCTCATATGGAAGCTGCAACAGCTTTGATATCTACAAGGCTTCTGTCAGCAATGTATTCCATCTACAAAGCTGTGTTTAATTGGGTCAGGTAATTAAATTTTGGGAAATTGGGTTAGGTGAAGGTAAGGGGGCTAGGGAGCATGTGTCTGCTCTAATCCACGCAGTTATCTCAGCCGAAGATGTATCCCAGAATCTCACTAGCATCCCAGAATTTTTTTTCAACCTTCTCCCCCAAGCCAGGCACATAATATTGCGAGGAAAACTTACACCATGAGCAGAATTGCAGGTATGATCAGTCCTGGATTTGCCACATAGCTGAAGATCTTGGCAACAAAAACTGGAAAATCAAGCTCGATGGTCTCTTGAATGACATCATACATCCTTTTCTTTCCACTGGAAAGACAAATGGCCAGTTAAGGAGTGTAGGTGTCTCCTGGAGGGACAAAATGGCTCCTAGTCTCATGGTGCTAAGCAGAAGGTTTCACCTCTCTTTCAGTGAGCATCAGCTTGCTGTTGGCCACCAAGGAGTTTAAAATGCCTTTATTTTAAATTATCTATTGGTCCATTCATTCCCTCCCTGCCTCCTCCTATTGATTATACAAATAATCTTTGCTAGGCCAACTTGCTCCTGGAGTCAATATGTTTATTTCCACACTTGACTCTTTTATGAGTCCTGACTATTTACACCTCTGAAATAGATAAAAATCTACAGGGTCTAGTAACTGTACATTTCTGATGGATATCTTGTTAAATTTGGCCTTTTCATGGTAGAGATGACTTTCCATATGCAAATTCCGGCTTTCTGAAATAATGAGCCAACTTGAAGAGCTGCTAAGTAATGACAAAAATAGCAAGCTGTGATTATTGCTTAATAGGAGACTGAGTGAAAGAGTAATTTCAAACAGGACTGATAAAGCAGATGAGAGTATTCTGTTTGAAAGGAGAACAAATCTGTAAAGGGCTGGATTACGTAATTGACCTTCTTCTCTCCCCAGCATCTCTGGGTCTGGGAATCCAACCCCATCAGTGCTATTCCTCCTTTTGAGGCTTGGTGCCTCCTGGGAGCTTGCAGGATTCCAGTCAGGAGGATGTTGAACTCTCTCTCTTGATGGTGAGAGTCAATAAAGAAAACTTGGATAAACAGTATCCCAACTACATCAACTGCCAGGAGCCCACGAGAGCTGAGCTTTCAGTTGAGCTGCCAAGGGTCTGAATCAGGCTGAGTGGCTTTTGAAGGGTTGATTGGGAATTGAAATAGCTCTTTCACATTGCAGATTAGTCATCTTCAAATGATAGTGTGTGTGCAACAAGTTACTTGTCAGATCTTCTGACATTATTCGTTGACACCTGTCCTTGTTATAGAACTGAGGATATTTTGGTCTCTTGCCTTTCCCCCGAGTCTTTTAGCTTTCTGATGTCATTCACCGTCAGCAAGCAGATAACCTAAAACAGTGCATCTACAAGAACAATGTGTTCCAAGCTGGCTCCTTGCTGAGTCAGATTCAGTTCAGCAGGCCCAGGAAATGGCGTTATTCAATCAAATTAGACTTTATTGGCATGTTAATCCAGTCCACTGAATGCTTTGTGCAGTGCTGATTCTGTCCTAATTAAAAGAAAAAAAAGCCCCGCAACATTTAAAAAAACCCAAACACCAAAAAAAAAAAAAAAAAAAAAAAAGGAGGCATTTTACAGGCTCACCCCTATCCATTTCCTGGTATTTGTCAACTAAAGTCAACATGTAAAATGCCTCTCATGCTGTGGGAGTTCTTGTCTCTGTGAAGGAGACTTCGGACTCATTTTGTTTCCACAATGTTCCAAAGAGCCTTAGGGATGCTCCTGCTGGGTTTTTTTGGGTTTTTTTACTGAGGGCTGCACCTTGCTGTCCCACCCCTGCTGTTCTCCGGTGCTTCCATCAGTGTGTGTTGGGAAAACACTGGGAAACATGCAGCAGAGGAGAGCAGCAGACAGGAGCGGGTTCAATGCTCCCAGCTGATGGTTTATAGCCCATAGCTGGACGTGAGCCTTTGCCTCACATTGCTAAGGATTTAAACATTTCATCATCTCTGCTGGAGTCCAGTCCTTCTAACCACAGGAAAATAATCCCATGTACCAGAGAACAAAAATATCCTTTTTGGTGTTTTGGTAGTACCTGAAAGGTCCACAGTCAAAGGAGGGAGGCAGGGACATGATGGTGTAAGCTACAGGCAGGAGGCTGAGGAAGAGGATCAGCAGCAGCAGTCCCATGTAAAAATTGTTAGACTTGGATGCTTTGAAGACTCTTTCATGAGGGACATTGCTACTCATAACAGCCCAGCACTGAAAATACATGGAGGTTAATAAGCGCAGCACGTTTATACCCACGAGCCCTGGTGCATAAAAGGATCCCATCCTGAAAAGGAAAAGAGGACAGGTGCTGTTTTTTGACAGACTGGAAGGTTTACTCTTTTCAAGAACAGAAAGAGAGGTGTTTGTTGGTGGCAAGTTTGTTCACAAATGAAGTGTGAGTGGGCTGATAGGTGCTACCCCTCTGCTCCCACAGTAGAAGCCAGATGCATCCATAGGATATGGTTATGGTATGGTTATGGTATGGTCCCCCTCACTTAGGACCAGACCTCTCAGGGGTCGCAAAGAAAATTTTTCAGTTTGTGACAAACATTTATTGGAGATGGCTTGAAAAATGTCAGGTGAAGGTAACCAGCAGAGAGAGACCCACTTTTATAGTTAAACACAGAAAGCCAATCAGTCAGAAAAACCAGAACTCAAAGGTTTATCTAGTTGGCTTGGATGCTTTCTGACTCCACTAACACGTTTTCTAAAAATGGGGGGGGAGGGGGGTGTGTAGAATAAAAAAAAGGAAATATCTTACCAAATCATTCCCTGGTTGAAAACCAAACCCAAAACATTGCCGCTAATGTCAAACTCTGCGTAGGACGGCTGTATGGGGAAAGAAAGGAAAGTGTGTTGTTGCTAGAGGTACCTGCTATTGTTTTCTGCTGGGTGTATGATGCTTATTTAAAGCTGTCAAGCAGGGATTCCTGGGAGGGCTCCTGCTGTGTGCACACTGCTTGAATGACCAGCAGCAGTGTGGGGAAAGCAGAATTGGAGCTACTGTGCTGTGGGCTGCTGCTTCTCTCTTGGCTTGCTGAAAATTGGAAAGATGTATGAAGGTGCTTAGAGCTGCTCTGTGTTTCTCTCTCCCTGTTAATATAACACCAGCTGTGAGCATGGCATGGGACTACGTTTAAGCTCCAGCTGGTGGCTGGCTATGGACTAGTTCTACCCTAGTAAAATATTGACTCTTGACGCAGTGATAATTATGAGCTGGTGGGCAAATGCTACGCTGGATTATGTCCATGTCCCTTGGTCCAAGCTGCTGAAGAACAGGAACAGAAGGCAAAGGGAAAGAAATATGAGGGAATATATGACCTGATGGGTATCAGGTGACAGTTTACTCTGCGCTAGCTGATAGGTTGCTCCATATAAAGCAGTATTTTACCTATCTGATGTGGGTGCTAATGGTGGAAGGTTCAGAACAGACTGGTCTGATCTATTGGCAGTATTCGTTGTTTTATAAATTATTATTTTGTTAGATTTACCTATGATGAAGCTATTTCTTCTATAGATATCTACTTTTGTGCACACAAAATTCAGGTGATTTTTGGCAGATGAAACTACATGTAAAGATTTTCTTGTTATGTTTTCTCAAAAAAACCTACTTTTTTTTTTTTAACTGCAATGCAGAAAACAGAATTCTAAGAAATGGTAAGTGATGTTCTTGTATCTTTGGAATATCCTTTGTGGTATGTGTGCTTTTCATGCCTTTTGCATTTACTTAATACTGTCAGCAATTCATAAAGTTGAAGATGTTTGTGCTTTATGATGAAAACTCAAGGGAAGCCTAGTCAGAGTCTTGCTTAGCTGACTGCTCACAGCTTTGGGAAGGGATGGATGTAAACATTGTTCTCTTTGTTCTTTTGATTCTGGTCCATTTCTACATTAAATCTTTAGCTAGAGGTTAATATTGGCTTCTTTTTTGCATGAAAAAAAAGACAACTTTCAGCGTCTGCTGTCCTCTGCCTTGAGTACTCCTGTGTGAGAAGGCTGGGTTAAACAAGAAGCTTACTCACTATCTGCATTAGAAAAACACATCTAAAATTGTCCTGGTGCCAATGCCGAGGTTGGGTTAGATGGCTGTCAGCAAACCTTCTTTGCCCAAGCAATGAGAGTAATTTTATGCTGCTTGGCTGCTGGGAGGACCTCCCTAGGCCACCCTGGGAAATGTCCTCTGCCTCCCTCAGAAGAAACACAAAGAGGTCCACAAGCAGCAAAATGCCTGTTGTGCCCCACCTGCTCTTCCTTGCACAAAGCCCTCCTCTCTGCTCTTCACCAGATGACTCCTGGGAACCCTCCCAGTATGACAGCTAGGCGGTGGGTGCACTGATCCACTCGTAATCTTGCAAGGTTGTTTTCATCTCCATCTGAATCCATCTGGTTCCTTCTCCTCTCGTGTGAATCAATGCACTTCCCTCAACCCCTCCATTATTTTCTTCTGTGTTTTGTGCAGCTCCAGTACTGACTGCTTTGGTAATGCAACCTTTATGAATGCCAAAGAGTCCAGTGCTGTTGTGTGTTACACACACATGAGAGGGGAAGGAAATGCTCCTTGTTCCACTGCAGCAGAAGAAACACCAGCTTCCAGCAGTGATCAGAAGACACTGCTGTGAGAAAAGCAGGTTCTTTCCTGAAGGCTGGGCAATGAACAGGAAGGTCTGGGGCTTTGAAAAGGGATATAGAAGGGCCCAAGGTTTTGGGATTTTAACAACTGAATGAATACTGGATTATTTCTTTTTAAAGTCAGCTTCATGTTTTAAAGTTCTCAGACGGGGAGGAGAACTGCATTTTTGTAGAGTTCTTACTGGGGTGGAACCGATAGACCCAGAAAGTGCTGCATAGACTATGTACACCAATTATATTATCAGGCAAGACCAGATGACCACTGGGAGCATTCAAAACAAATCCATTTGTAGCATTTGACCAAATGGCCCTAACTTGCTTTTATCTTCTTGGCTATAAGATACTGACTCGGTTATAAGATACTTACAAATCCAGCCTCTAGATCCCAGCACCAACAGTAATTCACAAATCTGACAAAGCAAGCTCGGATGAAATCTCCCACCAGAATGGTTATGTAGGTCACCAGGATATCAGACACAGTGAGCCTCACAAACTCCTGCAATTTAAAAGAAGGGAAAAAACCCATTTAACTCCTATAATTTCAGTAGCGCATTCAGGACTATATTTTTTATTAAGCCATTTGTCTTTATATGACAGTAACCTTCAGAAAAGCATGCCATGAGCAAAATCCCCACCTGTTTTCTAACACTGGCCGGTGCCTAAGCTTTACCTCTGTGCTTGGGAGCTACGAGCTCTGTTATAGCTGTTAGACCTGATAGCTGCTGCTGGCATTTTTGACTGCACTGTGTGCTGTGGCAGCACAGGAAGTGGGAGCAGAATGCTAATGCTGCAGTAAGGCTGGTGTAAAATATACATTTGCCCACAGTCGTTTTTATTGTGCATAGTTTTGGTATGGCTCAGCTCTGTAACTTTTATGTGGACTCCTAAGAAAATTGTTCAGTTGTAAACAAGAACTGTGTGTAAGTGTAGAGAAAGGAGATATGCAAGACAAAGAAGATAAAAGTGCAGGCAGAAGGAAGACTCATAGAGTGGAAATAACTGGCATCCTGTCCTGGTTTGAGACAAATTTAGGGGAAAACATTCAAAATTAACATCCCTCTAATAGAAGGTAGATTTCAGCAGCCCCTCCTCCACCAGGTTCGGAAAGAAATTCCTCGGAGAAAAGTGAAAAAAACTCAAATTTTTTAACAAGCAAAGTGCACGCAGGCACGGAAAAAAGAACCAATAATGTTAAATAATAAAACCTGTCGCTGAGGAGAAGACCTAGGAAGATTTAGAGTTCTTTGTACGTGTGGCTCTGCCCTCTCTGGGTGTGGGGTTTGGTGTGGGCCCCTCTGGGCTGCAGTGTGGGGCTCCCGGTGATGTTCTGGTGCTGCTGAACGGTCCAGAAGAGAAGAAGAAGAAGCCAAAGTCGCAGGGAAAAAAACTTTTCTTTCCTCAACCAGCAGGCTAGCTAAAAAGCAAAGAATTTTAACTCTCTGTCTCTCTCCTGAGAAACAGAGCTGAAAGCTGGCTAAAAGCAGGAAGGTGCTTTCCTTGGCTCTGTAGCAGCAGGTGAGTTATCTCTGTTTCTGAATACAGGCCACCAAAAGAATTCCACCAGCTTTCCCCCTCTGTCTTAAAGGTAGAGAAAGGCACAGGATCCGTGTTTGGGCGTAGAGAAGGCAATAGGGGTTACAGCATCAGAAAGTCACCCCAGGACATGTCCCAAGGATGCAAAAGGAAAGACACTTACAAGAAAGGTTTTTAAAGTCTAAGGAGGGGAAAAACAAAGATCTGCTGAATGACAGCACAGTTGCACCAAGGATCAGCCTCTTCTGAGGGGTGACAGTGGCTGGTCTTTTCCCACACAACTGAGAACCTCTTGACTTGTGAAGACCCCTTGGGTGTGCACAGCAATGCATAGCCTTGTAGTTTGGCAAGCCCTAACTATCTCAGTCAGCCAGTAAACAATTGCTTTTACTTTTTAAGTTGTGCTTAGATCTGGCTGCAGATCTTCTTGGTGCAAGGTAAATGTTGCAGGGTGAATTTGTGTGGTGAAACTCAGAGGACCCTGCCTGCCTTTCAAGGGGGTTACTTTTGCCTAATTCTGCTTTCATCCCATGGCCTCATGATGCATTATGGATTGGGATTTGCCAGGAGTTCCCTTGAGGCATGTCCTCTGTTTGGGTTTACACCTGCACCAAAGCCTCTCTGGAACAAGTGTAGCAATAAATAGAGAAGAGAGGTTTGCTTCAAGGCACAGTCATGATCTGAAAAAAACATGGTGCAGGCATGGCTGCAGACTGCCTGGCCTTTTGTGCTCTTCACAGCCAGTGCCTCAGAGCTGTGCATGCCCTGGTTGCTTGCAGCTGAGGATTTCACCACCATGGCTTGAGAACCATGACCAAGGACTTGTATTGCCGTGGTGATGCTGTATGAGAGTGGGGAAAAGAGCTGTTTGTGAGGAAAACTTCAAGCCTGGAAATGTTAAAGGCATCAACGAGAAAAACAAAAATGGACCATCCCAAACCAACACAGAGACTTGCTACGCAATGAATTTCTTACAATGCCAACAGTTGTCTCCCAACAGGGCCCCCTGGGCACATCTGCAGGGTCAAGGGGAGGTGGGGTGACAGTGCTGTCATTCCCTGCAGACGAGTTGTGGTGGCCAAGCAGCGTCCAGTGCGTGATGTTTTTCACCACATCCTCTTCTGCCAGCTGCAATGAAGAGACACCCCCCCAGCCAAAACCATCAGAAAATAGAAGTCCCAGTGGACATGTTTGAAGAAATCCAAGACACTGAATTCCTCCCTTCTCCTTACCAGTTACCACCCCATGTATAAACATCTGCATACAACAGTTACAGGGCTGGCAATAGCACAGAAACTCCTCTTTTGCCGGGAGCAGGGGAGCAGCAGCTGAGAGCGGGTCAAGGCTCCATGAGTTTTTGGGGAGCAAGCAACCTACTCCCTGCACGTGGAGGAGTCAGACCTCCTGCAAGACCCCTGTGTGCAGAGGGAGCCTCTACCCAGTCCTCCTCCTTCGCATAGTTCATAATTTTTCAGGGCAGAGCAAACCACCTCAATTCCTCTAATTCTTCTCAGCTTAAAACAGAGTAATTTTTTTCTGTGGATCAGTTAGACATTTATCCTTTCCTGCAGTTATCTGCCCACAACACGCTACCAGGATAATGTTAAAGAGGGGAGGCAGCGGAAGCGGATTATAAACTGTATCCTTGGGGTCTGCAGTAATAGAAATTGCAAACAATGTCAGATGGAGAAAAAAATAGAATTACCCTAACATGCTGTGATTATAGGAAGACAAAAACTGTGCCCTTTTCAGGGCTGTAAGGAGAAGCCAGAGACTCTATTTGGTGAATCTCCCTGGGGCACCGCTCAAGAGGACTGGGGACAGAGAAAACACCAGCTGCAAAGAGGGTGATTGTACCTTCTGGCTGTGGGGACAGGGTGTGCTCACCCTCAGCTCTGGGAAACGCTATTTGACAGTGGCTTTTTGGCTCAGCTCTTACTTTTTCGTTGACATCATCCATCAAGGCCAACAGAAATGTGTAGAGGTTCCCCAGGAAGAGTGCAAAGATCCGCCCCAGCTGCCATTTCAGCCCAATGCGGGGGTGGTAATTTTCTAGTGCAGCGATGGTTTCAAACAGCGGAGGGCAAAACATGCCCAGCAAGGACATCACAATTTCAACCTGCCACGTGAGGAAAACGAGGTAACTGCTCATAGTAACAACAGTGACTATCTCATTTTGAGCAGAGTGGGAGCTGCTGGCAACTGGTTGGATATTTCTGAGGGATTTATAAAGGGGAGGGAGTCAAAGCAAACTCAGATTCTGGCTTTGCTTAGCATGTAGGCAGCAGTGTCAGACTTCAGGGCCGGGTTGCACAACTTGCTCTTGCAGGAGCACTTTTGCTCTTATCTCAAAAGGATGAGCTCTAAAGAATTTGTTCCCTGTCAGTCCAGACTCATGAATATTTAGGTTCCTCAAGTATCTTACAGTAGTGCTTGCATCAGCTCCAAGGTTCTTATTTTAGTTTCAGAGGAAGCACAAGTCTTGGCTTGTGTGCATAAAGATAATTAGTCAATGCTAATGTTTATTTTCCACGTTCAGCACCTTTGCTTTTGCAGTAGGCATTTACAGACTTGAACGGAAACACATCAAAACCTGTTTTGCAGCTCAAGATAATATGTCCTAGTGGTATTTTTGTTCCTCTTTTTCATGCCACATACTAAGTTGTACTGTGGTCAACGAGGTCATTGGCCAGTCAAGGTTAGCTCAGGCATGACTTACAGGCTCTAAACGTTTTTACAGCCCTACAGGTCCCATCGGCCTGTGAGGGACTGTGTCTGTACAGGTGCAGGGAGTCTCTGATTCACAGGTCTCCTCTTGGTGCTTTTCTTTCCAAGAGAAGTAACAGTACCCGGGACTGTATTCATTCAGATCTCACATTATCACCAGGAAAGGGTCAGACATTAAACTTTTTTTTTTAAGTATGATTTTTTTCTTTGGGAAAATTCCATAGTGATAAATCAAAGCATTTCGTAAGCAAGTGCCATCTTTCTGAAGTTCTCTGAAGGAATTGTGAAAATGCATTGCTTTGAATTTAATTTGGCTTTGAAATATAAATACATGATAATATTGTAGACATTGAAAGTAAACCTTTCCATAGGTTGAATTTTTTTTTGGTGTGTGTGAAAAGCTTAAAGATTTGAAATTCTCATTCCAAAATCAGACACAGAAAACTTCGACAATTGAAATTTTTTTGTACGTCCTAAAATTTTATTCCCATAATTCAAGGTGGATGACAAAGATTTGATTTTAGAGTTATGAATTATGGACATTTCTAACACCCAGAGAGCTTTCTGGTACAACTGAGTTTGTAAGTGTTAATATACAACTTAAGATGGTGGTTGGTGTTGAAAGTGCTGAAAAGTCATTAACTTTTCTAGTGATTTATTATAAGAATATTTTCCCTTCTCTGCAGGAATTGTTAATTTTCCCTAGGAACTTTCAGTGAGATCAATGTGCATTGCAGCTACAAGTGCAAAGGTACTGAAGGGGACTCTTGGGCCCTGCTAGGGAATCCCTCTGTCTTGGATGCTGTCCTCAACCTCTGGCAATGATTATGCTGATGTTCAAAGAAAATTATCCCAGCAGAAAACTGGAAACAAAGCTTTCTCACCTCATTTCTTTCATACCACCCAGCGTTTTGCATTTTGGAAAATGTCTGGGAGCGTTTCACCACGAAATAAATGAGGTAGCCACTCCCACACAAGCAGCATATGATGAGGACATTGGCCAAAACCCGCAGGAACCTCCTCAGGTGGATATTCTCATCCTTGTTGCTTTCTTGCTCATCTACAATAGACTCCTGAAAAAAACAGGGGTTCTCAAGAAATTGGAATGGATATCTTGCAGCACCAAGCATAAGGTGACATCACAAGTTTTTTTCACCCTATGAAATGCAATCTTCTTCTACTCTGGCTATATCCAACTTGGTAGTTTTGGTTAAATTCAAACTAAGCTTCATACAGGAGTTCTGGTTTGACTGAAAGGTATCAAATGGCAAAGAGCCTGACATATCCCAAGAGAACTGCACTCCAAATTAATACAAATTCTTTTAACATCTGAAAAAAGGGATTTAGGGGAAGTGGGTCACAGAAGTTGGAGCTGCCATGGATCAGCACCATGCCCTGCTCATATGGAGAGATGCGGAGCAGGTATCCAGATTTCCCCTTAAATCTCTGCCATTTGTAGGTGCTGGGGAGGAACAGGTAGGGGAAAGCTAAGTTTCAAGTTTACCTTGAAGCTGGTGGTGATGGATGCAAACTTGTTGTCTGCTGTCTCTGGGTTGCCAATGAGGTAGTCCCAGCTGGTGAACATTTTCCAGCTGAAAATGAAGTTGTCATCGTCCCCATCTGCTGTGCTTTCGTTGGCATTGCGTGCCATCCTGCGTAAGGGCGTGTGCAGTGACAGGGTCAGACGGAGTTCCACAGAGCCACCTCATATCCTTCAGCTTTGCAGAGCTTGGGATTGCCGGTGGGTAAGATGGAGTGGGGCGACCATTCTTGGGGTTTGGGAATGAGTGACATGGGCCATTGGACTTTAGGTCTGAGGAGGACTGAACTGTCAAATGGTGTCTTCAGGGCTACACAGGTCTTCTATTAAAAATAGTGATATAGAGAAAAACTAGCATAGGTGATTAAGGATGTTAAAGATTGCTTCCTCCAGCTGGTGCATGAAGAAAGTCTATTTATGGTGCTTCTGGGTCCTAGGCTGCAGTATATGATTATGGCTACCTTTAGTTAGTTAAATTTAGTCAAAACTCCCTGGTGCTATCCACTATACCCACTGCAGCACAAAGCTTTAGTGAGACTTCACTTGCTGCACAGTGCTGGAGCCAAAGAGCTTGCAGCAAGTCATGCAGGGAGAGAAAAAGGCTTATTCTTCTTAATCAGCATAGGAGCAGATATGGCTTCTGCGGTTTTTTGATATGGCTTTTGCTATTATTTGATCCCTGAAATCCTTCTCTAAGTCCCCCTAGAGTTCCTAGCACTAGTCCCTCAAGGAAGGCAAGACAACAGATGCTTCAGTTTCATGGCAAATGTACAGCAAATCCCCATGTCCCACTCCAGCCAAAGGCTCAAGAGGCTCTTTCTGCTGCACAGCAATATGGCCTGCTTCAGCAAGCGATACAAATCCATGGGCTTATTCTTTCTTCCAAAGAAAGGAAGACTTTTTCATGGTGTGTCCTTCAGGGAGAGATAGAGGAGCTTATTTTTTTATTTTTAGCTTTGCAGAGACCATTACAGCACTGACAAGTGCTTTGGCTGCAACCTCAGTACCCTGAGAATGCTGTGGGAGCCTCACTGGTGTTTGGGGAAAGTGCACAAGGGGCACAGAAATTGTGGCCACTTTTAAACTGCACTGATTTGTTTAGGGACTCAACAAATACAGTCTAGTAGCACTTGGCTCTTTTCTGCAACCCTTGCACCATCTGTGGGACCCATGTTGGCATTCAGGAATATTTATTTTGCAATGAAAGCGTGCAAAAGGAACCTTTGAAATTTACTCCAAGTAAAATCCTCCTTCATGTATGAAATCTACCTGTTTGATGGCCCTGTAGTAATGTTGGAGGAAGGGTTAAAGTGATCTGGACAGGAGGAGAAGGAAGAAGATGGCTGGAGTAGGAGAGGTTCAAAATAGTGCACATGAGTACACAGACGAGGCAGGGGAGTGAGTGCTCAAGTCCCCCCAGCCCACCAGAGCCAGGGTGGTGGACAGGGAGGCTACATGCATGAAAACAGCAGGCACACAGCCCCCCTTTGCCTACATTCCCCCACCCATCCAGCCAAGGCTGGACCAAGTCTGGGTGCCCATGGAGGGGAACCCAGCTGTGAGACACATCTGGGTGGATTTTGCAGAGGGAGCAATGTCAGCTGCACTTACGATCTTATAACAACCATCAGGCTGTAGCCAAACACGCTGATCCCAACCATGAAATATGCCATTGGCAGCCTGTATTTCAACCAGCCGATTGTCCTCTGGTTGTTGTAGTAGCCATAAAAGAGTGCTGAGTATTTGATGTAGCCCTGGAGGTAAAGCAAAAGCAATCCTGTGTGAGCTGTGCAGCTTTTCTTCTGCAGGGAAGGGGTTTCTAGAGAAAATGGAAGATTTAGAACAAGGAAAATCAACTTGGAAAAGTTTTTAGGGTCTCATTCTTGTCTGTTTGCTGCCCTGGCACCTTTGAGTGCCGTCTTCTTAAGAGTTTATCTTCCTAAGAGAGGGAAGATGAGGGAGAGCATGTCAGAGGATAGTGGCTTAAAACTAAGATGTAGTTTTGATCCATCACTTTTTCATCCCTCCCAGAAAAACATCCTTATTTCTCTTTGTGCTTGTAGCTCACCTGCTCCTCTAAGACAATAATCAAACACTCAGATCTTGTAGAAATGCTGTAGCAAAGGGCCTTCCCACCATGATATGAAACTTTTCCTTTCAGGTAGGAGGCAGCTGATGCTCAGTACCTTGCAGATTTAGTTCCTTTTACCAGCTGCTGCCTGCAGAGCAAATACAACTAAAGAGTGAAATCAAAGCATTACTTTCCAGTGGAAAGCGGAGCTGAGACACAGTATCAACCATGTTGTCTCAAGTAAATGTACTTTTTGCTGTGCAGTCTGTTAGGCACTCAAGGAGCGTGCAGATCACCTAATCCGCATTAGCAATCTCTCCCTGTTTTTCTGTCATATCTCATCCAAGTTGATGTCTATCACTGCACATTGTACTTCTCTACTTTTTGTCCCTTGTCCTTCAGCTCCTAAGTTAAGTGTACTTAATCAGTCTGGCCATGATAGTTGAGCATGCTCCCCTCTGATCAAGCCTTTGGAAAAGATATAACTTGAAGCTCGTACCAGAGCCCGTGTAATGGCTCTTGTTTAGAGACACTGCATGGTTTACATGTGAAAGGGCTTGTGGAGGCTGTCTAGTCAAGCCCCCTGCTCAAAGCAGAGCCAATTGCAAAAGGAAGTGTTATGGCTTGGTGCTGTGTCCAGCTGAGCTTTGAAAATCTCTAGGGTTGGAGATCTCATGAGCTTTCTGGGCCTTTCTTGAAGCGTTTGACCACCTTCAGTTAATCAGTTAAACTGTGCTCTCCCAAAACTCTAGGCTTTTTATTCCCAACCTCATAAAAAGCCTTGGTGTCCCCAGGTGCCACGGGAGCTGCATTTTTGCCCTTCACAAAGTGCAGTGCTGCAGGTCCAGGACCACTCTGGGTGTGGTTCTAACAGTGCAGCAAGCCTGTGGCGGGCACACCACAGCATGGCTGCTTGGGGCTCATAGCCTGTTACACACAATGTCTGCTGGAGAGGTGTGGTGGAAAAAAGCCTTGTAAAATACAAGGTCCGTGGAAGGCACTAGTGAAGTTTGTTTCTCAGGTTGTAATTCCAAACCTTTGTCTTTTTGATTCATCAGATGTCAAGGACTGAAAAAGGAATTTCTCTGCTCACATCATCCCGTATATTCTTTAAACTCCATTTGTGACACATGGTGTCTGGTGTCCAACTGAGATTTATTCCTTTCTGCTCCTCTAGAAATCCATGATGTGACCTCCTTGCTGCCAAAGCATACATTTCCCCAGCTCCTCTCTCTTGAAAGGTATTTTTCAGGATAGTAGCATTGACTCTTCATTTATGCCTACCCTGATATATATTTCTGCCCTGCACCTCTCCTGTGGAGCATGCTGGAATAAGCCTCTATGCATTTTCAAAGGGCAAACCTCTGCAAAGGGCTTTGTTTAACATCTCCTGGCTGCAGAGGGTATTGGTGTACAGTGTTGCCCCATACCTGGAGATGCTTCTCAAGCTGGAATGATTGCTCCCTGATGTCAGACAGCAAGGGAATGGGTACTGGATGGGGACCTGTATATCAGAGGGGTTCAGAGGATCAACACCTCAGTGACAGCAGGGGAATGTAGATGTGTGTACCAAGCCAGAGGCAGGGGACTGGCATCTCATGGGAGGAAACACTTCCTGGAAGAATACAGCCTCATCCAGAGGCAAGTTTCCTTACTGATAGGTCTATTACTTATGGTCTCCCAGAGAAAATCAGCAGCTGCATTTCATGAACACTCCGTCAGGTTTTTTTGTTTGTTTTGGAGTCTTATTTTGCTTTTTTTTTTTTCTTCTGGCTTAATGAGTTTGAATGCTACCAGTTGTATTTTTACAGTGCACTGCTCAAATGAGCTTTTCATTCCTTACACTCCTATTAAAAATGTCCCTAATTCACCTCTGAATTTTGGATTCTGGCAGTGGGGGAAAGTGCTGGGAGAGGAAGAGTTAACAGGATCCTTAGCAGACAATGAGAGGGTAAAGGAAGGCCTGGCCCTGGCAGGTTCCTGGACACCAGTATTTGAAGCTTTATTAATAAATTAGTTTAAATAATCTGGTTTACAACAAAGTAGCTTTGTTTGTTTGTTTGTTTGTTATTAGGTTGGTGTTTGTTTGGGTTTTTTTTAAGCTAAGGAAACTGCAAAGGGGTTTATTACAGGAGTGGGTCCCATGCTTGTAGCATGTGGGCCAGCGCTGACAAGCACTAAAAAAATATTTCCAGAAGTAACAATTTTGAAAGTCAGATCCCAAGGTATTTGTTACATCAGAAAATCTTCACCCCTTTCACATATCTTTTCTTGGGCTAAAAACATCTAAAACCACTTAATCCCTTTGGCTTAAATCTTCAAAGTAACTGGGGTGGGAGGTGAATGGGTGCTGCAGGCAAGCACCCAGAGATGGCTGGAAACTTGGGATTTTCCTGTGGGTGCAAGTCCTAAACTTTGGCTCCTGCTTCTGGCTCATGTAAATATTTCAGGGAGGGCAGGGACGTGGGGAGCAATCCCCTTCCCAATCACTTTCAGTGGTCTGGAAAAGTGCTCCCTGCTTGTGAAGGGGATCTGCAGCTTGGAGTCTCTTTCTGGCTGCCTGGTTTGGAGCAGCTCCAGCCTTTCACCTGGGTGCTTGCTGCCTTTCCAGCTGGAAGCAAAATGGTTTTTGTGTCTACACACATGTGACATATACCAGCCAGCACATTTGTATATGAAAGTGGCTCAAATCCATATGCAGGTGTCTGCATGTGTACATGCTGTTTTGGCCAGAAATCTCAGCACCTGCCAAGGCTTTGTCGCATCAAAGACTTCCCAGACTTCTTCTGGAAGAAATAGGTGCTCTGCTGGCTTATCTTGGAACAAATTCATCCTTGTAGCACCACTAACTTCTGAGGGGTTTTAGAAGGTATTCAACTGATCTTTTATGATTAACACTTGTGTGCTTACCTCAAAATCCCAAAGAACTGAAAAATCCATAGCAGTTGCTTGTTCAGCCCGGGGTACAGTTTTCCTTGGCATACTCCCATATGGCATTCCCATCAGGACCTGGAGAACATTAATAACAGTGATGCCTATGTAGTATAAAGCACCAAGGAGTTTTTAACAGGTTTTATTTCTTAATGAGTCTGTTCTCATTTGCTTTTGGTTTGTCTTCCTTTTCTGTTGATTTCAATATATATTTCATTTCTTAATACTAGAGCAGCAGTTTTTAAAAACTGCTTAGCATTAATTTGATTTATTATTATTTAGTATCACTTACATATATTAATACTTAGTATTACATATATTTATTAATACACATTTTAAAATTTATTGTTACTATTTAGTATTAATTTCACCCAAATAACCAGAGGACTTCCCTTTCCCTGGCCGCATTCATTGCACAGGAAGTATTTTTTGGTAAACTGTATCCTTTCATGAACAGCTCCAGTTGAAATGTCCTTAGTTTATCAAGGAGTTCTTTGCTTGAACTTCATGGTTCTAATGCAGTAAAGGGATTAGCTTCATCTAGTTATGCAGAGCTCCTCCTTTGAGAGAAGTCAAGAGCACCAGGTCAAGCTTGAAATATAATTTGTATTTTTCAGTCCTGAATTGAAAGATGTTCTCAAGGTGAGGTAAATGGCAATTAGGTTTGGGAAAAAAAATATATGACAAAAAGATGCAAAGAATAGTTTTCATGGCACAGCCTGTCCTGATGGCACCATGCAAAGCAGGTCTTGCAGCTGGAGCAGCAGCTGGAATCCAGACAGAGAATGCCAAGGGCTATGGAGAGTTATTATATTTACAAGCTGACTGGTGCCTATACCAAAATATCTCATTAGCATTCATAGCCTAGCAAGGTCCTAGCATATCATCTATCACTTATTTTTTTAGGGCTGTCTAATTACATTCAAAATAATTTATGATTAAATGTTTATTGCCCAGCTACTCCCCGTATCGTAACAGCTCAGTAGGCAATGAGTAACAGTGTGCACACTTCAGAGAGGAAAGCTCCTGCCATATGCAAAGTTCCTAACCAAACACATTTGTATTGTTCAGTGCTAATGGTTATGTCTCCTCATCCTGGAAGGAAACTGAGCTTTCCCTTTCAATATTGTGAGCAAGCATATTAAAGAGAACAAAAGCATGGTCCTCAGGAGGGATTCTGCACTGCATTTTTGCTCCATAAAATTCTGCGCTGAATGGAACAGATGCCACTGTCTGTGGATTGCACAGCCTTTAAATACTGCACTGAGTAATTCAACCAGAGCTGTAATGGCTACATTAAAGAATTCTTCAATAAACGAACATATAAAGTTGGCTATGAGATCCTTTTCCTTCTCCAAGGAGAGTGAGAAATAGAAAAACTAAAAATAAAAAATTGCTTGTGAATCATATGAATTGGAAGTACAAAATGGGGTTATTTCCCAAGCAAATGTTAGTTGGCAAAGTGCTGGGAAATTGTTGGTTCCCTGAAGGGCTGTGCCATGGCTGCTGCCCCATGGTCATGCCCCTCAGAGGGCCCAAAAGTGAGGGTATTTAATTATTCTCAGAGCAAAAAACATTTCTTGTGGCTCTTGCAGACCGGATCTTGTGTCTAGGTTTGGAATGTCACGTTTTTCAGTTTAGTCAAAACGTAAAACTAGCCTTGAATTAGATTGTTGAGCCCCAGCTTCATCTGCTGGATGGGCAGGATCTTTGATAACATTTTAGGTCTCCTGATACCAATGCAACTTCTGCTCCTGCGTCAGTAAGTCTTTGTAAACAATCGTCCTCAGGCTTTTTCTAAAGCAATGCCTGTTATAAGACATTTCTTTGTCCTGTCAATGTCGTGTTTGTGTCAAGCAATGGGCAAAATACTACTGAAAGGAGAGCTAAGCACTTACCTCTGGAATTATAACCAGTCCAAATATTAACCCAAAAAGGACGAGATTTACTCCATACATCCACCGCAGAAATATGAAGTAGGAAGCAACTGAGGAGCCAAAGTGACCTTAAAGCAGAAGACATTTCATGGTTAGGAGTTTAGGAGGGTTAAACTGTCCTCAGCAACCCTTTAACCTCCCCAACACATTTCCCATGAGCCTCCCAACAGTGTCCACAACTGATGGAGAGAGCAACACCTGGAGCTGCCAGGGGTGTGTGCTCCTTGTTTGGCACTGATGGCCAGGAAGCTGGAATATTGTTTGTGTGAAGACAAAGCGATCTTACAAAATGTCACACTGCCACAGCACAGCAACTTCAACTTACTCTCCACTTCCTTTATCTTCATCTCCCAGGGTATGCACTGAGTTTTAAAATTTTCAAAGTCTCTCTTGAATTTCACCCATTTCTGAAACAAGACAACATTGCAGTGAGCAATGAGAGATGTGAAAAGGGGGTCTTCTCTGAAGCAGGGCTTTCTAATATCAGAGTTTAGTAGCATGGTTAGGTGAGGGTGTAAAGCCCAAAGCAGGAACTCTGGTCTGGGTCTTATCTTTTGGGCTATTTGAGAAACTCACTTCAATCCAAAATCTCCCCATGCCCAAGAGCTCACACTTATGATTTGAGTTTTAAGAATTTTAACCTTTCCAGGCTTTTGGAAATCTGCAGTTGTGCTATGGATTCATCAGATTATACAGGGGTGGTAAATTCAGACCTGGCTCTGGATTGAAAGAATTGGTTCAGAATAAACTCTATTTAAAACAAAATTTAATTTGATAAAACTCTGAGCTGGAATCTTTCCTCACCAGGCCAGCAGCTAAACTCCCACTGATTTCATAATCTCAAGTCTGGCTCCATTTTGCACTTCTCAATATAATCTCCATGACAACATGCAACTTGGCTACCAACTTCAGTCTCAAAACACAGCCATCATTCTCCCTATTATCTCCTTGTCACTGGAGAAGATGTAATTTTACAGGACTAAGGGTAGTGCAATAGTTTGGCAGAGCCTCTTTCCCCTTTAGGGATACCTCTTCTCACAGCTCAAGGTTTTGGAGATCACAACCAGAAAGCCATGGTTTTCCCTGCTCCTGAAAACCCTCCCTTGCTTCAGGAAAGGTCACAATGAGGTTCAGTTTGGGGTAAATTTCCCCCTGTTCTTTCTGCAATAGTCATATATTTGAAGTCAGCTACTATTTTTTTGAATGTGGGTAGGAACCTTTATTCTGATTTCCTTGTGCTGCTTTTGCCAAAGAGAGGTCAATAAACCTAAAAATGTGCTAAATACGTAATTGAGTATCCAAGCCTTTCCCTGACATCACTGTAGCACTCACCTTCGCCATCATCATCTTATATGCATACAACTTTTTGCCCTTTCCTTTTCCCAGAGCTCCTTCAAACTTCTCTACGAAATCTTGTGCCTCCCTAATTGGAAAACAAACAAGCAGGTTATTAAAATAGTAAGGGGGTCCTTAACTTTTCACCCCTGCCTGCACCAGTGGCAATGAAGCAACAAAGATGGGAGCTTGGTGTCTCTCCTTACCTGCTCTCTGCTCTCTGCCATGTAGAGCTCAGACACCCACCCAGGTCCCCAAAGCTCTCATGTTCATGTAGAGATGTGCCCCACATCTTGCTCCATACTTCTCCTTGGGTGCAAACTAAAAGCCTGCCCACTTCTCTAGCTGCAGAGCCCTCCCAGCCTGAATGCTTGTTATAATTTCTCTCTCCTGATGCATTGGTCAAGAAGAAAATAACATTGCCTAGTGAAATAAGCTCCAAGAGGATGCAGAATTTCCCTCCATGAACACCTCCCCCGATAAGTATCAGAGATGTGAAAACCCCCCAAGGGAATAATCTCAGTGCCAAAGGAATGAGTGTACACTAGCCAGGAGTAAAATCAAGCTGCAAAATGAAATTAGTTTTACAACAGGATTTCTAAGGGAAATAGAGAAAGTAGTCTAGGTAGATGCTGTTATGCTAAGTATGCTTAGCTCATGAATAAAATTATATTGTATATTGGCCTTGCCAATGAGAAGAGATTAAATTTCAGGAGCTGGGAGGTTTTTTGCCATCCTAAGCCTGTGGGAAAGACAAACTTCCACTTGGCATAAATAGCTGGCTAGTTCAGCCTGTAGTCTTAGGAAAATCACCTGTGACTTCATTTGAAACCCTAAAGTGAGATTTCTAAGTCTTGAACATATTGTTTTGCTCTCTTTGTGTTTTACACCCCTCATCTGGGCTACTAATTTCTTGTCTCAGGGTTGAGTTTATGCAACCAAAATTAACTAATGAATGTACAGCATGCTGAGAGCCTTTCTGGAGACCCCTGCACAAGCAATGCAAAAGTTTTGTTTAGGTTCATTAGTAGGTAGTAATGACTGCTATAATTCAGGAATAAGATGAAGCTATGGAGGTACATTATCAAACATGATCCTAAGTAGAATTGAATCAGGATCCTACACCACAGGGAAAAAGTGCATCAGGAATAACTGCTTTGCTCTTTTTTTTTTTTTCTTTTCTTGAAAAAATTTGGAATTTTAGGGTGGTAAGAATTTATTTGTTACGAGCTCAGGCTCATAGCATGCCTGTAAGGTGGAAAAGCTGCTTTAATACAGTTTCCCTATTATAGATCTTTACCCAGATTTTCAGAAGTAATTGTCAGAGTTCGCAATTTCTGATTTTACTGGAAGATGGAAGAGGTCTTGGGCTTCAGGGCATAAAAGAGAGGAGCAGAGACACATGGTGAATGCCAGCCTTGACAGCACAGTCCCTGCAGCTCTGAGCAACCTCTCAGCAAACACAGAGCAGGGGCATCACCACTCGCTGTAGGTCTGTGCATGCTTTGAAATGCTGTTTTGAAATCCCTCCTGATAGAAAGGGGTTTCAGAGGATCCTTAACCAGTAGAGCTGGGAGCTGAATCATTGCCCCAGTATGGGAATGGCTTGTTATGAGTCATTCCCTGTTGACCCATTGGTTTTGATTTCCCTGGTCTGCCCTGATCCACTGTCCCCCATTGCCCTGCACTAAGGGGTCTCTGCTGCTGCCTGAGCTGTTCCCACCTTCATCAGGGGCTGTGTGGCAGAATTATCTTTGCCCCATAAACCTCTGCAATTAACACAGCATTTTTTCCAAGCATCCCCATCTCAGGGCTGTGCAGTAACATGGCACTGTGTTGCTCTGATTTCTGTCTGACAAAAGACATGAATAAGCAAGCCAGGGTACGGAGTTTGCTTTAACAAGTAGCCTGACAGTAGTGAGTCATTTGGTTTTAAATACGAGGGTAGGATGACCTGGCCATGGGTATCAGTTGAACAGATTTGCACTTTGTCAGTTCTTTGGTTACAGAGGCTGAAAATCAGATTCCACATTTTAACTCTGATCGTTTGAACTCAGACACACCGGCCAGGTTCTGCCAGTCACTTTTCCTGATACTGGGGTATTACAGGAGCAGCAAATATGTAATTTCAAGGAAAGACAAAGTGCATCTGACAACACACAACACACAAGCCAGGAGAGACCTCAGGAGTGGGAGTACCCATTTTGATGGGTACCTGAGCACCGAGAGCTTCTTCACCATCCTCCAGGGCTTGTTCCTCATGGTGGAAATCAGTTTTTTCTTTTGCTCCACCTGCTCCTTCAGCATCGCGAGCTCTTCCTCTGACAGTGACTCCTCGTCAGATGAGTTGGAGGAAGCAGAAGAAGTACTGGAAGACACACAAAACAAAGGACACAGAAAAACTTACAGGGGTTAGAGGGAAGGCCTTGCTTGGGGTAGGCAGAGTGCAGCTGGCCCTGGGGATCCTACTCCAGTCTGGGTACAGTGCCTCAACATCCCCTGGCTCAGTGCCATGCCAGTGCCCTTCGCACTCAGAGCAGGGCTGTTTCCTGCCAGGATGATGAGGAGGCATTAGAATTCACTCAGTGTCATGCTTTGGAGTACACTTCAGCTATAGAAGCATTGCCTACAGCTACCAGGGCTACAGCTGGCTCCAGAGAAATGGTTTTCATACCTTCAAAACAAAATGGGAGATATGGGGAGAAGTCGAAGGTTGGGACAACCAAGATTTGGAAGGGGAAGAGACATGAAAACACAGGGGATCCATTTTAACTGGAATGTTTCCATAAACAAACCAAAAAACCTTGTCTAGACTCAAATTCTCAAGGTACCTTCTTTAGGCATGCTTTTCTACCCCTGGCTGTGGGTACTACGACTCCACTACATGCATAGACCTGATCCTGGCTGAGAAATACTAATGGCTTGGAAACATTTAGTATTGTGTGGCATTTTAAACTGTTTTCCACTGCTGTGTCTCTTTTAGGAGAGCAGGAACTTACTTGCAGTCTATTGGTTTTGCCATTCTGATCCATATGCCACTGGCATGTCAGTATAGCTGCAAGTCCGAGCAAGGCACCATAGTCAGGGATTGTTTAATTACCTGTTTTTCCTGTCTTTCTTCTGTTTGTTCTCCCCCTCCTTCCCTCTCTTGGTTGTTTTCTTTTCTTTGTTTTCTGATTCCTTTTGATCTTTGGTCGGAGCCGTTTTACCTCTGTCTTTCTTCCGGCTTCCTTCCTCTCTTGCCTTTTTTCCATCTCTGTTTTTCCTTTGGTAGTTTTTTCTCCTAGAAGCTCTGTTTTGTTGGCTGCCACTGTCTTCCTCTTTGCTCTCATTTTCTTCTCTGTCTTCTTTGTCTTCTTCTTCTTCTTTGTCTTCTTTTTCTTCTTTCTCTTCTTTCTCTTCTTTGTCTTTCCCTTGCTTTTTGCTTTGAAGTCTGCTTGCTCTGCCAGTTTCCCTGAGGGGTTGTTTGTTAGTTGTCTTGTCCTTTACTTCATCTTCTGCAAGTGATAAAAGACAATTACATTGGGAAATCCATGCTGGCAGAATAAAGATTCATCAGAAAAGCATGGGCAGCCAGGACACCTGACTCACACCCTGGCAAATTCAAAGAGCATGTGCCTGTTGATCTCGATGGGTTTTGTGTTATGCCCTGTCCAAGAACCAGGTGTAACTCTTTGGTCGTGCAACTCCCATTTAAGACAGTGCAATTGAGCACATCAGTGACTTGTATGTGACCATAAGAAAACTGGAAATTAGTTACAAATGCAAAAGCCCATCCATCAGACAGCACAGACAGAGATCTCTCTGACCTGTAAACACGCCAGAACAAAGGAAACAGAAATTGCAGTCTGTTACACAATGTGTAGTTTGCTTGTTGATGTGATGTCCTTGAAAGATGTTTACTTTTCAAGGCTGGGAATGGAGTTCTTCTATTTATAGAGAGAAAAGGTACGGCACAGGCAGTATCCGGTTTTGTTTCTTGGAGTTTTCTTTTATATTGGATGGTCTGCATTCAGAGAAGAAAAATACCAGGTAGTTTCTGAGAAATCTTTCATTCTTACTGGCATTGCAAACTAAAATATCTTCTTTCCAGAAGTGCTTCCAGCTTAAAGGATTGAAATGGAGCATGATTTAACTACAGAATATTATGGAAAAGGAAAAAAACAACATTCAAAACCCCCCAAGTTTCTCCACCTCTTTCACTACCAAGTCTATTAAAATCAATAGAAAGTTTTCCAGAGTAATCTGGCTTCCAATTTTCCAAAATTTCTAGCTGAAGAAAAGAGTTGGAGATACTGTCACAGAAGAAGAATATTGTGCTGGAATGGGATCCAGAGTGTAAAATGAGGAGCCTAAAAGGGGAGAAAAACAGAAGCAAAAAAGAATTTGAGCTTTTGCATTTTTGGTTTGGTGAAAAGCTAGAAATTAATAACAAGCTGATAGTTTCTGCTTGTTAGTGGCAAAAAATTAGTAGGCAGTGGCTGTCACATTTGATGCTGGAAACGAGAAGAAGCTTCCAACTATTTCTCAGGAGCCATTAGGAAGGTTTCAGTTATTATGTAATTGTCAATCTAAACTGAATTTTGGTCAATCATCTAGGTCAAAGGACCACCTCCTCTCTTTGGGAAAATGTTCATTTTGGATAGCTAATGATCTAATATTTTTCTTATTTGCAACCTATCAAGTGTTAGGTTAAATGTGAAGCATTTATTTGTTACCGTTGTCTTACTGCCTCTTTTGCCTATATGGAAAAGGTGGATATGATTTTTTTTTTTTTAAATGAAATCCCAGTAGTTTGCTGTTTACTTTCTCATATTCTGTGAGTAATACAGACACAATTGTGAACCATTTTTGCAGTAACAGCGACATTTGTATCACCTATCCAGTGCTGGCATGGTCTTACCTCTTAGTTCTCTTTCTTTAGTTATAGTATACATGCAGAGTTAAAGGCGTTTTTAGTCCTGTCATGGCCTTTTCCTGATTTCCCTCACAGTCATAAGTCTCCCTTCAATCCATTTTCATTATTTTCTTCTTGTGCCTATGATTAATCAAGATCCCAGTGTATTACGGTGTAAGCAAGCATTACAGGGAGGGCAAGCAGGACCTCAGTATAGCACAAAGCAGTCCCAGCCCTGCACAGGGTGGTGCTTTACTGCAGTGCCTGATTTACTAGGGGCTGACTCCCAAGTGATGTGGGCTCTGACAGCCTCCCACTCTGGGAACATGGATAAAAGAGGACAGAATGCTTAAGAATGGTGGTATACATATCACTATTGTAAGTCAAACCTCCAGGGAAAAATCTGCTTGCCTGCAAGTAGCTCGTGAAAGAGCTCGTGTCGTAGAGCAAGTCACAAGTCAGAGAGAAAAAGAAAAGGTATCACCTCTTGTATTTCAAACAAGACCACATTTGTTAATCTCTACATTACCTTCTACCTACCTTCACTCTCTGTGTCAGTTTCAACTTGTCCGTCAAACTCTATTCCAGCTGCAAAACAAAGAACAAAGAGTAATTGCATTTGTTGCTGGAATTTACACATGTGATGCTTTACACAGCTAACCTTTAAGTGCCAGCTGAGCTTGGCAGAACGTCCCTTATTGATTATACATTATATTCTTTCCCTACAGCGATGCTCTTAATATTTACTTCAGTCTGGCAGACTGACAAAAGCTCCCTGCCCAAGCAAACTGAAATTGTATGATTTTTGAGAGACGCAAAATAGTGTGCTCGGGAAGCCCCAAGAGGTTTAGTCAAGTATTAGGCAGCATGCAAACTGAAATAATCTCACAGTGATACCAACCATCTTCCAGGATGACCTGTAGAGCACTTTTCTTTTTCTTCCCCATGGCAGCCTCCCGTCTATCGCACAGACACCGTAGCCGCTACGCTGCATACACACCCCAGTCATACACAGGTTACTCTCTCTTCCAGTGCCCATGTGCTTGTCTCCTCGGCATTGCAGACAGACGGGCCTGTCCAGCTGTCAGCGACCTCTTGCTCATGAGCCATGAGAACAGGGAGGGGTGGGAGAGGCAGGAAAAAACCTGGGCTCTGCCTCAGCCCACCCAAACACTTTCCCTTCTTCTCCCTTCTCCCTGTGAAAAAAGCACCTGTTGGCATTACATTGCATTTCATTATTTAAACATGAAGGAAAGCCCTTTGGTGGGTATTTGGTGGTGTCGTATGAAACACAGAGACAAGTCACGTCTGGTTCTGACATAAGCATGTGGCTGGAGGCTTTCAAAGGATCAATTTTCTTAATGCCATATTCTTTACTGACCTGAGTCAATCTGTGTAACTCCGTTAGTCATTCTCCTGCATCTTATTAAATCTCTCAGCCAGTGCACCTTGGGACACAGCTGTGGGTCACCTTTTGTCCTACATGTGTGTCCCTTGGAGGGGACTCATGAGCTAATAGATGCAGCAAGGAGTCAGGAGTCAGGATACGAGGATCTCTCTTTCCTTTGCTCCTCTATTCTCTGTGACCTTTGCATACTCATTGCACTTGCTGGTAAAATAGGATAGATTTTCCTTCTAGGTGCTCTGAGGCTTAATTAATTAATGTGAGACCCTCATTTGGAAGGTCCTTTAGTACCACAAAGTATTGTATTGCATGCTGCAGCTTGCTGTTTTTCAGTGGGCCAAGAATAGGTTTGTCTGAGCGGTCTCCAGAGTAAAACCTGCACCGTCTGCCTCAGCTGTAGCGTCCTCAGAGGGCAAACCTAAGGGGTTTCTCTTGGTTTCCCAAAGGGAGAGCTTACCCTCACACCATCTGCAGCACACACGTGCTGCAGACCCTTGGCTTGCACAGGTGTCCCTCGAGGACCTGGCATAATGACTTTTTTCCAGAGATTAACAGGGAGAGTGTTAATTCCTTCCTTTCCTCCCAAAAGAGAGGCATGTTGTGGAGATCAGCTTGAAGCTGCCACTGCCACTGGCGCATGCTGATGACTCCGGCTTTGGATCAGGTGTAGTGACTGAGGAGGTGCCAGCCTGAACCTCTCTCTGCTGCTTTTTGCTCACTGAATTTGGGTCCAAGGGCACCTTTCAAGTATTTTAAGTCCAATCCCATGGATTGTTTGATCTATGTTTGACTTTAGCTCAGCTCTCCTGAGCTTAATACATAATGTATGGTATGTGTCCATACATTATTAACAACTCTAACCCTACAAGTTCATTGCACAGGGCATTTTCACTGTGTGTTCCCTACACCAGTGAGCTTGACTGGGTCTGAAGACAGTGATGGTGCCTTTTGAAGGTCTTCCCAGTGAATGAGTTTCACCTGTAGCTCTATATGTTGATGTGGTTTGTTTCCAGTGTGATGGCTAGGTCATTGAATTAATACTGCTCGAGGAAAAAAGGAGAAATTTCCAGCTGCTGGAGGCTACTGGAACAGATTTTCTGCAGGATACTTCAGTTGCCTCAGTCCCAAGCATCTCTTTCCCAAACAGAGGATCTAGGGACCTTCTAGTTAAATGAAGATCAAGTTTCTGAAGAATCTTGTGGCAGGAGGCAAAAGGGCTGTGGATGGTCATCACACCCCACCCTCTACCCCTCCAATACTGTACTCAGTGATAACACTGCTTCTGCTTCATGGAATCACAGAATGGTTTGGGCAAGAAGTGACCTTTAAAGGCCATCTGTTCCAACTCCACTGCATGAGCAGGGACATCTTCGACGAGACCAGGTCACTCAGAGACCTGTCCAACCTGACCTTGACTGTTCCCAGGCAGGAGGCATCCACCACCTCTCCAGGCAACCTGTGCCAGTGTTTTACCACCCGCATTGTCAAAAACCTTTCTCTGTACCCAAGCTAAATTGGCCCTCTTTTAGTTTAAAACCATTACCCTTTGTCCTTTCATGGACCTTACCCCTTCTTTCCACCAAGGCGTGCTCAGATGCTTTTTGCACGCTCAAGGTCTGCTTATGTGAGCATCTCTTTGGCAGAGTTGAGTGTCCTGGTTTCTACCCCACCAGAGAGCCACTGATTCACCCATAATCTGCACTGGAGTTGGGACAGCTGCAGGCTCCAAGCCTGCTTGTGCCACTTGCCATACCCATCGGTACCAAGTACATGATTTTGAAAAATGATGGGGACTGCAAGTTCATTTTACTACCAAAACGTGTGGCCAGGTAATACCTCTGTCTCCTGCCCTGAGCTGAAACACCTGCTCTTCGATTTCACAATGTGTTCACAGCAGTGGGGGCAAGGTGTGGTGTTTCCACAGCAGTCACAGAGGCCCTGGGCACCCCTTGCCACATGGAGGGATAAGACTGCTCTGCACTCCTCTCACAGTGGGAGTGACAGATGAGGGGTGCAAGTGTATGGGACAGAGCAGGAACAGAGGCTGGTTTACATAGTTCCCATGAAGCACCACATCAGTATGGATGAGCATACTTGCAATAAGCTCTGCTTGGTTGTTGCTTTGCTCCCCTGTACCTATACTGCCAAAGATAGTAGGACTGGCCATGAAAAAACGATACTATTACAGGCTGGGTGGCAGCATTTCACTCTTGCACTCACCTTTATTTTTCATGCTTCTGGCTCCATTGGACTCCATCCCATGGAGAGGAGGGAGCATGGCAATTATTTCCTAATGAAGAGTGTTATTAAAGTGTCTGCCCAAGAACTTACCCCTAAGGAGAAATCCCTACATTATCTTTCCAACTCAGCCTGTGGTGTAACAGACCCTTTGCATATGATATGCTGCTCCCTTGCCTCAGAGTCTCAAGAGAAATAAATAACCTACTCCATCCGATTCTGTCTGACTCCTCTGGAAGTGATGGTCCCCCTGAGGCTGATGTGAAGTCACACAAGCATGATGAGAAACCTTGGAATCCTGATTCTTTGTTGTACATGTCCTTCGGGGAACATGTGGCAGACTTGCAGAGCACCATCACTTTTGGGGTGGACCAGGTAGTGCTAGAGGCTGTGATGCAGAGAAAGGCTGGGCAGCAGAGCCTGGGGAGGAGAGGAGTGGGATTCACTGCAACAAAGTGGTGTCATGAAAGCTGAGACCAAGAAAAAGTGCAAAAGGGCTAGGTTGTCTTGCCAGCCTTGCTTGCCTTGTTTTTTGGTAAGTGCAGAGAAGTCTGTAACTTCCCCCCACAATCAGGCTGGTGGAGATCTTGCCGTACCTCTGGGCTGGTTTTGCCTGTGTGATAGTCTGCTTGTAGTTTGTGGACCCTGAATAGCATTGGCCAAAGAAGAAAAGATATTGAAACATTGAATTACTCATGAGGAAAAAAATTTTTGGTGGGATATTCTGCAAAATGCTGTGTGTGAAGTAAGAAAAATGTACTTCGCATTCTTTTGACACCTGTCTTTGATGGCAGAAGTGCTCCATTAAAGGAAAAATATACACAAAAATGTTACAGCAAGACCCCAGCATGGCAGGCCTGGGAGAGCAGTAAGGCATCTCATGGGCTGCGAGGGGGGGGGCACACGAGGACTTTCCATGTCTCTGTGTGTGTCCATCAAACAGATGACAGGTCCGTGCAGGGCTCACCAGAACTTGCATAGTCATACAATGAGGAATTCATCAGCAGTTCTTCAGCACCAAGCACACCACCATCCTCAGTTTATGAGCCTGATTTCCCTAAGAGGATAAAGTGTCTTGCGGGGCTTAGGATTTCTTAGGATTATAGATTGGGGGGAGGAGATTAATGGATGAGTTTTTTACCTCTTGAGTTATTCCACACAAGGTGTGAATAAGTAATGCACAGCCACAAATCCAACTATTACTTATGTAAATGTCATGTGTATGCAATTTATGGAGTTGTAGCACAAATATATTTTAGTGTACTATTTATTATTTTTCTCCTCACACTGATGATGACTGACACTGTATAATTTGGCAGTTTTAGCATAGGAGGACATTGGGTGTCCCACACACGTTCAAGTGTTAAATAAAAACCAGTTGTGTTATGGAGAGAGGGTAACTGAATCCTGGAAGCACATACAACATACTTGTAAATGCTTAATGAGCTAGTGTTTCTCCCTTTCTTGCTTTCTGATTAACATAGGGCTTTAGCTAATTAATCCACGGATTACATTTATTCAATATTCATCTCATCTATAAGTAATCTTTACTTTAGAGGGTTTTCAAGCAATAATATTAATACCTGACCTGTGTGTGGATATTTTGATGAGGGCTTAAATCTTGTGAATTGCCAGAGCCAACTTTAATGCTATATTTGAGAGAGACATTTAAAAGTGAGAGATCACTTCCAAACGCTTACTTGGTTCTGTTGAACTGTTAAAGAAAATGAAATTATTTTTAAAAACCCAAACCAACCATAATCATGTTTTCCAAGGTCTCTCAGGCATGCTTCGTAAAACTGGATTCAGCTCGGCTGTGATCCAGCCTGACTTTTGACCATATCAGAGTTTAACTTCACAAAAACAAATTTCTTACAAAACCATGAAAATCCACCAGGGCTACATGTTAACCTGAGCATATATCTATGCAGAGGTCATCCTTGTCCTCACGTGATCTCTGCAATGCTGTAATTTTATGCTGTACTTCGGTACCAGGATCTGGAGTGAACTCTGACAGAGCAGCATGGAAATGCTCAGTAAGTAAGGGCTCACTTGTGGCATTGACTGCAAACACATGGGAAGAAAGCCTCATTATCTTGACATAATCTGGGAAAGAAATTTTTCAGCTCTTTGCAGACTTTGAAAACAACCCTCCGACTCCTGCAGAGAATGGTAGGGTTAAATGGTGTTGGGGATGCTCAAGTCAGTGCCTTATTGTCTTGTGCTTTGCCCATGAAAATGACTTTTATCTGTGCAATCCCAGCCCAGGGTGTGAAGCAGAAGGTCCTCAGGGACATAACTATTGCTTTTTTATTACTTTAGGTCCTCAGGGACATAACTATTGCTTTTTTATCACTTTTCTGCTGATATTTCATAACCTCAAGACACAGTCGGGAATTTGCTGTGAAGGAACACAACAAGCTCTGTTAGCCATTAGCCTCTTTTAGCTGAAGAACTGTCACAGAACTGCTAGTTCAGGTGTCCTGCCAGGAATAATTAAACCAAAACAGGGAGAGGATGTGCACCGGCAGGTCCTGGCGGTGTGCTGCCTCAGAGAGATATCTTGGAATGTCAGATCAATCATAGGACAGAGCACCTCAGTCTTCCATAGTCTTCCACTGATAGTGTGTGTTGCCCCTGTATCATCCCTCCTCATTGCTGACATTTATGGGGACAGGCTTTGAGGAGAACAGGCTCCTGTTCATCCAAAAAATGGCATGCATTATGATCCTTTGAACCTGGCACTGCATGAGTAACTAAGTGGCATTGGAAAAACTGTTCTGATTTCTAACCAGATACAGACACCCCTACCCAACTCCCACACTCCTTTTAGGGAATGGAGGCAACACAAGATTTTTGCCAACGCATTACCCCACTTATGCAGAGTAAATTAAATCCAAAAATGAAGTTCTCGTGAAGTTTCCAAGGACAAGAACAGAAAATTATTAAAACAACAAACTTCTGGACTAATCTAAAGTATGAAATGAGTCAACACACTCATGCAGGACTTAAATGGAGAATGATTCTTTCATTAAGGATTTATATGAAAAGACTTGTCACTTAGAGAATGTATGTGCAAAACCAAGAAGAGACCATGTTTTTTGCTCAGATTCTGAGGTAGGAGGGGTTTTTTTTTGAGGAACATTTTTGCCTGGCTCCTTTCCTACCTTATACTCCTGCTATTATGGAGGAAAATTTCAGCATGATCTCCTCAGCTTTGTAGGAGGTGCCTGAAAGGACATAAATGAAGGTCACAGCATGGTAAGATCCCGAGAAGAACACCCTTCACAGGAGTTGATCCTTTTATGTTGACTCCTGTCCAGCCCCTCCAGACATGGAGGGGTTGCTGCTGCTGGATTTCCCCTTCTTTTGTCCTGGATCTGAGATGATTTCTGTGGGTGTTCTGGTTTGGCCAAATTTAGAAATATATCCTCTGAGAGAAAGCACAACCACCCCTCCCCCACCAGGTTCGGGAAAAAAAATAAATTTTCCTCGAAGGAAAGTGAAGAAGATAAAACTATTTATTTAACAAACACACGGGAAAGGAAAATAATGTTAAATGGTAAAATCTTTCTCTGTAGAGGAAAAACCTGGGAAAGCGTTAGAGTCCTCCCTTTGGTCTCCTCGGAGCTGGGGCTTGGGCCAGGGCCAGGCCCTCTGTGCCCGGTGGAAAGTCCTCCTGATGTGCTCTGATGTTACAGCAATCAGGCAGTCCAGTAGAAAAGGGAGAAAATCCGGAATTCCAGAGAAGGAAAAGTTCAACTCTCAGCCTCTCTCCGGAGAATAAAGCAGCTGAACCACTGGCCAAAAAAACTGACCTGGGCGCAGCAAAACCGAATGCTTCCTCCCTCCCCTGCCCCAGTGGGGAAAGCCAATTGCTATCTCTGTGTGACCTTGAACAAGCTGCAAACTGCTTTGAAAAAGTTTTGCTCAGTTTTTTTCCTTCCCCCTCTCAGGCTCAGTTTAGAGGCATAGAAAGGCACAGGAATTAATTTCTGGGCATAGGCAGCGATATGGGATACACATCATAAGGTCACCCCAAGACAGTGAGGAAAAAAAAAAATCACTTTTTTTTCTAGAATCTCTTTGTCTGAAAAGCAACTTTTTTCTTTCTCTTTTATTTAGAAATCAGAGGCAAAGCTGCCTGACAATCCAGTCATGGCAGGAGGATCTTGCATGCTTTAACCTCTTCCTAAAAGCTCCCAGAGAAGCTCTGCTTTCATTTGCAGGAGCTAGACCCTCTGTTGCTACAAACCCTTAAAGTTTTAGTGACTTCCATGAAGATTTGACAGGTTACACCAGCCATGGGTTACTGCCAAATAGCCCTAGGGCTTCTGCTGGATCATAGGCTCAGAGATGCACAGGATTTTGAGGGATCTCCTCATAATGCTCTTTCAGAGTCAGATGGTCCCTGTGAAGGTTCCTGCGTGTGTCAGAAAAGAAGAGGTAGCAGGGTGACTGGAAGCCAGAACTAGTATCTCTGTTTAAATGATGTCGAGGCCCTGTACAAGGTTGATTTATACTGGATAAAAAAGTCCAAACCCACAAGCTTTTGTGCCATTGTTGGAAATATAAAGCCATATTAATGGAATATTTTGGATTATTTTTTTTATTAGGTTTTCCAGATAAGTTTTTAAAAATAATAAATTGCAGCATCATGATGGAGGACAGAAGTCACATAATATGAGAGGTAGCTGAGATAAAAAAAGGCCAGTTTATTTGGGGAAGAGGACTGCAGTGATCTGGCATCCTAAGGGATTCTTTTAGTACATTTATGTCATGCTACCGTAACCTGCTTCCTCCTTTTCCTCAGTGTCACTGTGATGAACAGTTGTGGTGTACAGATGCTGCTCACAAGAACTGTATCCCTCTTCTGCCCCTATGAAAGCAGGATTGCTAGCCTGTAACCTGCTCCCGGTGTATTCCCAGCTAGCCGAGACCTGGACCAGCTCAAGAGTGATGTGCAACCAAAATGAGTTTCAGCCCACGGACGGTTTCTGCATAGGCAGGGAGAGGTGAGATGAGGTGTCAAGGGAAGGGAGAGCATTCAAGGCGTCCGTCTTGTGCAAGGTGGGCTCGAAAAAAGCGGGGGAAGAGAAGCGGGTGTCTCCCAGGCTCTAATGGCCGAGGGATGGACGGCTGGGGGCTGCTCCACGCAGCGGAGGTGAGCGAGCCCAGCTGGGCGCAATGGGACCTCCCTCTTGCGGCAGCCCCTCTGCATAGCAAATTCTCCGCTTCAGCTGATTTACCGCCTCTTCTGGCAGAGGCAGCGCACTTGGGAAACGAAAGGGGGCTTGCCCTGTCTGAAACTGGCATTCCTTTTTTTTTTTCCTAGCATGCTAACGAGGCGACAGCCAAAGGATTTCCCACCTCAACTTCATCTGTATTAAAACCTAAAACTGCTATCTTCTGCTCTCTTAGGCAGAATAGGAGCTACAGCCCCAAAAATCAGAAAAGAAGCAAAGAAAGAGAGAGGGATTTGAGGGCTTAAACTTTCATTTATCCTAAATGATTGACGTGCCTGGCCATTTGTAATATTAATTTCATATTGTGTAAATCTGTAATAGAAGAATTTTTATATTCTGTCTTTTTATTTTTAGTTTTATTTTCTTTTAAGAACTATTATTAAACATCTTGCTACTGAAGGATCTGTTTCCTTTCTTTTTAAAAGTTTTTTTAAAATTTGTGTTCCCTGTACTTAACAGAATAGAGATGGAGCTGGAATGACTGCTTTGTTAACAAAAGCAGATCAGAAAAATCTCTTAGGACTATTAACCTGAAGAGTTTTCAAAACACAAATATGTGTAGGAAGAGCCCCAAACTACTGGGGGAGGGGCTGGAAGAAAATAAACTTCCAGCACGGTGGGTTGATGAGGCATCCATCACAGCTGAGCTCAGCAAGTCTGCTAGTCTGCACAGGAGGGCTGAGCCTGGGATCCGAGGTCAGTAATTCAGCATAATAATAGACAAGTATTTAGAGATCGGGGTAAGGCTATGCAAGTGTGTAGGGATTTGTTTTCAAGCAGCTAAGTAATTCACCTGACTGCAGCCCTGCCATGTAAATACTTTATGTTAGGCATGGTTTCACAAACTTGGTCAGTCTGAGTCTCTGATGGCACACAAGGTGAGAAATGATATCTCACTGATTTCTGGTGTAATTCTATTGATACTGGAAAGATCTCTTTTAGATGTACCTGAAGCCCTTGCTGAAGAAAAATTCTGGGTTGTCTCTCTAAATTATTCCAAATTGCTTTTATGAAGTCTCATTTTTAAATGTGTTACCAATACACTTTAGTGTCAAATCTTAAGGCAACAGGCCAGCATGTCTTCAGAAAAATCTTGTTAGATTCTCATTCATAGAAAAATATTCCTTAAATTCAGCAGAAACATTTGTTGTTTAGTCTCATGAACAAATTAAATTTCTAGTAAGTAGTAAAGGAAGAAAATCCCAAGTTAGATGCTTTAAAAGTGTTAATTATTCCCATGCTTATTATTAAAATGTCTGTGTCTTATTAAGTAGTGACTAATAAAAATATAATGTTAAAGGTCTGTCCTTTGCTAGCCTGGAGTGTATGGCAGATATAATTGGCTTATGAGAAGCTATAGTTTTTATCTGGGGTTTATCCAAAGTCACTGTGTATCTGCTGGTGCATTTAATCCCTTTAGATGGTTTGTGAGAAGCTCCCTTTGTGTAGAGAAGTAAGAAGAGGGTAACTTGTTCCTATTATTAATAATGTGTATGTAGCTATGTATTTGTGATCATGTGTGCTGAAACTTCACAGCCAGCATTAATACAGTGCATATTGTAATTAATATAATGTATAATGTAAAACATATCTGCATGCCTCTCCTACTGCATGGTCATGTGTTTATATGCTTCACTTTCATATTCTTTTGAGTTTCCAAAATATGTATTGCCTTCATCTTCTGGAAGATTCAGGTTTTGGGTTGGGTAAGTCAAGTGTTAAAACGAAAGCTGAGCCGGTATGGATGAGGCTTCCAGTATCACAATGAAACGGGATTTTTTGAGAAGCTTTTAAATAAATGTTGAATGCAGGTGTGTGCAAGCAACATTTTCCATCATCTTGATCTGTGTTATCATTTGGGCCAATTCATGATCTTCTGGAAGCTGAAACAGGCTGGCTTTAGGCTGGGGAAACAGTTTCTGGCAAACTCGTAAGAAATTCTGTGATGTTCACTGGACAGAGCAGCCTGAGTGTTATTGCTGAGCCACTGCTGCTAAGCTGGGCTCATGTGGTAGTGTAACAAGGGGAAGTTTAGCCTGATGCTTTAAGTTTTATCAAGTACATGGTCACTGGCTCAGTTTTTTGGGCACTTCTCTGATCAGAGACTTTTAATACAGAATTTGTTAAGTCACCCTTAAGTGAGTTTGAGATCAGGCGAACCGCATTGCCATGAAGATCCAAATGAGAGGGTTTGAAAGATAGGTTATTTAAACAAGACAAACCCCTGTTGATTAAAATATTAATCTTGTGTGTGGAGTGCAGAATGGATTTTGGGTTATGTTTTTGCTTTAACTGCATTGGCCTGCTCCTGAAGCAATTTGTTAGCAAGTGCTCCTTTACAGTGTCACTACACACTCATGCTTTTTGACTTAATAACCTGCCTTCTGGTTTGTAGTTGCTTGCTATGACTGCAGGACTCTTGTCAAAATCAGTACTAACTTGCTCTAGCCATTGAAGAGAGAGATTAAACTGTATTTATCAAGACCAAATAGACAGTCCTAAGAAACCCAGTCCTAACTCCTCTTGGACCCTGTTTTGAGCAAGGGGTTGAACTTGAGACATCCTGAGTTGTCCTTTCAGCCTGAACAATCTTACTTTAAAATATCATGCACTTGTGCAATAATGGGAACTGTTCTGTAGGGCATGAATGAGGGGCTGCTAATATAGACTATATAATCTAAACCTTTAATTTGAGCTAGAGTTCTTAATCCCTCCTTTTCCTTAAAAAAAGGATGCAGGGATTCCACTTGTGTGACAGAGAGAAATGCTGACTACACCTTCTGTTTCTAGCTTGAAACCTATTCCTGTTTCACCAGAGCATCAGACTGTTTTCTTTGGCTTTATAGGAATTTGAAGTGTTTTCTCTAAAATTCATACCTTTATGAATATAAAAAAGACGTGAAAGGCCTTCATTTTGACCCGCTAAAGGTCAAACAAAGGTCTTCAGCTTTGGGCTTCTAATTTTCAGATTTGTGCTCTACCCACATTTACTTTCAGGTTTTGTGTCTCGCCTTGGGTTTCATGAACATGTGTTCCTCCTGCTAGAGATTTCTAAGTAGGGCCAAATTCCTGTTTTTATTAAACTCTAGTTCCTAAAACCATTATTAAGACTTTTCCCTGCTGAATAGGCAGGGTGAGAATGCAAAGTGGGTAGAGCAAAAATTTCATTTGGAAACACCAATATTATCAATCTCTGACCATGGCTAGAGAGGTGTCTGGAGAAGTGAATGTGGAAGCATCATCTCAGGGCCAGGAGCTCCACTGACTCCCAGCACCTTGTTGAGGGACACCATCTTCTGTGAGAACAGCGCTGACCAAAAGGAGATGGTATGGTAGAGTGAACTAAAAATGCAAATGCCTCGGGCATGTTGTCACTCCTGACTGTATCCTGGGTGGGTTGAGTGTAGGTGGAGATGAGAAACAGCCAATGAATCCCTCCTTGTCCTTAGGTAGATGATGTATTTGAAGATTTCCGCAGCTCAGTGCCCAAGAGGGCAAGCTATTGCCCTCTCAACCAAGACATATCTAGATGAAACAAAAAGTAATTCTATGTGCTTATTTGAGCAAAGTTATTCTGCTTTAAGATGATACTGACTATGATGCGTGGATCTGAGAAATACTTCAATACTTGACACACTGATGGCAGTGAACCAGTTCTGTGAGTTTTCACTTTTGACCCCTGCCTCCCCCAGATGCTCCAAACTAGTGCTGTCTCAAGAATTTATATATGACTTCTTCACACCATGTGGGTTTTGTTACACTGGGAGGTAGAGGAAGGATTCTTGCTGCTTTGTCAGAGAAATAGTGTCGTGTTACCGCACTCAGTGAAAACAACTTGGTAATTTACTGGGAATGAAATGTTGCTATTATAATAAAACATATAAATTATAAAAATTAGATTGCTCTGTCAAGAAACTCAGAGATTCAAGTGCCTATTTGAATATATATATATATGCAAATCTAATGGATGCAAGGCTATAAATGCAGAAGAGAGGGAATTATTACAGCAGTAGATTTGTGTAGTGATCAATTTATAAAAGTCAAACAGCCAAGGCATTTTTAAAGGAGAATTAAGATATCATTAACAGACAAGTAAGTTTTCAGACAAGATAAAAGGAAGGTAAACTCTGATATTTGCTAGATATAAGGAAGATATTTGTTTTCAAATCTTCAGGCCTCTCCAAAGTTGCTTGAATAGATTTGCACCTTAAAAAGCATCTCTGTCTGTCAGAAGGGCCCTCTCAAGTCCTTACAGATAAAATCCAACCTTTGCTTCACATAGCAAACTTCCTTGCTGCATTTATCACCACCAGCAGCTGTCAGGATGGAGTTCAGACTGCTCCTCTTAATTCCCTTGAGTTTCTTACTAGCTTGACTTGCTGGATCAATTTTTTTTTACTTCTCTCAATTTTGAGGCACACAAGCAGAGACAGCTATTCTAAAGAACACCAAAAAATTCTTCTTTATGATTTTTTTTGTGTATGATTTTAGCAGAGTGACTTCACAGACAAAAAATGCAAGTGTGAGAATTGGTAGCAGCGGTTGTAAGCACAATGAAGATCCTGTGTGAAATCAGAACAAGCTCTTGTGGATGATCTGTAAAAGGAAATTTTGAAAAGAATCTATTTCTAAATGTCAGTTTTGTGAAAGATGCCGGGCAGGATGAAGAGAAGATTGCTTTGAGGAAATAAGACACTTGACTTTAGGAATCTGTAAGCCATCACATTTTAATAAAAGGTACCTATTCTTATATTGACTAAGATAAGCCAGAGTTTTAATGTATGTAAGACTGAAGCAGAAGAACGCCAGTATATGCTCAGTCATAGAAGGTGAATTGAAGAACTACCCCTGGCAGTTAATGGCATGTTTGACCACAAGCAAATCCATCAATAACCAATGACAATTTACAATACCCATGCTACAAAAGCCTACACATCATATCACTGTACTGGAGTACAGGCAAAAATATGCTGGGGCACCTACTGGCCTCTCAGTACCACTTGGAGGAAATAAGCATATTATGGAGTATTATTTTGTTAATTTGCTCTCAAAAAAAAAGTTACATTACAGTGAAAGCAGTCATGAGAAAATACACCATCACAAGGAGTGCTGCAGTGAACTTCACAGTGAGCACAAAGCACTTGGAAATCCACAGTGTGAAGCATGAACACTAACAGTGACATGTACAGTAGTAGGGGTGCAAGGATGTCCTGTGGGCTGGCCAGAAACCTCTGGGCACTTTAAATTTTGCTTTTCATAGTGGTGGGACACATTGTCCTTTTATCTGAATTTATTTCTTCCTGACCTTCTTATCACAAGTTCTGGTACATGTATAACCCACTTGCTGTGATGTGACATGCTTTGGAAATTCTTCTCAAGAATCACAGAAATGCAAAACAGAAAGGTTATTCTTCTGAGTTCTTGCAGAGTCCCTGCTCTGCGAATATATACATATATATGTGTCTGTGTGTATATATATCTCTATTTCATTCATGTGGAAATAAGGTTGTGATTCATATATAAGGATGAGGACCTCAATGATGCCTAAAGGTTCACAAAGCATAAATCATCTTGCCATACTGAACAGCAGAAGATCATTACCATTCCTAATCAGTGTTAGAAACCTGGCCAGATCTGTGTCCAAAGACACCCATGCTGCCTCCCTTTGTTAGTTGTGCATTTCCCCAGACAGCTCTAGTTTAGAAATGCTGGCCAAAGCAGGGTTAGAGTAAATGTTAGTTTGAGGAAAGTCAGTGTTTTTAGGAGATGTCATTAGTAAATCACTGTCATGTGTACAAATCCACAGTTCAGCTAGGCCATTTTGCTAGCATTAGGGAAAACTGTGGTCAAGCTTCCCAGCCTGAATTTAAATATGGGGTAGCACAAAAAGAATCAGCTTTGGGTATGGTCTGGAAAAGTGGAGGTATTAGTTCTCTTGGTAAGCACTGTAATGCTACTGCAATATTTGCACACTTACAAGGATCCATAAATTAACTTCCCAGCACCATATGAAGCAGGGAATTCCCTTCATTCACCAGAACAAAGGAAAACTGATGATGTGTTTGCTGCCTTAACTGCGCTGTGGTACAGGATGAGGTGCAGGCTGTCTGGGCCACTGCAATGAGGATATGGGATTCTGCAAGCTGGCTGGGCAGAGCTAACTCTGGGTCATTGCTGTCACCTCTGATGTGGCCTGTGTCTGACTTCTGTCTTCTTTCAAGACAGTTAGCAAAAATGCACGCAGCCTTTTCTCTCTGGCTGCACTTTTTCTGGCTGATGTGTTGAATTTTAAACAAGCTATCTGGCTCTTCCTTCAGTTTACTGTGGAGGGAGTATTTGCTGCTTGACTATTGATGTGTTATTCTTAAAATGGAAAAGAAATAATTACAGTATCCAGTATTTCTAAATACATGCTGTCTAGCATGGCCTGTGAGGCACTTCCTTATTCTCAACAAAGAAAAAGAAAACCTCTGATTGTAGTTCAGTGCATTTAATGCAGGCACATCTCTTTCTCACAAGTTTCTATGTGGCACCTGAGGGTTAGAGAAAGAAAAGAGGAAATTATTGGAAAGACTCCTGCTGCATCCTGGTTTTCTTCCTTTGTTTTCCTCCCCAAATGTTTGAAAATTAGTATCATGGTTAATGGCCAGGCCCTCTGATCTCTAATTAGAGATACTGGTCAAAATAAGAGGCAAGATTTCCTGAAAAACAAAACTAACCTAAGTTAAGACTTCTTTCAGCCGCCAGCTGTTTTTCCTGTACCATGTATCTTGGTCCATCACTATACCTTGGAAAGACTAGATTTCTTTAAAATCCCACTTCATCCTTCTTATCCCAGCCATACAGACAGTATAGTCTGATCTAAACTGCTCTGTGAGGCCTCCATTGCTGCCATTGGTTCAGGTTGAGTTGTACTGGGGCAGGATCTGCCCCATGGCTGCAGGGATGTAGAAGAAAGATTGCAGGATGCTCATCTGCAATACGCAGATCTCCCATGGCCACTACCTGTTTCCTGGTCTTTGTCTGGATGCTGAGCTCAGGGCTAAGATATGGGCTGCTTGTGATGAAACATTCAAGGTCATGCACACCAAAGCAAGAAGTGCACATTTTGAAATGCAGTGTTGACTATGCAGAGGGACAAAACTGCCAAGGAACGCAATAGCATGAATTAAGTGTTAGCTCCTGATGTTGGAGAGTGATGGTCTGCAGGGAGCTTGCCCAGCTCAAGGGGGTCAATTTTTGACGTGATGCTGCTGGCACAGGACTGGAGGATTTTCGCAGAGGGAAGGAGGCAGCACAGAAGTCCCTCTGAATTTTTTTCCCTCCCTAACTTAGGTGGCTACAGACCCACCTCTTCTTGTTCTACCTGCATTTAAGCAGATGAGATCCATAATTATTCTCTTGAGTATTGCATAAATACTCATGGAGTGGTAATATCCCTCGTGTGTGGAGCCATATTGGCTGTGCCTGCAACTGGTCAGCTGGGTGGAAAATAAAAAATACAGCATCAGGTGGAAATGGATGGAAACTGGGAATTAGGGGGGAAAAAGGCTCTGAAAACCTGGAAAATCCTTTGAGAAGTGCTGGTGTGTTTGACATTACACAGCACTGGCCACATCAGTGCTCTGTGGGCAGTGCTTGCTTGTGGTAGCCTGGCTTTCTTGGGGCTTTTCATAGTCCCATAAAGGATACAGGCTTCTTATTAGCTAACAAAACATGCTGTATAGTTTAATTAGCTCCCTGGGAAGGGAAAATCCCCATGGATTTAATTTATGAGGAAACTCATGGGTTTAAAGAAACTCTGCAAACACCAACCATGTTTTTGGCTGGTCTCCTGACTTCCTCTTGCAGAGGATTTTGTTGTCCCTCTTACTGGCACTCCGTGCTGTCTCCCTGTGTTTTTCAATGTAAAGAAAGCAATGCTTTTACCTAATGTGTTTTTTTTTTCTTTTTTAATCAGCATTCTTGACTGAAGTTAGCAGAAGCCTCCACCTTTCTGCCCCACCGCCTTTGATTTGTGTATTGAGGAGGAGGCTGCTACCCTGCTGACTGGCACATCACTCACGATGCTGTGTGCTGATCTTCCTCCATGGGAATCCTTTCCTGAGAATCCTGCTCAAATCTTGAGCATCTGGCAAGAGATTATGGTTAACTGCTTTTTCAGCAGTTAAATCCAAAGTTGCCTGCCCCAAGGGACTCAGAAAAAGAAGAGAGCATCTGTTAATTTGTCTTGGGCTCTATTCCTGCCCCTTTATGGCAATCTGTTTCTTAATTATGAAGTGCAGTATCAAATATCCATCCCTCCCACACACACAGCATAGGAACCAAAGAGAGGTGTGTCCATCTGCACCATCCTGTTGCTTTTGCAGCTTGTGTCAGAAATCGCTCTTCAGTCTTGGATTTTCTGTGTTGCTCCTTGTAATCTGACCTCCGCTTTAGGGAAAGCATCAGAAGGTGTCTTATTTTCTGATCAATGGTTAAAAGTTGATTTCTTGGGGCATTCACTAATGCAGACACTTAGCTACTGTTTCACATTGCTTGTCTCTGAAATAGTTAATATCTATTAATCAGTTAGTATCTGGTATAGATTGAAAAAAATTTAATATTTCTGTAGAAACCCACATAAAACTAGCATAGGATGAATTTTAGAATTTTATAAATAGTTGCTGTGGGAATGGAAGAAAACCTGATTTTGGGTAGTTCCCAGATCATTAAGGGGAGATGGGTTTTCACAATTGCAATGCTGTAAATTAATATCTGTGAATGGGGAGGTGCTAATCAACAAAAATCCTTTTGGAGCCCTATCCAGGGAGCTTCTCACTGCAGATAGAGGCTGAAGACCTCTCATCCCTGAAGATTTCTTCTGGAAGAGGTCCTAATCCTGACCATCAGTGAGACAGGCATCAGTCCACTTAAATGCTGGGCAAATCATTATGATTCTTGAATATAGCTTTCCCTGTCACATGGGTCAAGTAATTTCGTTTTCCTGATTAATGAATGCCTAAATTTTTGACTGGATTCAAGTATCTCTTTCCTGAAAAGCTAAAGACTTTGCACAGCTAAGATCCAGCACATTTCAAGGCACCTTATTCCATCGATCATTGCAGGGAGAAACTTTCTCCTTCCTTTTAGTCCTGTTTAGGATTAATCTTGTTGTCATGAATATATTTTCAATTTTACCTGATAGTTTGGGTTCACCTGTAAATGCATGTGTGTCTTCCTTTGTCAGTCCAAGAGGATTCTTACCAAATCAGGTGCAGAAAAAGTTCTGGATGCAGTTTCTAGATTGAACTGCATTCATCTAAATCTTTAAGGTATAATTTGCTAGTTCAAAAATTATTATTTTCTGAACTTTTGCCAATTAATAAAAATTCTTTGAAATGTGTGCAGAAGTAGTAAACATCCTGTTTTACAGCCTCCTTCTTTGGTATGTATAGAAATGTCTGCAGCTTATTTCAGCTCGGGATGTTCCTTCTCTCCTGTCCCGGACATGCCTTTGCCATCTTTGTAAGTGCATTATTTCCCACCTGCTTCACAACTTTGCTGGCCCCTTCAAGTCGGATGCTCTGTGATGGCAAGGAGCATGGGAGTCCTCCCCTCACAGTGCAGGGAAGGTTCTGTGGCACTGGCAGCCTGAGCTGGGTTTTGAGGCAGTGAAACAGCCTGGGGAAGGTACAGCACGAGAGCACTTTATGGCTGCGTGGTTCCCTGGTCCTTGCAAGCACCTGCACATTTAGCCTTGGGCTTATGTTTAAACATAAACCCTGTAGTGCTTTTGCTAATCATGACCAGATTTAAGTAGGTACCTCTAGGTGACCAAACCACCCACCATATGAATTGTAACATCCCCACAGGACAGTGATGCTTGGGGCTGCAGTTAAACAATGGATTAAACTCAGAGCACTTTGGAGAAGACCAAAACTTGCAAATTTTTACCCCTTGCCATGCTCTGATCTTTCTTTCTTTCTCATTCTCTGACTTAATACAGGAGACAACCCTGTTCTTTTTGAGTTTGTGCTATGGAAAAAGCAGTCAAGTTTTCTGCCCCCATGTCACACAAAAGAGGCACCCTGCTCTTTCAGGAGGAGAGAGACAAACACTGCTGTCACATCCTCCATGCCACCTCACCAAGGCAAACTGTCCTTTCATCTAGGACTAAGTGGTAAATTGAAGCAGAGGGCCATGAAACAAGTTCACAAATTAGTCTACTTAAAAGGTTGTGCTTTACATATTTGAAGATAATTGAACCATTGTGACTAATTCATGGAATGATTCTGTGTTGACAGAAAAAGAACCATCCATTCTCCTAAGATTAAACATCAGGAAAGTCTACTTTTTTTATCCCCTTTCTATCCTAACGGATGTGATCATGAAACAGATGTATTTATTCCTTTTTTTACGTAAAGGAGTCTTTCTCAATTCTGCACTATAAAGGCATGAATAAGGCACTGGATATCAAGAAGAGGCTTATTGTTGTTTATGTGTCTCTGTATGAGATGTCAAGGTCATCTTTCCTATTGTATCCCAGCCTTGTTCAGCAATGAAGTAAGAAAAACCCACATGCCACAGTTTTTTCTGCTCTGAGTAATGTAGCAATCATATTTGCAGGGAGAAGCCTTCTGCTATTCATGCATTGGCTGCATCAAATTGATGGCAATTCTCTTGTAGATGGATATCTGTCTTGCACGTGTCCCTTTCCCTTACAGTAGGCAACAGATGGCTGTGCTTCAATGGGGCTCTGTATGAAATACCTGGATGCCTACATTTATTCCCAGAGAATTTTTTTCAGATTCCTTATTAGCCATTCTGTGCAGGTACAAACATGAATACTGAAAAAGATTCGATAATTCCTATAAAAGAATCCTGCTGTAAAAAAAAGAAATAATTCTCTCATCCCTCTTTAATGCCTCTCTATAGGCTGATCCTTAGATGTGATACAGTGCCTTCAACACCATGAAAATCAGTGGAAAATTGGAAAGAGGAAAGGAAGCAAAACAGCACGAACCTCAAGCTTCTACGCCTTGAGGGTAAACAAGCAGTTTTGCTAATAATCAGTGGTATTAGATAAGCAGTGCATGATATAAGACATCAGTGACTTTCTTTCCCATCTTATTTTTAATCATTCTATCATGTCTTAGGACTGTATGTTCAGCTGTATTAATTGACTGAAATGCAAATTAGTAGTGGAAAAACAGTTTTGTCTTTGTTTGCTGAATTATTGGGCTGATAAAGTACAAGTCCTATTCTCCCTCACCCCTTGGTTTACTTCACACTTGCTAATGCTCTTGAACCAGTTGTATCTGTGAAATAGACGTTCCCTTGTATTGAGTGGAATTTTACAGACCTGGGCACTAGCACAGGAAAGCAAAAAAGCCAGAAAATTCCTCACATCATCTTTTCCCATATCCAGAATCTCTTGGGGACTTTTTTAAAAATTTTTTTTAAAAATCCATTAATGTCTCATTGATCTTTGTTGCATACCTCGAGGCTCTGCACCGTAATAGATCTGATGTTCTCGTATCTTTTCACTTCCACCTATTTCAATTGATCTGTTTCCTTCAGCTGTTGCTTTTAATATTTATTCTTCTCTTCAGTCTAGCCACTGTTTTTTCAGCTGTAACACCTTTACTTCTTCCAAGCCAAGCCTTGTCTGATCTCCCTCACTGTAATTCTCTTCACAATTCCCTCTATCATCTTCCAAAACAGGTATCTTCACCTCTTTCCTCTGTGCCTGGTTTGAGGTTCTGCTGTCCAGGCTCCTGGCACCTCTAGCAATCCACCCCACTGTCTGTAGCTCAGATGAGTGGCTGGGCTTGTGCACACCATGCTTCTCTTTGATCTGCAAAGCTACCAAGGCATCTTGCTGCAAATCCCTTAGGTACCACAACCTGGAAATGCAGCCAGGGCCAGCATCCTGCTCACATAGGCACTGGCAGTCCCAGCCAGGATGCACAAGGTTATGGTTTAGGGACCTGGAGCTGTGTGAGAAAAGAGTCTGGGAATAGCTTACGTTTAATAAAATTTTGCCAGGAGACTGAACTTCATCTGAAAGATCCTGCTCACGAGTGACTGTTTTCTGGGTCTGCCTGTGCATTTTCCTCCCATGTGTAACCAGAAGGAAAGCGAGCTATCTCTGCATCCCAGCCACATGTTTTCTCAGCCCTGTTGTGCCAATCCCCACTTCCTCTCTTTCAATGGCTAGTTTTAAGAAAGCAGGTCTTGTATCTGGACTAAATTTTGCTTTTAACTTTCCAGGTGAACTGGTGCCACTGCCACTTCTGACATTTCTTGCTCGAACTCAAATGCTTTCCCTGGTGGCTTCATGGGGCTGCCACCCAGCTGTGATGCTGCTCACAAGTGCAAGTAGGACCTTTTCCTCCTGTTTCCCATCATGGAGAGGGCCACGTGATGAACATAAAGCCCTACTGTGAGCCAGAGGTTGCGGTGTGACCTGATTTCCCCAAGTGCTGCCCTCCCAACCAAGCCAAGAGGACCTGCTGCCTCCTCTTTTTCTGAGCAGTGTTTCTCTTTTTGTGATGTGGAGCCTGCTCATCAGCCTGTGCAACCTGACTGCTATTAAAACTGCAGGTAGCTGTGCTGATTTACACCTCCCAAGGAGCCAGCCTGTCCTGCTGGTGCATTATTTTAAATGATGAAAACATCAAAAGTGCTTGACTTTTCCTAATCAGAACTGCCATAATTTTCTGTGGTGATGTGATATCACTTTTAATTAATTAATTAATTAACTTGTTTACTTGTTTTATTTTGTTGAAGAAATACTGTGAAGGTAATTTTTCTTCCCACCAATGTCAGGTTCACTGTGACACAACTAAGAACAATTGGGGGGCACCTTTGTCCTTGTGTTGATGCAAAAGGAGCAGGGTTTCACTGGGCACCCAGTCAGCAGCACAAGGGGGTGCTCCCTGACACAGTTCACCTGGAGCTGCTTTGGAGCAGTATCAGCACTGCTGGGTGGTCACCCTGAGGCTGCAATCATTGTTCTTGCCATGAAAACTGTGGAATGTGGGAAAAGCTTGCAGTGTGGTTTCAAGCAGCCAGACGCAGAGTGGTTCATCACTTATGCCAGGATGAAATGAAAGGAAATCAGTCTCCGAGGGGCAGCTGTGTGAACATACATATTTCTTTCAATAAAGAACTTGTGTTATGAGAGCAAGCGATGCCATAGGTAGGGAGTGATGGGCTCGTTGCCATGGGAACTGCTCTTTCCACTTGAATAACAAAATCAATAATTGACTAAAATCTCCACTGTGTGTTTGGAGTTTGGTTCCCTTTTGTCATGTAGTTTTTATGAGAGGGGACATGATGGATTCTCCAAGAAAACAAAATCTCAGTGGGTGCTCTGTGCTGTCCCCTGCCCATCTTGGGCCCTGTGACGTGATAAATTAATGCCATACATTAATTTAAATAGATGGAGGCTTTATCCTGCCATGCTGAAGGCCTAATTCTGTAACCCTTGCCTTTATTTGAGGGGAGCAAATCCTGTGCTCCTAGGAATGGCAACAAAAATACCAGCAAGGTTACCAGTACTGCAGTTACCTGTTACCAGTTACAAGAGCACTGTATCAGTAAAGACTGTGTAGACTGACCACAGCGTGAGGATTGTAGGGTTTGAACCAGGTGGTCACAGTAATTACCTATAGTTCTGAATCTCTCCCTATGGAGAAACGAAATTCTGTTTGGGAATAGGTGAGCCAGGCTCTTCCCTGGCACAGCTCCCCAGAGCTGTGGACATGGCTCCCTCATGTCCTGGGGACCACCTGGGAGCTGGTATTTCTCCATCACCATGGTGCCAGAATAGGGTATTGCTCCAAGTACATCATGCAGGTTTCTGTTTTGCACCCACCCATTGCACGCTTTGGTCAGCAGTGCGATAATTCCCGGTGTTAACGCGTTAGAGGCTCATTACTGGGAGTGACGCTGATGCCCCACTGAGATGAACAGAGGTGATTCATGCTGCTCTGAACTGCTGGGTTTGCTTGTTTACAAACTCAAGCTACTGCTGTGACTGCTCAGTAACATCTCAGGTTATGAGTTAGTTTTTATCATTGTGAATTTCCTTTTTGGTTATTTTTGGGGGGGGGGGAGCCATGGAGGGAGCTATTTAATTTCTGCATATGTTTTGTGTATTTGTGCTAGCAACAAGACTAGATAGATGAATTGATTTATATGTAAATATTTGTGTTTAGCCTTTTGATGTATTCAGCAAAATGATTTAATGATGACAGGATATAATTCGTGAACATTCCCTCCCTCATCTACTTTCAGTAGTGCTGATCTTTCACACCTGGGAGCCCCAGGGATTTTTTAATCTCTGCAGTTTACAAAATATATCAACAACCTGAAAATAAACATCAAAATACTCAGGAAAAAAAAGTGGTTTCTTTCCCTTCCCATCATAATCAACATGTTTATACTGGTTTGTTTTTTATTTTGTCAGATTGCAATATCGCATACAAGGGGCATTTACACACTCAACATTTTTTTTTCCAAAGAGAGGATAGATTTTATTGTTTATATATAATTTTGTCCACTGGGAGTTTGAGGAAGGCAGATGTCCGGGCCTGGAGTTCCATTAGAGCCAGCAGACATGATTGATCATTGCACCAGTACAGACAGAGGTGCTAAGATAAGGAGACCACTGGAAATGGCAGCATGTGGGATCATCACACATTTTCCAATTGGTTGTTTTCCCAAGGCTTCACTTGGGCATACATACACACATGATATCAGCTGCTGCTCATTAGTGCATAATGGTCCCAGTTTTACTCCACACATGTACTGCAGATTGGCCTGTCTGTTTATGTGGCACCTACCACTGTAGGATGCTGGCAGTGGATCTATCAGGAGTTAGTTTCCAACTTGTGAAATTTGTTCAGCTCGGTCAGCTTTGTACGTTTGACATTTGTTATCTTCAAAGAATTAAGGCCATAAAAAGGGCCTTGGACTGAGCAGGTAGTAGAGTATTGAGCACAGTATTACATATGCTGCTCTCCATTTATTTGACAGGGCTGGGGCGAATTCACTAGGTTCACGAGCTGGCAAAGCCTGCAAATTGGAGTTTAACTTCAAGCTGGCTTTTTTAGTCGTAGCATTAAGTAATTCATATGACTCAGAAGAAAGTTGGGTCCTCATCTGCTACACAACCTGCTGAAGGCTGATGGAACTCTGTGAGATAAACTTTTACATGGCATGAGCCAACAATATCTGAGCTGGTGCAAATCTGTGTCAGGAGAATCTTTAGAGGCCTTATAAAGTCAGCAATAACTTTAAATTATCTCTCCTATTTTGGGTTGGCAAAACAACTCCAGAAATCTTTTTTTTTTTTCCCATATGAGTGACTAGAAGCAGAAGCCCTTTAATGTGGGGTCACATTTTTGGGTTTTTTTTAGCTTACTAGGTTTATTAATGGGATTATTTAATTAGGAATATGAATATTTCCATTGATTCATCCTTCTAGTCTCAATAAGGGAAATGTTTTATCCTGCCTCCATTTTCTTTCTGGTAGGGGCAGAACTCTGCTGCCCCCTCCAACATCTGGTTTCATAGTCAGGAGTCCACATTCATTATTTACCTTTGTCTAGCAGGGCTGCCAGCTGAAGTATCTCTTGTTGCTCTTAGTGATTTAGACTGTTTTTCAACAACTACTTAAATTTCCAGAAAGAGACTATTGAGGAGTTTCAAATGTGTGGGAGATTAATTGATTTTTTTAAAGATTTTTTTTTTTTTTTTGAGAATAAAATGGTAACTTTTCCATCTAAGATATAATCCAGTGTAATGAGCACATGAAACGAACACATCTGTAATTAGGATGCACCAGCCATGAAAATAATGAGTCACAATAATTATTGTTATTGTCGAAAAGACACCACCACCAGTCTGGGAGAAGATGAAGCTCTTTAAGCGTAGATATCCACCTTCTTCCAGTTCTCTGTGTCTACCTGGACTCAGGACCTCCTGGAGACAGGAGACCTTGGAGCTCTCTTTCTGAGGAACAGGACAAGGATAAATACCACACTGAAGAGATTATATCAGGACCTAAGGCTCAGTGTGACCCTGTCTCACAGCTGACTGGGTTCACTGTGTACCAAGTTGTTTCCTTGTACTTACCCTCTCTAGGGTACGAGGATCCCTTGACACCATGGGCAGAGATGTCTCCCTCTTGGCAAAACAAGAGGGGACAGGATGAAGAGATTTAAAAATTCCTCCCTCCCCCCAGTTTTGAAAGCAGATCTAGGAATACGTCTTTTCAGATTTATCTACTTTTTCCAGCAAAAGTAGTTTTTCTTTTTTTTTTTTTTCTTTTCTTTTTTTTTTTTTTTCAAATGGACATGTGCTTGTTTCCAGCTCCCTCAGAGCCTCCTCAGATCTTCCTGTTGTGCTGACCTTGGCTCAGGTCACAGAATAGCCTCACTGACATGTCCCCCCATCCACACTTTTGGGAGAGCCTCTTTTTTGCTGTTACAGAAGCTGTCAAGTTTGCCAGAAAAACAAACCCGCTGACACGGAAGGCATAAAGTTGACGTGAAACAAGTGTTGGTCTATATTTAAACCATACCCCCTCCTGGATAACTGGGAGTAATTGAGGCTTTGATGGATGAACTCTGTTACTCCAGTCATTCACTGATGAACCTTTGCTCCTACTTGAAATTCATAGAAATTCCTGTTATTGAGCCTGTTTACTGTGTACATGATGAATATGGGCCTAGCTTGCTCTAATACAATTTTGCAGTTTCCCTTATACTTTATTTTATTAAAGATCTCCCCTCTCCTTTATCTGGATGGTTGGCAAAGAGCCAATTGCTGGAGCCAGCATCATTCCTGGGGGCCATCAGCTTTGATTTTCCTCTTACACACTGCATTCCTGCTGCCTGCACACTGGAAAGCTGTGTCATAAATCTAAGATCTGTGTCTAAATCAATATGATTTCTATCCTCACTACTGACAGGAGTTGCTACCAAGCTTGCCAGTACATTGCTGTGAATTAGAGAAATTGCTGTCTAAATTTCTTCAGGGAGTGAAGCAAAGATAACAAGAGAACCAGGAAGGACAGTCAAGGAAATTGTGTGTGTGTTGGCCTGGGAAGTCAGCGGTTCAAATAATTCCCTTTAATATAGAACAGCACCAACCTACAGTGCCAATACCTGGTAGAATAATAGCACTGGGTACATGCTTCAGGTTTGCGTAGTGCAGCATTTATCGCTGTGGAAACGGAATTATGTGCTTTCAGAGTGGTCTGCAGTAGTGTGCTCCACTGCAGTCTTACAGTGGGAAACAGAAATGTGCTCAGGGTGCTGAGGGTTCATTACTTCATATCTGCATGGGATCTTAATGCGAAACGACATGAATTTGCTTTTCTGGTGGGTTGGCTCTGGCTGGATGCCAGGAGCACATTGTATCTGTTCTGCTGCTCCTCTCAACTGGACAGGGGAGAGAAAATGTAACAAAAGGCTTGTGGGTGGAGATAAGGGCAGTGCCATGTCCATCTTGCAGACACCTGGCACTGGCTCTATTGGACATGGAGAAACTCCTAGCACCTTCTCACAGAAGTCATTCAGAAGCCCCGCACTACCAAAGCCTTGCTACTCAAACCCAATACAATTATGTATTTAGGACTGTCTGAACTCTAAAATACCTTCTCATATTTAACAAAATCAGGCTTCAGGCAAAGCTGATAGCATCCTATCAAGGAGGTCAACTTGTTTTCACTTATTCCTATTTTTCTTGCAGAAATAATATAGAGAAATTCTAGTGACTATATACCATCTAGTAGCACGGTTTTAGGGTAGGAGTTTCCCTAATTTCTACTAACAGTGTCTGTGAGAGAAGGCCTCGGGGACAGGAGAAATAAATGATGTGGGAAGTCACAGTGCAGCATCCTGTGACTATAAGTCAGAAATGTATTTGCTCTTGTCTAACACACAGACTGTGCTCAATGGCATTTTTTCAGCTTAGTTGATAGACAAGGCAGTGACTCCAGTGAGGGTAGGATATAATCACCTTCTATAAAGTGATAATCTTTCATCTCTTATCACCTTTATAGACTGCCTCTGTCCCTGCTTCCCAGGAGAGCGTGCAGTGAAGCATTTCCATGGACTTGCCCTATTTTTGCACTCTGCCTTGGGCACCTGTTACAGAAAACACCCTCTGGGAGGAGCTGGGTCACCTTAGGTCCCACACAGTACAGACATTCCTATGTCTTTTCTTTCATTTCCTGACCTAGAGATGTGGGGACAAGTGCTTGCAGTTTGAGTTAACATGTAAACAGGTCTCTACAGCCACAGGCCTGAACCTTTACTGTTGCAAACTACCACACTGACTAATTCCCACTGTCAATGAATCCAGATCCACTTTAGAGTAGTAGTATTTTTCAGGCAGTTTGGATTATATGTGCAGAGATACAGTAATTCCAGAGGAAAACTCCAACAACTCAAAGGGGAAATCAGAGGCTGGAGATGACTACAGTGCACTTCTCCAATGAGCTGCGCATGCTTGTAGCCCCCACAATTGCTGATTTATAGAGTATTTATTGATCACATAAACGCTGTAAATTTGAAAATATGGTACTTCAAATAATTTTGATTATTTAATTTATTTTGGATGCTGCTTTAACACCAGAGTGCTCTAGTCCCCACGTTACATTTATTCCTGGCCAGTTTATACTCCCGTGTTGTTCTACTAAGGGCAGCTCTGTGCTTTCGACCCCTCTTTACAGAGGACAGCTGTGTGTCCACCCAGTCCTGTCGCACAGCTAGAACAGAACAAACCAAGCTCTTAGATAGCAATTGTAAATCAGCTTCCCTACTCTTCTTGGCATCCAGCTGAGAAGTATCTGATTCACTGTGGCATGGAAGTGCACAGTCTAGTACTTTTTATAATTAAATTTCCATTGTTCCTCCCTTCAGGGTTCTCTAGTTTTTCTTAGACAATTTTCATGTTGTCATCTTTACTAACTGTGAGTTCTCACTTTGAAGTCTTGGTAAGAAATGTGCGGATTGCACAATGTAAGCAATGAAAACACTAATGAATATGAATAGAAAAAAATGAAAAGATTGATCAGTAATGGATTCTGCTTATAATCTTCCTCTGGCCTGATGAAACCTTTCTTCAGCCCAGCTGGTTGCAGTTACTTTAATCACTTGAAATTTCCTGTATTAATTCTCAGTTTATGTCATAATACTCCATAGTGGTTTAACAAAGTCCAATGAATGCAATTTGCCACATTTTCCTTCATCTAGAAAATAACTTTTCCATCAAAGAAAGACAAAAATCTAGTTTGGCATAACTGGAATTGCTAAATATATGCTAAATGTTATCCCCTTTTATATCTTTAATGACTCCCTTCTTCCCTGCTTTCTTCTGAACACTTGCTGGCAAGACCAGACTGTTATATCTCAAGGATGCTCCCAAAGTTCTGTTCATCTCTTTCTTAAAAAAAACAATAACTGTGTTTGCTGTTCTTCCACATAGTGCTGCATGAACCCCAGTGATGGAGGTCGCTGTGCTGTCTTTGCCTCTCTCACATGATTGTCCTGCCTGGAAAAGGGCAAAACCATCTCAACTTGGATTTTGGATGGAATCTAGATATTCCTTGATGTTTTCAGCCCCTAAATACCATCTTATCCCATCCTTGGTTTTAGCAGGCCAAATGATCTGTCCTCCTTCCCTCTAGGAGTGCTTTCCCATAGGCTTCTTCCCTGGCTTCATGTGGAAACTTCAAAGAGCACTTCTTTTTCCCTTGGATATATGGAAATATACAGCCTTTAGCATCCAAAAGGCTCCAAGATTTTCAGTCCAGCAGACTTGCATTTCTCGAAGATCTCCTTATTTTTCCACATATGCCTTTGTAAGAGACTCCCCTTTCTCTCTTTGATTCTTTAAAGAGAAACAGCTCAGGATTTCTCCATCTCAGACCATTTCCTTCAAGTGGCTCTTTCATAATCCCTTCATTAGGTGCCAAACCCAACTTCAAAAAGAGCATCAGCTCTTGTTGGCTGAGTGCCTGTGTCTTCTGCTGTTTGCCAGCTCTCACATGCAGACACCCACCTCCGAGGGGAAGCGTGCACAAAGCAGAGTCTTCACCATTATGCCGAGCCTAACAGTGAGGCTTGATCTTCACAGACACTCGGGTTCCTTGGCAGGAGGTGTCACTCTAACTACCTGGCAATTATGTCAGACAAAATTATCGTAAAGCACTGCATGTAGCTGGTTGTTTTCCATGCCAGGTGTCAAGAGGGTATAGAACAGACCCAAACATCTCATGCTGAGGACAGGAAATGAGACCAATTCAGTGATGACATCAATCATGTCAATAGTGATGAGTAAACAAAAGGTCACAGCTTCTTGGCAAGGCTCCTGGAGCTCAGTAACAACAGTGGTTAAACTAACTTGAGGCTTCTGAAGTTGTGAAATATCATTATGCTAATTTTGGAGAGGCAATAGCATTAACTGAAGCCTAGGTGACTTGTTGAATTTGTCAGATTAGGGCAATTTGCTGATGTGATTCTATTTTCATTCACTATAGTTTTGTCTTGGAACATTTAACTTCATGTGTTTATTTAATCCTGTACTGCAATTGAATCTCTTATCTTGCATATACCTAGCCTAGATTCATAGGCCTTTAGAGAAAAGAGGCTGTTATTTTCACAACTAATTTGAAAATTTTTATATGCTGGCTGAATTTTCAAAGTGTTTACATGATCAGGGATAAAAAGTCCTACTCACAGGACTTTTATTGGGGTAGGTGGTTGCTGAGGACTCACAAAAGATCCTTTGTGCTACTCTCGGTGACATAAATACTTGTGGAATGCCTGGCCCTCTGGCCATGGGGACACGCCTATGTGTGAACTGCTGAAGTCCAATTAAACTGACTCTAAACTCCTAAACTGACAGATAAACTGACAATTTGGCTCTGGTGCCCTGGGGCTGTTTAGCCCAGATCACTTGGGATTTGGATGGAGTGTGATGACCGTGTCTAGAGACTGGCTCCTGCCCCATTTCTCATTCTCACTTTGGGTCAGGCAGAACCATTTTTGGGTTACTCTTGACAGCAGCTTTCGTACCCATTGCATTTGAAATGCCTTATGACACTGACAGAGATGGACCTCCTTTAGGGAAAGCATCCTTATTGAAGAGCTTCTCTCACTGCCTTTCAGGAAACAGATTCCCTCTTCATCCAGAGCTTTGGGATGCTGGAGGAAGGGAGGAATAGCCCAGAGTATTTACTGTCATTGCTGTGCAGGGGACTGGGCATGCAGCAAGAGCCAGTCCCTTATCATCAGTGATGCTGTGTCAAAGTGAAATGCAATGCATAAAGGAGGCTGGATAATGTGAAATGGAAGGCTTAAAAGCTTTTTCCTCCCCCTTTTTTTTTTCCCCTCTGGAGCCTCCTGAAAACAAAGGCAGTGCCCCTTGGCTTGAAAGGGTGTATGACTGCAGGATGTTACAAAGCAAAAGAATCGTGTTCCCTTGAAATATAATTTTGTACAAAGGCGGCTTGTATCACATCCCTGTTTGAATGCTTTTCAGAACTACTCCAGATCAGAAATCTCTTGTAATTGCTTTAAGTCCTGCTATTCCACTACTCCAGATCTAATCTTTGTTTTCAAAGTAGTAACAGTGGTTGCTGTCTGCATGCAGTCTTCAGACAAAAGCGTCATTATTTTGGCACTTGTTGGTCCTTAAAATCTGTGGGTTTGGCTCAGGATATCCTCAGTTCCACCTCTGTAGGTAGAGTTTTCCATCAGTTCAGTCATGGAAAAGTCATCCACATGTCTGTTGGAGACTGCATGTAACCAGGGTTACAGCCCTGGATCTAGTCCTTTTGTCTGCAGGACAGAGTTTTTCTGACATCGGTGTAACTGAATATCCGGATTTGTGAACAAAAATTAAACTTTTGCTCTGGGGTTTTGTTTGATTGAAACTGCAGTTTCAGAGACCTGCTAACTGAGGCCATTCTTCACAGAGCTGACAAAAAAAGTGAGAATTTAAAGAACATTAAACAATTTTTTGATTCTTATTTTCAAAACTTGTGAAGAAATCTGATTTCTAGAAAGAACATACGAAAAAATGTTTCTTAAGATCATTAATTTACCTTTTAAGGTATTTCAGACTTTGGTACCTGAAAATTGGATGAATGCAAAACCATTAATTCCTTCTGGTATTCTATTCTGTGTCCTATTTGCCTTTCTTCATTGGATGAAATTTGCTGCACAGAACTCATGTAGGAAAAAAAAGAAAATATGAGAATTTTATAATGAACACAAAATCTGGGCTCATTTCAACACTGAGCAATTCAGATCAAAATTTATGCCCCTGGCTTGCAATTCCTCTTAGGAGTACTTTTATACTCATACAAAAGTAAAAGTTTCTACTGGAAAAGATGATCAAATAACCTTAAATCCTAGTTTCAGAGTATTTCGGGTCTGTGTTTGATATTTGCAAGTTATGCCCCTCTGTAGCATCCACAGTGATTTTGCTGCATAGCCCTAGGAAAGGAGGGCCTGGTGCCTGCACACTTGTCCTTCCTGCCCCTGCACTTCCTCAGCAAGGTGCGTGTGCGTTCCCTGCCAAGCCGTGTCCCAGCAACCGGTAAATCCTGTGGCTGAAATGCCATCTCCCCTTGCACTGCTGCCTGCCGTGCTACAAGTTCAGGTAAATGCTGACAATTTAAGCTGATGTTATTCTGCCTCCTGGAGAGCAGCTCCTGTCTGGAGTGCTGTGAGGCAGCAGTGATGGGAATCCAGCACTGTGAGAGAGTGGGCATAGACTCCTCTGAGGTGAAATCATGTGAACACTTGTGTAGGGTAGTGACAGGCAGCTTCATCTCCTCCATTGCTCTGATGTTCCCCCAGTCCCCTTCCGCAGGAATGGGAGAGCATGGCTGTATTTGACTTCAGACCATGCACTCCTCTCTTCTGGCAGAGCTGTTGCCAGCAGTATTTACTCTCAACTTACTGCAGTGCCCCCATTTTATATGTGACTATTGGAGAAGTAAAAACTGTTTCAAGTCACCATTCCCCACCAGCTTCCCTCCTATGTTTGTGCTTTTTATCTTCTTTCCAGAAGAGTTACTAACAGGCAGCAAAACATTGGATGTTTGTGCTGTCTGTCTTATAAAGTCATTTACCAAGAGAGGAAGTGTTTCATAAGTCTCTCCTTAACACAAGTGCAGACATATATTACCTTCCATTATCTGCACCAATGGGCAGAGGCCAATTGCATGATGCTCAACAAGGGCAAGTGCCAGGTCCTGCCCTTGGGTCACAACAACTCCATGCCACACTATGGGCTGGGGGCAGAGTGGCTGGAGAGCTGCTGGGCAGAAAAGGACCTGGGGCTACTGGTCAACAGCAGCTGAACATGAGCCAGCATGTGCCCAGGAGGCCAAGAAGGCCAATGGCATCCTGGCCTGTATCAGCAACGGTGTGGCCAGCAGGACCAGGGCAGTGATTGTCCCCCTGTACTTGGCACTGGTGAGGCTGCACCTCAAGTGCTGTGTCCAATTCTGGGCCACTCACAACAAAAAAGGCATTCAGGTGTTGGAGCGTGCCCAGAGAGGGCAACAGAGCTGGTGAAGGGTCTGGAGAATATGTCATATGAGGAGCAGCTGAGGGAGCTGGGGTTGCTTAGCCTGGAGAAAAGGAGGCTCTGGGGTGACCTTCTGTGAGAAATGAGACAACTCTTAAAAAGATTAATTTACTGAAAACAGAAAAATTGAAAAATTACAGAAATTAGAAAAATATAAAAATTTGGGATCCTATGGCTCAGTAGATAGTATGCCCCAGGAGCGCAGGGATTTGAGATCTTCTCGCTGAGACAGCACTAGACCTCAGGTAGAGAAAAAGAACTTGAAGTGCTGGGCTGACTTTTAGCTGGTCCAAAGTCAAAAAAAATTACTAATGGCTCCTTAATAGGAGTAGGCTTTTAACACCCAGCACCGATGTCTCCCACAGCTAGCCTGGAGAGAGCAAGAGGGGAAAAGAGGCCCCAGCTCTATGCTTCATCCTTTTTATAGTGTCTTTGCTCCGCCCCCCCCCCCCCCCCCCCCCCCCCCAGTCCGTCCCTTCGGTCCAAAGCGATTGGTGCTTTCCCTTTGATGGATCATCTCCATCCACCAATGGCTCATCGTTGTCGGGGGGGGGGGGAGGGGTGGTATTGGGGTATTGGTTGAGATAAGGGGGGCTACAATGCTTCATTAAAATTCAGGTATTCAGGTTGCCATGGAGCTTGCCTTCAGAGTAATGGCCATGGCTAAAAAAACCTGCTGGCTATTAGACTGGGTGGGGTTTTTTTTGGCCTTGGAATCAGAATGCAAGTGAAAACACCTACAAAAAAGTATTAAAATACATCCAACACATCTTAAAACACTTGTAAAAGTATATAGTAAACACAGGAAAGGTAACTCTCATCATGTATAGGTGGTTTGAAGTTTGAAAAGGGCAAGTTAGTGATTTTTAACTGGGGAAATTTTAACTGGGAAGGGTGCAACTCTCTTAATAAACTATTTTGAACAATTGAAAACACTGATAATGGAACTGGATTTTTGTACCTGGGCTGATGGGTTAATTTAAAGATTCAATTTAAAAATATTTAACTCAAAATTAATTAATTAAAGCACTTAATATGCAAAGACCAAACACAAATAGGGATTTCATGTATGACACCTTATCACTTCATACAACCACCTGACAGGAGGCTGTAGCCAGATGGAGGTCAGCCTCTTCTCCCAGGCAACCAGAAACAGGGCAAGAGGACATAGCCCCTAAATGTGCTGGGCGAGATTCAGGTTGGACATCAGGAGGAATTTCTTCACTGAAAGAGCGGTCAGGCATTGGAACAGAGTGTCCAAGGAGGTGGAGGAACACCACCACTGTCCCTGAAGGTGTTCAAGAAACAACTGGATATGGCACTTAATGCTATGGTCCAGTTGACAAGATGGTGATCAAAGGCTGGACTCTGTGATCTTGAAGGTCTTTTCCAACCTTAATGATTCTGTGATTCTGTGATCAAGGAAACCTCTTACCAGCTTTCAGTTTTGCTTTGCTGTAAAGTCCCATCATCCTTGCTTTGCACTTCTTGCTTTTCCTCAGATTGCCAAATATTTCTTCCCAGGTTCCTGGAGTATTTTTCCATATTTACAGATTCAATTTTGGTTTGTTTGTTTCTCCTGATATCATGCCTTATGAGACCATAGAAGCATTTTGGAGGTTGTTCAAGCATCACTTTTTGACATATCTCCAAGCTAGTCTTGGAGCGCCAGTCTTTAGCTGCTTTGCACTTTTTGATTAGGCTATTCATCATGAAGTTACTAGCTTTAAATTATCTTCCTTCCTGCTTTCCAGGTCCTCTTACTGTTCTGTACCTAGTTCTCCATTTCTTATTTTTGCCTGCAGATACAATGCTTTATTGAATCTCTGAGCTCTGAGTTCTCAGTTTTATTCCCACTTGTCAAATTTATGCTCTGAAATTTCAGCTACTGACACCACTTTACTTGGCAGAATTTAGCACTGCTTCTTGAGGTCTTCTGGATCTGTGGGGTTTTTTTAGCTATTTAACCTTTACTGAGGAAGAGCTTAGGAAAAGTAACTGCATTCTTAATGACAAACTTTCCTAGTGGATGATGCACACATTTTTGGTACGACACTGAAGTTTTCTGTATTTTATGTACTAGTCAAAAAGAATCTCTACATATCAGGAATTAGTTAGCCCACTCCAATGACTAAGTGAGTCATGAGCAGGTGACTCAGTTTACTTCTGTAAGGTACTATAAGGCAATTGCAGGACATTACAGTTAGAGTTTGTATCCTCTGAGTTTTTCTGCCCAGAGTGTTGATATATCTGAACTTGTCTTTGTTTCCATTTCTGGGCTTTGATAAAGTCATGGCAGTAAAAGATGGCTCTTCAGAGGGCAAGTCAGTGTATTACAGACCAGCCTCTAGTGCTTTTATGCACCAGCAGGGTTCAAATACAGTTACACTTTTTTGAGAAAAAGTATTTATCAGTCTTAGCGATGAATGTACAGACCACCTTGGTCTTACCTTGATGTTAGAGAGCCAAACTATGGTTATAGCAAAATACAATAAGGACAACACAGAACCAACAGACTGAGCCGGAGATTTCCTAAAAGCATGGATAGCTGAATGAGCCTGATTGCAAATAACCAAAACATATATATTTCATTATATGTGGTAGGGTAGCTTTAATTTAGCAGCTGTCACAGTTTAACCCCAGCCAGTAGCCAAGCCCCACGCAACCACTCACTGCCCCACCAGCGGGATCCAGGAGAGAACAAAATCCAGAAAACTCATGTGTTGAGGTAAGGGCAGATTAATAGCAAAAGCAAAAGCTGTCCATGCAAACAAAGCAAAAGAAGGAATTAATTCACTGCTTCCCATGGGCAGGCAGGTGTTCAGCCATCTCTGGGAGAGCACACAACAGTGACTTGGGAAGACAAGTATACTTACTCTGAAATGTCCCCCCATTCCTCATTCTTCCCCTCAATTTATACACAGAGCATGGTGTCCCGTGGTCTGGAATGTCCCTTTGGTCAGTTTGGGCCACCTGTCCTGGCTGTGTTTCCTCCCAACCTCCCACTCACCCCCAACTTCCCAGCCAGTGTGGCAGTATGGAAAGCAGAGAAGTCCTTGCCTTGGCTCTTTGTAAGCCCTGCTCAGTAACAACAAAAACATCTTCATTTTATCAACCTTGTGTTCAGCACAAATCCAAAACACAGCCCCATACCAGCCACTGTGAAGAAAATTAAGCCTAACCTAGTCAAAACCAGCACAGCAGCACAGATAATGAAAGAACAGCCCTGTTACTGGGTGAAGCTTTCATATTTTTTTCATTGCTGCACATACAGGTTCTCTTCTGTACAAAACACCAGGTCTCCACAGAGAGATACGTGAGGTTTCTGAGTTCATTGCATTTAATTTCTTATTCAGCATTGATATAATTTGTCTCCACTCATGGTGCATTACATATATTGCATTTATTGTTTCTTGACCCCTTATGAAGAGTAGTTAAGGTTTTTAATCAAGTACACTGGTTGTTCTCCTTTTCTTCTTTTAAAGATTGTAAAAAGTGTTGTTCTCCTCATGGGAAGGGCATTCCTTGAAAGTCTCTTGAAACTGTACTTGAAGGTCAATAGAAGGAACTGACCCCATTTTGGAAAGGAGCTCCTTTTCCTTCACTGACTGACAGAGGGTCCCTCCGTCCCTCCCCTGGAAATAATAAAAGTTATTATTAACTTCGCCGATTTTGTGGCGAGGCAGATCCCAAGGCAGATGGGATAATTCCTCATGTATTTATTCACAGTTTAGCCTAATACAAGAGCAGCTAGGCAGCAGGTTTGTCTGCTCGTAGTATGTGTCAGGCATGGCAGCCTGGGTAGCGGGGACAGTCCCGAGGGAGGCACCGCTCTTTCCTGTCAGCAGTGATGCTTCCCTATGTCCTGGTAGGTGTCAGCTGTAGCACAGAGGAGCTGATACCAGAACCTGCTGGTACCTGTTGTTGAACTGGGATGCTGGATGTACTCTGGTCATTCTCTGTGGCATGGGGTGGCAGTTCTCCAGTGGCTGGGTCCCCACAGACATGCCTGTTCGCATGGTGGGATATCTTTCCTTTACCTTCATGGTCCTCACATGTCTGCCAGTACTGTCCCAAGCCAAGGTGTGGCTCAGAGGAGAGATTTTTAAAAATTTATGTTATTATTTAAATAACAGACTAAGACTTATTTAGTGTGGCATTTTAAGACTATTTAAATATCCCACTGTCTTGATCTAGTCAGTATTAATGACTAGAATTTATTAATGATTACACAACACATGGCAAGAAAACATGCTTCAGTGGCATATTTTCTTTTCCACATGACAGAATAACAAGTCCCTTCAGGACCATATCAATGGCTTTATCTTGGTTAATCAGTGCAAGTCTTCCATCTGTCCTGTTACAATTGCATAAAGGAAACAAGCCAATGGTTTATATACACTGATTATTCTTTCATGCCTCAGGCCTGAAAAGACTACATATTATTTCACTAAAATAATGGTTTTGGCAATATCCAGAATTGAAATAGCTGATTCCATTGCTTGCTTGAAAGCACACCCAACAAACTCCAAGTTCTTCACCATTTAGTTCCATAAACATAACGCATATGCTCCAGACCTTCAGTAACAATCATGTTTATTGCAAAGAGGTCAAATGTTCACCAAAAACATGTAAATGGGAGCAGTAGCAGATGTCCAAACAAAACTGGTACTGTGCTAGCCAAGTTTCAGCTTGGTGCCCATCTTAGACAAGCTCTTCACAGGGAAAGGTTATTCTATCTACAAAAACTATGTTAAAACAGTGAAATAAATCCGTCCAGCTGAGCTTTTGCCATCTTGGAAGCTACTGCTCTAACTTTATACTAGTTCTTCTAAAATTCGTCATCCTTAAATGTAGGTTTGGGTATGTTAGCTCATCTTGCATAGTTTTTTGCATGTTATTCCTCATATTCTAATTCGTTTTTTTGCTCAGCTGTTCCCACATGATCCTATCAGTTACAGAGTACCACAGCATGTGCTGCTGAAGTTGACTGTAGCTGGAGGCTTCCCATTCAGGTTTCCAAAGAACAGTGAACAAAGAGAATTTAGGAAAAGCTTCAAGATAAGAGACATAGTGAAAAAAAATACAACCTCCTTGGATAAAGTCTTTAGCGTGCAAGTAAAAGATAAGTCTGGACTGTCTTGTCAGAATCAGATTTGAGCACCTGTCTTTGCACTAGATATATTTTAGTGACAGCACAGGGCAAGTATTCACTCAGCTCTTCTGGTCTTCAAATCTCTGTGTGATGTAGTCATAGGATATGATTTATTATCATCTCTTCTAGGCAACTGGGGTGACCCAAGACACTCTTCACTAAAACATGTTTCAAGCAAGGAGTCTGGAAGGCTTGCCAGGAGAAAGTACAGAGGGACTCAGGAAAGAGAAAATCCTTGAGGTGAATGTTTGAGAGCCAAGTTGAGAGAATCTTCAACTGAAATTTTACTAGTGTATTAGATTGAGTTATTAATAAAATCAAGGTTGACACTCAGCTGTTCTTAAAGTAGCACAAACAAGCCTGGCTGCAAGGCTTTTAGTACTGTTAGACTGATTTAACTGGAGAATAAGAATTTATTTCAACATCTCTGTACTGTATTGAGGGCTGTATACTAATTATTTATTTGCAGTGTATTTCTTGGTTTAGTGCATATAAGGGGGAGTTTTTCAGATGGCTCACTGGTTTTCTTTCCCAGATATTTCACCAAATATTGTTCACAGCTCCTCTTAAAGACACAAGTGTATCTTGATATCCCTTTGCTAGTGTTACTCTCATGGTACTCCTCTGAAACCCTTGGCAAAGCTTTTCATTCACAGTAGGATTTTTATGTTTGTGTTTAAATAGGAGTGTACTGAATGTGCGAGACATCAAGACACTGAGCCTGATTCCAGCTGTATTTTTATACCATGGGTTTAACTCTCCTGACAGTATCACTGTTCTTGATTTTGACACATCATTGGAGCAAAGTAAAAAGATTACATAAGCTTAAAATCAGATCCAAAATCTGTTCTCCTGTTGTATATCCTTACAGACTTTTCCGTAATCACGTTCTTATACACACTCATGAAGACTGATCATCTATTTGGTTGATTTTAATTCAGCTTTAAAATTTTCCTTAGAAAAAATAGAGTGAAATGTAATTTTACCTTTTCCAACACCACTAAATGTCTATTCCAAGCAATAACTATTTGACAAGAGACACTCTGGGTGAGGGTTGGTGAAAACAGTCAAATTGTTGCTTTAGCTCACTGGCAGAGGAGGTGTCTAGAAAAAGGAGCAGAGAAAGAACATAATCTGCCTATGACTTTAGTACAACCATAATTCGCACCTGTTCGATGTATTTATTATTCTTGCTTCCAGAAACATCACTGCATCTCAGTGCTGCATTGCTGGCAAAGGCATGCCTTGTGGTAAAAGCAGACCTTGAATTTAGCAGGAAATAAACCCTAGGTCCAACTTGGAGCTGTCTGCAGCCCAGAGAGAAAAGTGTTGCCTTCCCCACTGCATTTAACCTAATTATTTCTCCAATATCAGAAAAAAGCCTGTCTGTAAATCCCTATTTGCTGTGAAGAAATCAACACTGATGGGGATTCACTGTTTCAGGGTAGAGTTCTATTTCCTTCTCTCCCCCACTGTTTTGCTTCTAAAACATAAGAAAAAATATGATAGATACATGCTGTGCAGAATTCAGAAGGTAGCAGTAAGCTCTCTCTTGCAGAGTACCTCGAGAAAGTTTCCCATGCAGTCATTTTCTATGCATGTACCTCATGTATTCACCCACCTCCTTCCTCTGCCTCTGGCTGGTTTATTTTTTTTAATGATTGCGGCTTCTGGTTCCGTTGTCTCAGATTTTATTGTTTAAAGCTAGAACAGATGGTGTTATGTCTATTAAATACTAAACTGTGTCATGCAGGAATCATTATCTCAGCTGAATTGGCTCCTTGTAAGAGTGGTTTTATCCTTTAGAATAGATTAAAGGCCTCAGAAGAAATTCACTGCACTGCTGGATGCCAGTGATGGGCTGAATGGATGACACTCCATTCTTGGCCAAAAATACGGCGTGGGTGGACAATCAGTATTCTTTGCTACAGGATCAGATTTACCTCAAGTTTCTGCATTCTCAGGTGCAATGCAGAGTTGTAGCACTGAGAGGGGAGTTGAGCTGGAGAACTTCCCCCGGGGCATGGGGTAAAAGCCCTGCCAGATACTGAGCGCCTTCCTTGCTTGCTTTACGTGGACAAATTGATCTGGATTGCATGACAATTCTGCCGCAGGAACCATATTTTCTTCTTTTTAATACAATTTCCCAGGAGTCCTTCTGCATAGGTTTGCAGAGCTTTGAGGTACTTGGGGCAAGAATTATCTCCTTTTTTAAATTTTAGATGTACAGTGGCTGGGTCAGTGTGCCCCAGTTTATCCTCTCTTTATCTCTCATTGCTGCAATGCAAATAATTAATGAAAGGATTGGTTGTAAAAAGCCACAGGAACAGCAGTCCTCTGAGTGATATATTACAAAACAGGATTCATTGAGTCTGGGTTTGAATCCCTGAAGTATAATAGTCTTGCAATTCACCATCTCTGATGCAATGGATCAAAATATTCCTTACAACAAAATGAAGACATTTCCAAAGTACAGGACTGTACTTTAATAAATGTTGCCAGAAGGAATCTCATTTAAACAGCAAGATTCTACATCCTCTATTTCTTTCCTTTCATCAATAAAACTCAGTTTGCTCTTGAGATATTTAAAATATCCTTTCCGTGCTTATCAAGTGACACCATACAGTGCAATGAATACAGCTGGAGAGCTTCACATCAACGACATGCTGTGTGGAAACGTGTTTTTCTGGAATTTCTGTCTCTGAAGGGGTCAAGATGATGTGTCAGACAAGGGCTCTTGTATCACAATCCAGTAGTTCCCAATTCAAATAGCTCCAAAATACTTTTTCAAACATGGACTTCACTGAGGCCTCATTTCTGTTCTCTTATTCTTGTGATCATCTGTGCTGAAGCACCAGCCAAGTTGTGCTACATGCCTTTTGTATACTTGGAAGCATTTCTATTTGGCCTGAAGTAGAATTATTTTGCTGCATGGCTGTTTCAGGAGCTCTCCAGCACAACGGGGCAGTGGTTGCTCCATCTTCTTTCCCTCCACTGCCGACCAGTTTTCAAAAATGCTTTTTGAAAGCTCTGTTGAATTTTTCTATGTTTGAAAATCCTTATACTGGGCCAAGACTGCATGTTTTGTAGCCACCACAAATGAAATTACATTTCATTAGATCACTGACTTGGCTGTCTCCCAAAACAATCCTGCACTCTATCAAACTCTTCTGTTAGCCATGTTCTTGTAGAACAGTGGAAAGGCAATGAAAAAGCTCTTAAGGTCAACCCTTACAAATCACGTGTGTGTGTGTGTGTGTATTTTATAGAAATTTATGTTTCACAGAAAATAAAGTGGCACTAGTTAGCCTACAAAGCTATCATAGCAATATGAGTTTTTCCTCTGCTCATTATTTTAATGTCCCTAGTACTTTGCACATCAAAGGGACCAGATCAACTTCCAGTTGTGGACTTGAGTAACAGAGTAGACCTCAGCATGTCGTGCCAGATCCAAGCACTTGGAAATCTAAGTATACCCAGGGTGATGTAGCTCTGGCAAGCACGTTGGGATTTTTATTTCTCCACTTCATGTGTGGCTTCACCAGCTCAGCATCCCTATTCTAATTTCTGTCTGAGTCAAAAAAAATGCTGTTCTTAGTCTGAAAAATCTGTGATTTGAGGTGCTTTGGATTGACCCTTTATAAAACTCATTTGCGCTGTTTCAATCTTAGATTTTGATGCTGAGATGTAAATGTGGAATTCTTGACTGTTGGCTTCACTTTCTTGTGGATTTGATGAAATCTAACAAGGAATGTCAAACCCTTGTCTTTCTCACTCCTTTATTGCACAGTAAATTATATTTCTCTCCAAAATGAAAGCTCTCATTTTGTTTTCTCCTTTTTATTTCTCTTCGCTGTCCCTCATATGGATGGGCAGAGTGGCTCCCACATGGTCACTTGTGTTGGTTGCTCTAGAGAGTACAAGTAAAAAGCTAGAAAGTTTTTTTTCCAGGGTGCATACAGAAGATAAAATCCTCATTGAAATTTATTGATACAACTCTTTGGGGATAGAAAAATGTAAGAAGTGAAAAGCAAACTCTCTTAGTGACCATTCTACCCTTGTAGGTCTATCATCACCAATTTCACTCTTTTATTGGTAGTATTTAACAAAGGTTTCTCAAATCAGAAATATGAGCCAAACTCTTCTTGTTCTAAAGATTTCTACTAAGCAGGCAAAGTTTAAACTCAGTTAGATCCTGGCAGTACAGATGGTTATCAATGCTTTTGAAACACTGGCAAATGTCTGAGAAATAGATTGCATCAACTATTGATGAATGACATCTCTGCAGATAGTTCAAACTACACAGACCATTACATTCATTTTCTTTGCAACCAGAAGTCCTTCTCTGTAGTGAAATGAACTTTTTTCCCACTCTGAGCTTTCCTTATTAGATTCCAGTTTGTTATTGAGGGCTAAAAACTCAGTGAGTCATTTGCTCAGCAGAGAAATTCCTGAGATAATCACCATTCTTTGAGGTATATCTGTGTTCCTTGCCTTGCTGAAGAAATGAGATGATAGTGAAGGCTTCCAAAAATAAGTACCTGCAGCTGCAGCAGGAAGAGTGGCTGTGTTCAAGCAAAATGCTCACAGAGGACCAGTACTGGGGTGTCTGGAGGCTGCCCCCCCCCAGTTTATAAGCTATCACTCTTTATCCCTTTTGTTCCCTCTGGTAATGGGCAGGCTGCCTGGACCCCTGCTCAAATGCAAGTGTTTAAACTGGCTGTGTTTTGGTCATCCTTAAACTCTCTCTGTAAGGGGCAAGGGGAGTGGTCTTATCAGTGCATATAATCACATCACTCTCCACATTTTGACAGTACCCCCTCACCGTGCAGTCTCCTCACTTGCTGCTTAAAATGGAACAATGATTAGCTGAGGGCACTGGTTCTCACAGTCATGTTTAAAGTGTCTCATTAGAATAAGATGCTATAAAATATACCCTGAGTATAAAAGTGACAGAATCCTGGATCATCAGAGGGAGACAGAACACAACAAAATCCTGTGTTTTGCCTACATCCTGTCAGGACGTAGGTAAGATGCAATCCTGACAGACTTCTTTGCTCCCGACGTGGTCTGTAGCTTCCAAAGATGCTTTTGTTGTTTACATTTAAGGTGTTTAAATAAACCATTAATCTAAAGGCTTTCCTTTGGTCTGCAGCAAGCATCTGTTTCCCAGATCTCTTCGCCCAAACAACCAATTCACTTGCTCATGTTTGAATGGGAGAGAGGCCACAAGATTGAAGGAATATGGATTTGGTTTGGTTTATTTTAGTTTTTCTCACAGAATGCAGCATGTAGCACATCACGGAAATCTAGGGTTTTTTTCCTAAACAGAGGAGAGAGTGCAGCTATTCATACTTCTGAATGACTTTGTCACCAGGAGCTGTGTGTCCTTTTTGGTAGAGAGCACACAGCTCGGCCAGTAAGTGCCATTTCTGCAGAGTTAACTCAGATGGGAGTAGTTGCTTCTGTGCTTGGCAATTCAGTAAGTACCACTTCATTATTTCTGTCAGCATTTGGAAGTTGAATTTTTTAATGGAAAATCTAGGGATTTGAAAAGCCTAAACAGATCAACAATCTTGTAAATGGGACCCAGGAAACATTAATTAAAACACATTGGTTCTCACATCCTTATCTGTCCTCTGACAAGTAAAGATAGGAAATGCCTCCAGAAATTATACTCTAGTTAATTTATCTATTTGCAAAGGTTTTTTAAATTATTTTTTTCTTCTCTGTTACAGCAACTTATGCTCTGGAACAATTTTATTTCCTGGCGAAGCTTTGCAAGGGAAATTTTTAAGCTTGCAGCTGCTACTTTTGAGCACTTCAGCGTCTGTGTTTTTGAATGCCAATGGGTTCACAAACATGGTGGTGTAACCTACACCAATATAGACAATTGTATGCATGGACCACACATGAGAACTTGCTTGTATCATCATCCATGAGGACTCAGTCAAAAAATTTATGAAGCCGGGACTTGAGCCTGGGGTTTATGGGTTTTACTCTTTAAGAGTCTTGGATCTGGAAATCTCTTTCACTGCATGCAGCTGGTGAAAATATATGTGAAACTCCCAAACTGATAAGAAAGTTTCTGTGAAGGTTCCTGGTTGATAAAGTGAGTCAATTACCTGTTGTAATAATGTCTATTGCACAGACTGGTTTGACACAAGAGAGACTTTAAAAGTCAGCTGATGGTGCTTGATCTCAAGGGCCTGAATTTGGCCATTAAAATCTGGTCAACACAGTCATTAACCTCTGGAAAGATGCAGTGATGTATGAGAGATTTTGGATTATGTCTTTGACAAACATTGTTGTGGCTAGGAGTGTCTGAGGAAACCTTGTGGAGCTGTAGGCTTCATCAGGGACACACCCTCATTTCCAGACAGCAGTGATCAATCTCTGCATGGGTGGTCACCAGCAGCTCCTCTGGAAAGGAGGTGGCTTCCACAGGAAAAGGCACTTAAGATGCCTAAAAACGTTTGTATCTTTACTTTTATCTCCCTGAAATAAGAAGGAAAGGCTTCTCCTGCTGTAGTTACGCGAATTCCAGCCTCTAACTTTAAAATAGTCCTTTATGCTTGCATCAATATTGATTCTTTTCAGGATGGCACTGAGGTCTCCAGGTGGGAGGGAAACTGCTGACTCTTAAAAAAAAAAAAAGAAAGAAATGGCTGACGTTTAATAGATACTAACAAAAATAATTAATAGCCTGGATAAAAATAAGGTATTCTCTTAGTGAGCCAGGTTTCATACTCATGGCTTCTGCTGATTCCCTGATTACTCAAGGTCTCCAGGGAAGGCTGAACAATTTGCCTTTGGTTTCTAAGGCAAAGGTCCCTCTGTCCTCCCACAGCCTCCTCTTTTGCCCTCCTTCCCAAAAAGCAAATGTAAAATATCTCACATTCACAGGCCAATGTAAAGCATAAGGAACCAAACCACTCACAGATACACATTTTCCCTTTTCAGTGACCTTTAATCTGTTTGCTTGTGTTGTGGGAAGCAATTCATAAAAATATGGAAAGAGTGTCAGATTTGTCACAATATTTTTTTGATGCCAGATGGCTTGCTCTTTAGGCCTATCTATCAAATGCATGGCATTTTAATGCATAAATTCACACATCTTCATGCAAAGGGAGGAGATGGTTATTTTAACAATTAAGACCACAGATGAGGTGTTTATTTTCACTCTGCACACATCTTGCATTGCATTGCTGGTATTTAAGACTTTTGAAGGGAGGAAGAGAGGCGTCTCCTAGGCAGCTGAGCATTTCTCTTATTTCTTATCTGAAAACTGCAAACCCTGGCCAGGTCAAAGGTCACTTGAACTGGTCTTTCAAGTCAAACATCTTTGCACACACACTCGGGGTCCCATTCCCAGTTATGTGAGTGAGATGGAAAAGATTCACAACCTTCTGGAATTATCAAAGCAGAGAAGGGGAACAGCAGATAGAGCAGTCATGGTATCTGGCTGCAGAATAGCCCATGCAATCCAAATTCAGAGAGATTTTACTTTTGATCATATGGAAAAAGCAGCTTCATAAACCTGATCAAAAGTTTGCTGATACCAGCAGAAGTCTGCGAAATACTGATAACTATATAGTGACATGCAGTTGTGACATCAATTTTTTCTCATTAGCATACTCAATCTCATTCCTCTGATCTCTGGGGACAGAGTTTTCCTTCCCTTAACCCTCCACAGCCCCATTTGGCTTGGCAGCTTCCACAGCAGCCCTGCTGAGACTGACAGGGCACAGGATTATTTTCCAAGCTTTGCCTCTGAAAAATGCCACACAAGCACCAAACACTGCTGATGAGGATTCCCAAAAGCACAAACAGCCCCGCAAGGAGAGCAGGGAAGTGGTTTGTAAGAAGAGGAATGCAGAGGTGGCATAAACCCAGGGAGCCTGTAGTGCAGGGGAGACTGAGCTGAATGTAACCCCAAGGCCACTGTGTGCGGGAGGCTGTCCCCACCACAACTGGTTTCCTCTGCCTCTCTCCCTCTCCCATTGGGGGAGATTCTGGGCATCCCACAGCAACATCTCTGAACACATGCTGGAGTTACATACTTGCCCTCAGTGATATTTGGGAGAAGCCAGTCTGAGTTATTTGAGTTTTGGATTAGGGATCTTTCTCCTCCTACACCTTACATGCTTTTCCTTCAGGTTCTCCTCTTTCCCAGGCACTGTGAATGCCCCCATTTGCTTTAGCTGCTTTCTCTACTTGTCTTTTCCACTTTCCTTCACAATGCTGTCAGATGAAAAATAATTCTGGGCAAGAAGTACACCTGTCTGATATGTTGGAGGAGCAGTCTTAATTGCATGTGACATTGCAGCACAGTGTAAGATATTGCTAGAGGCAGATCTTCTGTATTGTAGATACATTCATGATCCCAAATCTGCAAGTGTCTGTAATGATAAAGGAAGCAAACTTCAATGAGAACTGATATTTTTCCTCTTTTGGTCAGGAAGGCAATTGACTGGCATGTCAATCACGTCTGAAACCTCTATTTCTTAGGAATCTGTCCCCATATCTCAGAGATTTGGGATCTCTATGACTGTTATCTGTGCAGTTAGTTTAAAATATGCAATTACTTCCACAGCTCCTCAAGACAGACCACGCTAACCTGCCAGTCAAAATCACACTCTAGATTCAAATAGTTTTACGAAGGTATATGTACATACAGGGTCAGATCATCAATTTAAAGTCATATCAATTTCCACTTGAATGAAATGAATTGTGTTTCACATAAACCAAGTCTCAGACACCAGATCTGTTGCATGCCCCGTGTTGTTGGCTGAACTAAACCAATGAGACTTTTGATTCAACTGGACTCTGTCCATACCCAGCTTACAGACATGTCCCAAAGGTCCCAAGTTGCCACACAGCCTTACATGAGGAGTTAGAACTGTGCTGCAGGCACCAGCCTCATGGAAAAGTGAAAGTCCATGTGTTATCATGTGTTACAATCCTGGTAAAGGCTGGAAGCACTCACTGGTGCGTTACAGCAACTTGGCTGGCAGGCAGTGATTTTGTAGGGTGGGCCAATGTGTATGAGCTTGGCAGAAGAATCAAAGGTAATTCCTATGCTAGCACTTATGCTAGTGAAGGAGAAGGGAAGACTGAAGAAACTGGGATGTAGGTAGCATCTGCTTCTCTCAGGCCAGTGTCAGCTGGTGCAGAATTCATGACCACCGCCTGTCAGATTACCCGTGGTATGCTGTTGTTTACCATTGCTTAGCTCAAACTGGGTGCCGGAACCTGTGTCAGATTAGACCCAAGAGACATCCTGGGAGAAAGGAAAAATGATCTGTGCCTAAAAGCACAGTGAAAGCAGTCTCAGGTTGCATTTTTAGGTGTTGTCCCTCAAGCATCTCTTCTTCAATTAAAAGTGTGCTGGAGTTAAGACCAGAGCCATCTCTTGCCAGCATTCAGGTAAGAAAAGTTTCCTGTAGGCGAAACATTACATGATTCCAGTGTGGGACTGGGACAGGTCTGCATGTGTGTTTGTTACTGAGGGCATACAGGCTATGTACATTCACACAGTTTAACCCGTGCTCAAAACGCCTTAAAATGCCTTTATGTTCCATGGAAAAACATTTCTCCAACTTGATTTGGAGAGGCTGAGGTTGAGATTAGCCAAACCCACAGCCTTTACACTCTATAAAATCCCACCTAGTTTGAAAAGAGCAGCTGAACTCAGCTTGCCAGGAGCAGCATCTCCTAATAAAGTTTAAGTGATGTGAAAGTTGATTTAGAAGCAATTTCATGTAAATAAGTTAGAGTAGATAGAAACCAGGGCCTCTACTACTTGCTGAAGGCTCAGATTGCACTCTGCCATGTGTACATCGTTGGTCATCTCCAAGATTATGATATAAAAAGCAGCGTCATGCAGGTAACAAGAAATCCAGAAGAAGAATGCTTTTATGTCCAGAAAATAAATGGAAAGCTGACTAGTTTTCATATTTCGCTTTTGTGGATCCTTGGTCCCACTTTTTCTGGAAAGCATGTGTTCAGCTCATACGACAGACGTGTATTATGTGATAGCCCCTCAAACTCAGTTTCCAAATGTTTCCAGCTTGGAAAACACTTGTTGCCTTCCTAAGCATTTTGGGAATAAACCTGCTGTCCTCTCATGTTGCCACACTTGGGTAGCACCCTCCATAAAGAGAATGGGAAGTGCTCAGAGGTTATTAGAAACAAGCTCACCGCAGGCCCTTTAAGCATCGCAGATACAATGTGCTACAGCTCTCAGCATGATTCTACTTGATTTTTAAAAGTTTAAATTCTCAGGTTAAAATTTTAATTGACCTCTTGACCACTTATGTCACTCTTTCTCTCGGTCGGTTGTTTATTTGCCTTTTGGGAACAGGAGAATATAGGAAAGCTTCCTTTTGGTGACATTCTGCCTACCCAAATATCAGTAACAGGATTTAATAGCTTCTTGTCTTTAACTCTGATGCATTGTTGCAGTTAAACTACTATCATGTTTCATACCTGAACCAGTTCCTATCAGTGATGGATAGAGCATTGTGTTTTTATATACTATTTCTCAGCCACAGATTGTAAATCCTGTGCAATCCTTTTGGGGCAAAAAGCACTAGGTAATGATAGGTATGAATCATTTTGTGTAATACCTAGCTGCAGCTATTACTGTTTTAGATATTCATCTCACATCAGTGCACAGATGTTTAGAAGACAGGCCTAAATAAAGCAAAATTTAAAAGAACTCTGCCTGTTTCAGGAGTTTGCCTCACTTAGTGCTTTTTGCATTAAGTTGAGCTCGGCTTTTTTTACTTCTGTATTAAATCATATCTCCTACCATGGCTAATAAGTTTGGGTTTCATTCTGCTCATTGTAGTTCTATTTCTAAATGAAACTGAAAAATAATTAGGCCCCTTCTCCCTCCCAATGGATTGAAAAATTTATTTAGATTCTTATCCAGAAGCTATGTGAAGAGTGGTATTTAAAAGTTACCAAAAATAGGGCGTCCAAGGAGTACTGTGAAATGTGTACAGTTGATGTATTTCCCGTGTGAAGCATTGGTTCAGTGTGAGTCTTCCCTGGCAGATGAAAAGCTGTCACACCAGAAACAAATGGTTACTTCAGCTTTCCTGTTCGGAGCTGCCAGCGTCTCAGCTTGTGTACGTGCATACTTTGGTGTCCACATTCAGTGCCAGGAAAGCCACATTATCTTCTAAGCATTTATGCACCTTGTCAAGCCGATATTAATTTCTGCTTTATCATTGTTGTGAACAAGAGAAAGAATAACCTTGCTGTCTCAGGAAGAACTGCACAGACAATATTAAAGCATGGTCAGTGACAGAGGAAAAGGAGATTCTCTGCAGCTCCCATCACGTAGTCCAAAGACTTGCATAAAGGGGAGAGGCAAGCACTGGAGGAGAACTGAGGGAAGCCCATAGATGAACACTGCATCTCCCAGCAAGCTGGGACTTGCTGCTGTGCTCCTAGCACACTGGGCAGCATCCTCTGGCAAACTTGGTGCTGTTCCTGCGAACAAGGGCCTATGTTCATCAAAGAGGCATTTAATATATCATTTTTTCTTCTCCAAGCTTCCATATAAAGCCCAACAGTGGTCATTCTTGGTGCTGTACATCTTAAAAAACACCCTTGTGATGCCATGAGATGTCTCTCCAGCTTTAAGAACATAAATTGCAGTCTAGAGTGACGACAGCGGCAGAGGTGTGGGAAATGGAAGGTTCCCATCTTCAGAGGGAGAGTCTGTGCAGAGCATAAATGAACTGTACAAAATCTCAGGGGAAGATGAAGAAGCAGAAAAGATTTGAACTCTGATCCATAGAAAGGTAATGACTACAGAATTATGTCCATCTTCAGGTGTGTTCCTTGCACTGAATGCGCTCTTTTGCTCTCAGCTCAAATCCGTTTTAGGTTGGTCTGTCTTCACTCCCGTTGTTTTAGAACTAAATAAGTAATAATATTAGTAACATGTGGTTTTTTATTTGAATGAAGCCCTTACTTTGAGGCTCAAAGAACAGTTTTCATTTCCAGTTCGTCATCATCAGGCAAACCAGGATGGTGGAAATGGAGACCAAAGTTAAGCACTGATTTGAATCCTGGGTGTCCTTCACTGATAGTCAACTTCTTTTGCCCCGTTCCTCTTCTATAAAACTTCAAATAGGCCTACCAGGAGAGAAGGCCAGCTCACTTGGGAATGTTGTACAGCATGGTGTTTAGAGCCCATTCCCAGAATATGGAGAGGTCTGCCTGTCCTATCTTACCCCATCACAGGTGACAGGAAACTGAGCCTGCTCTTCTCATCCACTTTAGCCCTTTAGTCTTAAATATACAGCCAGATGATAGTGACTCTTTCTCCTCCATTTTTTGTCTGTAGTTCACCTAACAATTCTCATTTCAAACGCACTGCTGAATTTGACACAAACAATGGATAACTTTTAATTCTTGATTTTATTTTTTTCTTAGGCAAATACATGACTTGAAGAATTCTATTTCACTATTTTGGCAAAATCTTGGGTTTGATTTAATCTTGCAGTTCAGCTGTGACTAGAGAAATGGGTATCTTGCATCCCTGGTAGAAAGCAGGAGGGGGAAGAATCCCACATCCCCAGAACTGTGTTAGCAGGGGAGAAGAGGGGAGTCAGGTGTACCTTGTGGGATTGACTCCTACCTGTACCCTGGCTTGGGATCCCACACACCATAGCTGGTTTTACACACGCTATCAGTCCTGCTTGGGAGCTCCTCTCCAGTATAGGAGCTGAGGAGATCTGGAAGAAATGTCCTCCCCAGCTGCCCCAGCAGCTGTCAGTGCCAGAGCCAGTGGGCAGGTAGGGGGAGGTTCAGTGCAGGGTGAGTGCCCACAGCCTGACTGCAGAGATACGTGATCATGTCTTCAGCTCATCCAGGGGCACATGGGGAGATTACCAAAGAAATGACTACTGCTAGCATGAAGTACTGTGAGAGAAGGAGCATCTTCCTGCTGAAACAAAACAGACTTCCACATCCAAATGTGACTGACAAATCCAGTCTCAATAACTCTTTAAGGCAAATCAATACATTTAGCACTCCTAACTTGCACTATGTCTCAGCATTCTGTAAATTGGATTTTGGTGGGATTTTCATTAGAGCTCCAAAGGGACAAAGCTGCATTTATTTAATACTTCAAAGGAAGACAGGGAACTTTCTGAAATCCATTTAGATTGTCACCATTTAACTTATTTATATAAAACAGGTTTGTCTTTTATTAGGAAACTGGGAATAATTTTATTTATACATGTTTCTAGCTTCAATTTTGCCATAAGAGGCATGAAGCTGTTTTATCACTTATACTCAGCCCACTACAGAGGCATTTAAAGATCATAAAATCTAGTTGTTTCACTCTTACCTAACACAGTGTAAGAAATGTTGCTATTCACTTTCTTCTGCCTGAAAACACTTATTGTGCTACTATTATTTTTTTATTACTTTTTTTAAATGCTAGAGATTAGAATCTAAAATGTCTGCCTGCTTTCTCTTCAGATCTAGAGGTAACAAAGGGATGAAATCAAACAGGACTGACTTTCAGAGGCAGCGGTTTCTCACACCAGGGCTGTGTTGTATGCTTATTTTCCTCAGCTCCCAGACCTAGTGTATCTGGCAAGTCAGCCATCCAGCTATCAGCCAGAGATGCTGCATGGGATATCTAAAATCTGAATGAATACTGAGACAGTGGCTGGCTAGGTAAACGCTCAGTGCTATCTGATTAGCATGCAGGAAGCCTGCTAAGAGGCTAAGAGGAAAAAGCCATGAGAGGGGAACTTTGGAGACAATGGGGCAGCAGTAGAGAGGCAGCTTCAGGCTCACAAATTGGGATGTCGACCCCATGCAAGCTGAATATGAGGAGAGGGGACAAATCCCCATAGGAGAGTAGCCCATGGGATGTACTCAGCTGCTACTTTTAGATCTGCCAGAAGAAGACCTACAGGACCTGCACCCAGGGGAGCAGCCTCTGGCAGCTCCTGCCCCCTCTTGCCATGTGTGGTATCCCTGCCTCCCTGGTGCCTCTCAAATCCTGTTTGGATAGGGGAGCTGGAGGACATCATGTAGGGCTTTGTATGGGGGCTACAGGCTCAGCACCCACAGAGCAGAACCTGACAGGGTCCTTCAGCATTTGGTATTGTGTTAACAAGTTTTTTTTTGCTCTAAAAAGCCTTTTAGTGGGAGAGACCAATGTGGGGCTATTCTGTTGTTCATCAGAATGACATTTTTTTAGTTTCTGTTTGTGAGTATTGGATGGTAATGCAGTGCTGCACAGCGCAGCAGAAAGACCAGGAGCGATGCTTTTAAGCAACAATAGCTGACCATGACCAAAGGAACAGCTGTGACCAAGAGCATCCCTGGCTGTGCCAGCACAGTGATCTGGCTGCTCTTGGCAAAACTCTCAGGATCCTGGGTCATTTATGGAGCCTGAGATCATAGCTGTCTCCTTTCACCATTTGGTTTAGTCTAATTGAGTTGGAGAGGATGGAGAGTTTTTGGAGGAGAGGGACTGGCTGGCAGGTTTCAGGGGCTGGGAGCTTTACCTGCAGGTGCTTGTATTTAGGCTGTGCCAAAGGCTGGGAAAATTGACTTCAAGGGGTTGAAAGCAAGGAGAAAATATGAGATATTTTCTGCATGAAAAGCCACAGTCTTCTCCTTAAATGTTGCATTGAACGCTGTTCAGACACCTGCCTTGAGATGGCTTTGGCTTTGCTCTTGAGAAGAATGGGGAACTTCAAAACCCACAAGCAGAGTCTGTACCTGTCCAGAGATGTGCACCAGAGCAAGACTTGCATAGTGCCATGTGCTGTCATCAAAACATGTTAAAAAGCAGGGCAGTCTTGGCTTCAAATATCATTTTCCTCCTCAGATGTCTTTCTACTGCTTTTTCAAACCTGTGAGTTTATAGGTTAGTAAGTTAATAAGTACAGGATAATACCTACTGACGGGTCAGCCTACAAGGAAGCTGGAGAGGGACTCTTCATCAGGAACTGTAGTGGTAGGACAAGGGGTAATGGCTTCAAACTGGAAGAGGGTAAATTTAGGTTAGATATGCAGAAGGAAATGCTTTACTGTGAGGATGATGAAGCACTTGAATAGGTTGCCCAGAGAAGTTGTGAATTCCCCACCCCTCCAGCACTATTCAAGGCCAGGCTGGATGGGGCTCTGAGCAACCTGTCTAAAGGGTGGTGTCCCTGCCCATGGCAGGGCATTGGAACTAGATGCTCTTTAAGGTCCCTTCCCACCCAAATGATTCTGTGATTCTGCTCTATGATTCTGTATATTAAATGGAATTACTGTGACTAGGTGGGGCTATGAAACCTATTCACATAATTCATAATAATGTATAGAATTTTGTGTTTATTTGTCTCTTCCATTGGTGCTAAACTGGTGGTCTTTCACAAGACTGCCTCACTTTCCTCAATTTATACATCTTTCTAGTTTGCCTCTGATATTTGGTCACATCAGTGTTTAATTGCCTTTCTCTGAGAAACAGCACATTTGTGGTCACAGGTCAGTAGCTGTTATTAGTACTCTTGTTAATGATAAATGTAAAGTTGTTATTTCTTCCTATTAAAAAGGGGGTTTTGTCTCTTAAAAGTAGTTTGTACTGCAGCAGATGACAAGAGGCCGTCATGCATTTTATTTTTTGGAGATACAGGCAGGCTTGGCTGAATAATGAGTGGGGTTACAGTAAAATTCATGAGCATTCATCGTCTGCCTGTGCTGAAGGTGACATATTGAAAGGCTGATGACTAGCAGAGATAATTACAGCTGTATCTGAAAAGCTGTGGTAGCATAATATGCAAAGGGACATACAGCTTATAGGAAAAAAAACAGACTAGGGGTGGCATGAAGGAGTGGGTCATTGATGGTTGATTAGAAACTGGGTCATTTGGTAGCTGCAAGCTATGAAACACCTCCTGGATTTCCCAGTTGAACACCTGCAGAGTTGGAGATACCTATGCATTCCCTAAGAAATAGCAAAATTTTCCAGTGCTGTGGTTTCCCTACATTCATAAAATGTACAGTGATGGATTCAGCCCCTTTCGATGCTTCAGAAGGGTAGATTGTTATTTACACACACACAGATTATGGAAATGGCATAATTCTATTTTTGGTGTGGTCTTCAACCAAGTACCCCCAACCTTTATGAAAATGCGTGTGGAAACCATCCTTGAATAAGAATCAGAAATAATTACCTGCAGGCACCCCTGAATTTCTAAGGATAACTTGCAGCCAGATTCTAATTTACAGGGACTTTCCAACCAAGCTGAAATAACACCTTTTGGACAGCATTACTGTAAATGAACAAGTTACATCCAAGTGTGCCCATCAAGCTAAGAAATTAGATTGGGAGCATTATCTCATTACAGGATAACCACTATGTTCCACCTTTCAGAGTTCTCCCTTACATATAAATAATTTTAATGATGGTCAGCCTAGGAAGAAGCGTTTGGGATGAGGGGTCCATGGGATAAAAAACAGGTTTTATATGCTCTTTTTCTTAGTTCAGTGTTGATTGACTAATTTCCTATCGTCAGTTTGGGCATGTGGCCTTTTCTCCTGTTTCATTATTGTAAGCCCACTATTATCTTCTTTCCTCTCTGAATATTTGATGTCACTGATTCCCATCTTCTTCCTAACTTGTCAATATATATTTACAGTAGTTTGCAGGAAATAAACCACCAGATTCTGGTAGGGAGCTGGCTGCATATTATGCCATTGACTCATATGGGGGCAGCAATCAGAGCTTGGGCTCTGGTCTCGCAGATCTCCTATGAGACAGACCCTGCTTAATATTCAGAGTTGTTTTTAGGGATGAGCAAGTGAAGAAAGCAATGTTAATACACAAATGGGATGACCTCTACCTTGGCAGTCACAAGTTGCAGTCTGTGCTCTTCCAGTACCCAGCAAACCCAGAGGACCATGTCAGGCAGACGTTGATCACGAGCTGGAGGCACACTTTTATCTCTACCAATGAGTAGCAGTACATTCTTCTGAAAAAAATGAAATAAAATCTGAAGACCTTCTTCTTTCTACAGCTAGTAAATCTTTACCATTTAACACATGCCCAGGTGTTAGTTGCAGTGCTCTTGACAAAATCTGGTAATGATTTTGTCTGGAAATTTTGTTTCTCACTTAACTGTGCCTTTTTTTTCATCCTACCTTCATCTGAAGCAGCTGAGAGCTGCTGTGCTCTTGTGCACGTTGATAAACAAGCTGTAGTTTTTGGGCTATAGGATCAGAAGAGATTCAAGTGAAGTTCTTGCAGTGGAGACAACAACAGGAGCAGCTGTGAAGGTTCACTGTAAAAGCATTTATCTTTTATTAATCCTTCTTTTTTTTGTTGCACAGTTGAACTTGTGGATGGAAGAGTAGCATGCTTGTTCTGTCTTTGGCAATACATTTTTAAGAACGCAATTTTTTAGAACAAGAACTTATCTTTATTACTGTGAAATATCTACTCCAGTTAAGGAAAAGTGATTGTCATGAGCAATGATGAATGATGTTCACTCAGCTGCAGGTTTTCCTTTAATATTTATGATAGCAGTCCATTTTTTGAGCTGATACATTTAAAAGTTTTAGACTTGTTTTTCTCTAACACGTTATGTTTCCCCAGTGATGTGAAGATAGTTATGGAATAATACAGAGAGGTGATTTATTTCGAAGTGTAAAATATCTCTGAATGGCTCATTGTCTGGTTTAAGGGGGCTGCAAGGAAGATCAGACTCTTCAGGCTAGTTAGTAGTTCTGAATATCTTTTCTCAGTGACATTTTTACAGGTTCCTTAGGATAGTCATGCTCTGAATCATAGCTTACCATTTTATTAATTTAGTTTCTCTTGTAACCTCCAGACCTTTGTCTTATGTCCCAAATCTAGTCTTCCTTATCCTGTCCTGCACTGGGGTTTCAAATTCAAGCAATTGTCCTCTGGAGACTGATTAATTGTCTTTTGTTAGGCACCCTAATTCTTTTTTTTTCCTTCTTACTCTGTGTATCTAAATTATTTTATTTCCCATTCTGTCCTCTCAAGTGATCACACTAGAAATCAAAATTAAAAATGGGCATGGTACAGCCTACTCATTGAGTGAACAGCTGGCATCTTAGAGAATTTGTACCTTTAGTCCTAGTGTTCTTCAGCGGACACAAGCTGGAAAAAGGAGGACTTTGATTAGCTTTGAGGAACAACCTTTTTCCTGGATAAAATTTTTTTAACCCAGAGTAGTCAAACATTGGAACAGGGTTGGGCTGGAGACCCATAGGGGCCCCTTCCCACCTGTGGTGGATCTGTGACTCCCTGCAAGGGAATAATTGTCCTATGTAATTTACTGATACTGCAGTTACCGTGCATAGCTCAGTGGTGGCTCTGCTGCTTGTGAAGGACACAGCCTCCCACATTGCTCCACAAATGTTTTTACCACATAACTATTTTCCATCTACAGCTTTTGCTTCGGTTTTGAGTCTATTTGTTATGCCTTTTGATTGCAAAAAGTCATCCTCTTGGCCAGGACAGATCCATGTTCGTAACAGCAATTCCCTGCCCAATGGCAAAAGCCATATGTTCAGGGTTGCTGCCAGCTCTCCAAGCAGGGTCATGTGTGGTTATTTAGCCAGCTGTGGTCTTCTCTGCAGTGAGAAAGACCCGATTTTTCTTGTATTGGATCTGCCTAGAGCTACTTCCTCCTTCCTTTTTCTCTTTTATTTAAAATAAGGGAATTTATCGATACATGCAGACACCTAAAACTGTTCTCATCTGCAGTAGCAGTTCTCTACTCCATGTTTACTTCTGGCTTTAAAGATGCTTTCCAGCCCTTCTGTGCTGGAAGACAAGATGTAGTATCCTTGCCTTTACCGTTAGGAACCTCCTTCTGAATGTAAGTATGAGCACAGATTTACAAAGACAACTTCCAGCCAGACACCTTCCCCTCAAGCTTGAGCTCAGGGTAGGTGGGAGATGATCATCATCTGGGGTTTCCTTACATAAGGTGAGGCTGTTTTGCTGTCAGGTTACTCTTTTTTTTGACAAGGGCCCTGTTTATTCCTCATCTACTTCTCCTCCCAAAGGTTGAGCTGCAGGTCACATGATCCTGCAGAGGGTCCTGGACAAGCAGGCGAGTAAGGGCATTGTGGAGGTCTCTGGAGTGAGAGGAACATGAGAATGCAGAGTCTGGGTGGCAAAGTCAGCATGAAAGCACCGGAGAGCCTGTATTTCACCAGATCCCCACAACCCTTTCCCAACCGCCAGTAAAAGGCTGCAGATTAAGTGGCCAGGCAAAAATTCCTGCTTCTCTGGCTGTGAAAGCACCGTACACCAGGCCTGTATCCCATGGGCTTGCTCCTTCAGGGTTTCTTTCTTTGTTCTTTGGAAGAGCAGAAGCAGATTTGTGGCACTGCCACTTCACAGAGCAGAGGACTCCAGCAGTCCCCAGCAGACCCAGTCACACTGGTGCCACGCAGCTGGAGGCAGCACACCACCAAGACACAAGAGTGCAGGCATGTTTCTGAGGCAGTGGTCAACAATTTCCCCTTGGAAGTGTTTATAGATTAGCAACTTCTTTTTTTTTTCACCCTGTAATTTTTCATCAAAAGAGGAGCTCCTGTGTTCCCCCTTTCTTTCCCTTTCTGTCATCAAATATGAAATAAAAGAAATACAAGTATATTTGGGGTTCCGCCCCCACCTTTCTCTTTCTTGTTTTTCATTTTGACTTTCTGAAGCTTTCTTAATTTTGGAGCTGGTAAAATGAATTACAGGACACTCTAGATCTGTGCTTTAACTGAGGTCCTGACCTGAGAGGAAGGGTTTCAAATCAGCAGAAAGAATGAAATACAGGGAGGAAAAAAATTATTATTAAAATAAAAACCTCTCTGGATATCACTGCTGCATTTTCTCACACAGAGATCTCAGTGAATCTTTAGCTGGTAGCTAGATCTGCAGAGGAAACCTCATCTGCATTTCTTAGCAAAGATGCAGATGTAATAAATATTAACTGAATATTGACTTCTTTGGAGTTGTTGAGATTTAGTGTGATAACAGGATGAATGATAATGCTCAAATGAAGTCCCTAAAGCCTTCAGTGGGCATCAAGGACTGCAGCAATTACGTGTGAATCTTATATTCCTTATTTACTTGGCCAGAGGAAAGAAATGCAGCTCATTTGGGAACAGGCAGACAGTCTCCCACTTGCTTTCCAAGAGGGGAAGTGTCCCACCATTTGTGCAGGCAGAAATCTGTCCTCCCAAAGCAGGGATGTGTCCTGCATCCCCACCACAGGTACTGGCTGCACATGGGGGGTGCTCTCCCCATCTGTAGGCCCAGATTTGGGGTCACTATGACCTTTGCCATCCCTCTGTGCTTGGAAGCTGTATCCCCCTGCTTCCTCTTGGCTGAGCGTAGTCCACTATCACTTGTTAGCCAAATTTTCAATCAAATTATTTTCTGCTTTCTCCTATGCTGTTCTTTGTAGTGGAGAAGAAAAAAGAAAAACCATAACAATGACCATAAAGCCAGATTGTCAAAAACTCTTCCAGCAGACATTGCTCTGACCTGTGCACAGATGTGGATAGCCCCAAGCTGGGAATGGGATGTTGGTGTGCATTGTGTGGGGTGGCCCTGCCTCCCCTTCCCTGCGTTCATCTCCCTGTCCTCCCCGAGGATATCTCCTGTCTCAAACACACACCATAGCGAGCTCCATGGGGCAGGGATGGGCTTTCTGCTTGGAGCACAGAGGCTGTTGCTTGTCATAAGAGTCCTTAAGGAGCACAGGCATTAATTATAGATACCACACAGAGACCTTCACTTCTGTGAGGAGGTGTAGCAGCTCTCGACGTGGTGAGGCGAAGATCCCTCAGCACAGATGTTCTCAGTGTTCCTGGTATGCCAAGGATCGTTTGCACCCGTGGGAGTTATTTTTACTGTGGCATTTCATTAGCTTTGTACCTCTCCTGAACCTTTCCATAAGCTTCCTGCTTTAAAACAGCAGCACAAACGCAACTGCCGCATGCTCAAGATTTAAAGGTGAGCTGCTACCACCTCCCCTAGAGCTGGTGATGGGGAAGCTCAGCTGTGGGTAGTGCTGCAGATGCTGCTGCTCTGAAAGGTAAAGTGGAGCAGAGGGAGGGAAGGCACAAGTGGTGGAGGAGGATGGAAGGCAAAGCAGATGCGTGACAAGAGAAAATGAAAACAGGTCTGTTGTAAAATATTTTTTTAGAAGAGAAGGTTTTCATATATTTCTGTGTTGGACAATTTAACTACAGTTTTTGTATAAGGTTGTCTACATTTATAGCAATTAATTCAAAAAGAAACATAATTTAGATGTGTTAATGTGATCTATAATTCCTTATAAAGCACCAGTAAATATGAATATATTCATATTCCCACCTCCATGAAACAGCCATGGGCAAGTGTGATAATTATTAACTTCTGCTTACCAAACAAAACTACATTTCATCTACAGCCAAATGCTGGCTCCTTCTGAATGCAAAACAGAGTATTTTTCCATACCAGAATTCTGCACAAAAGCAAGTGTGGTTAAGCCTTATCCAACTGCTTATATAAGTAAAGCTCTCAATATACCTAAGTGTTAGTAATAACAGAGTAATGTAATTTTCTCTCAATATATGTTAGTGTTTGTAATAACAGAGCACTGTAATTTGAGTACATTTTAACCCTGCTTTGAAGTAGTATATTTGGTATGGCAAGTGTTTTCCTAAGTAATGAGCCAAACAAATTGCTATTCAGCTAGAGGAAGAGGTTGCAAAATGTGAGTTCTCTGAAATATCACAAAACTATTTTCAACAGATAGCAGTAAACAACACAGAGATATTCACCATTGCTGGACTTGCCTCCTTTGAGAGGAGTCACAAAGCAAGAGCTATACTGAAGTTATCAGTAAGTATTTTATCCCAAGGTTAAAGAGGAGAGAAAAGAAAATCATACAATCATGAAATGTAAAGATTGAACATTTTCAGTGACCTCAAAATCTTTTGGATGAGAAATGGATTGTTAGATTACTTGTGAACTTGAGGGTGCTGTCAGTGCTGAGTTTTCGTCCTGAGAGAACTGGATGTGCCATAAGGTAGCACATACGTGTCTGTTATTCCTGTTGCATATCCCCCAATGAAAGTCTCTGCTAGCGTGTTACCTCACTCCCTGTGAGGCTCTGCACTGAGCTTTGGTCATCTCAGAATTTCAGCAGAAGCCTTGTGCCTTTCCCTGTGGTAGGGTGCAGGACACAGAGCCCCCAGGTTGGGTGACAAATAGTGGAAGACATGAACCTTCACAGAAATCAAAGGCACAGAAATCGAAGGCACAGAAATCCCTTCCTGCTGCTGGAGCAGGCTGATCCCAGAGGAGGGACTCCTGGCCGGGTCCAGGGTAGTGGACTTAATCCTGTGAGGATGGGAAATGCTTCTTGATCCAGGGAAGCTGCCACAGGCTAAGCAAGGTGCATGGACCACACTGCCATAGCACCTCCATACCTCCTCTCCTATATATCTTTGTTCCTCTCCTGGAGGAGTGCAGGAAGCCAGGTCTGTATTTACACCATCTGGCTTAATCTGGAGCAACACTTGCCCCATCAGTTTTGTCCGGTTTCTTGCATGGTGCTTCACCTCTTCATGAGCTGTGCTGCAGATGTCAGCTTGCAGTGCTGGTGCCCTGATGACTGCAATGGGACCTGGCTGCAGCTCCAGCTGTGAAGTTTGAACCATGTGGGCTGAGAGGCCAGATGCAGACTGATCCCTTTTTGCCAGCCAGCCCTCCCTAGCCTGTGGTGCTGCAGGGTTTATCACATCCCAGCCACAGGACTTTGCATTTGCCTTTGCCAAATTCATGACTTTTCCATCCACCCTCTCTCCTGCGTGCCCAGCCCAGCTCTCTGAATGGCAGCCTGACCCTCCAGCATGCCCATTGCTCCCTCAGGTTGCTGTCGTTCTGTGAACCTGCTGAGATTTCACTCCATTCCCCTTTTCTGGTGTTAGCAAAAGTGCTAAACAACATTGGCTCAAGTATCAGTGGGCTGCTAGGTGGATTCTATTCTGCTGGCCAAAACCCTTTGACCAGTCAAGTTTCCACCCACTTTATGTTCCAGTTATCCAGCTCACGCCACACCAGTTTGGTTACAAGGAGGCTGTAGGAGGGAATGCCAAAGGACTTGCTGGGTTCAAAATATGCAACATCCAATTGCCTAATCACAGGCTGTGGAAGCCAAACCCTCATGAAAAGACCACTTGAGCTTGGTGCTGTACTGATACAGCCACACAGTCTGTATTTGGCACTAGTTTGGCTGGTATTTCTGGCTGTCACTGAGCTTGAAGAGAGCACAGGCTCTTGTTTTTCCACACAGTTATTCATGCAGATCTATTCTTTTCAACATCAACCCAAACAGCCCGTTCACAAACAAAGAAGACCAGATAAGCAGTATGTCACTCAGCACTGACAAGATGCAGAACTCTGAACTGGCCTCAGGGAAAGGGCTGAGTAATGTTCATCATCTGAGTTTAAACAAGGATAACAGCTTTTAATATTACTTGCAGCTGCAGGAAGACTTTCAGTAATTTTTCTAAACCCTTAATGTTGGTTATTGACCATTTTTAGCTCAGCTGAACTTTAAAAGATATTGAAGGCTCAGGTGCAATTCCTTTGGGGCATAGAAAGAGCAAACTCGAGATAATGACGATAAAATGTCCCACCACAGTCAAAGGGTTGGTTCCAACACAGGCTAGAAGTCAGCAAAGAGTGTGCAACCACAAATACAAATTTGTGATTTGCTGAAACTAAACCTCAGCTCTGGATATGAGGAGAGCAGACTTAAACCTGGTCAATGTCAAGTTGAACATCAGTCAGCAGTGCCCTGGCAGCCAGGAGGGCCAGCCCTGTCCTGGGGTGCATCAGGCACAGCATCACCAGCCAGGGAAGGGAGGGGATTGTCCCACTCTGCTCTGCACTGGGGCAGCCTCACCTAGAGTGTTGGGGGCAGTTTTGGGTGCCACAATATAAGAAAGACATTAAGCTATTGGAGAGAGTCCAAAGGAGGGCAGTGAAGATGGTGAAGGGTATGGAGGGGAAGCCTGGTGAGGAGTGGCTGAGGTCACCTTGTCTGTTTAGCTGGAAAAGAGGAGACTGAGGGGAGACCTCATTGCAGTTACAGCTTCCTCATAAGGGGAAGAGAAGGGGCAGACACTGATCTCTTCTCTGTGGTGACCAGTGACAGGACTCAAGGGAATGGTCTGAAGTTTTGTCAGGAGAGGTTTAGGTTGGATATTAGAAAAAGGTTTTTCACCCAGAGGGTGGTCAGCCACTGGAACAGGCTCCCCAGGGAAGTGATCACAGCACCAGCCTGACAGAGTTCAAGAAGCGTTTGGACAATACTCTCAGGTGTGATTCTTGGGGTGTCCTGTGCAGGGCTGGGAGTTGGACTGATGATCCTTGTGGGTCTGTTCCAATTCAGCTTATTCTGTGATTCTGTGATGTCATCTCAAGCAATTTCTACTTGATCGGTGTTCTGACCAGGAGATGCATGGAAGAAAGTTCCCAAGCAAGCAAATATGATCCTACTAAGAAATAAATCATACTGCTAATAGAAAAATGCCTGCTGACCAGGAATATTTCATGTCTGAAAGCTACATATTTGCTAGGGAATCAGGAGCAAAGCACTGCAGCACAGCTGATCAGTGAAGCTGTGTCTGAAGATTTCCTCATCCCCTCATGGACTGGTTTCGCAGTGATGGAAGGAAATGTGTTTATGATATACCTATTTTGTGAGGTAGTTTCTTAATGCTTCTGCTGTGAAACCTGCTGTCACTAAGTAATGGTTTATAATCTCCAGGGCTCTGAATCCAGTGTTTTCTGCAGTATCGCATTCTGTCACTGAGGGCTTTTCTTGGCTCAAAGATGTTGTTTGTGTCTCTGAGCATCTTGGCTGGAGGCAGCACAGGCACCAAAACAGGGAATCATAGTGCACTGGTTGAGTTGGGTGTTTGCATAACTTCCCTTCTGAGAGACGCTAGTTAGAGTAGGGTTTTCAGAAGAAAGTTGGCACTAAGCTCATTCTGAAAATCAGACCCTTTAAAACTGCTCTGAATTGGATGCCCAAAGCTAGAAGCCAGCCTAGAAAATGCTTGACCATCAATTTTTTTTTAATAGTCTTTGAATTATTTAAGGACAAAAATGGAGAAATTTCCCCTTGGCCACATTTGGGGTTTAAGGCTTTGAACTGAATTTTATTTAGAGAAGATTAAGAGATAAGGTTATTTCTTGACCCTATGCCACCTTGTCAGGGCCATGGAGGATAGGGAGAGGTGTGCTCCTTGTTTCACCATTGTAGCTGGGCTTCTCAAAATCACAGGGAAGTCGGAGTGTTGGGTGTGTAGAAGGTCAGAAGGCATGGTTCAGGCAGTGTGCCCTCTTCTGACCTGCAAGGGGTGAGGAGCTGAGCTTTAGAGAAGCCAAAATATTTGCCATCCCTGCCATGATCACCAGATGGGTTCAGATTTCAAGCTGAGGTGCCTGAGCTTGTTTCCCCAGGTCTAGAGCAAGAGCAGAAAAGGGGAGGCAGGGCCATGTAGTAGGGAGAAGGAAGGAAGAGCATGGCCAGGAAAGAAGTCATTGCTTTGCTAAAAAATTATTCCACTGCTGCATCACACCTTTAGACAGGTGTAAAATGTGGCTCCCCAAGGCAGAATGAAAATGTCTCTGCAAAGTTTGAAGCAATCAAAACAAATAAGGAAAGTCCTAAACTTCTAGGCACCCACACCATGACGGGGCCGGTTTAATAGCAACTTAGAAATTTTGTAGAACTGTAGAGTATTCTAGAACAAAATTTTGAATAACAAAAGGTGCTGCTACCTTCTTTACATCACTGCTCTGCCAGCACCAACAGAAGGATATTCTGGCTCCAGATTTTGTTTCTGTGTGATACCAGTTTCTGAAGAAAGTCATTACATAAATTTATAAAATATATGCATGTGCACCAGGAATGAATAGTCAACTAATTTATTTCTGTTTTCTTTACTGCAGATACACACAAGTAAGTAGGAAAAGTAAGAAAAAAGTCTTGCTTTGATGATTCCTTTGATAAAAAAATAATAGTCACAGTATCATGAGTAACACCACAGGAAACAACTGTTTGCTGATAAAAGAATAAAATGCAGAGGATGGGAAAGCTGCAGCTGGATAGACAAGTAGAGGTGTGTCCAGCCATCCCACTGCCATACTCATGATGCACTCTGGGTTCTCCATCCAGGGACGGAGACACATGATTGAAGCAAGTTCCTCAGTGCCTCCTCACACCCCAGCACTGGCATAAGGAACACTCTTTTCCCTTTGTAGAGTTTCTCCCATCAGAAAGGACTAATTTACATTTGCAAGCTCTCATGCAAAATCAGTTCAGCTTTCACCTTTGTGTTTTGTCACCTGCACTTCTCCCTTCTCCCCTTCTGGCATCCTCCTCTCCTGCTCTGCTTTCCAGCTCCAGGTGCTTGCACAGGCAGTGGAGCAGGACCCTGGCTCTCCCAGTGGGGAGTTTAACAACATTCCAGCATCTCAGCAGATCCCACAGCATGCCTAGGTGTTGCAGCGGGGATTACTGCAACAAGTATATTTCAAACCAGGAGTCCCGTGGAAACCGAAGTATATATGGACAGATTCGTGGTAGATGTTTCAGAGATGTTTATTTCTCCAGCCGCATGGCCGGGGCTCAGCTCAGGAACTCCCCGGTCACGGGACCCGAGGGTCCTTGGCCACCCCGGGGAACACAAACCAACCAATGGGAAATGAGACTGACCAGGGGCAGGGAGACCCCGTGCCTCCCCCCCAGGGCCCCTCTCCCAGGGCTCCATGGCAGGGGAGGGACCCCAACATCTCACCCGTTTTATTTTAATAAAAGGAGAATGAAAACAACTGGATAAACATAACAAGAACAGTTTCAAGACAAAACAAGCCACCCTCCTGAGTCTTTAAATGTCCAAACAGATTCTCTGGAACATCTTAGGGCTGACAGAAGGGAGACAGAACTCTCTGGGCATGCTTTGTGGGGAAACTGAGGCAGGAGAGGGTTTAATTTCTTGCCTCCCCCTTTTCATCCCCCCCTCGGTAGCGGAGAGGAATTGTAGGGAAATGGAATTGTATAGGGAAGCCATGGGGTGAAAAACGGATTAGGAATAAACTGGGGATAGGGCAAACTTAGGAAGGGGTTCATATTGGGTATAGGGTAAAAGGGGAAAGTAGGCTGTCGGTAGGGAAATTGCTGGGATGGATATTGTTTATAATTTTGTGCATAACGGCTGCCTTTGACTGGAATACCTCCAGGCCCAGTAACATTTGCTGCTTGTAAACCCTTCTTTCCTTGCACTATATCAAACTGTACAACTTCCCCATCTCCTACACTTTGCAGGTAATTTTTAGGGTTATTCCTTTTAATGGCAGTTCTGTGGATGAATAAATCTTCGCCTGTATCATCTCGTGTTATAAATCCATAGTTGTTTTTGACATTGTACCATTTCACAGTTCCTGTGACTTTCGTGGCTATAACTCCTCCTATCACGTGCTTGCGTGTTCGTCGTGGCTGCTGGTCCCGCGTGGCCGCCGCCTCGCCGACTCCGACGTCTCGGCCGGGCCCCCGTGCTGTGGCTGCTCCGGCGTGTCTGGGCTCTGCGCGGCCCCGCGTTGCCATCGCCGCTGGCTCCGTGCCCTGTGAGCGGTTCCGCTCCGCCAACTCCACGCTGCTTTGGGTGCGGCCCCGTTCCGGCTCGGCGCTGCGCAGCTTCTCGTGTCGCTGTGGGAACCGCCGCTTCTCCCTCCGCAGGGCTCTCCGAGCCGTGTGCTCAGAGCGGGCTGCCACGCCGATGCCGGTTCCTGGCTGCTCGTGGCCCACGGCACCCGCGGCGCCTGCGGCATCGCTCCCTCACTCGCGGCCGCGTGGCCGGGGACCCCGAGACAGGGATGGGGTCCGTGATAAGGAGCGCGCTCCCGAGGGGGCCGGGCGCATCCAGCACAGGCACCTCCGCCAGCATGGCTGCAGTCATGTGCCACAGGGATGGCGGCCGTGCGGCCTCAGCCATGGGATTAGTATGGTCCTCTGCTTTAGGGGTAATGGGACCGTTCAAATGCTCCTCAAGGGCTTCCCTGATTATAAGGTATGCACGGCAAGCTTCTCTTTGATCCCATACTTTATCCCAGATCTCATCCCAGAAACACCCCTCACAAGATACAGGAGGTTCGATATCAAAAAGTAAGTCTCGAGAAATACAGGGGAACCTTTTGAAAAGCCAGATGAAAAAGTGTTCTAGATCTCCCAGTTGCATTACTTTTTTGTTTTGTTGTTCAAGGATTTCTTTTACTTCTAGATACATTTTTCTCTGTGGCTCAGAGAGCCCCATTTCCCACGATTCTTCCATAGTCCAGAGAGAATATCCAAACCAAGATGAGAAGAGAGAGGTCTAGAGTGGTTATTTTACTCACGAATCTTCCTCAGGGATCGGTATCCTGCCCGCATTCGTCCACCAGTTTGTTGCAGCGGGGATTACTGCAACAAGTATATTTCAAACCAGGAGTCCCGTGGAAACCGAAGTATATATGGACAGATTCGTGGTAGATGTTTCAGAGATGTTTATTTCTCCAGCTGCATGGCCGGGGCTCAGCTCAGGAACTCCCCGGTCACGGGACCCGAGGGTCCTTGGCCACCCCGGGGAACACAAACCAACCCATGGGGAATGAGACTGACCAGGGACAGGGAGACCCCGTGCCTCCCCCCCAGGGCCCCTCTCCCAGGGCTCCATGGCAGGGGAGGGACCCCAACACCTAGGGAGAAGCAATTTACTTGGCAAAGTCTCACGCTGGGTCCCCAGCAGGCTGTCAGGGCATGGGTGGGCAGAGGGAGGCAGAGGCAAAATCTGGAGGAGAGCAGGGCTGCAGACCTGAGCTTCTGGTTTTCAGAGAAAGCTTGTTATAGTCTTGCTGCTAAGTGCAGGGAAAACTCTTTGATGAGTCCTGCAGTCCTTGTTCAGGACCTGAAGTGTTTGGTAAAGCTGAAAAAGCTGATGTCTCCAAGAGAGCAAAGCACATCAGATACGCTGTTATTTGTACAGACATAACAAGAAATGCCCCTGTGATTTGGGGTAGATTTTAATATGGGATATTATGAGCAAGCCAGGTGGATGACTATGGCTCACAGAGCTGTGACATTACACAACTTCAAATGTCATACATTATTACAACAAGCAAAATAGAGCTGACAATGATGTAAGGAAGAATTTTGTTTAGCAGTTGAGGTTGCTAGCAATGCATGAGTACTGTTGATGCATATTTAATCAGAGTAGTCGAGTGCTGGACGCTGTATTTCACATCTAAAAGCTTAAGCTAATTTGCTGTTCTGTACTGTTTTAGCAAGAAAGCTGCAAGATTAACACAATTACTTTGTAAGCAAGAGATAGGGATCTGTGTGTTACAGAAAAGGAAGTTTCATTGTCTTCCCCTTTGCACATTTAGGTAAGGAGTGGTAGAAGGCAAGAAGCTGTTTTTAAATGACATGGCAGATGATTTTCCTAGAGGAGAGGCGAGTTTGCCTGAGTTCTGGTGACTTCCCACAGCTTCTAAGGAGAGAGATGATTCTCCAGGGCTGTATCTCCTGCTGTACCTTTGATCTGCCTTCTGTGCCTCAGGGTGAGAGCAGGATGTGGTGCAGAGTCCTGCAGCAAAGCCATGGTTTTGTTGTCTTCATCAAATCAGGACCGCAGCCTACACCAGCCCAGGTGTCTTTTAGAGAGTTCAAAGCTTTGCTTTCCTCAGGTTAAGACCTTCTTGCTTAAACTCTATAAGGGGTTCTTTCTTCAGCAGAAGGCTTGGAGGCCAGGACTCATTTTGCATGTTTATAATCATCCATAATTTACCTGCAAGTCAGAGGTGCCTAAGCCTGAGGGCTTCTTCTAGTGCTTAATGCAATAGCTGACTCCAGAAAACTGCAGGGCATGAGGAGATTTGTTGATGGGATTGCTGCATTTTCTTGTAGACTCCCACTGGATCTAGCCAGCCCTTGAGAGGGCCCATGTCCATGTTTTCTTTAAGGGCTGCAGTTTTGCTTTCTTGTTTTCTTTCTTTGCAAAATATGAAATGAGATGTTTAAGAGCAGAGTACCATGGTATACACTTCAGCTTGCATAGTAGGGCAAAGGAGCTCAGTTTTTGATTAAACATCTTGCTTTTATGCAAAATGCAAGGCTGTCCCTTGCTCTACAGCATTATCTTTTGAAGAAGAAGTTTAAAAATCCAGGTATTCCTAACAGTAGAAAGTAGAAATTTTAAATAAAAAAGGAAATCTCATGAGGAGCTGAGGTTATGAATGTCCAGAGGACATTCCCCTAGGCTGAAAGGGTAAGAAAGACAGCTGACCCATGCATGAGCCTGTAGCCAGCCAGCTCACAAAACCCTGGAGCAGGGAACAGAGGAGATCCTGAGAAACTCATCACTGCTCACTAGATCAGCTAGTTCTCTCCAAGGAGGTGAAGTATCAGGAAGAAAAAAGACTAAAGATTTTTCAGGGGGGAAATGAAAGGCCAGAAAATGGAGAGGGCACTGGCAAGGTCACTGCTAAAACCAGGAGTGGAGCTGCATCTCTGCTCATCTTCTGCAGCAAAGCATCAATGAACATGGGCTAAGGGGATGTTTTGGGTCTGTGTTGGCAAATCCCATGGGAGTTGATGAGTGTGAGAATTTGCACACTGTAGACATCAAAAAGCCCCTAGACAAGGGCTCTGGTGTTGTAGCTCACTGCAAGCTCCTGGCACATCAATACCCATCAGGGTTCAGGGCTTATGCCTGTATTTGTTGTGGCAGTGTGTATACTTAGAAGAGGAGCTGCTGCCAGCAGCACCATAAAATTAAAGACAAAAAATAGCAGTATTGAGTTTTTAATAGCAGTTTTGGTGTGTTTCATCTCTAATGAACAGTTTAGTTTTGTAGTGTGATTAATTTGCTGCCACAGAGGATGTTTTGTTAATCTTAGAGGACATAGAATTGAAAAGGGGGAGGGAGTGGGAAACAGGCTTTTTAAGCCTAGAAATTTAATTGCAAGATAGTGCCTGAAGTATGAATTGATACATATAACTGCTTTGAGAGATAAGCATTACTGATGACGTTGGTTTCTGGCAGACAGGATCATCACACTATTATGAAAAAGATACTGCTCTGGGCTTTACTTTGTAATTTATATGGGCATGAATTCGTTTGACATAATTTTCTTGGCTGCTTCTCATCCTGTAATAAGGCAGCACAGCTCTTAAATCTTGTTATGGGCACAGGAATTTGTGGAAGGGGTGGAAAAGTCCAGATTCTCCCTGAAATACATAGCTGTGAGAATCAGGTTTATGATGATATTTTCCAATTTTTTCCAATTCCCTTGAACCAAGTGCGGAATTCACACTCTGTACTCTGTTCTCCGAAGTCTGGTATAAGTCCTTGCAAAGGATGGGCTTGTATCTTCCTAGAGTAAGGCAAAGCAATTCCCATTTATCAGGATGTGGCTGAATTATCTCATAATAATTAATTTCTTTATTGCTCTCCAGTGTTTGAATTTCCAAGCACCTGGGATTTTGGTTTTTTGGTTGGTCTTTTCTGCTGTCTCAAATGTTCAGTAATTAGTTAGGGAGACACATAAAGTATTTTCACATCACAGACCATGGCAAGTTTACAAGTACCTCTAAAAGGTCTAAGAAAGCATTCCTACAGTGATAAGGGATGAAATGTTTCTAGGATCCATTTATCCACTGAAGTTGACCTTTTCTCTGTTTGAAAGCTTGAAGTGGTTATTTTTTCTTAATCGTGACTTCTGAACCATGTTTGAAGTGGAAAACTTTGAGCTGACAGCTGTGTCTCAGGAGCTTGTACCTACCATATAAATCCTGTATTGTAGGTATTTGCAATACGTCATAAACAGGTGTTGTGTGTTTAAGAAAGCAGATACAACTATAAGCCAACAGAGGCAAACCAGTTGGATTTACAGTTTTGTCTCCCTGGATTACAAGGGACCCCAGAGTCAGCTTGTAATTCCTTTTCTTCACAACTCCAAAACCACAGTAACACTAAAAATGGGCTGCTCTAAATCAGAGCAGCCCTGATGAGGGTTGCAAGAGTGTAGGAGGAGCAGAGAGGAGGAAGAAGAACTACTTGCCAGATGGGTTTCCTCCAAGAAAAGGTAGGTGTCTAACTCAGATATTAGAGACATTTTTGCATCAAAGATTCTGTATTGCAACATAGGTTTACAAAGCACATTGGTTGATCCCACCCTGTGTAGTATTAATCCCACCCTTAGGAAGCAGCAAGAGGGAAAGGTAATTCATTATCATCTGAGATCAAAGCTAGGAAGTGCAAGAGAGGTTCAGATGAGCTGTCCTAAGTTTTTCCCAACCTGAGACCAAATTTTAGCTGAGGCCTGATCAGGTTGAGTGTATTTCACTTTCTGCCCTGCTTAATTTCATTCATAGCATGAGGTACAAGACATAGCCATCTGCAGAGAGGTGAGCTTAGTATGTGTATTTAATCTCTGAGAAGTGAATAATGAAACTAAGGTAAGGATAACAATGTTCCACTCTACATAAAATATCTTGTAAGTGAATTTCTTTGGTTGTAATCTTTCTATTGTAATCACAGTCCCTTTTCAACACTGCACCTCCAGCAGGTTATGTAAAATTATGGTAGGGGGCATAATTTATGACAATATTTAGTAATCAGATAAGTGGTGTATTCACAGGAAGGAAGACATTATAGCATTCAGCACTCTGTTCAGCTCAAAAAATAGCTCTGATGTTAAAAAAAAAAAAAAGAAAGAAACAAAAAAACGGGCATGATTGCAGGCACTTACTGATGCTGGGTTCCAGAGCTGTTTTCAGTGATATGCAGTGAATTGCTAGATGATATAAAAGCCATTTGATACCTAACAAAAGAAAACCGCAGTGCTCAAACAGGCCAAATACACTCGAGTGGCCACAAGACAGAGCTGGATCAGTGACTCATGGGCAATTATTGCTGGCAGTAATTTCAACTGGCAAGAAACTAAACTAGGAATTTCAGTTCTTGAGAAAAAACCTTCCCAAGGTTTGTCAGCCCACCCGAGTCAGAGGCTTCCTGATAATTCCCTTAAATTAATATTTAGCTGATGTCCCTTTTATCTGGTTTAGAGACTCCTGAGGGGGAAACCACACCTGTGCACTTGCTGTAGCTCAGGAATGTGGGCATTAGTGAAAGGCAGAGGGCAGGTGAAGCATGTACAGGGTGAGCACTGGCCAGATTTTACTGGGTATAGCAGGGGCATGCCAAGGAGATGCAGGAAAATGCTGATACTGCTGCCTCCCAAAGTGCTTGCCCTTAAAACCCTTAAACCTTACTGCCCAAGTCTTTATCCAGCCACCTTAATCCTCACCTTCTTTCAGACCAGCTCACCACCGACACAGCTTTGCTGATTCCAGTTCCGAGATTTAGCCCAGGAGTGCCTCCTGACTGCAAACTAATCCTTAGCTCCACTGAAGACAGGGCCTTTAAAAACAGTGTTACCATTAAATCTGAGTTTGTAGACTGGTTTTAAATGCTAATAACAGGAATGTTTGAGATTAGGCCTTGGACCAGGGCAGAGGGGAACTTGAATTGGTACTGGTGCCTATAAAGTCTTTCTCCCTAAAGTTTGGTTTGGTCAAGTCCAAAAGTAATGTTGTGTTTCATGCTGGAATCAGTGCCAGAAGGATGGGAGAGGAGCTCTGTATAATTGGACTCAGTATGTTAGTGGTTGTCTTTCTAATTTTTAATGTGAAAATGGTGGATTAAAATAAGAGTTGGTGTGAGGTTCAGACTGGAAGAGGAAAATGCACGTAATATAGCACTGCCTGGGTTAAGAGCTCTCTCCAGTAAGCACCTCCATGGTCATAGGATGGAGACAACAGGCCTAAAGCGATAGAACTAATGTTAGCAGCCCTCACCTCACCTTTACCCCCCAACTGTAACTGGAATTTTGCTCTAAATCCAGAAATGCCTGCTAGCACTAGATCTGAAAACAGAGTTTAATGTTGTTTTGGCCAGCATCGTAAACTTCATCTGGCAGCTTTTTCGCACTCCAGTGAAATCCTATCTCATCAGCTTCTGATTGCATTAAAAGCAGTTCCCTGAATTCTACAATCCATCAGTATTTGCTTAAGGCAGGCAACATAAATGCATGTTTTCACATTGCTTAAGTCTCTACAAATGAGTTCCTCCAAAGAAGGTTCCAGATGTTTTAAGACACATATGCCAGATGAATCAGTCATTGAAACACTTCCATGTTGGTTGTACTATTGCTACTATAACTTTTTTTATTCCCTGTCCCATTAATGATTTATCCACGTCCTGAAACTGGGCATAAAAAATTAACAACCCCATTATTGAATGTATATTTTCAGCTTGTTCTTTTTTCAAAGAGTATCTAAAACTAGCAAATGTGAGTAGAGGTGCAAGGAGACACTAGATTCTCTGCAGAGCAAAATACTCTAGAAAAGGCTTTTTAGAAACATCAAGTTTAGCCAAGAGTTTTGCATCTCTGGTGATTGCCAAAACCCCAAGACTTAGGCATGGCTGTACCAAGCCTATATTAAAGATTCAACCCATGATCTGCTGAATATATAGGCAAAGAATTTGTTAAAAAGCAAGTGTACAGAAAACCTACCCCTTTCGGTTCTTTTATGTGGGTTTTTCTTATTCTGACACTGGTGCACTCCATCTGACCTGTGTTTTGAAGAAACTGGAAAACTGGAAAACACTTTTCTTCCTATCGGAGCTGTAATGGCCACTCAGTGTGCAGCCTTCCTAAAGCCAGGAGCTGTATATTTCAAACTGTTTCACTTTGGGGAAAACTGATCTGAGAACAAATTGTGCAGTCCCTGTGTTCCTTCAGTTCACCCAGGGAGCAAAACTGAGGCTCTGCACCCTGTGTCCCTCACTGAGGAATGCAGTTAGAAGAATTGAAGGACGCAATTACATTTAAAGGGGATTTATTATTATTATTATCATTGTTGCTGTTGTTATTTTTATTGTCACTTTTTAGAAGTCATTAAGCAAAACTGAACTGAAATGAACAGGCAGAAAACTAGTTTGAAAGTTCCCAGAATTGCTCATCTTGGTGTTATGTGAGGTGTCCTGGGAGAATGACAACACCTTGGTAACAATTTTTCAGTGGTCAAGGCAGGGTGGAAAGTTTTTTAGGAAGACAAGAGGGAAATCCCTACATTTTTCTGATGATGGGCTACTGTTGACTTGTCTGTCAAACATTAAACATTAATATTAAAATGGAAATTCCCCTCACCAGATTGTGTTGAGGAGTGGGAACAGCATCTTGATGAGTTTTCAGCTGGGCCTGTTTTCCTGTAGCCAGCAATGTGCCAGTGATGTTGTGCCAGTGGTGTTAGCAGAACTGTGTTGGTATGTCTTCAAGGGTCTTTGGCTTTTCTCCTCTGATGTGTTGGCATGTGAGCTAGTTCTGTGGGAGAGCTAGATGCACATGAAATCTGTCCTAGTGGACAAGGGCAACAATTAATCTTGATTTGCTGGCAGATGAATCAGACAGGCCATTGTTTGGAAGACCCTTCCTCACACCATGAAGAGCATCCTCACAGAGAAGTGTTGAATTAGCATTGGCAAACACAGCTTACAGAAGAGACTACCACATCATTTTCTCTTGTCATCAGTGGGAAAGCTTTTGTGAGCATTGAATAGAATTATTCAAATTCCATACAAACAAGGGACAAAAGCACAAGGAAGAATCTCACAGATGTAGTGATAAACACAGACCGAAAGCAAAATAAAAGTCATATTAAATGGCTGCAAAAGGCTCGATGGATAAGCACTCACCTATAATTGCCTAGCAGGTAGCAAGAACATCTATCTCTTCAAGTTTAGTTGTTGAAACATTTGATGTTCAAATATTATAAACTCTGCAAGGAATCCCACGATCTTATCCTGTCAATCTCTTAACCTGGGTATAATAGGTGATAGAAAGGATAAAGAAATAGCACCAAGAAGAGGGCTTGCAGAATAAACATTTTCATCATTGTACAAATAGACAGAAAAAGCTCTCTATTTAATGGGAGTGCCCAATGTGATACTATGATAATCCAGAAAGGCATGGATGAACCCCCTGATGTTTAAAGCAATCTGAAAAGTCAGTAGAGCAGCATCTCGCGGCAAAGAGATATCTCAGTTGCTGTGCACCTCTGACCCTCTCATATCAGTGAAATGCTTCCCCTTTCTAATCTGAAACTGTTACTCCTTTTGGGATTTCACACCATTCTCAGATTTTGTTCCACACTTGCCAGCTATTTGCCATATTTCCCTAGAGGGCTGGGGGGAGGTACCTGCCATAAGCTATCATGGCAGACTATGAAGACCATGTTCTTACAGCAGAAGATGGGTTATTCAAAAGCAAAGTACTGCAGCAGAAAACAATCTTAAGGCAATAAATAGGCTACACATATGTCAGTTTCTCTGGGTCCCATACCTTTACTTTTCTCAATTCATGAGGGAAGCTCTTTTGAGCAGCTACTGTCTTGTTTGAGATTTCAAATAATATGTCATTTGACACGTAAAGAAACTTAACTAAGTGTATCTCAGGCCTAGTTGTAGTGTCTGCTCTCCATGATGGATCCGAGAGGATAGTATATTGACAATAAGAAATACAGGCATTTCTGCTTACAACCACATCAGGGAAATGGCAATACATCAAATCCCCTCTTTAAACATTCATTTGTTTACTTTGGTTCTAGAAATATTCATAAAATTAGCCTACAGTGACACATTCACCTGTCTTAAAGAAATCTATTCATTGTGAATTGGGAAATCTAGCTAATAGGGAAAGACAGTTGCTGTATCATGGAATGACGTCAGTGCTGGTCACTGGGGAAGGAATCTGGCATTTACTGCTGACTTAAAGACATCTTTTTCCAGAGGGATTAATAAGTGTGACTACACACAAGATATGATTCTATTCAGATTAAACGTGGCAGAATCCAAATAAGCCCGGAGATGTTAAAAGACTATGATATGGATAAAAAGGATATGAGAGCATGAAAAGATATGAGAGCAGCTGAAGAACTAACTGCTGAAATTAGAGGCCAGAGTTGTGAAGAGGAATTAGTACTGGAAGGAAACCTGAAGAGTTGCTCTGTCCCTAGTTCTCCAAGATCTCTTTTCTCTGTAGCGCCTGCAGCAGTTCTCTTTGTCTTTGCATCTTCATATAAAAAGACCTAACTCATGGGAGTATTCCCATTTGTCAGATCCTGAGCTGAGGAAAGTGAACACTTGGTTTAGCTCAGGAGGGCTGGTCCCCTCAGCTCATTGTAATCTCTCACAGAAATCACCAACGTGAATCCATCCCAGCTGTACTGGTCTTAAAAATCTTATCTGAAGGGATATGCCAGTTATGTCTACTGTCCCAGCTGCTTCAGGTAGCACTTTCCAATGTCTGCTTCTGAAGAATCTGACACATTGACCAGAGTATGTCCATCCCACCAGCACGTTGTCAGATTGCCCTCTCATATGACAGAATCAGAACCAAACAGTTGGTATCTGTGGATGTCCCTGATAATTCAGGAATATGCCCCAATGCTCTGCCACAGCCACTTTGCAGATGGAGGGATCATTTTGCTGGTAATTAAGAAGCATGCTTTTTCTTGTTGTTTGGTCCTTGTCTGTCCTGCTGGAACTCACCACAGGATTTGCAAAAAGGGAACAAACTCCTCCACCTTGAAAGACAGCTTTGCATTTATTTATTTATTTTTCAGTCAGTTGCCTCACAAGAAAATTACTCTGTAATCAGTGCAACTTGCTTGCAGTCTACTGGTACCATTGCCCTTTGATGTTAAAAAGTTTATTAGTGGAACTTCATTTTGTATCTGAATAATGCATTATTCTGTAGGGCTTCTCTCTATGCAGGCAGTCAGAGGAAATGGGGGAATCCTTTCCCCCTCAGCATCTTTGTATCATCCTCAAAATCTCTGCCTTTTGCATGCACAAGATTGAGCTTCTTAGAACAAAGAGTTGCTTCCTACATGGTTCAGTGTTGACATTCATCTTCTTATTCTTAAGGATTAATTGTTTCTGTCACTGAGGCACTGTCTCAGATGGGCACCCCAGAACCTCAATGCTTTGTACAAAGGGCTGGAAGGGACTCCCTGGGACCACAGCATCATGCCCCCTGGTGTGGCAGGCAAATGTGCCAGACTGTTCTTGCTGGGAAAACGCCACATGAAAAGCAGCAAGGATGTTTTTCTAGGCCAGTTTAGCCCAGATTTTCAGACCCCAAATAAAAAATGTCTCTACTTGTTATGTTCATAGATTTTATTCCAACATGGTTTGAATTCTCTTAGGCAGCTCAAAGTGCCCAGGGATGTGGACTGCACCATAAATGAGGCAAGAGCAATTGCCTCTGCAGTAGCATTAATAGTTTCCTATCTCTCCTAGAAAAGTTTTTTCTGATGCACATTAATTGCATTTGACTTCTGCTTTGTCAGCTCCTTCATCAACATGTACTTCTGGCTTTTACTTCACTCTGGGGACACCAGCTCCCAGTGCTCCAGGTGACCTCTGGAAAGCCATGGACAGCTTGCTATGCAGGGTAAAAATCTACCTTGTCAAATTAGAGTGAATGATGATATCTTACGATGTGTAATTCACTCAATTTGCTGAGAGTCCTAGGTCACTAACATGAACTAAAGTCATCCTGACAGTTCAGCTGCAGAGTTGAGCTGTGGGTGCAGGTTAGGACTGCAAAATCTGATAGAACAAACAGCCGTACTCAGAGAAAGGTTAAGCTGATGATTACACGCTTGCAGCAGCAATAATAACAAAGCCAGCATGAAGCTTCCTCCTGCAATGAAAGGTACTCTTCTTTGGTGCCCACAGAGGTTTTGGAAACACAACTGCTCCTTCCCTGAAAGCAAAGCTTGGTATGGTACCATCAACTTGCCACAACCCCATGCTAGAGGCACTTGCTGTTTCCTGTTGTGCACTACTGTAAAGTTATCCAGCAAAGCTGTTTGTGATTTGCCACCACTTTTCCATTGTTTTAAAATCTAGCAACAAATTTCCATGTTGTTGTAAGATTTAAAGCACTAACATAGAATTCTGTGTTCATTTCCAGTGGAGTCTCTAAAATCTTCTGTATCTCCTGTCTTCTAGCATATTTGCCCATTACCAGTCCTGGTATAAGTTCACACTAGATTAAATGTTTTAAGATGGTTTTTTGCAACTCTCTTTTGCAGTTAAACAAGTTGTCCAAGGAGATGGATAGATAGATAGATAGATAGATAGACAGATAGATAATTTGCTATGTGTGTTTCAGCACATCTGGTGAATAAATTATTTCAATTATTGTCCTGCAAGTGAAAAATGTTGTCTGAATTTTTATAGACTGAATATTCATAGAAGGTGAGCATTTTAGCTTTTGCTGAGCGAATACAAATGCAAACATTAACATCACAGACTCACATCTGCTAGAAATCTCTGGCACAAAACAAGAGTGATTTGAAGTGACAACACTTTCCCACTTCACAGGAGATGAAAAGCAATGACTTAATTATAATATTTAAAACACCGAAAATTAATGCTCTGATCAGAATTTCTTTCAGAATTTTAAATTAACGCATACATGTGGGATGTGGACAGCTCACTGCTGGTCACCCACACGCTGTCTTCATCCTTCCTGTAGTTCTGCCACTTTTTCTCCTGGGAGTTTAACACTGATGAAGCAACTGAATGCCTCTAAGTTACTGTAATCATTCACAGTAAGTTTAAATCTGCCAGAGAAAATGGAAATTTAAGGCTAGGAATAAGAGAGAACATCTTCAAGTTTGGCTTGAATTCTTAAGTTTATTTTCTACTGCAGGTAGGTTTGTCACTGCTGTGTTTGATTGAACACAGTATGATGGCATTGCTGCCTGACAATTATTTTGGAGGAAAGAATGGAATGTGTAGGGTATTTTTTGAAAGACTCAGTTGAATACTTTTGTCCTGAGGCTCCCTTGAAATTGTTTCATTCTTGTAGGTTATGATTTTAGTGGTGAGAAGCACTGTTTCAGACTTCATTAAAGCATTTAATGCAATAAATCAGGTCTCCTAGGAGTGCAAAGAATTGTCATTAATAATGTTGTGACTTTTACCCCGAAGGCAAGGAAATGAAGGGAGATACTGGAGACAAGAGGAAAGGAGAGAAGCTGTGTTTGGGCCCAAGCATACACAGGTTCTGATTCTGGCTTGGATATCGTGCTGTTAGAATCCTTTCCTTGTGTTCACTGATTTTCAGTTGGAAACACATGGTTGATTTTAAAGGTGTCCATTAGTTCCATGTCTTGAGAATGAAGACCTGATTTTTCCCAGCTGTCCTGGCTAAAGGATGACAAGTGTGGAGCATTTGTGACGTCACCTGCACTGCTTTGTCTTTGTACCACCTAAAAGCCACGAATAGCACCATCCTTCAAGTGCCTACATAAGCAGCTCTCCCTTCTGTACTGCCTGCAAATGCCTGACATACCTGAAACTGCCAACAGTTAATTTGCTGGAGTGCCAGGATTATTCATTATTGCCTGGACAGACATCCTTTTATCTCAGCGCTATTCCTTGATGTATTTGAGGACAGGAACTCTCTTTGCGCTTTGCCTTGGCACAGTTCCTGGTGAAACAACCATCTGGCATGGGGCTCCTCAGCGTGTCAGTGGTGCAGATGGGAAGCAACACTGGATCAAAGCTCTGCATATTTTTTCTCATTGCTGTAAAGATGTTCAGTGTAAGGAAAAATGGGTTCCCCTGCAAGGCATGGCTGGCTGGCTGCACAGAGGCAAGAAGAGCCCTGCCAAGCTCCTCTTTGGTATCTTGTAGGGTAACACAAGGGCCAGCTGGGCTCCTCACTGTCTGTCTGAAGATGGGGGTGTCACAGCTTGCAAGAGCACAGAGGGACTCTGGCAAGGAGGTGGTGAGAGGGGCTGGAGGCAGGGGCTGACAGCCAACCTTCTACACAGTGCCTGGGAACCCCAGCTCACCCCAAGTCTCTTCTAAGGACAGAAAGCAGCCAGGTTAGCATGTAGGGAATATCTGGGTGGAGGTTAAGTCTTTTCTCTCTCTACTATTTCTCTCTCTACTGCAGTAGCAGGATTACTCCTAAGTGTGGCACTTTGATTTAGGATGGTTATTTTGGGTTGCCTGGGTCTTAGGCAATGAGAGAGAAACAAGATAGTGTTATTCTCTCCCAAAGCCTGTGGGTCTTACAATCTCAGCCACACATAAACTGCATAATTTTTGATTATTTCCTGATCTAACTACTGACTTTTTTTTCCCTGTTTGGTAGGACATACACTAAACCTCCAACCCTCTGGGTAGGACTCTGTCAGAAACTCTCCTTTAGGTCCATCAATTATGTCTCTCAGCTATTACGAGTACTCAGGACCTGGGCCAAAGGCAAGTATGGGTGCAAAGAAACATAGTCAACTCAAAATCCAAAGATCTCCAGTAATACAAAAGAGGATGAGAGAATACAGAAAATGAATGGAAAAGTAAATTATACATAGGTAAAAAAGTAAATTTATGCATAGATACTGATGCTGCATTTTTTATTTTTTTGCCCTAATGTGAAAGTCCCTCTTTGAAGTAAAATTAGCAGTAGCATAGTACTTTGTGTTTAATCAACATGGAAACTACAAATGAAAGGGCAGCTAGATAGATAAGGAAAGTAATTATATAATCTGAAGAAAACAGTAGCCGTAATTAACTGAAGAATTTTATGGCTTTGGACTTGGATAGGAAATGAAAATACATAAAGTGCAAAACTTATTTTTAAAAATGTAGACAGATGTGGTGAAATCCCACAACATTATTGTTGTCTGTGTGACACTGAAGAAAGATAGGAGTAGGCTTCTAATGGATAAAGAGTTCTTTTCTGAGAAAACACAGTAAGTCAGACAGGGAACTACAAAGCATAATTGTTTTATTCAATTTCAAATTTGAAGCTAGTTGAGGGAAAAACTGATGTCAGTGGCGGCAACAATACATTTTGGGTGGCTGATTATAACTACTGAATTAAAGGTATAAATTATTCTGTTGAAGAAAGGGAATGTTCTCTGCTCAAATCCTTGTGACTTAGTTCAGCATTGAGCAGAGATACACACAGTACAACAACCTAAGGAAATGTTTCTCTCTAGAGCTTTTTTGATCTTCAGCTGAGGCTGGAAAGCAATAAATCAAAGCATCTCCAGCAGATGGCAACTATTCAAATTTCTGCTTTCTTTCCCGCCTGTAATGCAGGATGAATTGCTCTTACATTTTATCCAGCAGGAGCTAGTAAAGAGGGAAACAAAATCTAGCTATTAGGGCCTGAAGACTGTGGTGGCAAAGAGAGCACCTGGCTTCTCATCTCAGTTCTGACAAAGATGAGTTATGTGATCCTGAGAAAGTAATTTAACTACTCCATGAACTGTGAAGATATAATAAACTCAGCACATAAGACACAAGTGGGTAAAAGTCTCATTGTGCCAGCACCCAGCAGTGGTAGGAGCACTGGATAAAGTCTCTAGAGGTACTGAGCATTGGCTTTGCATCATCATCAATTTTTTTTTTTATTAATTTTGAGCAGCTCACTCTATTTATATAGAGGTAAAACCACTGACCTATCAGACTTCATAAAACTGTCCATCCAGGCTTTGTGCTGTGCAGAAGGTTGTTATTCATATATAGCAAATTTATTTATCCAAGTCTTGCGTGTGCTTTGGATTACCTGCATTCAACCTGCACCACATGCAACAGACCAAACCTGCTGCTGCTGCTTCAGTCCACAGGGCTTCCCACCACTGACAAACTGCTGCACAATGGTCTCTTCACTGGGCTTGGTTAAAAACCACCAGCAAGTCATAAGTGTTTGCTTGCCCTGTACCACATCTTTAGAGTGATGCATCTAGGTGTGACTGTCATTACCTCTTTTGCACACCCGTGTGTGTGCTTTGAAAGACCATTGTTAGCCACAGCAGGTAGAGAGTCTTCTGGAGCATCTGCTCCTTCACTGTCTCTGCTTTGTTACATCTTCTGCATGGTACTGTGTGTCTCAGCTGGAAGCACTCGCACAGACTGCACTGGCATTCCTCCAAAGCCCACGGGTGGCACCAGTTGACTGTGACTGGAGACCAGCTTGCTTGATATTGGCACTACATAAGTAAGCAAACCTATTTCTTCAGACTGCCCATGAGTGAATTTGGTTACTCTTGTTTTGTTAAACCATTTTGTTGTGGCTGTTCATTAAAAGATGGTTAACAAGTGAAGTGGTTTGGTCTTCATTAATTCACATTCCTGCAAAGAGGGAAACCACTTGTAAAGGAGTAACTTGTTTTTAAGCTTGGTCCAGGTGTGGCAGTGTCCCTGGAGCAGCCTGGGCTGATGCAGAGGGAAGCATTAATTCATAGCAGGTGTACCATAAGACTGGCTGATCCTTGATTAGGAAGGGACTAGCTATCCCTATGAAATGATTCTACTCTATTTTTCTGTGATGCAGCAGTAGAGGAGCTATTTAACTGCACTGCTTAATTCTGCTGAAAATACTGATGTCTTCATGAGTTATGAAATCTTGAGGGACTGAGTGAACAGTATCTGTATTCAGAAAAATTAGGTTCCTTAGCCCTGAAGGATCATGTTTGATCAAGGTCCTCTAATGCTTTTTCCATTATAATAATTTTGCAGTATCGTTCAAGACAAGCTGGGAAGATCATTTTATGAACTATTAGTTGGCTCATTTGTTCTTTTGCCTTTAACATCTGAATACTTCTATACTAAAAAAACTTTTCCTCAGGGACATAAATAACTAGATGCTAAATGGTGGTAACTTAATTTTGAAAATGTACAAATTGGCCACAGAGTTTCCAGAACTGAATTGCATTAGCGCATGTTTTTACACAGGTCACTGTAGTAAATTCTGTAGTAGAGCTCAGAAATAGCAGGGATAGCAGCACGCACAGGCAGCAAGATCTGGCTAAACTGACTTCTTAAGCAACCTCCCTGTGGCGAGGTCTGACTTTCAGAGCTATATTCTGCTCACTCCAGAAAACTGGTATTGATTAACTTTGCTTGCACAGAAAAACATGTTCTATTGCTTTCAGTTAATGACCAAAACCGAGGTTTCTGCTCAAACTTTTTGTTAAGTCAGGAGGGGAGCTGCGACAGCACCTCCTGTGTAAAGATGGCCCTGAAGCATTTGAATCACGGCCATTCAGTCCCCCCATATATTTGCTATGTGTTGAAGTCCCAGTAAAGTAACTGCATCGAAGTGGGGAAATACTAAATGAGCCCTAAAAGATGGTCTCTCAGAAGCTTCATGCTAGAATAGTGAGGGTAAGTGAACAAGAGAGAGTTTCAGGGACTTTGTGAGTAGACAGAAAGCCTTGGTTTTCCTGGCCCTTTCCTCATCCAACCCACTGGGCTTAGGGCAATCCCAGCACCTATCTCACAAGCTCTGTCTCTCAGCAACGGTGTTTTCCAGCCACCGGTTCTTCTAACCTTTACCCCAGGTGGAACTTTGCCCCCACTACTCAAAACCATCAAAACACAAATATCATGTTCAGTGAAATGTGAAGCAATTGGAGAATCCAAATCCATCCTCCTTGTGGCACTTTGATATTTTCTGCCTCTTGTTGTGAGGTTTCTAGATGCCTTGCCAGCACTCTGGCCCCAGCTATCCCCCTCCTCCTCACCTCTCAGAGAAGTGCTGCTGATTATTTTACTCAGATATTTACATAAATATGACACACTGAGAATCTGAGCTTAGTGCCTTTGCTTTCAATTCATCTTGTTTGGAGGATAATTGCTAAGCTCCTGTTCAGTGAGCTGATGAGGTTATTGTTTGTGGGCACAGAAGCAGTTTTCCAAACACTGACATTAGTGTTTTTATTAACATTAAGATGAACTGGCTGGGGTTAGAGAAGAAAAGTGGCTTGTAAAAGGACTATCAAGCAGCACAGGGAGATCTAGGATGTCCAGCCCATGTGGCCTTTGGGCAAGGCAGCCCTGGAGAGGCAAAGAAAACAGTCCTAATCCTGACTTTAGTGCCCACACAGCCTAAATCAGTGTTCTGAATGTTGCACCAATAAGGGAAACAGCATGTCCTGCATCACTTTTTTCTCAAATTTCTTTAGCTTGCATGTTCCCTTTCAGTTTCCTAATTTCCTCAGTGTCACCAGTGAGATGGCATCTGCTGTGGTGACACATGTTGACCGTGGACCTGCCATGATGGTGTCCTTTTGGCCCTTCCTGTGTCAGCAGCACCCTGGGACCACACTGCCATCCTCCCTCTCCAGGGACCTTCCTGCCAGTCAAGATGGGGAAGAGATGGGACAGCTGCCCAGTATTGTGGTCATTACCTGTCTCCTGCTCTGGGTGCTGGGGGTATAGTGTGGGACTCTGGGCAAGGTCATGTGGATCTGATGGTTACTCCCTCATTTCAGTGCTAGAAACACCTCAAATAACTTTTAGAAAAACATTTTAAAGGTCTTGTCACAGTAGAGTGTGTGGGATTAAATACACATTAGATCTCCTCTACCCTTATCCCTATGTGATCTTCATGGCTATCTCGCTAGCCTAAAGCCTTCATCCTGATCAACTGTGACAGGTCAGAACAATTTGTGCTATTTAGGGAATCAGCACTAGGCCCCTCTCCCACCTTTGTCATTTAATTTGGCCCTGAAGCCATTGGCTCAGATGATTAAATCAGCTCTGGAATTATGAAGGGTTGGGATTGGCAGTTAAACATGTCATTTTTTTGTGGGTGTTGATGTCATTCTTACGTACCTTATGGACCAGTCACGAAAAGGTGTTCTTCTGGGCTGCAGAAAGTGGCAGCAAAACTTTGCGACTCAGTTCCTCCAGAGCTCTTTTGATAGAGGCATCCCTGTGTTTCACAACAAGAAAAGTCATCAGGGGTGGTTGACCTGTTTCTCATGCCTGCATGCTCTCCTAATGAGGGAATTTCCCTGCAGGGAGAATAGGAAGGTTTGTGCTGGCTGTACCATTCTGTCATGTGCCTCCTGGGACAATACGCACTGGCCCAAGGCTGCTGAAATCTGAATGGGACCAAAAATATCACTCAACAAATGCCCTTTATGTGAAGTCCAAGAATGTCAAAGTGCATGAGAGACTGGAAATGTTTAAGATTTTGATTATCTAATTCAAGGTATCCGATGTGGTTTAGTGTAGGAGGTCAGGTCTTTCTAGGGAGGAAGAGGAGAATAGCCAAACCAGAGCAGTTGCTGTAGAAATAGCTGTCTCAAAAATCACAGTTCTTTCTTGACTGCCCACACTTTTTAAAACTGCTTTTTTACCCTGTTCAATTCTCTGTGTATGTATATATTTTTAATTATTTTATATCTCAGCAATTTCATTAGCAAGAAACACCTGGTTTGGCCCCAGAGGGGATAGCAGGGAGGTAAGCATATCCACTCTGAGCTGTGAGCAGCTGACTTTCCCACTCTGATTCAGATGGTTTAATACTGAAAAGGCATTTTGCAGTTTCTCTAGTTTAGGCTACCACCTCAGTAGATGTAGGCAACTGAGATGGAGGCTTTGCTCCGGCTATTTCGTGTTGTGCCACAGAGTGACGTCACTTTTCCGCTGCGAGATAATGGGTGCAGAGGTGAAAATTGGCTCATTAGTTTCGTGTGGGAAGGCTTTGATAATGAGTCTGGGATGTGGCCATGTGGGAGGGCTCTTCTTCTGTCACGAGAAGTGGCAGCTGCCATCCCGCTGTGCTTCAGGGCAGCAGGGAGCTTGTCCCACGGCACGACGTAAATACACGGTGTAAACTGAGTCATAGCAGGGGCTGGGGGAAACCCTGGCTCTGGTGTTCAGTGTGCAAGAGCCAAGAGACCAGCACAAGGAAAGCCACCAAAACCTCTCATGAGCCCATAAGGCTTTGCTCATAGGCAAGGATTTCAGAGTATGGCCATGTCATAGCAGTGGACTTGTCATTACAGGGAAGAATTCTGCTGCCTCACAGGTATCACAGGAAAGGCTATGACTCAGGTTATCCAGAGAGGTTCTGCCACCTCCATCCTTGGAGGCTCTCAGGACCTGACCAGCTAAAGCCCTGAGGCACCTGATGTGATCCAATGGTTGACCATGATCTGGGCAGGAGGCTGGAGTGGATGTCCTCCTGTGGTCCCTTCCTACCTCCCAGGATTCCACGATGCTGTGACCTGAGCAGGCAATGCTTGCTGTACTGCCTGAGCCAGTGAGCAAAGCTGCAATGGAATTGCATTTCATCTACTTTGCCAGTCTTATGTATATGAGATGAAACACATGCCACTTTTCTGTCATTTCTCCTGACTCTTCTTCACATTTCCCTAAAGCTATTTCCACTCCAGGTATGGAAAGGAAAAAACAAGAATATGTGTTTTCAACAGAGATGCAGATGTGGTATCTTAACTTTGAAAAGAGGCAGATTCACAGTAAAAGCAGAAGAGGCAATACTGGGGAAAAAACCACTCAGAAAAACACATACAGAGACGGTATGAGAAACGTTATCAGTACAATATATTCAGTCTTTTTCTTGTGGTCGATGTCTACCAAAAGAAACTTCTGCTGGTACTCTCCAGAAATTCCTAAAATAATGTTCCTGTACTTGAGCAAGAGATGCTCTCCACATCAATTTACGCTAAATAATACTTTAAATATTAATCACCACTCTCAACAGTAATGCTGCAATTTGGAATGGCACAGATTAATAATTTGCACCTGATATAGCAACATATATATCAGCAACATAGCCCATATTCCAACCCTGAAACAATCTTTTGGAATGATTTCTTCAATCATTTGAATGTTTCTCTGGCTTAGGGAACTTCTACCAGAAGCACACTACCAGAAGTTAATTTTAACAAGATTTTTTTGGTTTAGGAGCTGCAAGGACATTTGCAAATGAAAAATGAAAATATATTTGCATTTTATCTACAGTGGGATGTCAATTTGCATGTAACCCAGACCTGTGGTATGAATTTGCAAACAGTCCTTTGTCACCAGTCTTGGAGGAAAAGGTGAATTACAGGACACAGTGTGCTGGGGTTTCTGAGGTGCCACTGGGCTGCTCCCTCCATGCTTTGACCCAGCTGAGTGGTAGATGCAGCTGAGACTCCCCCTTGGCACTGTGCCTCTTGAAGCTGTTTTTTTATACTTAAATTAGTTATCAGGCTGCAAGGATGTGCTTCAGAGGTGTGCAGGATGGATGGTGGTGCCTGGGAGTGCTGTGGGACTGGCTGTGCCAAACACCACTTATACTGGCCACACAGGATTTTGCAGAGAGCCAGAGCCAGTGATCCTCCAATCTCATGGCCCCCTTTTCAGCAGGTGAAAGGTGGGTCCCGACTTAACATTTTTCTGTACACATCCAGCCCTGGAGACAAATGGGGGTGGGACAGGAACAGCAGGATGTCTGCCTGGATAACACTGAGCAGTTCTGTCTGCAGTGGGTGGTTATAAGCAGGGTTTTTTCATTCTAGTTCTCTTAGCATCATCTTTTCTGCTTTGTCTTTTATTAATTTTTGAGTAAATGACTAATATTTTTACTGCCTCTTACACCACCTCTCACTTCTTGTTAGCATTCTCAAACTTTTACCTCTCTTAGAAAGGATTTTTTTTTTTACTGCCAGCATCTGAGGGGGGAAAAATGCAAATACTTGGAAATCAGCTTATCGTGGTTGTTTTATTCCTCCTTCAGCTAGGAAGTTTTGCAAAGGCTGTATTTCTGCTGGACGGTTTACAGTCTTCTAAGATCTATGTATATTTTTCCTGAGATTACATCCACCTCCAGAGAAAAATTTAAAAAAATATATAGTCTGTGGCTGCTCACTAAAGAGTAGCCAGCTTTAGCTGAAGCCCAGGGGTGAGACCATACCTGTCAAAATACATACCTTATGGAAAACGGGAGAAATTCACTTAGATTTCAACAGCTGTAAGAATCAAAGTCTTCAGAAAGCTTTGCATGCCCTTGTGATTTATTCCTTTTACAGCACCATGATGACTACCCCACAGCAATTTAAGCTGTTCAGTTGGTAACAGATCCAAGGAAGCCTGCTTTCTGACAGATTTGGATTTTTGGCTCCTGTATTTTTCCCTGCATATCTCAGTAGGATTATGCAAGTGTGGATGGAGCAGTGGCCTGTGCTGGCTGCCTGTAGGGCAGTTCTTTTCCATCCTTCTGCTGCCCTTCTGCCTTCCACATGTTCTCACAGGCTTTGAGGCATGGAGTCCTTGCTGAGATGTAGTTGAAATTGTCCTTTGGATTAAAAGTAATTATGTGGGCACTCACAGAGAAGACGATTCTATACCTCCTTTTCCTAGAAAAACAGGGTAAGAGAATGTGTCACTGATCGGCAGCATAGAGCATTTGCATTAAAAAATGAGAACAGCTCTGGGGTGTCAGGAAAGTAATATATGCACAGAGCCTGAAATGTAATAGCAGGATACACTCTTCTGCTCAGATTTGTTAATAAACTGCACAAAATAGTAATTTAAATAGTAACAGTAATAAAATGGGATTGCACAACCTGGGGGCATCACAAATGACACCCATCTGGACTGCTAATGCACAGTCTGCAAGGATTTTTTTTTACTGCTTTGCCTCTGAGTGTGTCCGCAAGGCCCCATTTTTCTCTTATATACCCCCTTTTTAATATAGTTGTGTATAAGTTATGATATCCAGAAAGAATAAGTAACCAAAATCACTTACTGTGGCAAAATTAGTTATCTATCCATTTTCATTGGAACATGACAGCCCAAATCATTTACAATGGAGGACACTTCCTCTCTCAAAATTTTGTTACTGTAAAGCAAGAAACACTAGAAGTTTTAGTGTAACAGACAAACCAAAATATTTCCTCCTACCATCACTCAAGGGAATGGAACAGAAAATTCAGCTGAAACCTTCCCTACTTTCTTGCAAAGGAGCTGTCTTCGCAATTTTAGCCAGAATGGTTTAAATTTAACACATTTAAAATAAAAAAAAAAACCCAAACACATATTTTAAAGGAACAAGCATTACAGCCTAAATGCCATATTTGCCTGTACTAAACATTAGGCTGAACTAGTCTGCCAGACTTCAAGGCAGGTTGGTGCAGGCTGTGGTCAGAGAACTGATAGGTTAGTATTTGGGGTATAAGGGGAATGGTGGCACACTCATAGCAGCTTCCTAATGAAAATTGTGGTTTACCTTTCAAAACTTCCTTTGGCAAGCTGTGAATTATTTACTGTGGGGGTGGTGAGGCACAGAAACAGGCTGCTCAGAGAAGTTGTGGATGCTCTATTCATGGATGTGTTCAAGGTCAGGTTAGATGGGGCTCTGAGCAACCTGGTCAAGTGGGAGGTGTCCCTGCCCATGGCAGAGGGGTTAGAACAAGATGATCTTTAAGGCCCCTTCCAACACAAACCAATCTACAGTTATATGATCTGTGTGTGGCTATTTTTAAACTATAAAAATATAATTTGAATTTTGGAAGCCTAAATATGGTGTGATCTTAAACCTCTTCATAGAAGCATGTGTTGCAATTCTGATGTCTGACTGGCTTCAGCCTCATGCAAAACCAAGAGGTCCTTTCTGTGCTTGTTTATGTCTAGTGTAGCCCAAAGGAGAGTGTTTGCAAATATTCCAGCAAGAAAAATTTGTTGCTCCTGTAATGCCATGGGTAAGAGGGCTGGTCTTGGAGCCCTTGGTTTTCTTGGATACCACTCTGGTTTTTTGCAGGCTGTGTGAGAGCTGAGCTTCCTGAGATTCCCCAATGGAGGCAGTTCCAGCAACCTGCTGGGCAGGAGTCCCAGGACTGTGGAAGCATCTGCGCTGTCTCTGGCTGCTCTGTGCTGGCTTGGACCCAACTGCTCTGGCTCCAAAGACTGCCCAAATCAGCCCTCACCTTTCTTAGGTGCAGCACATGCAAAAAAACCTAATCAGTCCTATTCCTCACAGTTTCTGTCAAACAGAAAATGAAATCCTTTAGTCCAAAGTGACTATTTAGAGCTGTGGCTATTTTAGAAAAGCTTTTTTTTTTTTTTTTTTTTTTTTTTTTGGTGTTACAGCCTTTTTATATAAGAAAAAGTTGAATCCATCTCCTTTAGCCTCTAAGAGCAGCCTTGTTCTGGCAGCTTTGTGACCGGTTGCAGAGCTGAGCAGCTCCAAGGAAAGGAAAAGACAGAGAAGACACCACAAGGTACCCAAATACCAAAGGAGATGGTGGCTATGTGGGGGGATTACCATGTTAAAAGACAAAACAAAATCAATAGGAAATGCCATCTGGGTCAAGCTCAACTCTGAAATTTGGATGCAAGTGAGAGTGTTTCCCTGAAATGGAAGCAGGAAAAAAGTGTTGCTCTGTGTCCAGCAAAACACACCGTCTTCCCAGAAAGCAGCTGTTTGCTTTCAGGCACTTGATATCGAGCAAAGGAAGTAAAATACTTGATTTGCAGAACTGCTCACGAGCAGCCCAAGGCTTTGGGCATGCATCCAGGGGTGCTGGAAATCAACATTACGGAAAACAGACCTCAGAATTTGGTAAGCTTACGAGACTCACTTTTCAGAAAAAAAATGCCTTTGGATATATTTGTTTCTCTTTCATCTGTCACTTATACTGTGGGCCACCATGAAAGTTAAGCAAGCTGTTATTTTTGCAGTACCTTAGGGTTTAGAAAACAAAATTAAGGTGATATCTTTAGAAATGGCAGTAGGAAGGTGGAGAAACAAGGATAACCTTTCCGTGCGTAGTGGTGGATTCCTAAAAGCACGGAAAGAATGATTGGAGATCCCAGTATCACAACTTCTACTGCACAGACACAACTGAAAGCATAATTTCTGTGTCTTAATTCGCTGCACAAAAGCCACGGGAGCAGACAAGCTGGCTAAGGATTAGCTTAACTACTTGAAGTTTCTAAGGGGAATCATTAGAAAATCTGTTTATCTTGAGCCTCGAGGGAAAAACCAGAATGGTATTGTCCAAAATCACTGCCTAAGCAATGATGATTTTTTAACCGTTAGCACAGCTTGAGAAAAGACATATTGCATGCAATGCTGGGAGCTGATTGTTGCTGTGTTGGGGACGAATTGGAAATTAAGACTCATTTGTGTTAAAATTGGAACTTAAGAGTCATTTGTGTTAAATTAAAAAACCCACAAAGCCCTAAAAGTATTGAATTGGCTAATTGCTATGTTTATTATCTCTGGGCTCAAGCAATAAAAATGTCTGCTCTACTCCTGCTTTCTAACTGCAGGGAAAATGGTCTGAAAATGGACTGAAAGGGCAGAAATGCTGCTGTTTTCCTGTAGTTACCTCCTTTGTAGCCTTGGAGGGGCAGCCAGCACACAGACCAGCCAGGTAGCAACGTGGTTAGTCCATGAAATGAACAGAAGCCCTGTACCCACATGCTGATCCACTGCCTTGTAGGTCCTGTCCAGTTGTGACTTTAGGGTGTCTGCACTCTAGGTCTCTTCAGTGTAGGTCCTTTCTGACCTTGGATGTGCTCCCTTTACAATGGTGCCATGCAAGGATGCTCTCTCTTGGTCATAGGCATGCTGGAGGGATCTCAGGAGATGCAGCTGCAGTGAGCTCTCTATACAGTTACCCACACGCCTTCATCAGCTCTGTCAGATCCACAAATCCTTGTGTGAAACACTCGAGTGGCACTTGAGCCTGTAGATGCTTGGAGAGATCTTCCATTAAGGGAAAAAAAAAATGTCCCCTGCCTTGTTTTGTTGGTGGGTGTTTAATCACTAGTTTGATAAATTTCTGTTAGTCAGCAGGCTGGTCCTGCAATAAGCTGATCTGTGAGCTTCTGTAAAGGACACCTAAAAATGTAATGTGCCAGTTTGCACCAGCTCCTCTCAGCCTTTATTGTGCCATCCATTCGTATTGCTCTGCTGGACATATTTGCAATCCAGCCCTGTAATCAGGAGTCTGAAAAGAGAGCCTGCACTGCATTTGCACAGCATATGCCGTCCCAGAGCTACTGCCTTGCCATCCGCCAAATCTCAGACTTCATTTCTCTCCATGCCAAGTCAGACAGAAAACTCAGGAAAAGAAAAGGTCATCCATACAGAAGATGTGACATTTATAAAAATGGACAGGTTGGAAGAGGATTTGCTGTTTAAGACAGACACAATTAGAGTAGCTTTGCTCCTCCAGGCTCAAGCGAGTGTAACTTTGCCAGAGGAACTGGAAAACTGATGTAGGGACAGTGAGCCTGGGCATGGTAGAACCCGCCCACTTTCCCAGTGCCATAAGGATTTGCACCATTGGTTTGCAGTCCATTTCATGTGTTGTACCAGTAGCACCTGGGAGACTGACTGGAGAGCTTAGTGGCTCCAGGTAACCCAGCTAAACAAAATCAATCTCTCTTAAACACAGCTGGTGAAGGAAGCATCGCAGCAGAGCAAATCTCTGGACATGTTTAATGGAAAGCACTTGGTGCTCCAGAATCCTACCGAGAGCAGCATTCAGCATGTGACTAAAAGAGTGTAGGTGTGTGTGAGACAGGAAAAAGATTGTGGGGGACCAGTGGAAGAAGATACTGCTTTTCTTCCAATTATTATTTTGGATCCATCTGGTGTTTAAACCAGTCTTGCCAAGTCATAAGAAAAAAGATCTGCTCTTCAGCAGTATTGCTGTGAGTCCCAGCTGATTCACGTTCATGGATCATTAGGGAAGTACCTGGAGAGGAAAAAGCCCTTCCAGGACCAGGAAAGCTTCACAACTTTCCACTTCTTATGCTGTGTGAAAAACAATCTGGAGTTTACAGAGTCAGTCACCCACTCTGACTGCACTGCTACTAAAAGGAACTGAGAAAATTATTTTCTTAAAATGTTACATTACTAAAGGTGGTCATATCTCAGTAGGGTCAGGAAAATCTAAAAAGTCCTATATAGGTAAAATACAAGTTCTAAATATAATATAGATAATTAAGTATATGCGTACTGTTTACTTTTGGCCACATCAAAATTTTGTCTCAGCTGACACCTATCTATCAGCCTATCCCAGGAACACGTTTTGTTATGCAGTGTGGAAATTCAGGTTTGAACAAATGGTGGTATTTTATATAAAACCATGAGTTGAAATTAAATTTTCTAAAAAATAATTGCCTGTTTCTGAAGACTATTATAGCAATTATCTGGGGGCAGCTTTTTGTCCAAGGATTTTTTTTCAGAATTTTATAAGCAGTCATTACTGAAGAACTGTATCAATCTGTGGGGAGGCATAATTAAGTTCATGATGCAAAAATTAGTGGAAACATCCATCTTTAAAGACTGAATAGTTCAAAACTTCTAATTTGCCCATCTGACTAAAGTCAGCTTCAGAAAAGGTTTTGGTTTTTTATCTCATCTTGTAATAAAGATTTCTCACATCTTTTTAAATTCTAGGAATTGCTAGAATACACTAGAAAAGAGAAATTACATGAGTGGGTCAGTCTTTTCTCTGCTGTTCTTTCCCATACAGTAGGGCTTTCCTTTTTCTGTCTCCTAGTGCACGTTTTAATATTCTCATCCACGACGTGTTAGTTTATATCAATGTGAGATTTCAGGGGAGTTGTCTGTGAACAATGATTTCATTATTCCTTCATTAAAGCTTCCAGGTAGAACACGTAATTTGGAGCATTTTGCACAACAGGAATATAATTTCAGGTTTTTCACAGATAGTTTCAGAGTTTGAAATTATACAAAATACAAGCCTTGGTCCCCCAAAGGCCAGTTCTGACGATGGTAGCTCACTTCCTCTTCCAGAGGGGACAGGGTGGCTGTCCCAGGTAAAACCAGTGCAAAAGCAGCGACAATGACAAGGATGTGTTTTGTGCACACCCAGAACACTGTGGGGCATTTGAGGATGCTGTGTGATCCAGCAAATCTTGGCCTAAATTAAACCCTCCAGATATGGGGCCAAACATCTTCCCTTCTCCAAGCACCCCTGATCCCTAAACAGCATGGGGCAGGGAGGGTGGAAGGAATGTGTGCTGTTTGGTGCAGCATCTCCCACTGGGCAGGCAATGAACTCTGCCTACATTCCCTCCAGCTGTGAGTCCGCTCCATGGGCAACCTAGACCATATAGGATTGTCACTTAGGGCAGCAGCAACACACTGGTTTTGAAATGGGCTTCCTTTGGGTTTCTGTGTGCCCAGAGCAATTCTATGTGATAAAGATGCTCCCTTTCCCCTCAAATATGGGCACAAGACTGCTCCTTTTTTTCCCCTAGAGCTTTTTTTGCATGCATGTTTGAGAGAGTGCAAACATACCTATTTAATCTAGATGATTTAAGACTGACAGGTCGCATTACCAAGAACATGCTTAGTCTCATCTCATGCATAACATCTGTATGAGGAAATTTGCCAGTGCATCATTACAAACATTGCTCCAGGAAAAATGCAGAGGTGGAGGTCTCAAAGGAGAGGCTGTTCACTTGACGGTGTGGGCATCACTCCTCAGGACATTTTGGCTAAAAAATTTAGGTGCTGGAAAATACCTTGTTCCTTACATGGATGGAGAGAGTAGGTGAGAAGCAGATCCTGCTTTGGGACCAAAGGGACTTCTGGTGGAGGAGCTAGAAGTTGGTGTTAGTGGGGGGGAGGGGGAACCCATGCAAACACACCCACTGCCTACTCACAAAGGACATCCTCCCTTAAGAGAAACGGAGGGGAACAGTGCAGTCAGCAGCGTGATCAGAGAGATACTGTACCCTGTACTGTGGGCCTAAAAATCTCCTGCTAAGAGAAAGGTGTCTGCTTAGATTGAATCTGTCACAACTGAACAAGCAGCAGACTGGCGCTCTTGGAGGAAAAATATAACCTGTGGGTGGTTAAGCTCCTCCGAAGGAGTGAAGGAAAGAACAGAAAATTTATAAAGGTGTTACCTGGGAGAGAGATAAAAGAGAAGTGTATTCCTGCAGCAAAAATAAACTGCATTATAGATTAAAATGGGAATTTGTTGTCAAAATTTTAGGGAAAGTATGATCAGTAATATTTGGGTATTAAAAAGCCTGTGAGTAACACAAAGTTTATCAAGCAATAGTGCAAAGAGCCAAATATAGCTAGGAGAAAACATGATGTTGAAGGCATTTAAGCTAGGAGTTGTTGCTAGAAAGGGCTTCTGTTCTTAGTGCTTATGTAAATAAATAAATAACACTGGCTTCTGCCAATACTGGGTAATTTTTTTTTTTTCTTTTCCACATTCAATAAAGTACTGGCTTGTAATGTGCAATGCCACTATTTTTTCCTGAATAGTAAATGACTCTGAGCTTTGTTCCCAGCTGTTGTTTAAAGTTACCAGAGTTTAAAGAAATCCCTGCCCTGTTACGACAGAATTTGGAGCTTTCTGGTTCATTTTTTGTAGTCAGGGATGGGGGAAGCTTTCTGCTACAGTTAGTGCAAACACATCTTGAGTATATTTGTCCATGCCCTGAAAAGATTTACAGAAATAATAATTTTTTCTGCTCACTAATAATAGGAATAATTAATTTCCTATTTTCAATGTCATCTGCTGTTCTCCAGCACTCCAAGATGAGATTCCTTTTTAGGAACGAAGCAGGTGAGGGAACTTCCTTTGTTTCTTCTGGGACTGTGTGATGTGGAAAAGTAGAAAACATCTCTTCACACTTAAGACAGGTCAACTCCACCGATACCCTGGACTTATCCATGGGTAGGAATCAGGTCTGCTATGTGTGATACTTCACGAAAGTAATATAAACATCATAAATCTGTTAAAACAAACTCAGATCTGGGGCTGGCTGTGGTGTGCAGGTAAGCAAACATCACTAAATTGGTGCAGGACTACCAAAGTCCCAGCAAAAATATTGCTGCTGGTCTCCCCAATGCATGTGCTGGTTGGAGTATCTCACTAAACCAGTTCTTATTTTGTAGCCTAGGATTAAGGTGCTGAAAACAAAATTCCTTTTACAGTATAATTCACTAGTGACTGAGAAGAATTACTGAGTCCAGTGTGTATTTTTAAAGTGAAGTTCCTGAATGTATTTCACTTTTTTAGTATGCATTAGTTGAGTATTTGATAACTGGAGGGTTTTTAATTTTCCACTGATATATTCTCCCTGCAAAATAAGTATTTAAATATAATGCTATTGAATTCCTATCACAACAGTTGTCTCTGTCTTAATGCCAATAAGAAATTTAATTTGCCTCATACACCCTTCTACTAACCATGGTATAAACTTATTTAAATAAAGTGGGTATCATCTCCTTAGAATTGCCAATGCCTTCTTCTTGGTAGGCAGAGCTGAGTAGATAAATTATTTTCAGCCACCGTTAGAGGCAATAGGAAGAACTTTCAATTAATTGCAGCTGTCTTGGCAAATCTGATCTTTCGAGGCAAGCCAAGACTGTGCAATAGTCTCCATTAAAGCTGCTGCTGAGGAAAATTGCAGACAAAACTTATAAATTGGTTGTTAATTGTGCGCTTGATTGGTTAAACTGTTTGTGATGTTGTGCACAGTTCCTATTATTTTACAGAGGGAGACAAAAAACACAAGACTTGTGTGCATTATAGTAGTTTACAGGAAGCTTAGAAGGATGACTTGGAAGGGGAAAAGCCCAGCCAAATTGTAACAAATCTCTGCCGTGTTTCCAGTTCTTGATCTGCCATGCATATATCAAAACGATTTGCAGTAACTGATGTGTCAATTTTTCTACTGCAAATATGTCAGGAAACTGTGTAAGTGATAAAGGCAAAAGGCATATGATTTTTTTTTGCAGTGTTGGATTTCTGGATTAGATAATGATCCCAAACCATCAAATACTAGTATTTTTACCTAGCAGTGTGTCTTGTCATCCTAGTTAAACATATATAGTAAATCATGTGGTGACCCTACCAGCATTCAGAGTGTCTACAGAAGCTGCATGTGGGGGAAAGCAACTCTTAGTCCATCTTTTTGTACCCTTTGCAGCACATCTATTTTTAAAACCTCACAGAGGATTTTGTCCCCATCCTCTTCAGAGCACATACACGTCAGTACTGCTTGTCACTTTTATTTTCCTCTGACTAGAGAAACTTGTAGAGGGAATTCAAGAAGTATGCAGACGGCCGACATGACATGAGCACAGTCAGGGTCTGATGGCAAGCAGCTTTAAGCCATGCTTGGAAATGGGATCAGGTTTTTTTTCCTCCTCCCCCAGATTGCTTTTTCTTTTCTTTTGGTTTTTTTTTTTTAAAGACTGCAATTCTGCTCAGCATTGTGTTAGGAAAAACTCAAGATGTCCTGGAGAAAGCCAAGAGAAAAGAAGCAGAAGCACACTGAAACTGCTGAGAAGATAAGGTCAGGTCCAGCCCGGTGAGGTATGAAGGGTCTGGCCCACAAAGGGTGGCTTTGGGACAGCAACAGCTCTGCAGCCCAAGTGTACAGTGAGGAATAACAGAGCTGATCCACTGCTTGGTGCCTGTGCAGATGCCATTGAACCCCACGGTGGAATAGGAGTAGCACCCAACTGAGCTGCCAGGCTGCGATGTGCAGTGCAAACAGGGGTTTATTTGGGGTGAGCTACTGAATGATGGCCACAAATTAATTGGGTGAGAGGATGTGGGTCCTTCCAGCCATCAAAAATCACAGAGGGTATTAAACTGGTGGGGTTAAATGTCTATAACTGTACGGAGAGAAATGAGCAATTGGCAGCCAAGCAGGAAGACCTGGACACAGTTTATTGTGTACCAGGGATGTTTCTCTGTACCTGTTAGAGCAATGCACACAATTCCTGCTCCCCTCGTTTAGCAGCTTGTGGCTCCTTACTCCCATAGACACCCTGAGCATGTCTCTCCCTGGTCACTGAGCATCCCTTCCCTGGGCACAGCCAGCTCTAGGTGACAATTCCTTTTTCTTCTCACAGCTGGCTCCTGATCAGATCTGCTGTGTGTGCATGCACCCAGGGCAGGGGGTGTTTTTGCTCATAATCACTGTGCAGGTGGTGCCCAGTTGCTCTGTTTAAGCACTGTGGGGAATAACACGGGCACAGCCATCAGCTCTACCAGTGCTGAGAAACCAAAGCCTTTCCTGCCTGTTTGAGTGGGTAAAAAAGAATTTGGCACCCACTGCAATCCTCAACTCTCTTACCCTGTCTCATGGCAAAGCCACATCTTCTTGCAGACTACTTCCTTTTCTGAAAAACTGCTTCATTTAAGGCGATTTGGGAGGAAGCAGTCCCTGCTCTTTGTGCTTTCTTGCTCATTCATTTCACCCTAACATGCAGAGATGGACAATGTGAGATCAAATGCATTCAAAGGAATGGGAAGCTGAATGTCTCCTTGTACAGCCTGGACACTTTGTTAGGACATGATACTGCCTTGGTCAAACCACGGAATGAGAAAGAACACAGGGGTTTGTAATGCTTTTCAGGGGAACTCTGAATTTAGCTCAACCCAGCTAGCCTGGTTACATTTTATCATACACCTGGGAGGGCTGAGGCCAGGAGAATGTGGTGCCTGCACCCTCAAGATTAATTAATTATCATTAATGCAAGAAGAGAACATTCAATTTAGGCGTGCAAGGCCTGGGCTATAAAATGCCCCAGCTCTTTAGTGCAGCACCAGTCTGTGCTTGCATTCTTTGCTCTCCTAGAGGAAGGCTGCACACCCCAGTCTAGCTGCAGAGGGGCTCAGCCTCAGGTACCAAGGTCAGCAGGTTGTGATAGTCCTGAGTAGCTTCCCCTGAGTGGGAGCAGCCTAAGCTGGCTGGGGAGGGCAGATGAGGCTGGGTGGCTGCAGGACTCTGAGGTATGCAGGAATATATATCCCAGTGTGGGCTGACCTCTCTCACACCTGCCTCGGTATCAATGGAGTAACACAAGAATCTAATGTGGAGACAGGCATCATTTGTACCTTTGCTTGTTCTTGTCTTTGTAGAGACCAGAAAGATCCACAAATGAGAATGTATGCAATATTGCCATTAAGATGTGCTCTGTAACTATCTAATTCTGCAGCTCATGGGTTGCTTCCAGAGTATTTCCTTTGCTTGGCCACGTGGGTTTAGTATTAACTCCTTTTATTTTTTCCTGCCTCACATCTCCTGACTACCTTTCCAAATTGTGATTAGCTTTAAACACTTGCTTAGCCATCCTTGACACTGAGCAAGGCTTCTCTCTTCTATCTTAATAGTCTTTTCTCCTCTGACAGCAAGGTTATATACTTTCTCACACTGTCAAGTATATGATCCTCTTCTCTGAACTCCTCAGCAAACATTTCATATTGCCATCAAGACTAATGGTGCTTACAAGCTGAGTTTTTTACATTTAATTTTAGTAATCGCCCTCTGTTTCTACACTCAAAGCTGCAAGCTGCCAAGCTGTGATGGGAGAAAAAAAACCCCATTAATTTTATAGGCCCTGAATAACTGGGTTCACTGGGGTTGTACCTGTGAAAGCAAAACAACCCGCAGTGCAGAAATTAATCTGGGCTCACCATCCAAAGAGCTGTATGATGTACCCAGACTTGGAAACTTCCCCTGTGTCTCTTCTCCCTCTTGTCCAATTGATTGTGCAAATGCAGTGGATTCCTGCTCCAGGAATAAAGACCTCAGCATCCTGGTGCTGTGATGTGGCTACTTGCTGTGCTGCAGCAGCTGCCTGTTCTGGCCTCCAGAGAGTTCAGCCTTGAAGGAGAGCAGGGTTTGTTCCTGTGGCTGAAGGAACCCATTAACATAAGCCTTCGTCAGTGGAAAACAGTGAGGTAAAAACTTGTCAGTGAGTCATGCTGAAAATCAATTTCCTCTGTAGTTTAAATCATAAGGAAGATGGATGTCCAGGGTATGCTGATCTGAGCATAATCCTTGCTGACACACTCCCTGCATTCCATGGGAATATGTGGTGGCCTAATTCAGAGAGTATGCAAGTGGACTTCAGTGTTGACACATTCACCTGTGTGCTGGCACTGTAGGTTAAAGGACACCTCTCAGGCCCAAAGATAAGCCAGGGACAGTGTGATTGGGTCCTTCTGGAAGGAGAACATGGGAAATGTGGTAGATGAAATTAGGGCGATATTGAGGAAAACGGGGAACCTGAACATGTCAGAACTGTGATCAGGCTGTTATTCATTCTCTCATCAAGCTGACTGAAGTGCAATTTGCTGGATTAAAAAAATAATTTTTTGAAGGCATTTTTTGGCCCACCACATTCCTTGAGCTAGCTCACTATGTGAGTGTCCAAGGAGAGAAATCATGACTGAGGAGGAGCACAGTGGCAACGTCATTTGAATATAGCCTCGATGCAGACTGGCTTCTCTTGACTAAGGAATCCAGCCTCAGAGAATTTGGGCTATTCTTACCATTACAGTGTTTAAAATGGCAATTGTCCCACCTTTTCCCATTCATGTATTCCATTTTGCTTAACAAAGAGCAAACTTCAAACAGCAATTCGCTCTCATCACTTGAATGAGGTTCAAGGTGATGTATAAATCATGGATTTGTGATTTATTCTCATGCTATCACATGACTATTCAAGCTCAAATCCCTACAGAGAGGAGGTATTTTAAGAAGAAATAGCATAAATGTGACCAGACCATTGAAGATGTCTGTTGTCCTTGTCCATGGACTACAGGGGCATGCGCTTCATGACTACTGCAGAGAATGAACTCCAGGGGCATTGTGCTTTCTTTGCTGTGGTGCAAACACAAAGGTCAGATTTTAATACGAAAGGTCTTGACATTTCCCGTAGGGAAGATTCTGTTTCAGACCAGTAGAGGGAGAAAGCAGGCCAAAGACATAAATTAGTGCTTTTCATGAAGATTTATTGGGGGGGGGGGGGGGGGGGGGGGAGGGGGGGAAGTCTAATTTATCTCTATAGTTAGAGTGCAAGAACAGTTGTCTGGGTTGCTGCTGGGTTCTTTGCTGGTGCCCTTTATAATTCCATTCATTAAAAAGCTAACCAATAGTAAGTACATGTTATATTTTCCTGGTGGGGGAAAAACATGACAATTTCATTTAAGAAGCAAAGTTTTAGTAGTCAGTAGCTCAAAAATGCTATTTTGGCAAGGTAAAAAGAAACTATTTGCACCCATGAAACACTTGTTGCAACTCAAAAAAGTTAATCTTCTGGAAAGTGTATAAGGTGCAATGTCCCAGAAGACCATTAAAGAATCTTTGAAACAATAAAACATAACAATAAGTAAAATAATAAATGTAGTCACAGATTTTGGGAAGTGATTGAAGTCATCACTCTCATTCATGATCGATTTGGTACAACATAGGCAGAGAGGGGTAGAATAACTTGCACATTCAGACCCTACAAGACAAGAAACAGGCATTTAGGAGAACTACCAAAGTAATCACACCCAGAGAGTAATGAGGTTGTCTGAGACTCATCTTGTTGGTGCCACTGTTTCAAATGTAGGTGCTCTGGTACAGATTCAGATATCACACTCCTCACACAGTCTATTCTCATTTCCTTGTAGAAATGGATGTGACTGTCATTTCCAATGGAGTGTATTCTCTCCTTCCCTTGGTGTCTGTAGGATGTGCTCCAAAGTGTCTGAATCTTATTGCTTTTACTTTAAAATGCATATCATATCAAATATTAAGACAAATTTGAAGCAAGCAGCATGATTTTATAGCAGAATGCAGGTGGGTTTTTACTGTGTGTGTCTCTCTCTCAGCATTGGCTCCAAGGTAAGCAATACCTTTAGGAAGCTCTGTCCCCTGCCAAGGCCATAACAGGGGAGCTTCAGAGGAATACTCAGCCTTGATTTCTACCCCAGAGCCTCAGAGGACCTTTTATGCACTGATCCTGGGTCATTACAGAACTGGAAGAGAGGAATGAGATGCTGTGCAACATCGTAATACCAGGGCTACATCGGGCTTCAGAGCTGCATTGCAGTGTCCTGATGTTGTTGGAAATTCTATAACAAGGCCAGAATATTGTTCACTGCTTTGGGGTGGAGTCTCTTAGTCAAAACGAGATCCTGTGATTCTTGAGGGGAATGGCGGGGAGGAATCCGACTTTGTTCCAAAACAATGGTATGACCTCTCCAAAAATGATGTGTGACAAATGAGAGTTTGTTGCTGTTGAGAGCTCTTGGAAATGTTTTTAGGGATTTTTTTTCTTCCCATGCATCTTTAAAATTTTGTATTTCCGGAGTTCAGCTTTTGGTGGGTGAACTGGTCTCAACCAGAACCTGGCTGCTTCACTGTTGCTTTTTTCTTGTATTGCTGAAACCACCCTTTCACATAACTTTTACTTGAAATAATAAATTTAAGTAGTAATCCTGCAAAGTAAGACATAAGTTATGTCCCAACATGATCACACAAGGGAACTTGGAAAGGTGTGAGTTTATTTTCTGCCTACGGGAATCAGTGACTGTAGTCTCTCTCATCACTTGTTATTACAACACCATCTCTCATAACATACCAGGCACTGTGTAAGCAGAGATGGAAAAATTGCAGATTATGTGATTTTTATCTGTTCATCTAGTGACTTTAAAGGAACACTGAATGAGTCTGGAAAGACAACTCATGTGTGTATCCATACACAAGAACTATTTTGGTTGAGATGCCATATTAGCCACAACCTATTGGGAAAAGATTTAAAAAGTTTTAGCAGATTCCCTGAAATCTACAGACCTTGTTTAATCTGAATGGCAGGATCTGTGGCCTACTGTTAGTTAATGTTCCAGTGAAGATAAGGAGGACAGATTCCCCCATTAACAACTGAACACAGTCCACTGAGGTACCTAATTTGTACTTCATTTATAGTTTCTGTTTTGCCTTTCCCTGAGTTCCCGAGATGTGATGTACCAGCTTCCATGAGTGCATGTATCTGGTCCCCTAAAATCTTCTCAATAAGTAGGAATAAATGTTGAGCTGACCTAGAGCTGACCACCAAAGCTGGTGCCTCATGTCCTGCTCTCGAACTGCACTTGGTCAACAGACTGAAGGAATTTAATTATTCATGCATCTGGTAAAGCCCTATGTATTTCTGTCTTCTTATAAAGAATTCATCCTTATACTCACCATTTTCTGTTCAGAGAACCTCACTTCACAGATAAAGCTGTGTTTGGGGGCTACAGGGAGCCTGAATTTTCTCTGTTTATCCATTTGCATTCCCTTTCACTTCTCCACTGGCAAAATATCCCCTTCCACCAACTGAAGAACCTTGATAATGCCTTTGAGAATGGAGTACTTTCAAATTGTTTGGTACTTCATATGGAGATTTTTTTAAATGTTTATGCATGTAGTAGAGGTAAGATTAAATTGCTAGAAAGGGCAATATAGCTGCAAGTGAAACAAATGAACCTCAGATGTAAAAGCTAAAGTCTTTCAGCAACACTGGCCTGACAATTTATTTGCTATTCTGTTTGAGGGTTTGGTTTGGGGGTTTTTTTGAAAGAATTATAGCTTGCAGTGGAGCTATTTGCATCAAGTGCATCGACAGGGTATTGAAAGTGTAACTGAATCTATTCCCATTAATGTCATTTAATATAGACCATCGAATGGTTTGGAAGTAATGAAGTCACATAATGCTCATGGTGTATGCTGGGTCACTACTAATAGCTGCTGTGGAAACCTTATTGTCTCTTCTACCACAGCAGTGCATAATTGTAGCAGGTTTGTTTTTTCAAGGATTACATTCCAGAACATTTCAGAGAAAAACAGAAATTAATGACCTTCACCAAAAGTAGTTTCATTAAAGGAGAGCAAATTTCTCACTTTTCTGTGACAGGTGTGGTAATAGGAGTGAGGCTTCATTTCAGATGCCACCTCAGGACCACTCCAGCTTTGCTGCTCAGGCACAAGGAGATAAAGCTACAGAACCAGGAGCACTTGAAATAGAATGGGCTGAAATCTCTAGTAAGAGCTATGGGCCATCTGCTGTTCCAGAAATCAAGCCGTCAAGCAGTGATGGCTGTAAAAGTTTAATTGCACATTGATGGAAGCTGGCTCTAAATGGGTTTGCATACAGGGAGGATCCAAACAATGCCAACTTGTTACAGGGAGCATGGTAGCACATGGGCAGCACACTGGTACCAACCTACCAACACCTGGAAAACTCACCTGCCCTGGAAGGCTGTTGATGGCCATGATCTGCCTAGGTGTATTTAAAGAAAATAAACATTGGTCTGCGGCTTTATATTTCAGTTAGGGTCTAATGCTTGCCCAGCTGGGCAACCATCCTTCTAGCCATCCCAAGTCCTGCTGTGAGGGCCACAGGCATCTTTCCTGACACAGAGATTCTAGTCAGCAAAGAGCCAGTATGTCAGAATAATTCCTCATAAGAATGACCACAAGGAAAAACTAAGGACTTTCAAAGTGAATGTCAAAGGGTTTTTTTAATCAAAAAGGTTGTTGGATTAAGGCTTGGCTGCAGAGCTTTCTGTTCCTGGTATCACAGATGGCCTGGGCACAATAAGACTAACTATTCTCTGTGCTAGACCCTATTTCAGTAAAAATTATCTATAATTGTTTTAATGACTTCGTTAATGATTCACAGATATCTTATATGCACTATTTACTCATCAGTCTTCATTACCCCACAGCCTACAGCAGAGATGCCACCGAGGAGAACAACAATAATTGGTACTCATTGGAAAATGAACAGTTTGAGCTGTGCAATTAGAGACTGGTCTCTCCCCTTAAATACTTAATTAATAGATGTGGGTATTCTGCCTTTTAAAATTCTAGTGGTTGTATTTTTATACATTCACCAGGAACTTGCATAAGGAAATGAAGCTTAGTGTATAAATATTTGTCTGGAGTGACACACCCTATTGGTCTGAGAGCTGAGAGTTACAGAGCTGAGCAGGGAAAGAGGATGTATGTCATCTGGGCCCGGGTCTGCTGGAGGGCTGGCATATGCCAATTTGCAAACTGGAAAGGTAGTTCTCATAGGAATAATAAAAACGAGACATTCCTGAAGTCTAGGTGTTGTTTGGGCAGAGGGCAAGGAGTTAAGGAATAAGCCTTGCAGGGCTGATGCTGGTCTTGAAGAAGAGGAGTGCATCCGTGCAGTGCCTGCAGCCCTCTGCAAGGACAATGCAAGGTAAAGTGACATGGTCCTGTCAGACACAATACCTTTAAAACAAGATGGAAAAGTAAAACGGCTTATCTGAGGTCCCAAGGCAGATCTAGAAAAAAGAAACTTGGGTGTATTTGGGACAATCCCTGGAGGATTTGATTTGAATAAAACCACACAGTCATTTCTGCAGCTTGTGACAGATATAATCCTTCTCCAGTACATCCCATGCTCTTTTGGGGGTAAATTAAATAAGAAGAATTTTACTTTGTGTGTGAGAAAACACCAAGGAACAAACTGATTATAGAAAATCCAGGGAGAGGAATTAAAGTGTTCATGGGATAAGCTCTTTGAAACAAGCACAATGTATTTTCTATGCGCTTGTATGGAACAAGCTCAAGGGGTACTGAGCATAATCATGGCATGTGAGAGGTTGTGCAAGAATATGTCAAACAGTAACATGATTAGATGTGCCAGCATCCAACACATCTACTTTCACAATACTTTGACTCAGTCCTTTTCTGGAATGGTGCGCTGGCAGGCAACTTTCTTTTAATTGCTTTGACTGTTGCTGATTTGTCTCTAAGCTTTGGGTTTGGGAACAGAGAAACTACCTTTCTGAAAGAGTCATCATGGAAATAGCTTCTTCTTGGTAATTTTTATTTTAATGTCCATCTCTGCTAGATGTATCATGGAGAAAAGATTCTCAGAATATCTGTTACTACTGCTCCTGGGTAAACCTTACCTGTCAGCGTATCCAGCTAATATGGCTCAGAAACATTTATGAACTAGCCTGTGTCATTTGCAAAGAGCTTGCTTCACTGTCACCAGGCATTTTTGCTGTTCACAACATCCATTTTTTCCTCAGCCATGTGCTACTGATTCTGAACAGATGAATACCACAGAAGAAGGGACTTCGATGTAAGGTGGCTGCATAAAAGTTTATACTGTGCACAAAATTGTACTGATTTCCATCTGATGCTCTAACGGGAAGGGGAAAAAAGTGAGCAAACTTTTTCTCTTTGAAAAGATGAATTTTCTCTTTGACTCAGAAGTGGTTAAATCCTATATCCCCAAATGATTGGTTGGAAAATTCTGCTGATCTGGTTTTGTTGACCTTATTTCCATGCGGAAATTGCTGTCAGGATTAGGGTTTCTTTCAAAAAAAAGAAAAAAAGAATTTCTGAATACTACTTTATTCAGGATGTACTAAAATATAAGAAGTTAATATAAAGTATTTTAGTTTTGACTAATCCTCCTTAAAGAAATTCACTGGTTTTGTACTGCCTAGGATTTTTAAGACTCTGTTCATGAGGATTTGTTACATTATTGCTGTAGTTTTGCTTGTAAAATATAAGCATAGAATTATATAATGTATACTCTATGCATCTGAGGATAGTTCTTCTGTATAGAGTTATATTAAGGCACAGAAAAGCATTTAACACTGTCACCTTCATTTATCAGCTTTAGCCCAAGGCAGCTGGGTTGATGACAAGATCGATTTTAATAATTTCAAATAATGGAAAGTATCAATTTATTTGAATAATAGGTATTTTTATGAAAACAACCTTCTAGAGTGTATTCTTGTAGTCTGGCTCTAGGTATCAGAGGTGTTAAGTAAAATAAAAAATTCCTGATAGTGCTAGAGAATTGAAGCAATGAACTCAAAAGAGAGCTGCAGGCATAATAGTTTTAGATGGGTTTGTTTTAAACCCAAAATTTCACAGCCATCTGTTGATTCTGGTACAAAGAAATCAAATGAAGCTGAAAGAAAATACCACTAAACACAAGAGATCAAGAGCTAAACCAACACTCGCCTGTTTGTTCAGTGCTTGAATCTGTGAAGTCAAATCCGCCTTAACATGAGCATTTTCCTGTTTAGTTGGAGACTTGCACAGTTTTTCTTATTCCTCCCCTGGGCAACACTGAGCTTTTTCTCATTTTTTTAGTTTGTGAAGAAGAGAGTGGAGCTGAGCCATACTAAAGATGCTGCCACATCCTCAGTGCCACTTTGCACGGGACAAAAATGCAGCTCTACAGAAAAGCTTTGGTGGACATATTCCTCCGGCTGCTGCTCGTCCTCGGATTGGTGACTAAGAAGGAGTTATTGCATGAAAGGTGGGGCTAAGTGGAGAAAAAGACTGATGTAAAAAATAAACAAATAAACAAAAAGCCACCCCCTGAGGATGAAAGGCACTTGTTGCATGTGTTTCAGCCACTGTCACAAAATGAAGTCCATTCTTCGGGGAAATTGAAGAAGTCACCACACCTTTTTAAGAATTTTCTTTTTACTTGTGGAAATGTAGGACCTTAATCTTGTCCTCACCCATACGTGTTTGGTGGCAATCATAAGGGAAGAGCACTGAGTCTTCGTTTCGTTGCATGCAGCTTCTTCCACAGACACCTTCAAGCTTGCATTTATGCACCCTGAATGAATGAGGAAATCTGTAGTAACAGCAATACAGCAGCATCGTATTCTCTTCTGCAGCTTATTCCCATTCTGATTATTCCCATTCTTTCCAATAATTGTGGAAAGAATTTCCCTTACTATTTTCCCTTACTTATTACGTATCATATGTTTTTTCTCTACCATCTCTCTTACTAACTCATATTCCTGTTGTTGCCTTTTCACTGACCACAAAACCACAACTACAACAACAACAAAAAAGCCCCTCCTTTCTCTCCCTGCACGGATCATAAATTGTTTTTTCTGCATTAGTTACAGGTTGTCTGCAACTGTTTTCATTCCAGTTGTGAGAGTTTGGTAAGTTTGTGTCTTTTCAAAGTGTTAGCTTCCCTGAGTTCTGCGGCAGATAGTTAAATACCACAACTCCCTCAAGCTGTCTCCTTTACTAGTGCAGGTATGTAACCTTAATTTTCTCTTCTCTCAGCTTTCCTCTTTCTCTTTTCACACTTAGCATTTGTCAGAACTCCTCCATGCACTGTGAGGCTTGTGGAGCAGGGAGCATGGCTGCTGAAATCTCCAAGAAAAAGTTGTGGCAAACTGCAAAAGCAAATTTTATGCCCTGCCACCTAAATACTGTTAAAAATGTGTCCATTCTTTTCACTTCTTTCTCTTCTTACTTATTTTCTTATGGCCTATGAATAACTTCACTATTTTAACTTATTTATTATAATACTCCATGTTTTGCATAGACATTTTGTAAAATTATTTATATTTATGAAGTTCTTTAAGACCCTAAGATAAAAAGGTTACAATGACTTCCAAGTTATTACCATCAAATTATTGTTAACTACATTTTGTGAAAATACTCTGAGGTCTTAAGAGATCAACTGAAAGCAAGAGAGACTTAATTACTTATTACTGTCTTCATTTGCTGCCCTGACATACCAGTAGGCTGAAATAAATTCATAATTGGTCCCTGTGGCTAACACAGCAGCTGGTGGCTTTTCAGCAGGTACTGTCCACATTTGCATCTCCAATTTCCTTACTAAAAAACCCTACTTTAATTGAGAAGGTTAGGACACTCGGAAAGCAAACTTCACAGAGTCCTCCTGGAGTGGTCTGTGATTGTCAATGAATAATCCAGCATGACTGTGTGCATTGGCTAACATCATTTTTCTGCATCCCCCCCGTGTATCCTCTGAGGGAATACTAAACCAGCACAAATCTTATTTTCTCAAAAGCCAATGTATTTGAAGGTTTTGCAACAATCGTCTGCTGTACAAGAAATGGCCAGAACTCCCGATCATATGAACTCCAAAAATCTTCCTATGGCTAGCAGCCCCATTCCATGGATGCTGAGGGCAGCGGGAAGTTCTTTGAAGAGTGGGACCTCCTGCCCTGAACTCTTGCTGTAAGGCTAAGGCAGGGTCCCACAGGTCCTGACATCAGCCTGTCCTGACCTCCTTAGACCAGTACAGCCAGCTGGTTACAGAGCACAGCTTAGGGACAGCCTGAAGAGTCACCTGTTGGTCACTGCAGCCTTGTAGCCACACGTTATGGCATCACTGGATTTAGTGCTGAGCATTCCAAGCAATACGAGTCTCCTTATTTCAGTCTATATTTGGAGGCCTTTTTTCTTTATGGAAAAAGGCTATATTGTGACAAGAGAAACTCACCACCAAGAAAACACATTATTTTCTTGTCCTGCACCCCATTATTACCAGATCTGCCTCCCATTTTTTACAAGAATTTTCCCATGCTGCTGCTTAATCAGCACCATATGGCAACATGGTTGGTGTTTCTACAGATGTGTTCCCCAGGTCTGACTTCATTTTTGCTTCTCTCCACACTGAGGTTATTATCACTGAAAGATTGGATGGTCTGTAGTGTAGCCTAACCATGGTGAACATAAGGAAAACTGGGAATTTCAGAGCTATAAGATGTGAGACAAGCATGCAGGCCAGTCCCCCTTCCCTGATGACTGCTCACTCTTGCCAGTATCCCTTGCACCTCTCAGTGCCCTGCTCCTCTCTGCAGCTGCCAGGCACTGGGTGGGAAGGTGCTTGGGCATGTGTTGCTTGTGGGGTAAAAATTCCCATGCCACCACTTGGAACTTGTCTTTCACTGGATACTTTATCTTCCTTAGACTTCTGTTTATTCTGCACACTTATTCAGATACTTATTTTAATTAATCAGTGGCTATGTCTCATGTGATTCCAGTGAAAGCCTGGCATATCTCAGTTTCCCCATCTATCTCTTATGATCTGGCCTATAGGGGTGAAAAAGATTTTATGCAGGTTTGAAGTTCTTATTTTAGTTTGTTTTTTTTATTGTGAATAGCATCCATCAAAAATACTTGCTACAGACATAAAGAGAAGTCGATTTCTTTCCAAATGAGACACCAAAAACCTGTAGATGAGGACCAATAGGGCATCCAACAAGTAGGGTGGAGAAACAGCCAAATAGAGAAGTCCAGCACAGTATCCACAAGATGATTACAGGATTTCTTCACTTATGCATTGTTCCCTTTCCCCTCTTCTAGTTCTGTCAGTTGTTAATGGCTGGCTTAGCTGTGCAATAGATTAATACCTTCCCCGTGGAGTACTGTTGCAGTAAAAACATGAAAATGTAAACATGTAAAAATATACTGATTTACATGTAAACATGTGAAAACATATTGATTACGTTACTGGTGTGGAATGAAAGAGTCTCAAGTCCAATGCTTTACCTCCAGTGGAGTAGAATGCGAAGTATTACCTAGAAAGGAAAAAACTCCCTGTGTACCTAGTTGCACAATGTTGAGGCAAGGGCATGACATTACTCTTGCACTCAGTATTAGCTTAGTAGCTTGAGTGTGAGGAGCAGGATGTCAAACAGTTTTATCTGTTTGATCTCATGGTTGTATAATCATAAGCACTATAGAATTATCGGTGTTGGTGGCTGACTTTAAAACATTATTCTTCCAGTGTTTCAGCTGGAAGTGTAAGACTCGAGAGTGGTTTCTATCCAAATGTTTTTTCAATTATTAGAAGTGCTCAGTGTGTTATCAATTACTCTTTTAATACAGGCAATATGTGACCTATCGGTTAAGTCAATCCCTGATTTGTTGCCATGTCATGTTGGTCTTGAAAAAATGTTACTGCTGAAAATAACTGGTTCCTTTTCTTGTTTTCATTTAAAGAAGTAAAAGGTTTCTTCTGTTTGGGAAACGTCAAGACATGTATTTACCTATAGATGTGTTTGGGAAATACAAAATGATGTTTGATGCAGAGTACTTCCTAAAGTTGTTTTTGTTTGCTTGTTTTTCGTATGCACATTTAAAATGAATGTGATGTTTGCCTCACAGAGTGGCACCCATTTTACTAACACAGGCAAGTGTAGGTTAGCATAGAAGTAAACGTTTGCTAAACCAGTTTATTTGTAATACCGTGAAATTAATGTAAACAAAAATACTCTCCTAGAAAATATTTTCTTTGAAAACCTGCCAAGATTTATTGAATTCATCTGTCTTGACAGAGCACTTCAGCTGAGATCAAATAAACCCATACCTTGCAGTGAACAGCTGCAGCTATTTTAAAATGAAGTTAAGCAAGCATGGAAAAAGAAAAAAAACCGGGAACGACAAATAACACCAGGGGGAAAGTAATTAGCCTGATACAATACAATCTGCAGTGATTCAGGACATAAAAAAGCGCTTCCACGTTACAGCGGTGACTCACTGATGAGCTAAACGACTGACCAGGCCGCACCTTCCTTATGACTGCCCGATGCGCCGCATCCATATGGCTGGAATTCTCGCCCGTTCCCAACAACCGGCCTCTCTTTTCCTTTGCTAGACACCCGCCACGGGCGGCCCGCACCACGGCGGGGCCCAGACAGGCACCGCCTGGCAGCACCTGTGCCTCTCCCGGCCAGCTGGGGCTTAAGTGGCGCACGGGCCGCAGGTGTCCCCCGGTCCAGCTGGCGTGCCAGCGGCGGGCGGCCCCGGGGCATGCACCGCGGCGGCGGGAGCCCGCTCGTGGCCTGTCGGGGGCGCAGCTTTAGGGATGGATGCGCACTGGGGCGCGGGTGGGGGGAACGCGGAGGTGCGCGCAACTCCCGCCCCTGCCGGGCGCGCCGCCCCCGCCCGTCCCCTTCCCGGCGATTGGCGGCAGCTCCCGAGCAGGTGCCGGTGCGCGGCGGGAGCTGCCGCCGCCGGCACCGCAGCAGCACTCGGTGGCGCGTCCGGCGGGGTGGGGAGGGCTGAAGGCGGCGGCGACGACAGCGACAGCAGCAGTAGCGGCGGCGGCAGAAGCGCCAGCAGCAGCAGCAGGAGGAGACAGCTGCTCTCGCCTTGCGCCGGCCGGTGCGGAGCGGGACCGAGGCACCTGTGCCCGGCGGCTCCGCGTAGGTTGTGCCCGGGGGCCGGCGCCGGGCGGCCGCAGACCCCTCCGTGCATGAGCGACGGGGCGCAGCCGCCGGCGGTGGCTCTGCCCGTGCCCCGAGCGCGGGGCACTTCCTGCCTGCCTGCCATTGTGGTGCAGCCCTCGCACTTGGCCGGGGGTGAGTACGGCCGGGGGCGCGGCCGCCGCCCCCCGCGGGCCGGGACTGGGCCGGGCTGGGGGCTCCCCCGCCGCGGCAGCGCGGGGCCGGCCGGCGCCGGGGGGCGGCCTGCGGCAGGGCCGTGGTGCGGGGCCGCAGCGCCCGTCGGGGGCGGCCGGGCTCGGGCCGTGGGGGGGCCCCGCGCCGCTGGGGAGGGGTCGGGCGGGGCCGGGTGTCGGGGCGTGCTGGTGGCCGAGGGGCTGCCGCCCTCCGCGGCGTTCGGGGGCGAGGCGGGCCGCCGCTCCGCGGCAGCGCGGCATTAGGCTCTCCTTTAATTACCGGACAGATGTCTGAGCAGCTTCGTGGTGTTCTGCTGACAGCGTGGCTATTCGAGCGCTGTCACTGCAGTGCATCATCATCGTTATCACTGGAGCGCTTTAGTCTTGATCAACTTCCCCGGGAGCCCGGGGAGGGTTTCAGCGTGGCGCTGCCGCTGTCCCCGTTTCATGGGAGCATCCCGCCACGCTGCGCTTGTAATTTATGCCTCAGACAGAAGCAGCGTGCGTTTTCCTAGTATCAAGGTCAGTTTATCGTAACTGCTGAGGAAAATACCATATGGCTCAGACTGACTTTTCTTAGGGAATCTAATTAAGTAGGAGCCTGTGTTGTGCTGGGATTTGTGTTATGTTTCAGGCAAGCGTAACCGAATTAGATTGCAAAATGCCTTAGAGTGTGCGTGCGTCCCTCCTCAAGCATGTTTGTGAGGACATTAACTGTAACTAGCAATATGTTTTGACATACTATGCTTTTTGCCTTATACCTACCATTTTACTATTTACTGCGTTTCTGAAAATGTGGGTAGCTGCCTTGCTATGGAGCCAGGAGTTTTTTAGAATAGGCACAGCAAAGATTTTAGCAATAGAGGTTTTTACTCCTTCCTCTTATAAGCCTTCTGGAAGGCTAGGGAGAGAGAATGGAGGGATAGTTAGTCTAGTTCTCACATTACCAGACATCTTTCTGATTTTGACAGACCTATTGTCAAACTGGAGAGGATTTTATAGTTGCTTATTTATGGTGATAGCTGTTTTCAGTGCACTGCATTGAGACCATTAAGTCTCTGCTGTTAAATGTCAAACAGTAGTGTTTGCCGCTTAATTCTACTTTTAGAAAGTAAACAGAGCTGTACAAAAAGCAGAAGATGCTGCATCTTGTACGTAGTCCCTCAGGCTTACTGCCTTACCCATCGTTACTCAGGTATCAGATTGTATCAGAGTATATTTACTGATGCCTTATGCCCAAGCATCTAAAAATGTACTTGGCGGTTCTGTAGCCTTCCTGGGGAGTTTGTCAGGTAACGTAGTACAATGGAGTTAGAAACAGGGGAGTATAATTTTCAATACCTGTGGTACGTTAATTGCCAGTAGTGAGAATGCACACAAGTCAATTCCAGCCCGGTAACCCTCACGGGGGTGAAACATACTTAGAGCACTACGCCCTGTGACAGGATTTGCCTCTTAGACCTGCTGCCTATTCAAATGACACAGTATTGTCCTTTCAGGCAGGGTAATGCTTTTTTGTCTTCGTCTGAACCAGTGATGTCTGGATCTAGAAAACTAAGTTAAAACTTGCAATTATTTTCCTGAGTTGGTTTCTTGCTTCCATGCTAACCTGATGAATACATCTGAGTGCATTACATAGAGTGTACCCAAGTATATGAACGCAGTAGGAATTCACCTTTCTTGCTTCATACTTGCAGTAAACAGAACACTTGAAGGGCTTGTATTTAAATGAAGGAAAAAAAATCCCCAAAGTATGCATGGGTGATGATGAAGAAAGGCTGTGTGTACCAAGTGCACTATTGTTCATAAACAGTACATCTGTATGAAAATGTGACTCCTTTGTATTGCTGCCAACATTAACATGCCCTATTGTTATAAGACTGGAAACTGCGGTTTGGCAGCATAAACCACCTTAACTTGCCCTTGGAAAGCTGGACAAGTTGAAAGAAACTAGTTGAATACAGTTCCATGAAAACCATAGGGACAGCTTTTCTCATTGAGAAAACCCATTGAATTGTTTGAGTGGATTAATGCTGCCTTCCCGTGGAATGCTTTATTCACCTTCCTTTTGGATGCAGGTAGATTATTTTTTTAGAAAGATTCTTAGGGATAATAAAGGCTTCTGGCTTACCTGTGAACCACTGACAGCCAGAGAATAAACCAAGTTTCTTATATTCAGAGATTTATAGCAGCTTACTTTCAGAAGAAGCATTTAGGGCTTAAGGGATAAGGAATATGACTTTTTGGTGTGAAGAGAAGCACACCATGCTATTCCTCAGTTTACCAAAAAAACTTTACCTTTTAGATATAATCAGGGAATTTTACAGAAGGGCTGAATACAATGTAATTTGATAAGACTTCAAACGGTGGTCTAGTTTTGTGCATCTCTTTTTGGGATTGGTCAAAGATGCCTATATCCAAAATTTTGTGAATTTACAGAAACCCAAGAGAAAAACCTCCTATACGTGTCTGATATACCAGTAATTTCTGTTGTTCATATGGTGGACTAGTGATTACAATGTGCCTGCTATTTAACTTTCAGTTAAAACATGCTTTTTTTTTTTTTTTTTTTTTAACAATCTTGTAGAGAAATGTCATGCTGTATTTTTTTAAAACTTCATTTTCAGTAAATAAATACTATGCTTGACATTCTGTGCCCTGAAAATAAATAAAGCACACTGTAGTGGAAAGCAGTTTAATGAACCACCTTAGCAGCTTTATTGTAGAGGAAGAGAGTGTAAAGACTGCAGTGGTTTGACTGGTCAAAAGCCGATATCAGCATTATTGCAATAATGACAGTTTTTTAGATCTTATGGATACTATTCAGGGAATAGGAACACAATAAATTTCCAGGCCAATATGCATAAAATTTCAACAGCACAGCTATATATATATATATATATTATACTTCTTCAAGAATGTTACGCTAGGAAACCGCCTCATCTAGCAAGTTTTTACTGACCAGTTAGCCCCTGAACTGAGTAAAAGAAACAAAATGTCTTGTTACTTTTTATTACCTTTATGCTTCACTTACCTTTTGATCCATTGACCATCATAAAAGGAAAAACTAATATTGGTGTTTGGTGTCAGATTATTAGAGTTATTACTATCTACTGGTTGTTTTAAGATATAAAGCATTACCAGAGGAAATGAAATACACATTCTTCAAGGCTAAGTATACCTCCAAACAAAACATCACCTATTGGGGTGGAGCTGACTACTGTGGAGATTAATCTTGATGAGACACTTTCAATGACATTGTCTCCACTGGCTCATGGTAATCAGTTAAATAGTTTTCTAGAGTTTTGCTGGCGTTGACTGGAAGCAGGGAGGCAGCTCTAGCCTGTCCTCTTGCTGAACACCCAAGCTGAAGTTCTGCTGTGGAGCACTTCAAGAAACTCGTTCTGGACTCTTCCTTGCAAAATGTGCTGCTTATTGATGGAGAAGTATAAATGGCACAGCTACAGTTTCTGGATTAAGTCTGTTTAAAGGGTGCTGAGATAATGTTCTGTAGAAAGTGAAATGTAGTATCTTCTTGTGATTGCAACCTGCAGCGTAAAGTCTCATTCAAAGGCTGTTCAAGTTCATGGCATTCCCACTGTCTGTAATGAGTCTTGAAGCCAGGCAACAGCCTGAAATCTTTGGGGTTTTTTAATAATAAAACAATCCCTTCCCCAGCACCCTCCACCTGTCTCCATGCAGGATAATAGGTGGTTCTGCTGTTGTAAAGCAACTTTCTGCTCTTGGAGGAAGACAGTACATAATCTGTTGTTTTCTTTCTCTAAAGCAAAGAAAGCAAAATATGTTTATAACTTGTGGAATAAACTGTTCTGCTCTTGTGATGAGTTTTATCTCTTCTGAAACGAATACAAGAGCTTCTTTTCTTATCAGGCATTACTTGAGGGACAGAAGATGTTTTTAGTGGGGTTTTCTTCTGCCGCTTTTGAGCTGTATGAACAGGACTTTGTGTCCCAGGGTAATCCAAAAAGGAAAGTGCCGGTTTGTGCTATTATGATTAATTGCTACAGCGTGGATGTGCAGTGTATGATTCAAGTGCTGTTGACAGAGATGCAACTAGCACTGACCTGAAATACCTCAAATTTCAGAGGTGTACCTATTTTTCTAACCACTGTTAATCTTGCAAGAAATTGATTCCTTTCTTTTCCCCTTACGAGAACTGGTCCTTTTGCCTCTCAGAGATCATCCCCAGGAGTGTTTGGTGTACCTTTCTGGAAGTTCTTTCAGTGCTTGCATCTAGCTGTCATAAGTGCTTTGGTATTTGTTTGACAGACCATGACTTGGATTTAAGTTAAATCATAGTGTGTGAATTGGAGCACCATCAGGTTTCAAAAACAATTGAAAGAGGTTTGGGGAGGATTCAAAAAGGTGATGTTTTTCACTATCTCAGCTTGTCTTGGTCTAAAAGTCAGTGACAAAATTTGTCCATGTGTTGACTGCTGTAAGCACAAAAACCATGGGTTGAGTCCCAAATGAGAAGAAAGCAATTCACCTCTAGAGGAGGATAAGCCTGATTATTCCATCTCCCACACTTCTTTTCTAATGTTTAGTGGTGAGGTTTCATATTCCTGCTGCAAGGTAGTATTACAGGTCAAAAAGAGGCATATCATTGGAAATACTGTGGACTTAGGTTCCACACATGATTAAGTGAGGAGCCCTAGTTAGTTCCTAAAGGTGATGGCTTGGTTATGCTGTTCAAGTAGTAAATTATGTTGGACTTTAAAAGGTGCCTGTGCTAGCTGGATGATTCCTTGAACCTGTAAGAGGATGAACTGGTTCTGTAGCTTAAACTAAAGGAGCTATGACACTGCTCCAATTTGGATCCAAGTATCAGTGAAGCAGCAGTCAAAACTTGACAATGAAGTTGGCCTTCGAACTCCAGAAAGTGACTCACCGTGTCTTATGCTTGAATATAAAAATTCTTTATTTGTATAAACTTATGATCCAGAACTTCAGATTTGTGTTTATTGGTCTAGTTTCAGGTTATCTCCATGTTGTGCAGTGTAAATATATAAAAAAAAATCAGCCAAACACTGGTCCAAAGCAGAGCCTCTTTTGAGCACAGTGTGGAGTTGGTCCCAGTGTCAACAAACGAATCCATTAACTCCTCCACGTGACAGATTAACCCAGCTCCTTTGGTTTGCAGAGGCTTTTTCCAGCTCTGGCTCTATTTTACTCTTGTTTTATGCCACTTGACAAATGGTTATCTAAACAAACCAAAGACAACCTGCTCCTGAAATCCTTTTTTCAGTGCACAGGGCATAAGTTGTGTGTCAGCCAACTACAGCTCATCACAAAGTCTCAGTGAAATGGGACATGTGGCTTTATACATGTCACTTCATTGTTGTATCTCTTATGATCCTTGCATCTTCAAGGATAAATCAGGGTTAGAAGCATTTTGCACAATGTGTCACAGTGAATGTGGAAGGCACAGTCTTAGGAACTTATTTTAGCTTTTTATTTTGTTCATTTACTTGCTAATCTGTAAAATTCAGTAATTTGCAGTGGGGTTTCCTGTCAGTGGTTTGAATTAACAGCAATTTACTGTATTAAATTTGTTTTCACATCTGGCAGCACTAGAGAATACTGCCTCATTGTGGCAACTGCTGTTGGAAGCATCTTCTTACTTCTAAAAATAGAACTTTTGTCCCTCTTCTAGTCCTGTAGAAAGATTCTCTCAGTGAAAGTTTAGCTCTTGGATAAATCTTAATGATATGTTCATGGGTGGTATTTCACAAGAGGGATGAGGGATATCAATTAGTGCAACAGATGTTGTGAGAAAAATATCCATTTTACTGTGCAGGATATTTTAAGTATGCCTGTGGTATGTTTGCATATTGGTTGGATTTTATATTATGGATATTTTGGTAGCAGTCAAGCAATCCACACTTAATTGTTTACTTTTGTATTTGGCATGGGTTACTCACAGTATGTCTTTTAAGTTTTGATGAGTTTCTTAATTTATCATAACTCTTTTGCCTGTATTATTGAAAAGCAGAATTATATGCAGATGCAAAATGTGTAGTGCTTCCAGAGCTGATTGAGTTTTTACAAAAGTTTCACCTTTTCTCTCACTGGTTTTTTTCCATACTAAAGATGTTAATAACTCAGATGAGAAGGCTTATCATCATTGAACTCAATAGTGATACTTTGACATCTTGAAGTTGTAGAAGTTATCTTAGTGGACCTATTTTCTTGGTTAGTTTGTTGAATGTTATCTGTAGGAGGCTCCTCTCTAGTTGTTCTAACACATAGTGACTGCTGTGGTGCTGGGGAAGGCATTTAACTTTGAAATACATACTTGTCACATGCTGCTCCACAGCTTGTACAGTAGTTGAACTTCTGTATCATTTGGTTGCTTCAGGTCATACAAAAACCAGGATGTTGGCATCCGAAATAGGGATCTGCACAGTAGTATCACAGAATGAGTCAATTTGGAAGGGACTATCTGGTCATCTGGTCCAACCTCCCTGCTCAAGCTTGGCCATCCTAGAGCACATGGCACAGGATTGCATCCAGGTTGTTCCTGAGTATTCCTGATGAGGGAGACACCACAACCTCTCTGGGCAACCTGTTCTAGTGTGTGGTCACTTGCTTGAAAAAGCTCTTCCTCATGTTCAGGTGGAACTTCCTGTGCATCAGTTTCTGCCTATTTCCTCTTGTCTTATTGCTTGGCACCACCAAGAAGAGCCTGGAAACATCCTCTTGGCACCCTCCCTTCGGATACTTAGAGACATTGATGAGGGCTCCTCTAATTCATCCTTTCTTGAGGCTGAACAGGCCCAGCTCCCTCATAGGAGGCCCAGCCTTTCCTCATCAGAGAGGTGCTTCAGTCCCTTAATCATCTTTGTAACCCTGCACTGGACCCACTTCTTGAGCTCCATGTCTCTCTTGAACCCAGGAGCCCAGAACTGGACACAGCATCCCAGATCTGGCCTCACCAGGCCTGAGTAGAGGGGCAGGATCCCCTCCTTTGGCCTGCTGGCTGCACTCTTCCTAATGTACCCCAGGACACCATTGGCCTTCAGGGCCACAGGGACACTCTCCTGACTCACGGACAGCTTGTTGTCCACCAGGACCCCCAGGTCCTCCACGGAGCTGTTTCCCAGCAGTTTGGCCCCCAGCCTGTGCTGGTACATGGGGTTATTCCTCCCCAGGTGCAAGACCATGCATTTGCCTTTGTTGAATTTTGGACAGGTCTGCTCTGCCCATCTCTCCAACCTGTCAAGGTCCTTCTCAAGGGCTGCACAGCACTCTGGGGTACTGGTCACTTCTCCCAGATTTGTGTTGTCAGTGAACTTTGCTGAGGAGTCATCTGCCCCGTCATCCAAGTCACTGATTGATAAGTTAAATAATATCCTCGGTTGTATTCTCTTATACATTCCTCCACAAGAAGGGAGATAAATAATTGAGCCTTCCCAGACTTAATATGGCATTGAACTTGAGTTTTTCTGGGCGCAAGTACTAGACTGGTGTTACATATATTTACACTGGTAAAGTGAGTGCTCACTTCTCTGCCTGCCTCTTAAAATGAGATAGAAACCCAGCAATTCTTTGAAGCAACCAAGAAGTATTCACCGTTTCTTTCATCTCCCTTCAATCCGTGTGGCTCATTTGAGGGCCATTGATTGTGAAAGGCTGGGACTACAGGTGTCTCAGGAAAAGGTTGTGGCATGTGTAATGCAGCAGAGGTGGGTGAATGTATTTTTGCAGTCCTCACTCTTGAGCTAATGCTGAGAGGAGAGGTAGGAGTACCAATGAGCTTTTTGTTTAGTATTCTCTTCATACTGGCTCAAGCTTAGAAAGTACAGTGTGAAGCCTGAATTTCCAGGTGTGCTGGTTTGTGTTTTGATGCAAAGGTGGAAGAAGGGGCATAACTCAGTTCAGTGGCTGCTGCTCTCTCTGTGCAGGGAACCTGGGTACATAGCATTAAGGTTTTAGCCCCCCTTTGCAGGTTACGCATTCAAAGGGAAGCCCTTGCAGTCTTGTGCTTACAGATGTGCAAATTTCTAGTTGTGTTGGACTCTTTGGGATCAGTTGCATTCCCTAAGTGCACACGCTGGCTTTCTTGCTGGCCTGTGATGATTCGCTCTGGAGTTGGTTGACAGTCCGTTACAGTAATGAGCTGAATTTCATGCTTTAGATTGAAGGCTCATGGAGAAGAGGCAAATCATCCAAGATAAAATTATGTGTCAGCACATTACTGCTCCAGTTTTGTCTTTTTCTCCAAGCTGTCTTCTTCATTTCTGGAAGAGTGATAGTCAGTCTCACACAATCAGAATGCTGTCAGACCCATCATCTTGACTACGCATTCTTCCATAAGACAGTTGCTACTAAATAGAGAAAATAGAACTGAACATGGTTTGCCTAAATTCAGCATAAACAGTGGAAGAGGAGACTGAAGTAAAATGAGAATATACACTAACTGGAAATCCAGTTGCTGTGAACTATGTGCTATCAGTATGTGCCAGATAACCTATGATCTTTAGCAGCTGTGGGGACAAATTTTGGATAAGACTTTCCTCTAGCTCAGTTTAGCAGAGAAGATTATTCTGGTCAATCAATTTAGTTTTTGTATCACATTTTGAATTCCCAATGGGATTTATACTTGTGTATCAGTTGTAGGCCTGATACATAAATATAAAATAGTCATCTGCTTATTCAGATTCTCTTTTTAATATGACTTTTTTTGAACCATCAGTGGTAGATGACAGAAATTACGTCCTACAGTGTAATCTTTAGTGTTTTCTAATTTTTTTTTTCTATTTAAATAAAATGGCTTCTATTTTTTTAGAAACAGTTTTATATGCTGTGTTCTGCCTTTGGGAGAGTGCTGTCCTTAGATGAGAGTTGCTGTTCTTTCTTGAATGGAATGTGACTTCAGTGAGATTTTTAATTCTGTGTCATGTTTTAACCCCACAGCGCTGTACCAGCTACTAAGAAGAAAATGAACTCTATCCCAGCTGTCACCAGGACATTCCGCTGTTTCATATTCAGTACTTAAAATAACATAAAATATAGAAGCAAGAAGAGTGTGAAACTCATGTTCCTAAATAGATTAAAATTTAAAACCATGCAGTACTAGCCTTTGACCTGTGAGGTTTACAATTTCACCCATTATAGTATATTCCAGCACTCTTTTAGACAAATGTACATATAATTATTGTGATAACTTGCATTAATAAGGAACATTTCTCCCAGAAGGAACTGAATGATCTTCATGGTTTTTTTTAAAACCTGCTGCTTTACCCCTTACCCTCCCCAGTGGAACAAATGTAACTTTGCTCAGAAGCTTGCCAGCTGTTGGCCTTGCTTTTTGCAAATCTCACATAAAATTAGTCCAAGGCTGAAAGGAAGATAATTTTTTTTTTTGCTTTGGTTATAGACTAGGAAATATGTGCAGTAAAAGTTAAAATCAGTGTGGGTACAAAGAATAGCATCCTCTTTCAGATCTTTGTCTTACATCTCATTTAAAATGTGATACACCAGATACAAGTCCCATGTTGAAGTCAGGTGAGCTGTATTTAGTTTTTCAGTCAAAGGGGTGGCTTTTTATATTTCTGATGAGTAGATTTTCCCTCTTCTTACTTTGAGACATTTGTTCATTTCTAGTGTAGAGAGAGGAATACCCAGTGGTTTTTGTGCAGCTTCTGGACATTCTTGAAGTTTAAAAAAGATTAAGAAATTTGTGGCCAATATTAATTATGCCTTGTTTTAGACTTAATGATGTGCTAGCTGGAGTAGAAATTAATTTAGACAGTGATGTTTTTTAAGTGTTGGGTTTTGGCTAAAGTCTGTTTTGTTCAAGTGTGTTGACGTAACTCAAAGCACTATTCAGACCCTGTTTTTGTCACCTTATATTTGTCAAATAAAGTGTGTGACATTATGTAATTTATATGCTAAATGTTGTGACATCTGCATAAAAAAATTAGCATAATGACCTCATGTGGGCAACTTCTTTTGGACAGTTCAGTAAACAAAACTTTTTAAAATATGAGGGGTGGTGAAGGAGCTGTGTTGAGGACAAAGTGTTTGTCTTTCTCTTTGGCTTAGAGATGTGACTGTCTTGTTGTATGATTTAAAAGAGAAAAATGTTCACCAGTAAGATTATACAAGGAATTTCTTGTAGTGCTGAAAGAGTTCTGGAAAGAATGACAAGAAAGATTGAGCAGTATTATTTGGGTTCTGAAAGACTGCTGAAGGAAGGAAAGATGAGCTTGCTGGTGACAGAATCAAAGATCTAATTACTCGTAGGTTTCTTCTTCTTGATTTTCTACCTAGAAAATATAGAAGTGGTAGAGTAGCAGAACAGAATAGAAAAACTCTGGTGAAAAGTTTGGTTGCTCTAAAGTCGAGACCATGTGGGGGAAAGATACTCTGTGAAATATTTCAGTTGCAAAGAACTGGGTTGAAGGAGTTTGTGGTCTTGGTTCCTCAGTTACCACATTCCATCAACGCACATAAGCAGCATTTTAAAGCAAAACTTACACTGTGTTGTGGAAACCGGTGACATCTTGATTAAAAATGTGCTCAGAAATTGAAAGAATTGTACGATATTCTTGTTTGGGGTGCTCTCTTCCAGATACACACTGTATATATCCCCAAAGCCTTCTCTTCTCCAGGGTGAGCAGTGCCAGTACCTCCAGCATCACTGCCTGTGAAAGTTGCTCCAGTCCCTTAACCATCACTGTGGCCTTAAGTATCTTTCTTGTTCTAGGGAAGCCCAAACTGGACACAGGATTCTAGATGCAGCCTCACTAGTGCTGATTGTTTTGCTACTGCATAAAACTAAGAGGTCTGTGTTGTACAATATTCAGGGTGACCGCTTGCATAATTAGCTTTATAATGGGGTTCTTTGTTAAGCAGAGAATCTGTCTTAAATATTAGTTGGCACTTAGCCCACAAAACTTATTTTTTTCTCCCCACCCTCCCAGTAATGCTAATCATCTGCTGAGACTCCAAGTCCAAACAGCTTAGTTGTCATATGGGTGACTAGGAAATGCACTACTTGACCTTTTTTCTTGTGTTGATGCCCTTGTCCATGTTAAAATTCACAAACACTGCGTTCAGTTCTTGAAAAGCATTTAATTTGCATATTTTTCTTTTTGTTTGGGTTTGGTTTTGTTCTTAAGGTTTAATTCAAGAAGGTTTTCAATGTGGAAGTTTTTAGATTTTAAAATAGACTGTCAGGAGTGCTATGATTAGAGTATTACTCAAACAATACCCAATCGTTTCTTGTAAGCGTAGGCTTTCCTGTTGCAGTGTTTTAATTTGTTGAGCAAAAGTTTTCTAGGGAATGATACTATTCCTTGTAAAGTCTGTGAGATCACAGATTTTGTATTCAGTTTGAGATTTACCAAAGAATTACTCATGAAGGCAACAATCTGAACAGCCTCATGTAAGTTATTTTAATTGAAGCCAGAAGTTATTTTAGTCTGAGAAGCTATTTTGATGTCTAGTTGGGGGGTTTTTTTAAGTGTAACTTGTTACATTTCCTCTAGAGGATTTGCCATTGTGAATTTCCAAAATGCATAATCTGGATCTACCACAAAAAAGACATTTGAGAATTATTTATAAATATTTATAGACTGCTGTGATACTCCCAGATCAGAGGTGATTTAGTAATGTGATGAAAAATTATTTCCTGGGAAAAAACACAGAAGTTCCTTAGATGTTAATGTAATATTGGAATGCAGACTGAGAATACTATAGAGAAATAAACCACATGAAAATCAAAAGTTAAAGGTGCTTGTGATTTTAAAGCATATATACTTGAAATTAAGTCTTTGCCAGCCTCAGAAAATCAGAGGTGGTGGGGCTGCCCACTTATTCCCAAATTTAGGAGTAAATTTCCCCCTTCTAATACACACTCACAATCAGCAGTGGCAGCTGCATCAAAGGGATAATTTTCTTTACTGATGGACCAGTTTGCATGTGTGAAAAAATATTATTTATTTTTACACCATTTCCAAAAGGATTTTGATGAAGACCTGAAGGGAGAACTTATTATGAAAATGTTAATTACAGTTGTTAACTTGATGCTCGAGATACTAGGATATCAAAGATGGAATTCCAGTTACCTTCATCATCTTGTGTCCCAGAAGACTGTAGCCCTAGCATGAAGGTGCCTCTACTGGCATCAGGAATTGCTTAAAAAAGTTTTATTTCCTTTTATGTTGTATCCTGTATTTTCCCCTTCAGTGTATGTGTGTGAAAAAAAATACTTGGAAAAGTCCTGCTTACTTCCGCATGGATGTGGCTTTCCTGTAGTTAAGCCCTTCCATGCTTTTAGAAAGTCAGAGGCGCCTTTGCACCCAAGTGCTTTGTGTGGGAAGAGCTGAGCAGATATCCCACAACTGAGCAGGTATGCCAAAGCCTGAAGGGAAGGATGTGTCCCACGGCACTTCATGCTCTGTGTTTGAGCTGCAGTGTGAGTGTAACCTCAGCAAGCCCTTCTTTACCTTTTCTTTTGCTTGCCAGTGCTCAGTGAGGTTTTGGTACAAGGATTGTAGGTGAAAGGACAGAGGAAAATCTTAATATTCTGGTGAAAATTTTGAGAAGATTTATGAACCTGTGTGGCATTGAAAAAAAATCTTGCCAGTTGTTCCTCGCTGTGTTCTAGCCAATCTTTAACATATATTCTTGGTCTTGCAAATGTGATTTATGAAGACTACATATAGTCCTTAGTTTCTTTGGCTCTTTTCTTGTACACAAATCAGTGTAATTTTTTTTAGAAGTACATTTTTATAGCCTTTATTAAATATTCGTTGTTATCTTCCTTAGTAGATTCAGACTCAAGCCAGAACACTGTGACTTTTTTTTTTTTTTTTTTTTTTTTGCACTGTATGGTAAGCATGTGTCTTGTTGGAGGAATCTTGTCATCTTGATTTCACCTAAGCTTGTATTACCATCTGCTTGGTTTTGGTGAAGTGTTGTTTTCTTGAACAAAGAGTTTTCTAAATTTCATGGATAGCCTAACCAAAACAGAAAAAATAAGCAGGGCCCTCCTTCCGTGTGGGTGTGTTTTTCTTGTTTGAAGAGTGGTAATCAGATGATTGTAGGAAGGTAAATATTGTATTAAAAATCCCCCAGCAAGCTAACAAAAAACCCAAACAAAACCCAACCAACCACATGCCACATCATTATCTGAGTAGCAAATGAATTGTTATGTTTAGAAAATAAAGCTGATCTTTTTTCTTCCATGCTTCTACTTGCTATAGTACTTGGTGCACTTAACTGTATGCCATAACAGTGTTCCTTAGAGCTGGGCTTTTTTTGGGCCAGAACCAGCTTAGTTGCTTTACATAGCCTCATTCACTCGCCACTCACCACGGACAAAGAGGCAGTAAGAGTTGCCTCCTCTATATAGCGTAGGAACTATAGCGTGTTCATGGTTATATGCATTGCTGGGAGCTCATAGCAGAGGTTCAGAAACTGTCTCATGCTTCTGAAACCGTAACACAATGCGGAGATGGACACCTCATGATTGCCCAAATAATTGCATAAATCAAATGACAAAAGTAAATACTGAGAGCTGAATTTACTAGAATTCAATTAAATGAGTAAAAGCCATGAGAAAATAAATTAGAACAAATTTCATTAGTGAAACTTAATGGACCAAGCTCTAGTTCAAACCTTATTGTACATTCAATTCTTCCATAATATTAACTACTACTTTTTCTCCTCCAAATATGGGAAATAATGATACAGTGATGATAGTGACATCTAAATCTTTCCAGTCACTCTGGAAAATGCATTTGAAATTAATGCTTTTTTAAATGGTGTTTTAAAATAATTCCTGTTTTCTTGGTTGGCAGTATAAAGTAGTTTTTGAGTGTTACAGCTGAGTATGTTCTCTGTTCATACACAGTTACAGGGACCGCACTGCAAACAGTTTTATAAAATCATGGTATAAAATCTTGAGAAATGTCTAAACCTGATTTGACCTGAATTAGTTTAAACATGTTCCTTTTTGAGAGCAACACTGAGGTCTGTCCTCAACATCTCTTAATATCCCAAAAAATGTATCTTTTCTATTTACATTTAAGTGGGAGGTGATTGCTTTCAGTGCATGGAACCTGAAAAATAATTCTGAAATGAACCCTTCGGGTTGTACCAGGGAAGTTTAGATTGGATTTTGTGAGCAATTCCTTCACTGTAAGGGTTGTCAAGCATTGGAACAGGCTGTCTAGGGAAGTGGTTGAGTTGCCATTCCTGGAGGTGTTTAAAAGATGTGCAGGTGTGCCACTTAGGGACATGATTTAGTGGTGGACTTGGCAGTGCTGGGTAATGGTTGGTCTCAATGTAAAAGGTCTTTTTCAGCCCAAAAGAGTAAATTCTTTTCTTTTCTGATGTTTTCGGTATCAACTTTCTTTTTGTTGGGCAGACGTGCTTGTGATCTCAACACACTTGTGAAAAATATGAGTGCTTTCAATTTATTTTTCTATTTTATTTTCTGTTTCTGATTTCAGATATTCCTTATAGTTGTTCATATCCAGGACCCAGTGTATAATGGGGAGAAAACTGGACCTTTCTGGCTTGACTGATGAAGAAGCAGAGCATGTGCTCCAGGTGGTTCAGCGAGATTTCAGCCTTCGTAAGAAAGAAGAAGAAAGGCTGAGGTAAGGATAAAAACAGGATTAAAAATATTGGTCTATTTTGATTGTTACAAACTGGCTTTGGAGGAAACCAGAGAACACAACTTTTTTGTGGTCTATGCATTAATAATCATTCCTGTCACAGAGGCAAGAAATATTCAAACTCCTTCACATGAATTCAATTATTGAGTAGTAATTAATTTTTGCATTTAGTCTATCCTAGATTATACCACAGCAGTGGTCTCTAAATCACCTGTGTATATATCCTGGGTAGAGGCTAAGTAGTGTTTGATGTAGCAAAATCAAAAGTTTATCTTAAGGGAATTTTTTGCCTGCTGTAGTCAGTTCCTTTTTTTTTTTCACTCAGAAACTTTGTCTGCATGCAAATATCTCAAAGTGGAGAAATTCAACCCATCTCTTTCCCCTGAAACAGTTAAAGGGATATGTTATCCATTGTATTGAGTTAACTTTGCTTTCAGTAGTCTGTGTACAAAATGATCACAAACAGAAATAATCCAGAAGAAAACAGCTGGAACCTGTTGGCAAGGTAGCTGAGGAAATTCGGTGACAAGGGGACTACGGATAGAGACCTGAATTGGTAGATGCAATATTTTTCTTTCTAGTTTCAACAATATTTCCTTGAATTATTATGCCTGTTTTTTTTATTACCTTCTTTGAACACATCATTATTTTTTATCTAGAATGCTCTCTATCTATGGTTGGCAAATGCACACTCTCCTGCTGTGCTACTTGTATCTCAGGCATTATCTCTCTCTTTTTTGTTTAGTATCAAACTGAAGTCAACAGAGCAGGAAGATGACTGAAATCAACAGAAAACTAGGCATAGATACTATGTGCAATTGAAACGGAGAGGAATCCTGTCTCACCTGGAACATTAGGAGCACAAAATGTGTCTTGCAGCATAGGCCTAATTCAATTTTGACATGCTGTGTGAGTTCGTTCTTGGGTTGGGAGTGCAAGCTTGCTGCAGGGAGAAAAACTGGATGAGGATGGCACACAGAGGTTTGGTTTGGTTTTCTGACTGTTTGTTGTACCATGAGTTGTTCTGATTACTTTGGTGATTTTTCACAACACAGCCAAGAGATTCTGGAAACACTTTAAGGAGGGGTAGTGCATGAGCTTCCTCTGTCTTTTTATACTGTGACTGGTTGTATCTTACTGGAGCAAGCATACTGCGGTTAGGAAGTGCTGGGGCTTCTTGCCTGTTCCATGCAATAGATCCATAGTGGCAGGAGGAGGGGGAGGGATGGAAGACAAGCACACGGAAAACTGGCCAGAAAGCCTGGATAGATAAAACTTTTGCTGGTGTTTGTGTTTTGCCATTTTGCTACTGAAGTTTTTCACGAGACTTAATTGAATGATCACAAGTAGAAAGCTGGTGTGAGAAGACAGCTAAAACACTGGAAAGGTAGGAGAAACACATGGATGCAACTCAGCTTGTATGTGAGTATGTATTTCAAGTATATATGACTTTTTTCTTCTTTCAAAGTTACGCCTTTTGCAAGTATTAAAGTATGTTAAAGTGCTGCAAATAATGAGCTGTACTGACAAAGTAAAAGTTCTGAAATTCAGCTGATATTTAAGATATGAATTTAAGTAGTTTTAATGACACTAAAAATTGCCAGTGAAGTTCAAGGCTTACTTCTGACTTAAAAGCTATGACTTTTTTTTTTTTTTCCTCTTTTTTAAATCAAGCTACTTTGGTTGGTTTTGGTTGCTTGGTTTGCAACATTTTTTTGTTTTACTATGTGATTGAAAATATATAAGAAAATTATATAATCTTGCTATAGATAGATTTTTCAGCTTGTAAGAAAAGAGATTAGATCTGCTTTGATCTTCTGGGCTCTATTGTGTTTGTGTTTAGAATGTTATCAACAGGCAAAGTTTACAGTATAGTTTCACTTTAGAAGTGAAACCCTGTAAGGCTTTGTAATCTTTTCTAAGATAAAAAGCTTGGCATATATTTTACATGTTAGACTTCTAGACTTCTTTTAACAAATTCAAAACCAAGCTATATCTGAAGGTATGGTTTTGTGTTTCTTTTTTTCCTTCCTGTAATTAATTTGAGGTAGTAGCATTAGACTTTAAATGGAACTGTTGAAGCTTTTGCATGTGATATTTTTCTTAAAATAGGATTTCTATATGATTCTTGATGTCATAGATAGTTTTATTTTTTGGTGCTTTTCCCCACCAAGATTTAAGTAGCTCTTTCACATATATATATCTCTCTCTGTATTCCCATTGACAACAATTTTTTCTAAAGATCAAGAATTACTTAAGGGAATATAGGATAGATTTCCCCTGTCGTAGGAGAATAATGAAAGCTAAAAAAACTGTGAGTGGTTGATAACTTCAATTTTCCTTTGCTAGTGGCAGCTGAACAATTAACTAGCATACCACAAGAAGTGAAGCTTATCTTTACTTCTGATAAATGTTTTTAAGGTGATAAAGTAAAATGACAACCGTTTTAGAGCTAACAGTCCAATGTTTTTTATAATATTGCTGGTTTTACATGTTAATTTATTTTTCCATATTCTGTAAACAAAATGACATATTGTATGGAGAAACCATACTGATGATCTGCATTTTCTCCTGCAAAGCTGTTTTGAACTTCTCTGCAGTGAGGTTTTTTTTTGCAGTGGTTCTCTAATTTAAGTCTTCCTCAGAACTTTTATCTCCTACTGTTATCAGATAGGTTGCTCTTGTACATTTTGTGAAAAAAAAAATTAGTTGGCTACAACCAGTAAGATAACAGTAAGATAAAAATGTGTACACATTTAGTGAGCAGAGTGGTTGCTTTATTATGCCTTACTGCTTCATATTGGTTTAACTTCTTTTTTTACTAAGGCTTTCAGCCTGATATGAGATTAATAAGATTTACTGTTCTTTGTCACTTTTTCACCCATTATCTTTCTGTTTTGATTACATGTTCGTTTTGTTCTTTGGCAGTAGTGTTATGTTTTTATTTACTTCAGTGTTAGCATAGTCACCCAGAGCCATTGTGGCTAAAATTATAACAACAACTTGTAAATAGATGGGCTGAGTTTACTGTGAATCAATTGAAGCAGACAAACGCAGGCAGATCTGGCATAACTAGGAAGGTGATTGGTTTGAGTTTCTTGGTGTGTGTGCTCAGGACAACCTTGTGTACATCCCTTCTGCCACTGAAGCTCTGCAGGCTGTCTCTGGGCTCCTGGGACAATAAGAAATCATAGGTGGCTTTTTGAGGAAGTTGACTGGACATGCTAATGATTTGTTTCCTCCTGTACAGATTTATTAATCTTGAATTTCAGACTGCATGCAGCTGCAGAATGTCAGCAGTGGGGAAGATAGGGCTGGGCTGAGGGTTAAACAGCTAATATTTTGCTGTGTATAACATCTTTGTCATATGTGCAGTTTGGGAGGGATTGTGTACTCTTTATTAAAATTTTTTTTTCTAAAGAAATGACAGAGGAGAGATAATAAGAGCTTCCAAGGCCAAATGTGTGTTTGTGAGGTAGGCCTTTATACATAAACAGGTGTGTAAAAGTGTTTGCTGTCTTTTATTTGTTGCCTGCTTATTTAGGTCTCAAGACTAAATGTACCACTGTTTATTCTCCTCCACTGTGGGCAAAATCAAGTCCTCCTTTGGCTTTTTTTTTTTACAATTACTACTGTATTTATAAACATGTGTATCCATTTGTTGTAGGTCAGGAATGCTGAGAAGTCAAGGTGTTTTAAATAAGTGAAATTATAATTTCACAGAAAATAATTGATGGATCATCTTTTTGTGGTGGATGTTCCTGATCTGTTATGTTTTAGCCATGTGGACGGGTTAAAAAAGGGCTGGTCTGATTCTGAATTTAACATTCAGAATGACTGCAAAGGGAGGAAAATTAGAAGGGCAGAAGGGTTCAGGCATAGAAAGGGCTCAGTGCTGATCAGCTGCAAGAAGAGCAGATGCTTTGCCTGTCAGCAGCTACTTTACTTTGGAGGCCATGGTTGGAGTGACTTAAGCTGTCCTTCTCTAATCATTGGCTAAGAAAAGTTTCCATCACCATAGTGAATGCTGGATCAGCCATTTGCATGGTGGTATTCTGGTGGTAAACCTTAAAAACTTGCATTGGGCAGGGATGAAAAATGCTTCTTTGCAGGCAATGTGATTCTCTTTTGTTTAAACCACTGCTGTTAATCACCACTGCTGAGAAAATGTATTTACAAAGGAAAACTACTGACCTTCTGGTGCCACATGGATATGTGATCATAACACATTAACAATTAATATACTTATGTGGGGTTGGCTGGAACAGCACAAGGAAAGTGTTGAGAATGACTGTTCCTGACAGGAAGAAACATCACATTGTCTTGCTTGGTATTGTGTCTTTCCTAGCTAGGTTGCTGAATATCAGCTTTGCTACCTGTATTCATACAGTCACATTTTCAGGTGTAGTAAAGACAAACGCAGCAATTCATTATCAATTTTCCAGAAGTGTTTTATTTGCATAAAAAAATGAGGTGCCTGTGCTCACTGGCAGGCCCTCTCTACTCTGGTTGTTCTAATTACCTTTTTAGCCAAAGAATGGGTAAGGGATTAGACCAGAGCCTTGTGTAGAATATTATGAAAGGGATTAAATTGCTTTTGCCTACTTTCTTCTTTTTGCTCCTTTTGCAGCATATCCCATTGTAGAATGAGTAGGCCTGTGAAGAGGCTTCTGAAGAAACAAATTCTCATACCTGACAAAATTCAGAAACCAGTTTGACAGTTTCTTGTCAGACTACAGTGGATTTCAGTGTTTTTACAGTATGTGTCATGGGTCTTGTAGTGGATAAAATATTGAACTCCTTCCAAAGCTGGCTAATCAAAATATTGTCAGTGTGAGTCATATCAAACTGGCAAAATGCCAGGACAGACATTTGGGTAGCTATCTGTTGATTCTACATATCAGTTCTTGTTTGTCCTTCCTGTGGCAGGCTTGTATCAAATACTTAAACCAAATAAAAGCCAAGCAAGAAATACCCCTGTCTTCCTTCTCCTCCTCACCTCCCCACAAAGCCATTTTATAGCTGTTTTCCTAGTCAGGAAGGAACAGGAGATTGGTCTCATTGTATCAAGCATCAGAGTTCCAGCAGATGAACTTCTGATCAATACCTTATTGCTTGAAGTGATTTCATAAGGTCAGCCTTCCTGCCCTTCACTCTGATGAACAGTGTGGGGGAAGCCCATTACTCTGACCTTTTCTTTTTTTTTTTTTGTTTTTGAGCAGGTAGTCACTGTTCTGCTTCCTGTGCCTGCTCATTAACTCCCCAAGGGATCCAGAGAAGGAGGCTGTGAAATACCACTTCATATCCCTGCTTCTGCCCATGAGGCTTGAAAGGAAGGCCACTCTGTGCTGAGGAGAGTGGCTAGCACATCTTTAGGGGCTGTCCTGACAGACATGTTCTCTCCCTGTGATAAAAGGTCTTAGAGCAGTTTACTCCTCTGAGAAAGTTGCTCTTTGTGATTCCCGTGTTAACACAGCTGCACACTTCTCCAGTGCAAGGTTCTGCTGAGCTGTCAAGAGTTTAGCACTCATATATCTAAAATTATTTTTGGGTGCAAGGAGTGATTCATCAGAATCATAGCTGCATCTAAATACATTCTTTTACTAGTGCTTTGACTTATAAAACAAGATTAAAACATATGTAGGGGTAGGGCACTACAGCTGTTTCCTGGAAGTAAGGGTTTATTAACAAGATTAAGAGCAAGACATCTTTTTTTTATAGCTTATCACCAATTTTATTACATAAGGTTCCAAGATGCAAACCTGTTTTCTGTCTCATACAGACTGTCAGGATTAAGAGTTGTCAGTAACTGCGTGTGTGTACTAGATGACTTACACTGTTACTGTGTAGCCCTCTCTCAACAGCTGTGTTTAATATTTTAACAGATACCCCTTAGTGGTGTTCTCAGGTCAGGATAGGTTGCTTATCAAAAAATGGCTACTTGGATGAATTCTGCATGAAAGTCAGATAGCTGGTGGTTGTTTTTGCTGCAGTCAGTAAGGAGGCACTTTAAAATGCATTTAGAAACTGTTACTTGCTTCTAATTTCAGGAAATATTGATCCAAGTGTGCTGCTTGCTATGGAATAATGTTGTGTTTGGGGTCAGACCAGGAAAGAGGTGTCTCAGCAATGATGCAAGGTCTTACCTCATGTGCTGTGCAGCAACATTTTGAGTCCTTTCTGTGGTTTGCCCAAAACTCCCTGCTCTGACACAACAGGGTCCTGGTGCAGAGATGGTGAGTGTGTAGGTTCTGCTGACTCTGACATTGGTCCCTGCCTCACCTGTAAGTGGAGAAAGTGATTGCGGCTGACAGGACAGTAGGATCTAGTTCATGCTTTACAAGAGAGAAATCAGGGCACTGGAAAGAATCTGGCCTTTGAAGCAAAGAACTTTCATCTGTTTTAAGTTATAGATTTGGGCCCAGTTTTTATTCTGCCTAATGGAGGAAATGCCAGGGTACTTCCAAAGAGCAGCTTACGCTTAGTTGCCTCTAAAACAAGTTCTGCGCATCTTGCTAGTGCATGCTTGTGACTATCATGGGAACCCACTATGACTGTTCTTGCCATCTGAATGGCATGAAGATGCTGTAGGAGAAGCACAGATGGAACTTCTCAACAAGTTCTTCCTGCCAAGTATTTGAATATAGGCAATTCCAGATGTGAGTTTTGGCTTTTTCAAGATGTGTTTACGAATGCAGTTACAACTGAGAGGAAATGCTGGTGAACCAAGCATCATCTCTCATGTTTCTTCATGCTTATGAAAAGGTGCAAAAGAAAATGCCTAATTTTATGGGATATTAGAGAAACTTGTTTAGAAAGAAATGTCTCCAGCTCACATTTCTAATATTGGACAGGCCATGGGAGATGTAGCTGAAGTGCATGCCACATTCAGTGTGCCAAGCTTGCATAAACTGTGGGTAAGTCTTTAAAGGAAGCAGCATGATGTTGTGGAGATGTTATAAAACTTATTGCAGGCTTTTTTTGTGTAATTTGGTCTTCATTGTGGGTTATGACTAATCAAATTATTGGCTACAATTTAGCTAAAAGGAATGAGTGTTCCTAGCAATAATGAATAGCTATAACGTAAAATCAATATTTAATCTCCGATGTCTCATGTATGAAGAGTCTGAGCTGTTAAATGTGACTTGTAGCAGTAATCTTCTCTCACCTAACTGGGCCTGCAGTGTGGGAAAGGGATGTTCTCTTGCATATGAACTCCTGCCTTTACAGTTTAGTCAACCTAAGTGTTGGATTCTCTGTTTGCTGTTATTATAGCAGTGCAATTGGTACTTTAAAGTTATGGCAGAACATATAAATAAACATGAGAAGAATGGCTGCATAATGTCTTTTATTCAGGATTTATTCTTTGTATTAGAGTTTAGAGAACAGGGATACTCTGAGTGCATTTCCATATAACGTTCACTAACTTGTAAGTAGTGACAAGTGTTACAGTTTTGGAAGAAGTGTTGTATTTAAAATGTGGGTTGATTTTTGGTTTGGAGTTTTTTTTATGACAGAAGGGAATGGTTTTGCTGTAAGTTACTATAGCAACATGCCATCGGCCTGCACTTTTCTGCACCAATCTGGATGGATCTGACTGAAGCTGCAGGGCTTCCTATCTTCACTATACTCAGCTTTGGTTCTCAAGAAAATAAGAAATACTGCTCATCATTATGAAGTTAGCTCATTATCAATCTGAGCTATGACTTTTCATTTAGATCTAAAATTTGGCTTGTAATCCTTTTTTTCAGAAACATGCATTACGGAAGTGCAAAAGTACACCTTTAAGAAAAACTAATGGCTGTGAAAGGAAAAGACTTCTGCTTTTACCTACAAAGTAGTAATTATTCTTAAGAAGTATTGTAATATTTCAGAGATAGGACATTTAAGGAAATTAGTATTGACTTGAAGTTGGATTTGTTGATGTTTTTATTTCAAGTATTGTTGGTGAATCAAGGGATAGTCTTTGCTTTGCTTACGTCAAGCATTTCCATGCTCTGTGTTCTCCATAGACAATGAAATTTATCTGGTCATTTTTTGTGGCCAGTTTCTGTGCCCCCAACTGGGAGTAAAACCAAGAACAGCTGTAAGAAACAGCACAGGAAGGTGACAGAGTGAAAATTGGCTGCTGTGAAGTTGAGTTGCCCTTGCAACTGAGCAGCTGACTATGGAGCTGTATCCCACTGTCCATGCTTTTGATTATAAAAAGGTGCATTTTGAATACTTCCTAATACTTCCTTTCTAAAGCATATGAAGAACCGAAAGCATCTTGGAGTCTGCATGACAAATAAATATTCTGTGTGTGGAAGGAGCACTTTGGGGAGGTAAGGCTGCTGTATTAGAGCAACTTGAGTGTTTTATTCACTATGCCAAAGCTTAGGGAGTATGTCACGAGATCTGCCTCAGCCTATTGAATCAGCAGAGGTGAATGTTAATAAACGGCTTTGGTGGGTTTGTGTTCACGTAACACCTCATCCTTCAGGTTCTCTAGCACTCTTGTCTTGTGCAGCTTCCTACTTACAGATGTGCCAGAGGAATAAGCTACTAAATGGGATATGGTTCTTAGAAATCTGTCCTGAGTCCAGGAACCTGTGTCTTGAGAGGTTTATGGAAAGACAGCTGCTTTATGAATTACTTGTGCCAGGTTCTTCACTGTTATATCTCACTCCAAAGTGAGTTGTTGCAAAACAAGTTGTTGCTTAAGGGGAGGTAAATTTTTAGTGTTTATGAGTATTTATACTTTATAAATATATATACTTATACTTACGTGATTATGGCAAGTTCCAAGGACTACCAGTCAACTTCTGTGAGGAATGGAGCTGACTGATTTGAGGTGTGTGTTAGAGATTGCTGATCTCTGTTTCAAAAATGCCAAAATTTTCAGCATGAAGTTTTCTAAATGAAATTGGTGAACATTTTCAGCTAAGGGAAAGAGGGATATGCATGTGTGGGAGAATACCACAGATGTCAAAACACTTTGTCAACACTTCCAAAGTGTAGCTTCAGAAATATCTTTGGAGGTACTTTTTAACTGTAACACATTCTGCCACTTGTTGGTTCATATTTGAAATAAAATGGATTTGCTTTTGTTACTTCTGTGAAAATAATAAAAAAAAAAGAGTAGTAGTAGTAGAAATTAATATGTCAAGTTTTGCATTTATAATATTTAGCTATACAAAAATAGTCATCTGTATCTCAGCTGAGGGTATTATGCAAGTTAATATACCTCAAAGTTTTGCTGCAATGGGTGTTGCCTAACCCTTGCCTAACCCTATGATAAATGCAAGATAATTATAATTTACCCTTGAGGGGTACCGTAAGGAGCTTCATGTTTGCCTAAGGGGGAAGGAGCTAACATATGGGCAGTTACTGCAGTCATACTTTTTACTGTAATTTAACTTGGGGTAAATTGTTAATCTGCTGTTGTCTTTATTTACAGTTGGTATGTATTTGGCTCTGTGCCTGAGGCGAGAGCAAGTCTTTGAACTGCACACTAGAGTTGTTTTTGATAGGAATGAATTATAACGGCGCAATATATTTGCTTATGCCTCTTTTCCTTTATTGCTGTAATAATTTGATTCTCCTTCTAGTTATGACTTTAAGTTCTCCTGAAAGCAATTGAATTCAAATATACTTTTTTAAGCTGTTTCCTCTATGGTACTTACTTTACCCATTCTGCTATCCTAACTAAATAAAGGAAAATAATAAAATGTCTTTATAAAGCTGGTTTACAACAGAATTAGTATCTTAGAGCATCATAGTAAGTCTTCATTAATGCAGTTCTTCAGTGCATTAGGAAGATGCAAACCTAATGCTAGTTTATGGCAAATTATGTGTGGTTCTTGGTACTGTTTGGATACAATTTGGCTGGTAGATATTGGAAGATATAGACTGCAAATGATGTGGTGTTTCTGCAGCACTTTCAGCTTGAAAGGATAGTCTAAATTTATCTTCGTTTTGTGAAGCGCATTGGAAATGGAATGAAGCACAGAAGTCAGTGTTTGCATCTCAATCAAAAGAAGCCTAAATCAGGAAGCAATTAAAAGAAATGCCTGATGGAGGTGGCAGGGATTTAATAATTTTTTTTTTTTCTGCTGTACAGAAACACTTTGATTGAGATTTAACAAAAGAATCTCTAATGTCTTTCTGGGCTACTGTGTGGCATTTGTCAGCGAGGGTGGTTGGTTATGTGCTGGTGGCATCTCTCTCCCTTATCCCCCTTCAGTTTTCATCAGTGCATGATGGACTTGAAGGTTTTTCTCAGAGCGTAGCACTAGGAGAGAGGGGACCATTGTATTGTGATAGAAGATCTGTCATTAAAGGGAGGCAGCTCATTAGTGTTGCCACTGTGGTCCTATGCTTTATGGTTCTTGAACCTAAAGGAGGTGATGAGTTATTTGCTTCTGTTTTGATTTTGTGGGGTTTTTTTCTCCTTTACTTTCCCATTTAAGAAAATAAAAATAAACTCACGTTCTTCTAGTAGGAATGTACGATGAATTTTAAAGGCTTTTTTGTAACTGCATGTAGGCTGTCAGTTATCCTGGAGATAATCCTGTGGTAATTCTTCCATTACTTGGGTCACACAAAAGAGAACCTGTCTTTTCAATTGATGTTCCTTCAGCTGATAGCAAGATGTCACCTGTGACTCTGTCTTTTGAAAACTTGATTTTATTGGATTGTGGACTAATATGAAGATAGTCACACACTTGTATGGCGGGTATGGAATAGCTCTTGTCAGATAGAGGACTGTAGTCTAAATAATGTCACTAATAAAGAAATCTGCTCCATGCCATAAAATATTTGAAGTTTCTATATGCCTCATAAATATTGCCTGTTGTTTTTTCATGGTTATATTATTACAAGTAGCCGAATTCAGTGCATAAAAGTGGAATGTGAATTTGTGTTTCATGTATAGCTAATTGATTATCTAGATAAAGAAAAAAGTAATTTTATAGTAAATTAATTAAAATTACTGTGAATTTGCATTTATTTTATTTTCATATTTTACGCACCTTGGTTCTTGGGAACAATTCTTCAGTGTTAACATGAAACCTAGTTATCTAGTCTGAGCTGTGAACTGACAAATTTGTTCTATGGTAAGTGGTCAATGTGTAAAACTGAGTTTCTTTGAGTTCAAAAAGGAGCTCTTAAACAGTTTATATATCAGTCCAGACTTGTGAGTTTTCTGTGTCTCAGCAGGCAAAATACACAGTAGCCTGAGCATTGTTTTCCCTCTGCCACCTGGACTTTTATTTTCCTCGTAAGTTTTAATGTTCTATTATTATTATACAATACTAATAATATTTAATATCTACTAGTTTTCTACTAGTATAGTATATAATAGAATACTAATCAGTACAACCATGCTAGCAAAGTGTGCTTTCAGATTGCTAGAGCAGGTGATAAATTAGAGGAAGACAGCCTCTGAAATAAGAGCTTTATAACAAGTCAAACATATATCTTCATGTTTGCCATTAATACAGGCTAGACTTGAAGTTTTCCAAAGATGCAAACTTGAGATTTGAAAACTAGCTTAGAACTTGGAAAGTAGCCCAGTTTCAGAAAGGCTGGACACTGAGATTGAATTAACATTCATGTGTTTGGAGTATTGTTAAGCACAGATTCTTTTGGATGACACTTCTGTCAGCAAGCTGTAAACGAGGGTTTTCCTGGCTTAGATTACATCAGCTTTCTCTGAGTACCTGCTTGAAGGTGTTTTTAGTGTTTTATAGTGAGTCTGAGGAGGAATAGCCTTTAAATTCTTTACATTTGCCAAATTTTAGTTTAGTTCCAGGCTGGTATTTTTATCCTTTTGTAATCTGAATGAAAATGAGGACAGAACACAAGTATTAGTAACACAAGAGGGTTACTTCCTCTAATTTATCTTTCTTTCTAATCAAACAAAATATAATTCTAGGCCTTAGTAGAGTCTATGATCACCAAAAAGTGTTCTTGTGGCTGACAGTTCTCTCAAACTTCATTTGTCTTTAATCAATCGAGGAAGCAGTTCCAGGCACTCTAATGCAAATCATTTCTGCCCTCGGGTAATGTAAAAAGATGCAGCATTCCATTAATCAACTTAGGACTCAGTTTCATAGAAGGAAGGACAGCAACTCCACCATCATAGAAATTTACTTTGTGGACTTTTCGGGAGTACTGTGCTTTGACCTACATTTCTCTGGCTAAGCTGATAGCATTGGCATTTTTATGATAATATACACTGTTTTTCAAAATTCCCCTCTGTCTCATGTTTACAATAGCTGAGTTAAACAAGGTAGGTTTCAGATGCGTATCAGTAATGACTCCTGCTAGGAATGGCAAGTAGGACTGCTGAGATTCGGCAGTTAAGTGGTCTTGTAGACTATTGAACAGGAAATTCCTGACAACAGGACTCTACATTAAAATGTTCTTTTAAGCAAACAGGCCATACAACATCTACTTTGAATGAATTAGAGCAGAGGATAATGTTGCAAGAGGAGAATGTGATGTCATCACTTTGAGCAGAAATTATGGTCTTAAATATATATATTATCTTGGTATGGCAAGCATTGCTGCTTTAGCATCAATTATTGACATTAGCATTAATTACAATTAATGTGATGAGCAAATCAGCAGTACATAATTGTAGTGTATATGAACAGGTAGGAATTTTTAAAACTGCTGTGATGCTTTTTTCATTCAGTGGAAAATCCCCTAATACTGATGTTTTTTGCAGAATAATAATTTCAGAAACTTGCAGAGCATTTCAGTCATGTATGCAATGTCTCCGCATTTAACTTGCTTAGCATGGTGGCATTTTCCTTTGGTTAGTTTGCTTCAGCATTTTACACTTTGTAATGGTGATTTGAGTTATCCAAGACAAGGGAGATTAGGAAAGAGATGAAGAAGGAATATCATGGAAGTCACTGTTATCTGGTGAAATCTGATGTTTCCTTTATCTGCTTATGTTCTCTTGATTTTGCTGCCTCTATTGTGGTTTATGAGTTTAGCTCAGTTGGCTTTGCATGGATAAAACTCATCTTCAGTACTATGGATTTCTTCACTCAAACAAATACTTTAGTTTTAGATAACAGCAATTAGCATGGAGGACGTAAAGTCAAGATTTAGCCTTTTTCTTTCTGAATAATAAAAACCAAACGGTGAGGCACTACAACTCCAAGATACATATATATTTAAGTCTTTGCATTTTGTAGCTGCCTAATGTAGCAAAACTTGAGACCAAAACAACTTACTGTAGAGATGCTTATGGATATTGGGTTTCATGAAGCAGACAGAAATTGGGTGACAGAAATAACAAACACTGTATCTTTTTATATGCTGCACATCTTGAAAAAACAAACATTTTCCATAGCTGTCTGTGATGAGAAAAAGTCATGATGTGTGTTGGTGCTGATTAGATCTACCTATTGATACATATGGTACATGTTATATGGGTCTTCTCTCTTTTTAACTCGTTTCCAAGTATTCTGCTGTTTTGCAAAGCTTTAAATTGTGCTGTGTGCTCATTTTCCTACATGGCTTGTGAGCTACTATTTACTACCTCATGTTGATCACGCATGATGTGCTTCCTAGGAAAACATTTAGGTTTGCTTTAATGGATAAAGAAATGTTGAGAAGATTGCACATATTGTCATAGTTTCAGAGTTTGAGAAAGTAAATGCATTTCTATGGCCATAATAAACCACACTGTGGTATTTGTTGCAGAACCTTTGAGTTATATAATTGCTCTGTCTGTCATCAATGTTAGAAAAGGCAACAAAAATACACCAAGCTCATGCATAGTCCTGATGATGGGTTGTTTAAAAGTGGATGTTGTTTCCTGGAAGGAATAATTTGACAGGGTGTCCACTTTCCCTCCACATAGTGTGAAATCTGGTGAAATTACCCAGGAAACTGACTGGAAGGGGAGCCTCACACAGAAGGAAGTTGTGCAATGAGCAGCTGCCATTAAAAGCAAAAAAGCCCAATGTTTCCTGTGTACCAGAAGCCAGATGCCATTGGCATTGCAGTGATCCAGGCTGTTGGTTTAAGGCAGTGAGTGGGTAGGAACTTTCTTCTGGCACTAGGATTTTGTCATGCTGTCCTTAGTATCCTGCCTCTTCCTTGGCTCGTGAAACATGTGGTAGGGGAAAGAAATTGCACTCATCTGACTGAAGTGAGTGTCTGTGTGTGTACAGAGGATCTGGGATGTGGTCTGGAAGCTCTTCTGTGTGATGCCAGAATGGACTCACAAATCTGTCCTACCTTGGGGAAGAGAGGAAGGCTTCACAGTTTGGCTGACTGTTATTTAGCAAGGTACAGCAAGGTGTGATGGTGTTTGACTTAATGAAACCCTTTAATGTACACCTGGTACAAAAAACTTGAATGTAAAAATTCTTATTTGAAGTTCCATATTCACTGTTTCTTGGTATTTTTTGATCAAATGCATTCAATATCCCCTTGATACTAACTGCAAACTTGACCACTGCTGCAAAAGTTGAGCTGAGTTCTTTCAATTCGATTCATTGCTGTCCTTTAAAATCCCTGAAGCACTGGTGAGATGGAAGTATTGCTTGTGCAGCCTTTTCATCACCAGTAGGGTTGCATGACTGTGAGAAATTAGATTTTTTTGTAAAATACTGCACAAGAAGTAATAAAGCCATCTGTGTTTTCAATTTAGCAATGTTATGTCTTCAGGGCTTCTGAGGAATAAGAAGTTATATACTGATTTTCATCAAACAAGTATGAATACTCACTGGGAGAGAGTCTGTAGCTTAAAAAAACTGGGGAGATGTGTTTCAACTCAAGTTAATATTTCTGGAACCGTCATCTCGCAAATCCACCCCTGCTATAGTAAGAGTTCAAGAGTTAAAATTTTGGACGTATTGAGCCGTTTAAGACCTGTTATTTACAGTTGTTCTAATGTTTTTAGTTTCCATGGGTTAGATACAAATCAAGTACCATTTCTGTGTCTGTTAGCTAAAATGAACCTATCACATAAAAGGCTTTAGCTTTCATTACAGACCTAAATCTTCAATAGTTAGTGAACTGGGATTGTGTCTTTCGTCCGTCCATTTACAATTGTCACTTCAGTGTTAGTTATGAAGAACTAAATTGTCACGTGAAAGGCAGTTTTAGTTGATTGAAAATACCCATATTGTGGACAATATTCATATTTACCCTGCTTCAGCTGGTTTCCACTAGCATTGGCAGATAATCTGTCATTAAGTTTTGTACCTAGAAGTGAATTTGTTATTAAAATGGTTAACAGTGAAGTAGGCTTTTAGGGTCTTTGCCTGCTAATATTTGTCTTATGCAAGAAACAAACAAAAAAAGACAAAATCCATATGACATATGATTGTACTATAAATACTTTGAATTTTTTTTTTTTTTTTATGTTTCTGGACTCATCACAAGGATTTTGTATGTGAATATATAAAATTTAACTTCTTTTTTCTGAACACTGAATTATACTATTGATTGCTATTATACTATTTATTTCTATTACTTCCAGTCCATACTGAAATATTTGTCTATACATCATGCAGTAAATTGCTGTAGAAAAAGTTGAAAGTAGCGACTTAGTTGAAAGTCTCAGAATTTATATCTTGTGGCAATTTCTCATTTGATCATATAATAAATTTCTACTATTTGATTAAATTTAGGCTATAAAAATTATATAAAAAATAATTTTCCTATACTTAAAATTGTGAAAGATGTTAATCTTACTGTTAGTTGGAGGTGGAGTTAGTGCCATTTTTTCCCCTCTTCCTCCTAATTTCATAGACCAAAGGAGAATATGCTCATCCTTCCTTTTTCTCCTCCCTGTTTCCAGATGCATTCTCTGTTTCATGCTTTGGGCAAATGCAGAGTTTGTACCTCCAGTCTACTGTACCTTTTTGCTAATGAATTTGATTACAGATTTGTTTGTTATTTAGTTACTGAACACAGCAGTGCAGTGTAGGCATTGTATTGATATCGGGCACTGAGGCAGGTTTTCAGCATTTGGTGTGGCTGTTGTTGCTGTTAGATGTATCTGTAGGGGTAGTTACCTAGATAGGGGATAATACTGTAAAAACTTTATTGCCCATCTGAAGAGGATTTTAGATGGCTGAAGTCTACATCCTCACCAGCAAATGACTGTTGGAAGAAGTTTATCTACTTATATAAGAGAAAACAGTTCCAAACTCAGTAGATAGTAGCTAAAATACCCTCACTGCTTTGAAACAGGACAGGCATTCACTTAAATGTTCTTGAAGCCTTGCCATGGGCCAGTTTTCCATCTTGACAGAAAGAGGAGAGGGACTAATCTTCTGAGTCAAGACACTCTAACTTCTTATCAGCTGGTCTGGTATCGTTTCATTAACTCTGAAATGAAGAGAGTGGAAGATCGTAGATGATTTAGGTCAGTGCTTCCCAATAACGAAGAGATGGGAGAGCCTGCTTGTCTCTCATCTGTCCCTTCTTACTGGTAGGAGGTTGAGAACACTTGTAGAAGAGGGGCCTTTCTTGCATTGACTGCCATATTCTCTGCCCTCCTTCGAAAGCTTTTCCTTTTCCCTACAGATCAATGCATCCCCCTACATCCCCTTTGTGTCATTGCATTGCATGGTCTCAGGGCTGAAAGGAGCATATTCCCTGATAAGTCCCTGCAGGGCTTATTAGCTCCCAGGCAGTATAAACAAGACTAAATTGTTCCTGGAGTCAAACAGATTTGTTGTGTGTCTTACTGTGCTCCAGCATAGATGGAGTCCTAGAAAAAAAAAAAAAAGTGCAAAGTGTGTACATGGAAGAGCCTTGCAACAGAGAATTGACTGCTTTTGTGTAAATGGTTTTTCACTGTAACTGTGTGTAAGGGAGAAGATAAATCACCTCAGTATTGTCAACCCGGATATTAAAAATACAACGCATCCTCCAGTAAATAGTTTCTTAAAAACCTCTGGGTTAAAAAAGGCAGAGTTATTAATTTTCCTTTTTACGTCCAAAGGATAGCATTTCCTACTCTGTGTAGAAAAACAAAACCTAAAACATTTTCTGTTCCTGGGCAAATAGAACTTTACTTTTTAGGAGTTTTGCTGTCATCTTTCAGAAACACTCGGGGAAAGTAAAAAAAATACAGTGTTGGTTTCTCATTTGTACGAGCCTCATCTTGTTCAACAAGAACTTGAAATGTGTTGCAGTGTTAAATAATCTATTCCTGACCTAAGAAAAGCAAACTTGTCTCTTCTGAATGTAAACATTAAAACATGGCTATGTTTTTAAAAATGTCTCTTATTGTAAGCAGTATATGCGGATTTATATTGCTTGCTTTGATATAATTAGCTTGATGACAGCTCTAAGTTGCTCATTCAGTTGGAAGAGCAGACCTTTACAGTGTATCAGAAATGTCTTTCAGTTTGGTGAACTCACCAGAACTGAAGTTGTGCAGTGATAATTGGTTCCAATATATTTAGCTGCCAAGTGTGTTAGAGTGGCCTTTTTTTGAAATGTGAGTCATGCATCCCTGGCAGAGATAAATGCAGGATCTTTGAGGGTTATTTAAGTTCTATAAAATCCCCTGTAATCAATTTGATAGTATTTGAGGGACCATAGATGACAGAGGCATGGGTCAGATGGAGTTCAGAAAGGTTTCTTTATTTTGGGGAAATAAGCTTAATCTGAGTTGAGTGTGCTCTTTGTTTTCTCCTCATTCCCTGCAACTGATTTTTAAACCAGACTTCTGATAGAGCATTTCATAGTAAAGGTATTCTGGGAGAGTTTTGTAGTTAGTGGAATGAAGTATTTCACAGGACAAATGCAACCTTCACACTTCTGGCATGTTAGTGCAATCGCTCTTATCTCCATGAAACATTTCTGATTGCTGTTGCAGCAGCACTGCTTTGACCTCATCTCTCTCTGCTGATCTCACTGCAAAGTTCTTCTATAAAAATGTCACATTCGTGCTGTATGTCTAATTCTTACCTGTTTCTGATAAATCTGTGTGTACTGCCAGCCTCTTTCCCTTGCAGGCTTGCACCTTTTCTTTCCTGAGCATTTGGGCATGGGTCAAGAAACAGAAGAGGGTTGAACCTGTCCAAGGAGCGAGGAGTACTTATCTCACTGTAGCTGAAGGGCAGCTCTAGTACAGTGTAAATAGTGTAGCATTTCATCTGAAATTAACTCTGCTATTAGCTGCTATGTTTATTACACCAATTCAGAATTGGTCTCAACTTTGCTCTGCCGCAGGGGAATGTGGGACAAAGGAACTCGTTTGCTTTTGTGGTCCTGCTCTGAAACTGGCAGCCCTGTGTTGTTCTGAACTGTGCCGCTTCTCAGAGGTCTCCAGTCTGGCTACTGACCCTTCATACCGGAATTTGAAACCGGACAGGATTGATGTAGGTAGAGGAGAAGCTGGTAGCCAGTTTAAGCACCCTGGGAAATAAACCTGATCCTCATCTAGTAGACTTACAAGCTTAGTTGAGCACATACGCGACCTGAGGAAACCAGCAGTGTTCTGTGGGTACAAAGACTAGCTGGGCAGAGACCTTAGCAAGGGATTAGCTGGGTTCAATGACCTGGGCTCCAGCCTCAGCCATCCTGGGAGTGTATTGGGGTTTTCTTTGTCTTCTTGAATTTGAGTTAGGACTTTGGCCTTTCTTGAAATAAACTTGTGTATCTGATTTAACAAGGTTTTGTTCTTGCTCTTTGTAGTATTAACAAAAACCAAAGGTTTAATCTTGAAGACACAAGCTCTATGGAACCATGCACCCATGGAGATTTGTCAGCTTTAATCCTCTGTGACCTTCTCAGTAGAGCATAAGAGGACTATTGTTGCTGTTTTGGCTTGTACTCTTTACACGTTGTAGCAATGGGCCCAGTGATTTAAACTTGAGGTTTTTTCCTTTGTTTATTAAGGAATTCTGTCAATAAGTGATCAACTTGGTTTTTATTTTAATGAAGTAATATATAAATAAGTATTTTCTGTTTGCCTCACTACCCTCCAAATTGAGGATATTCAGTTATGAATGAAGAAATGTTGGAACGGGAGATACTGGCAGAAAGAGAGAGTTTGTCAAGCCAGAACAGTTTATTTGAGGGAATGGGAAAAGGAGGACAAATAATTTTGCCTGTGTCAGGCTACAGTAGAGGAAGCAAAACAAGTCAGATTAGAGTGGCACGCAGATTTATCCTTGTGTATGAACTTTGACACATTAATCAGTGCTAACAGCTGGAAGGGTTGGGACAAAAAAGTTTGGGTAATAATCATATAAAGGTGTGATGATTTTTCTGTGGGGTTTTGATGGAGAGTGGGGAAGTTGTAAGACCAGCTTTGACCTGAATATCATTTTATGATGTCTTTTTTGCTAAACTTTAGTTTCATTCTATTTCGCTATCATGATGACTTCTTACTCATTTCATTCAAGAATTTGTGTATTTAATACTCCCTTTTTCACTTTTAGCCTTTCCTTCATCCACATACTGTCTTGTTTTCCAACTGTTAGAAAAGCTAAAAGATGCCAGTCTTAGAATCATGTCCTTCACACTGTTACAAATAAGTCTAAAATTCTAAGAGGCTATATCTTTTGGGGAACATTTTGTGCATCGATATTTCTGATGTGAGTGAGAGTTTTATCAGACTTTTCACAGGTGGAGTTGGTCATTGCATTGAACCTGTCCTTTGTTATCTATTAATTGAGGTTAATTTCAAAAATTAAGTGGCATGTGCCTGTAAAGAAAATATATTCAAGCTTCACGTTATTTGTGCTTCTGTTTAATATGTTGTTATTACGTTTTTTCATCATGTTACTAAGAATTTAGGTTAGTTGCTGGCACATACTGACAGGTTCATTCCCGACTGGTTTTCAGCATTGTTTGCTCCAAAGTATTGATAAAATATTAACATTTTCAGAGGTGCCTTACCTTCTATGCTTGACAACCTCCACCCTCAGCTAATAGCATTGAAGTGCAGTGTTCTCTGGGCCGGACATGTTGTGCTTAACTAATGCCTGTGAACCTCAAGCATCCAGATCCTGCTTTCAGAAAAGATATATTCCAAGTGACAGGTTGTCTATAAGTATATATGTTGTTCCTTTAAAGTCTGTTTGGGACAGTTTCTCTGTAAAGCTGCTGACCTTGGCATGAATACAGCTATAAAACATAATTTTAGAATACAGTGTTGGAATAGCAGCTGTTGTTGAAAAATACATGGAGGACTTGAGGTTTTGATGTTCTTCATAGCCTTCCACTAAATTTCAAACCTTTAATTTTTAATGTTTGTGAAACACTTTAAAGTGTGGCAAAAAATGTCAAAATAATTTGTTAACTTTCTAGTAAGTTGAAGAGTGTGCTGCTGTAATTCACAGCAGGCACAGTTGCAGCAGTTGATTTAACTTTCTACACATCCAGTAGAACTATTACCTGACCCTTCTTTTAAATTTCAGCTTCATTACATGAAGGCCACAGGAATAATGAATGTTTTTTGTCTGTGTTTCCTCAACAATTTGTTGTCAGCTTGTGAAGCCCCTTACGAAGATGCAACAGCAGCCCAATTCGTGGTATTTTCCCAGTGCAGCTGCTTTGGGTGAAGCTGCCATCCACCTCTGCACTGAGTGGTCTTTATTTCCTATTGTTTGTCTCAAATTACAGCATCTCTTGTGGTGGTGGTAGGAATTTTCCCAGGTGAAGGTCATTTGAGTACAGCATCCTGCAGAATCCCTCTTCCCTTGTGTGCTGGACTAACGCGCAATAATGGCTGCACTACTCCCAGCACATGAAGAGTGCCTTTGGCAGCAGAAGCACACCTTGGTGGCTGGTGCTCCTTCTCAGCAAGGGTGGCTGAAGAAGTAGGTTATCTTTTTTTGACCTTTTTTTAATACATGGCACTTAATGGCTATCTTTCTGACTGAAAGTATCAGGAAGCAGATCAGTCGAGTAAAAATGTGTGGGGTTTTTTCCCTCGTAGAGGTAATTTTGTAGTGAGCAGCTGTTCTTTGGTCTGTTTGAAGCTGATGTGTATTATTCATAAAGGCTAGATTTGTTTTAATAAAGATAATTCTCTTCAGATAACATAGGAAAAAATATTCGGTTTTATTTGGTTCCGGTTCTTTGTGATCCTGGGGCACTGGTCATAAACAATAGCTCTGATATTGTAGGTTTTTATTTTGTGTTAAATTAAATGGTCTGGATTTCTTTTTAATTTTATGTTTTTAACTAGACCCCTTCCATAATTAAAAATGTCATTTGTCCTTCCTCCTTCTGTATGTTGGAGGACATCCAGAAAGTTAAATGCAGGCAGCATGAAGTAGCTAGAGAGCTTGAGAGGTCCAAGTTTCTTTTTCAGCTCCTTTTGGGACACATTTAGCTCAGGCTCAAACTACCTTTTCAAACTAATGAGTGTTGGGAACACTTCTCTTGTAAGCAAAGCTGATATATTGGTGATCGTGTGTATATATATATAGAGAGAGAGAGAGAGAGAGAGAGCGCTCTGCTCTAGAATAGAGTTTTATCAGCCTTCTGATACTGGTGACTTCAGACTACAGCATGTGAAATAAGGGGAGCTTCATACTGGAAGTACAAAGACTTATTGAAAAGTCAAAAATACCCTGAAGGTCATCAAGACTCTGTTGGTGGGAGATTTCAGGAGTATCTTGAAGCTCTAGCATGAAATAGTGAGATTAAAGACTGTCTCCTAATGTATGATTAGTTTGTGGCACATTCTGTGTGAATCCATGTATTTCCTGACACTCGTTTAACCGTGCAAGCGTGGCATCCTGTGGTGCTACTTTTTTCAGTAGAGTTCTCATTTGTTTTTAATTGGGAGTAAAAATAAATTTCATTGTCGGGGAGAATTTTCTCATCATTGTTTTTTCCGTGCATTAGGCTCAGTAAATGAAGTCAGGAGTGCTTCCTAGTCCTGTCTCATTAAGAGACTCTTTCAGAGAAGTATGAAGTGTCCCCAGCTCTGATTCTCTCACTGAGAGCTGAAAGCACACAGTCCCTGCACAGCAGGTGAGGTCAGTGAGAGGGTGGATCCTGTAATGTTATCTTGTTCAGGAAGGGTGCAAAATTATGAGAGTTGCATCTAGTCTGTGGTTTCAGAAATATTTTGGGATTTTTTTCCCCTCAAAATCTTGGGCATTGTAATCAGAGGGCGCTTGTAGAATAGCGTATCCTCTACTTAGAGTTGGATAATAGAGCTGATGAGTTTGAGCCTAAGCAAGATGTTTTGGGTAGTCAAACCAAATTAATGATTCATTTCATGTGAGGCCTAGAACTGCTGTGGGGCTGTTGCAAAAGTTTTGATTGAATGCCTTGGGGCATCAGGGAACATGTTTTCATATATTTGCTTCCAGATTTTTATTCCATCAGTGGTTAATAATTGATGACTTTAAATTTGCAATGGGGAAAATCCAGTGGTATTTAAACTGGTGTACTGTAGATGGATAGTTCCGTTCAGATGCACTTTAACATGAAAATTGATGGATTAGAGTTACTGTATTAGGTGATGCATTAGAGTACTGTATGAAAGCTTTGTCTTTGTACTGTGCTTGTCCAGCTCGGTGTCTCATTTTGGAAGCAATGTGGTCTTTGCCTGGCCTTTAATCTTTGATGGATCTTTCTTCTTGTCCTCTATTTCTGCCATGGGTAGCATTTTTCCTGTGAGAATTTCATATTTGATTGATATTGCCTTATTAATTAACCTTGCCAGAGGCTTATTCAACACTGTGATTTATATTTAATATCAAAGCATAGTAAGAAAGTAGAAATTTTTTGCCTTATTACTTCTAAATATAATTGTCAAACATAATTTCATCCATTTGAATTAAAGTATTGATCCAATAATAATACTTACCCATAATTTTGCCTATCTATGCATATTGTGCCATCTTCTAAAGAGTGCTTCGTTGATGAGAACTACAGCTCAGCATTTAATAAGATTGCTGAGGTTTGAACAGCATATGAAATTTAGAGTGCAGTTTATTCTGAAAATGGTAAATTGCAATGCTTCTTACTTTCTTAGATGTTCACAAAATCATAGCATTGCTGGAAGGGACCTCTGGAGGTCATCTTGTCCAACACCCCTGCTGAAGCAGGACTGCCTAGAGCCAGTTTCCCAGGGCCATGTTAAGGTGACATTTAAATTTCTTCAAGAAAAACTCTGCAACTTCCCTGGACAACCTGTGCCAGTGCTCTCTTTATCATGGAGGTGACTGCTGTTTCCTGATGTTCAGGGGTAACTTCCTGTGTTGCAGTTTGTACCCATCACCTTTGATCTTGTCCCTGGGAACCACAGAAAAAAGCCTGGCTCTGTCTTCTGTGTGCCCTCCTTTCAAGTATTTTTGAGGAACCGATGAGATGCCCCACTGAGCTTTCTCTTCTCTAGGCTGAACAGTCCCAGCTCTCCTCATAGGAGAGGTGCCATAGCCCCCAAACCGTCTTAGTGGGCCTGTGCTGTACTCCTCAGTATATCCATCTCTCACTTGTACTGGAAGTACTGGAAGCCCAGAACTGTCGCTTTCTTATGGATACTGTGAACGCCCCATTTGTTTCAAAGTTTGATGTAGACATTTTTTAAATGGTCATCAATAGGTGATGTGATTAACCTATAGCAAGGACTCAGTCTCCTGTAGGACTTTTTTTTTTCCATCAAGAGAGGGGAGTGAGCCAGTCCCATTAGCTGTCAGAGGGAGGTCTCATATTTTGCATCTCTGGAAAGCCAGTCCCACTGACAAGATGCAGCTCTTGTGTGGGTCTGCAGGCTGACTGACTTTTCAGGAGCCATGGTATTGGGAGGTGGTCCTTGAGGAATGATGCTACTTGGTTATCACACTCTGTGCAAAAATGGCTGAGGAAGAGGGAGGGCTACCAGACCTCAATTTGCCCCTTTTTCATTTTACTGAGGACTTAATTTCACAGAAAAATGTATTGTGAAGACAAAAGTCAGTCCATTTCATGAAGTGCCTCAAGTTGCAAACTTGCTAACAGCTTTGAGAAGACAAGACAGAGTAAAACTCCTATCAACCTAAGCTACTTGGTGCTTCTAAACTAGAGCCTTCCTGTCTGCACAGTTGCTTGAGACTAAATCTGTTGTAGAGAGCTGTGAAAGTACTTTTGATCCAGGGGAGTGCTTGTTGCTTTTGAGTTGGGTTTCTAAGGATAGGTGTAGAAGAGGTCTTGGATAGGTTCCGTTTGCTCTGATATGGTATATACCATTGCATGAGGATTAAATCAAGGTGCAACTTGTAGGCACAGCACAGCCTCCTGTGAACTGTTTGCAGAAGTAGGACTCAGTAAGTTTGGCTTTCTGAGCTGCTCTGAGCATTTCAGTAGTGATACATCCTTATTACCCTCTATTTGTGTTTTCTTCTCTACTTTTTAAAAAATTTTATTTGAAAAGGATCAATAATAAAAAGATTGCCATAAAAGATTCCTGCTACTGCATTCTGGAAAGTGTATGAAAAGATACGCTCATGTCCTTTTCATAAAAGCAGGATCAGTGGTTCTTATAAATCCATCTGCTCCTGATCACTTCCAATGTGACATCCTAATCCTCTGCATATGACAGACAATCCTTTTCACAGCAACCGATTGTGAAAAATATTTACGATTCAGAACATTAATGCAAGTTGGGTTTAGGCCTAATTAATTGTTGTTAATGATTATATTTTTCATTACAGGGAACAGAATTTTAAAAGATGTTGTGAAGGTACCTTAGGCATATGTTACTTTAACGTTGGCAAGTCAGTTTGTACTGGCTTTTTTTTCATTTATTGAACCCCAGCTTTTTAGCTCAAGCAGCTTTCTTCAGCTGCATATAATCAATATTCTCAAAGTATAAATGGTCACTTACGTGAGGTTGACTTGCAACAAGTCATCCTGGAATACAAATTCATAGTGCCTCAAAGACCTACTGCAAAAGCATTTATTTCTTAGTGGAAGAAGATGAAAACACGTTTCTCAAGTTTGGATTGGGTTGAATTGTTCCTGGTTGGTTTGGTTATTTCTTGCTAACCAGCTGTGTTTCTGTATCACAGTTACTGGTTATTTGAACCTCTGTGATTTATCTTTTCTTGGCAGAAAAGAATTTATGTTCCACTGTGTGTCAAAAGAATTGTCTTTTAGGAACTCAGTCTTTTATGATCTAAAAGAACTATTTATGCCAGACAAGCATCAGATCAGAGTTTATGTGGCAAGACTGAGCCCTAGAGATCGCTGAAGAAGTAGCATTAGAAGGGTGAGCAATCCAGAAGCTTTTAAATTTTATATTTGCATCAAAAATGAAAAATTAAGTAATAGCAGTATGTATGGTAACAAACCTTTAATTAGTAAGTAAACTATTAGAGTGCAGAAAATGATCTAACATATTTCACTTAGCCAAACAACACCAAACCTGCATATGTTTGGTGTGCTTGGGGTTTTTTTCCATTCAATGACTCCAATTCTGTACTAATTTAAGAGTCATAGAATGGCTTGGGTTGGAAAAGACCTTAAAGATCCAAGCCCTGTGCCGTGCACAGGGGCATCTTCTACCACATGAGGTTGCTCAAAGCCCCATGTAACCTGGCCTTGAACACCTCCAGGGATGGAGCATCCACAGCTTCTCTGGGCAACCTGTTCCAGTGCCTCACCACTCTCACAGTAAAGAACTTCTTAGTATCTCTGTCAGTTTAAAGCCATTCCCCCCTTGTCCTGTCACTCCATGCCTGTATAAAAAGTCCCTCTCTTGTGGGCCCTTTAGGTACTGGAAAATGCTCTAAGGTCTCCCTGGAGCCTTCTCTCATCCAGGCTGAACAGCCCCAGCTCTCTCAGCCTGTCTTTGTAGCAGAGTTGCTCCATCCCTCTGATCATCTTTATGGCTCTTCTCTGGACTCTCTCCAACAGGTCCATGTCCTTCCTGTGCTGGGATCCCAGAGCTGGGTGCAGCACTGCAGGTGGGGTCTCACCAGAGCAGAGCAGAGGGGCAGAATCCCTTCCCTTGCCCTGCTGGCCACGCTGCTTTGGATGCAGCCCAGGACACATTTGGCTTTCTGGGCTGTGAGTGCACATTGCCAGGTCATGTCCAGCTTCTCATCCAGCAGCACCCCCAAGTCCTTCTCAGTGGGGTTGCTCTCAATTCATGCTTTGCCCAGCCTATATTTATGCTTGGGATTGTCCCGACTGCATGCAGGATCTTGCACTTGACCTTGAAGAAGTTTATTCTATTGTTTAGAGGGGATGACTTAGCAAGCTCAACTATAGAGGTGCACAACATAAAATTCTTTAGGGGGAAAAAAAAGAAAAGATGAAAGGCTTGAAATTTCCAGTAATCTTTATTAATTAAGGATAGAAATGCTTTGCATTGCAAAGTCAAGTCCATATGTAATCCTGGAGCTGTTGTGTTACAAGCACACAATATATGTTTAACTTGCATTTGTGGTAAGACTAAGCAAGTTTTGTCTTCATAGTTACGTCACTAGTTAAACAGTGTCCCTGAGTTTTTAAAGCTTGTTAATTTTTTGGACTAGATGGTATATGTCTTTTGCCTGAGACTGAGGAACAATGGCTGTGAATGTAGAAACCTTTTTTTCTTTGCAGAGCAATTTCAGCAGAGGAGGTAGTGGCACTGCTGTACCCTTGTTTTACTTTTGTTTCATCTAGTGTTTCGAGTTACAAATAGGATTTTAATTTAAAAAAAGAAATAAAAGGAGCAGCTAAAAGGGAGGGTGCTTGGAGTCAGGATGAATAACGTTGAAAGTTAGAGCCTCAAGTAAATGTGTCCCAATTAAGGGTAAAGTCTAAAAAGAAAAACAAAAGCCTCAGAAAGCTGAATGGAAGATCCGTTGAAAATAAAAATGCTTCCTTCAATCAGTGAAAGCAATATCCACTGAAGAAAATGCAAAAGATGTAAACTCTGACATTTTAAAGACAAAATGACAAAAAAAAAAAAAAGACCTTAATTTGTAAGTGCATAACAACTATTAATACATAATAAGCAAGAAACAAGTTTGCCAGGGAGTCAGCAAATCTAATACTTAAAATGAAAAGGAAACAGTATAGATGGATAATGTGACTGCAGCACAGTTAATTTAAATATTTTTGCATTGGAGTTCATGTGTGAAAAACTCAAGAGTGTTTGCCCCATTTAAATATTAGACAGGAGTTTGCAATATGGTGACACTTTTTCATTATGGAGAAAGATTCTTGTGATTCAAAAGCAACTATGAAAACTTCCAAGGGACTTTATGGTTTCAGTATTTAAATACAGATGGGATTAAACTTTGCTAAGTACCAAGCACTGTATGTGGTGAAGAAGAAAAAAAACCTTAAAAACCTTAACCTTTAAATTAATAAATCAGCTGTTGCCATTAAAGAAGGGCTTATGTCTTAGGAATTGGTTCAGTACTCAGTGGCACTGGGCTGTCTAGAAGGAATCTAATAGGATATTTGCAATAGACTAGTAAAGGAATAGAGAACAAATCAGAAAACTTGGCTAGTTCAAATGCATGAATCACTACCACATCCACTTTTCAATATTATGCACTTCCCTAATGTTATAGTTATCTTTAAAATATGACAGAGTAGTAAATGAATAGCAAAGGTTGTCATACTTGATCAAAGGTATGGAATATTTTCTGTCTGAGGACTAAAACTTCTCAGAAAAAAACCCAGCTGGGAATAGATCAATTAGGTTTTTAAAATCCTGTGTGTAGTAAAGAGTGTGACTATAGACTTTGTTTTCATCATTTTGCATTGGTGGTGTGAATTATAGTACATGGTTGAATAGGGAGGAAATGGGTTATTTAAAAAGAGCACATGAATGAACAAGCTGATGACTCTCTTCCTTCAAAGACCTTAACCTGTTCATAGTGGTAGTGCGGCCAAGATTGTCTACAGAAAATAAAAAAATATAAGATTTGTAGGAAGAGGTTATATCCTTTATTATACCAAAAGTCACAGTCATTAAAATCAGAGTAGTCTCAAAAAAGCCCTGTGTGTCCAAAATGCATGTCTTCCTTCTTCACCTCCCCTGCTGCATTAGCTTTTCAAATAACCAAGTTGTGGAAGTTACCACGAATTAAATAAACATGCAAGTTATGTTTAAACTGCATAGTTTAAACAAAGGAAAAGCATTTCTTTAGAATGCAGGTTTTCTTGCATCTGTACCGGCTTCTTCTAATGACTCCTTGTCTCTCCATGATAGTGTCAGCATTACAGATTGATGTGTTTTTGTCAAAGGCCCAATTGTTTCACTCATTTTTAATCTTTCTGGCAGCTGTTGTGCCAGTAATGCATTTTACTGTAATCTTATTTTTAGGCTATACCTTTTAAGTTTGACAAAGATTTAAACTGATTATCCCCATTTCCAAATACGTGGCCTAGATATTGATAATGTCTCCATGTTCTTAATATGCCCAGTTTTGAAAAGCTGTACGACTTTGTACAGCATGTACCGAATTATTTCGTCCATATTTATGGCTAGCTGTAGCCTGGCAAAAACTCATATCTTTTGCATTGTTTCCCTCTTTTTCTTGAGGAAAACCAGTCTATTCTGAAGGACAGTCTAGTTGGCATGCCTGTTAGATGGAGTCCCTTTAGAAAGGGAATTAAAGGAGACCTACTAGTAAGCAGAGATGTGTATGAATCATCTACTCTTTATACCAGATATGAAAATATTACCTTGTCAAATGGCAAAAGAATCTGCACACTCTTTATTATATGTGAACATCTCTCAGTTAATCCTTTTTTTCTTGTCCCTAAGACTGAACTGATTTTTATTTTCATTCTGCAATTCCCAAAACCTTCAGTATATGGCCTCTAATCTTTCAGATTTCAAAGTCAGGAAATGATAGCATTCTCCACTGATAAATCTTTAAAAAATGTAAAAGTAGCAGTGGTATTTTAAGAAAAATTAAAGTAGTCTTGTGTAACTAATCAGTGATTTGAACAGATAGCCCTCTGGCTTGTCAAATTATTTTCATTAAACATGAGTACTGTTAAAAAAAGATTGCAAATTTATTTTATTTTCCCTTCTGAAAGTTAAAAACTGACATATTTATTTCCCAAGGGAAAAAACAGGCCATTTCAGTACTCTTGTCCATCCAGATGTAAAGGTGAACAGTACATCTTGCTCATCCTAGTGTTTTGGTGGCCTGTCAGATTTCAGTTTGCTTAATTATTTTCTACTTTTTCTGCATATATACATATGTTTGTTCTAGTTGTTTCTGCTATTTTGTTGGTCTTTTAGACTCTTAATATTTTGGTTCCTTGCCCCCCTTAATGTTTTCAACTTTTTGACCTGTAATTATATGTTGTTTTCCTGGTTTTGAATTGTACTGTTCTGCTTTACAAGAACAGCTTCTGGCTTCTGAAATGTCATGCTTAAGCCTTTCCTTCCTCCAATTGTTGCTTACCTCACTGAGAAATAAAGAAAATCTCAACTAGGAAATTGCTTGACCCTTTCACTCACTTGCAAATCATCATATTTGTCAGTTTGGAAAATTGTACAGCATTAATTTTTAATTAATAAAATACTTATAAAGTTATATGGAGTTGACAATAGTATTGTTCTGTTTGGAGAAACAGAACATTAAATCAAAGAAGCAAATGTTTAATTTGAGAGAAGAAATTTAAGGATTTAACTCATTCTCTCCTTGCCCCTTGATCCTCCCTCTAGTGAGGCTCACCATTTTAGTGTGACTATTTCTTGTACCATAGACTTTATTCTGGTCTGCTCACACCCTGAATACTGAATGAGCTGTGCCTTTGAATGGGGGCTGCTTTAGTGGCAGGTGTTGCTGCAGATAGTGATGGGCATCTTGTTCTTCAGGAGGGTGACTCAGGAGGATATAACAAGTCATGTGTGCTGCTTCAGGAGGGCTGAAAAGCAAGGACTGGAACAGGGGGTGTTGAAGCAATGTTTTGGTACACAGCCACCATATTGAGATCAACTGGTTAGTGACCTTGTAGTTTGAAATCTACCTTTCCAATCAAATTGGATGGCTGCAACCCCTTAAAGGGAATGTAGTGTCCTCCATCACCTCTCAGGAAGAAGGGCAAACACCTCTGTGAGATGGGCACTGACATGCTGGATGTGGACAATTACCAAGCAGACATAGTGTACCCGGCATCCTCATTTTCCTAGTGCACCATCTACAAGCTCACCTCACTATTCAGTTACAAACATGCCTTAATCTAATAGAAGCCTTTATATCCTGTTAAGTGTCAGGAGAAAGTTATACTTTTACATGCCCAACATCCAGATGAGCTCTGGTTTCATGATCTCAGAGGGCAGAAGGCCTGAGATGCTTTGTGGACATGATCATCTGGACAGAAGAATGCTTTGACTTAGGCCAAAATGGAATCTAGCAGTCACCATGAAGTAATGACTCAACTACAAAAGGCAAGCTTATTTCAACCAAAACTTTCAATTGAGACATAGAACCTTTACTGTCTTGCTTAGTTTTATTTGTTATTTACTTGTATTTCACTGTATCTGGTTCTTACCTGGAGAGCCGAGTGTGCGGTGAGACTGTTTAAAAATTTCCTGTGGTTGCTATAGCTTTGAATAAATTTTTAGAGTAGGGACAGGATTAAAGTTGCTTGCAGAAGTGGGGTTTTCTCCTCAGCTCCCACTGTTGGTGCGTTTATTTCTTTCAGTAGTTGGTGCATTCAGGATGTCAGGGTTATGTGTACCTGTGTTACATCTCAAACACTAGGGACTGGATTGGATTTACTTTTTACTGTGATGAACCCTTTGGGAAGGCAGTGAGTTTGTACCATGTGAAGTGTGAGAGTAAGAAATACTCTGTGCCTTTTAAATAGTGCAGAAGTTGTTCTTTCAAGGGTATGGAAAGGGAGAGGTTGCAGCTAGAAATGGTACAGGTGGAGAAACTGGATAGCTGTGTGGAAAGGGCATTCTTGTGAGCAGAACATAAGCCTGCTGACCCATTGGCAGCTAGAGACAGCCTTGGAGTAGTCTTGTCCAGCAGAAAACTTGATTCTGTATTGCTTGTCATTGGCTGTTCTCTTTTGTGGCAGTAGTAGCTCTTAGGAAGGAGCTCCAGAGGCAGCATTTGATTCAAAAAACTTCCCGGACATAGGGAACCATGTGTTGCAGGTCTCACAAAGTGTAATGACAGACATCCCTGTTCTGACAGTACAGCTGACAGGAAATGCCCCTCCCCAAAAAGGCTGGAGTAGAAATACTGTCAAAACTGAGGGAGTAAGAGGAGAAGGAAGCAGTTGGTATCATCTGGTTACACACACAATATTACGTCCTCTCCCTGGTTGTCCTTTCTTTTCTTCCCCATCTTTGGGGGCCTCTTTGGGGGCTCCCCCTTTGCTTTCCTGTGCTATATTCTTGTTGGAAACCACTGGAGGGGTCAGACCCCAGTGAACCCAAACTGAAACTGGAAATCCTGTTGAGTATCAGTCAGCATCAGCATCCTCAATTAAGAGGCACTTGGATCCTGAATTTATAGGTTCTATTGATTTTTTTTTTTTTTTTTTCCCAAATAAACTTGCGGATGTTACCATGTGATACTTGAAAAAGACAAGAAGCAATCAGTGCACTATATTTAAACATTGCAATTATAAATAGACAAAATGGGTATCTTTAAATGATTCATTAAATATAAGAATATAAGTAATGGAGCAACTTTGCCCCTTTTTTTCTAAAGGAGAAGAAACAAAGTGTGCACTAATGCTTGACTAAAATTTTAGTTCGAAAAGACACTCTCAGTACTGAGGTAACATATTTACTCTTTATTATCTGTTATCTCAGGATCTAGATAGTTTAGCTAGACCTGGTTGATGACTTCAGATCATTTTTAGCTGTAATTCCATAAAGCTCCAAAATTTTTTTGTGCCTCAGGAAGCCCTGGGTGTTAGTATAGGTCTGAGAGTAAAGGGCAGCATTCTCTCCTGTCTCCCTGTCTCACGAGTTTAAATGAATTTATATAGAACACAAAATGAAAAGTATTTAACGCTATGGTTTAGTGCTGCAAGATTTAATTGTTAGATAAATATTTGAGTACTGAGGCCTCCATCTTGTTTGAACATGAAGTAACCAGTCAGTAGCTGGGGAAGAAGAAATCCATGTAACTTTTTTTTTTTTTTAAAGAAGAAAGAAACCCAACAAAAGAATACAGTTAAATACAGAACTGGTTTTTTGTTGTCATAATGACACCTACTTGTTTCTGTATCATATAATTTAAATTTTGAGGTTAAAATGTTACAGACATACTAACTAGTACTTCTAGAGAAAAGGAGGAGAAATTAGAGGCCAGGTGGAGGGGGTGGCTGCTGCTGTTGGAGTGCAGTCGTGTTCTCTTAGACACCCCCCCAGGAGAAAGGCATGGAAGGGAAGGGCAAAGACCAGAAAGAGCATTTATTTCTGCAGCTAGTGCTCAGTGCTGAGGGCAAGTGGGAAGCATATTCCCTCCTTAATTCTGCCTGGCAAAACTTGTTGAGTTTGTGTCAATACCGGGCTGCTTAAGGCACTGGCTTCAGGATTGCTGTGAGCTGCTGACTTGCAGCAGTGTTGTGCAGAGGAACCATCCTGGTTACTTAGATTATACTTCTTTAAGCAGAGGGCATAGAGAGGATAGGGGTGAATGAGGAATAAGAAACCTCTTTCAGGATTTAGCTGGTGCTGGTATCTATGAGCCCTCTCCTTTACCCTTCAGGGAGAGAAGAAAAAGATGCTATGACTTTCCTTTGACGCATCAGCCATAAATGCTCTCTCATGAGGTCAAGATTGGCCCCAAGATCACTAAAGTGTAGGTAATGAATTTGCCTCTGTTAACCAGCATTCTCCAAACAAATACTCATGGCTTCTCTTGCAACTCTTAAAAATTTATGCATATTTCCAGTCAAACAACTAATGTGTGCCAGGTGAATTAGCTCTGATGTGTTTGATTCCAGTACCCTGCTGGCCCAGTTGAGTTGGCCCAGCAATTAATGCACAATCTTCATCTGGTGACAGTATTTGGAGAGTGAGGTGGTACTTTCATAGCTGATAGCAAATCATCTTTGAGGAGATGGCATAAGTTAGAGGAGCTGAAATGATGGAAATGACAGATAATTGCAAAGAAGGGTAAGCACAAAGTGGGAATGTGTTTTAGACGTGTGCCCTGCAGGTTGCAAAATATCTAGGAGTACTGTGATAACAAAATGCAGACATGAATGGTAGAGCATACAATAAAAAGTCCTCTTAAATAAGAGTACTTTTTTGTAAATTGTTTTAGTATTGTAGCATGCAAAATAGTGTTTACCAAAAAAAAGTTAGAAAGGAAGCTGTTTCTACAGTAGCAGTAATTGTGGAAATTCAAAAATGGAAGAATGGGTGTTACAATTTGCTTGGCAAATTTTTGACTGGATTTCATTTGTTTTAAAGGTTAACAGGAAACATTTCTCCTAGGTTTACAGTAGCCAATTCATTAAGATTTTTTTTTCTTAATGAATGTAAATTACTTGTTTTTGTCAATGTCCTGACGTTTTCTGTGGTCCTTGTGAAAATCAAAGCTTCTGTTTTGTCTCTTATTACTTCCTTAGTTGAGCCTGCGAATTTGGACTGCTGTTGACTCAATATATTTTGTTGCAGATTTCTTGTGGGTGTTTTTTTTTATTATGCAGTGTGTACTGTAATGAACACTTTTTTTTATCAAGTTTGCAGGTTCTACTGCATCTAGGGTCAAATGAGGCTGTGGAACAAGGCAATGTTCATTCAACAATATCTCATTCCTAAAAAATCCCATGATTTTGCTTTCATTTACCTCAGTTCTTTCTGCACTATTATATGCAGTTAAAAATAGCATCAAAACCATCTCCTTTGAAATCACACAGAGTGTAGGGAAACTTCTCTGTGAACAGTGAGAGCCTGCTCTGTGTCCTCTCCACCCTAGCAGTGCCAGCTCCCCAGGTGTTTTCCTATGGCTCCTGGGCAAGGAGCAGTACTGGAGGGAGGTCTCCTGGTGCTATTGGGATGCTGGGGTGTTCTTGCTGCCAGGCCTGTCAGTGATTACCAAATAGGGCAGTGGAATAGCTTAGCTTTCACTTTAGGCTAAACAAAACTGCTGTCCTCTGTGTTGGAGTCTAACCCTTCTGGTCACCTAATTAATTCTATGCAATCTGGATTTTACCTCTTTCTTAAATAGTTTTGAAACCTGCTAACAGTTTCAACCCACATCAAAAATACTGCTCTGAGAGAAACATCTTACAATAACCTACTAAATGCAGGCAGATCCAGATTTTTTTTCTTGTAGATAAGAGTATTCAGATGCTCTTAGACACAGCCAGTCTTGGGATTATGCTGTATCTGTTAAGAAGTGCTTCTTCAGCACAGTGATTCATTCAAGTTTCTTTCTGTTTCGTAAGTTTTTCCTTCCTACCCTGTGGCTTGCCGTTGATTCTGTTCACAAAAATTTGTTGGTCTCTGAGTTCCTCCAATTTTGCTAAGATAAAGACATTCCCTACATTTTAAAATTGATTAGGAAGAGACAAATTTCTGTATTTCATCAATACAGTACAAATTTGATATGTATAGGCATAATTTATGGGTCTAATATATCGTGGTTTTTGACCTAGAAGCAGTGACATTTTGTTTCTGTAGTTGCTCCTTAGACACATCAGAAACAGTGTAATTTTTCTCTATATCTGTATAGAGAAGTGTATGATCTTGTATTACAAAGTAATGGATCGTTAAATCAAGCTGTTTATTTTTCAGTTCCATTTAGCTGAAAGGCTACTGTTAAATTTTCATGTTGGAAGTAACTTTTATTAAATTTCAGTGTGTGGTCAAGATGGCTATACAGGAATTCAAAACAACATAATAGACTCCATGTTCTTCATTTATACTTTCTTGGAGTAGGGATACAGTTCACCAAGGGGAAGCACAAAGTCCTGCCCCTGGAGAGGACCAGCCCCAGGCACCAACATATGCTGGGGGCTGCCCAGCTGGAAAGCACCTTGTCAGAAAAGGACCTGGTGAGCACCAAGTTGAATGTGAGCCAGAAGTGTGCTCTTGCAGCAAAAAAAAAAAAGCTAATGTTATTCTGGGCTGCATGAGCCAAAGCACTGCCAGCAGTTTTAAGGCAGTCATCCTTCTCCTCAGCACTGATCAGGCTGCACTTAGAGTGCTGTGTCCAGTCCTGGGCTTCCCAGTACAGGAGAGATATGGGCATACTGGAGGGAGTCCAGTGAAGAATATTAAGGAACCAGAGCATATCTCCTATGGAGAAAGGCTGAGAGAGCTGGGACTGTTCAGCCTGGAGAACACTCGACTCAAGGGGAAATAACCAATTTTTCGTAAATACCTGAAGGTCGGGTACAAGAGAGGATGGAACCAGGCTCTGTTCAGTGCTTCCCCATGACAAGACCAGACGTGCTGGGCACCAACTGAAATGCGGGAAGTTTCCCCCTGAAAATCAAGAAAAATTTTTTCACTCTGAGGGTGACCAAGCACTGGCATAGGTTGCCCAGGGATGTGTTTTGAATTTGCAAGCCACTGTAGTAAAAGTAAAGCAGAAGTGGTAGTAGCTAAATGGTGTTACACTCTAGATGAGTATAATGGAAAAGAACAAAGTAAAGAAATAGCATCCTACTGTAGTACTCTTACATGTACTGTGGTAATATAAAGGACAGTGACACATAGGTATGTGTACAAATGTCACATTCACTCATTCTGGGGGTTTAATTATGCAAAGCATTTTGTAATTAGGAACACTGCCTCATTAAAACTAATTGCAAAATATAGAAGTTTAGAATATCATATACATTTGTCACTCTTTAAGAATGAAACTACTGACAAATAATTAAATTGCCAATAATAAAGCCATACAGCAGCTAAATAAAACCCCTCCCTGTAATTGGGTAGGATTGTACTTTGTGATAATTAGTAAAATATGAGGCATTTTTGCTCTTTAATCATTTCAGCTGAAAAAGACAGGATGCATACATCATCTGTATTACTGAGAGCAATAGATATCACAAGAATATCATCAGCAGAAGAACAGAAAACTGAAAGGTACACTATGTGCATCACATTTCATGGCAATGACTCTACAGACCCCTTCCTCCACAATTTTTTTCAACAGCCTTTGCCATTCCCATTAGGGTTCCTATGTTTAAAGAATGAAATAATTATAATACATTGATGACAAGGATATAAAGCTTTTTGCCTGAAGATCACAAGTTCAAATTTAAATATAAGTGGCAATGACAATGTAGTTGCCCTCTGTTGAGCAGTCTGTCTTAGAGGGAGTTGTTGGTCCTAGCCTCGAGCTCTGTGGAAACATGCCCATGTAACACATGGCATAGGAGTGATCAGCTTGCCAGAGGGCAAGAATTAAATGGGCATCTGGACAATTAATTATTCTCTGACTCCTACAATGTATGTTTATTTTTGAAAATATGTGGTCAGAACAGCAGTCAAACCCAGCTGGACTGCCTCTGAGTATTTTCTTTGCCCTGACTCTGAAGCTGAGACATGATATGAACAAGCTCAGAGATCTGTGCATGTTTCTTTAATATAATGCATAAATGGATGTATTAAGTGAGATATGTTTAGGGAGAATTAATTTTTCATGTGTTTTGCTTCGACTAAGCTTCTCCAGTAATGTCAACTGTAAAGCTGTCCTGACTCTTATTATTCATAAATAAAATGTCTTGTTCATTATTATTTATAAATTTTAAAAAAGAGCAGTTGTTTGGATGGGAGATGAGTTTTTTTCCTTTTAAGTATTAATGAAGAGTTTTTTGCTTTTATGAACCCTTTCTTATAACTACAATTCTGTGGCCAAAATGTATTCTTGTAAACGCCTCTTGCATGCTATTTAATCTAATAAAAATACCCATTGGCATGACTAAGTTACACTGGAAAAATTTGGGGTTAAAACTGGCTTTTAGTGCTACAACTAAAATGTTCCGAAGAGAGACAAAGCTTTTTAATGTTACACTTTTTGTCCCTCTCGCTTGTATTTCAAATATTTTTGGGGTTGATTTTGTTTGGTTGGTGGTTTTGTCGTTTTGTTTTGGGGGTTATTTTCCAATTTTTTTAAAGCAACGGGAAAGATTCAATCATGAAGCCCCTACTACGTTTCAGGTTATGTGCTTTTCACCCTTTATTATGGACTACCACTGTTGCCATATGGTCATTACCTATACAAGGGTTCTCAAGTCTTCAGCTGAGAAGTCAAAGGATTATTGTGGAATGTTTTAACTGTTTCATCATTTGGTAGATTTGGGTGTATTAATTGTGTTCATTCTTTTCCTTCCTAATGCTTCCTGCATTTCACTGTTACAAAAAATGTTCAGCTATCCCTCAGCTCTGTCTAGTTACCAAAGAAGCATCCTTTTTAGTCTCTTCTCTTACCCCAATAGCTTCCAATTATAGCAGTGAATATTTTCACTCTGAAAGTTTTCTGTATTTTAAGAATACAGTAAACTGTGGATAATAGAATTTAAATAGCAGGGCTATAGGCCTAGCATTCTGAGTGATTTCCACCCCTCCCCTGAACTAATTAAACCACCTCTTTGCCATCACTGTAGTCTTCAGAACCAGAGAAATCTTTTGTCTTGAAATCTTGACAAAGTGGAGAAATCTGTGTTCATTTTCTTTTCCTAGCTGTTTTCGCACTCACTTCGGAGGATTTCTCTTTTTCATGTGCTGGTTTTGTCTTTTCTTGTGCATCCTATAAGCTCTGTTCCTTGCTCTTTGATACTGTATGTCTCATTGTAGGACTGCTGTCCTTTTACTGGTAATGAGTTGATCAATCTGTACCCTAGGCCTGTCTCCTTTTTGGATCAAACTCAGCCTTCACCCCTGAAAAAAAACCAAAATATGTGTGGGACTCCAACTACCTCTTTGTAGCTAAAATGGGGCTCCCAAACTTTGCTTGGCCTGCCTTCTGCTACCTTTTTCATTGCCACAGATGAACTCATCATCCAGCCCATCACTTTGAACCTGTAATCTACTGGTACTTTTAGGTCCTGGTCTCTGGGCTGTATCAAAAGGGCACATAATATCAGCTAGTTGAGCTGCCAAACTTTATCTTTCTTTTCTGTATACCTTCAGAACGGTAGGCCATGCCATGATTAAGATTGCATCTGTATAGTCTGCGTGCCTGTTGCCTCACATGCTTCAAGCATTCAGCAGCAGGTTGATTTTGCTTGTTGACAACAGTGTTCCAAAATGCTGAAAGTAATGACTAGAACTTATGTGTGTAAGGGGTTAATTTGTTAAGGAAAAGGTGTGTTAAAATAAAGAAATTAAATGGAAATAGTTTATTCCCTGAAGATAGTCCTTACTGTGCACAAAAGCAGTAATTTCAGATGGATATGCTTTACTATGTGGTATTTTCAAGGGAGATTTTTCAGTGATGCTTATTTGAGAACAATGCAAGAGAGAAAGATAAAATAGCTGAGATTTACAATTGTGGCCTGCTGAATTTTTATTATTTGATTTGTCAAAGCTGAGCCTAGACAGTTTCCAAAATGTGCCTGTTCTAAGTCTGCTGTCATGTCTCAGCTGAATCCTTCTAGTTAAATATGATTGTTTCATTGCATTAATTAGGATATTTTTCAGACTACAAAGGCAAAATAAACCAAACCCCAAATTTCCAAATATAGCTATTCCAATGAAAATTAAACGACTAGTCTGCCAATTTGAATTCACCTTTTATTTGGCTTTTCAGTATGTAATGAAATGTTTCCTATTTATTTTCTCTCACCTGTAACATGCTGTAGTTGTAAATTATGCTTCATTTGTCTGGATCAAAGTAGGGATATCTTTTACTATGGCAAAGAGAACAGTGGACAAGTTGGAAAAAATGCATCTAAACAAATTTGATTTTTCACCCATCTGCAAACACAATTATTAAGTTAACTGAAAGAAATGTTATTATAGCAATTCACAGACTACTGTGAAAGAATCTTCATTGCTGAGTCCAGTCATCCTAGAAGTCATGTGTATTTTGAAATTTGGACACATTCTAAGGTGTTAAAAGTACAGCCTTTAAGATACTCTGAATTAGACTGTCTAGGAATGTTATCTGAATTTGGTCAACTATATCTTGTGTCACTTTGGAATATTGAATGCAAAACCTCTGAAATGAAAAAAGATGCATTGAAGTTATACAGTGTGACGTTTGATAAACGGGGAAAAAAATCTTTTGCCCAGTGTAAGGAATGCCTTCCTACTAGTTTGCATGTCTCTGCATTTAAAGTATATTGAAATGTAAGTAATAAACTTTTTATGTTGCCGCTTCAAAACGGGTTACTTTTCAAATGTAAATACAATCTTCATTTTTACTGTGTGAAGTGATCCCAAGGGTTGATGCTGACATTTTCAGAGTCAGAAAATCAGACAAAATTTATCAATCATTTCTCGGTTTACCTCTGTGTGAAACACTGTTTTTTGTAATTAGTTTATTTTACATAACTGCTCAGTCATTTTCCTCACTATATGCACAGTCCTAATCCTTGGATGCTGAACTAATTTTTGAAGTGAGATTAAGGCTTTACTTGGATGTTTAAGTATGAGAGATAGAAAAGAAAACTACCCAGATGTACATGTCAGCATACAGCTGATGTATTCTTAGAGGAAAAATCCTTGAGATACCTTAAATCTGTGAGTGATGATGGATGCCTTCCATTTCTGTTAAGAGAGGAGAAGAAGCTGCTGTATCTATTCCACAATTCCGTTTTCTTCACCTCAAAAATTATAAACTTCCAGGAGGTACCTGAGGGAAAAAGAAATTTTGATGAGATACATTTGGATGTGCAGTTTTATTCTGAAGAATGATGCATTTCAAAGCAAAGGATCTATTAATAAGAAATAACCATGCCTATTTCACAAAATAGTTTGAAAGTTGGGAGCTAGAAGATCTTGTCTGGGTCTGTGTGCTGTGGCAACCGCAGCAGCTATGGAAGGAGTTAATGTGGAAACATTCCCATTTTTAAATAGGGGAATGTTATTAGCAAGTGTCAGTCTCCTTGAATCAGGATTGTCCTCAATTTCCCTGGTCAGGTCTGTCTGTTAAGTTCTGCAACCCCCTACCCAATCTGCTCATTTTCTCTTTATTCCTTTCCCTGCCTATGAATTTCAGCCTTTTAAAAACATGCCAAGTACATATTGTGAGCATTTCATTTTAAGAAAGATGAGGAGACATAGAAGGGACCTTTGGAAATCAGCCTTTTTTTCTAGGCTTAATAATTTTTATTAGGTAGATATTCTTTTTTATTTTTTTCCCCCTAAATCTCAGATCATTCCAGTTGCTGCTGCTGACTGTATTTGCTTGGTGCCAATATTCCTGAAAAAGAGTACCTTACCCTGGTTTGATAAGCTCAGCTGAGACCTTACCTGTGTAATTCAGGGGGATTTCAGGTGTTTTTCAGGCTGTTGCTTTGTCAATGCTTTGTGTTTTTGCAGTAGTATTGAAAACATTGTTGCCTTGTACTCAGCTTTTGCTACTCTTCTGGGACTGCTCCACCACTGTCTTCATCCTGTGTTTGCACAGTCGATTCTCTCTGTGTAAGTCTCCTGCCTTGGATTTGTCCCTTGCTGAATTTCAGAGAGGTTTCTTTTCAGACAGTTTACCAAATCTCAATTATTCTGAGTTTCTTCTGACTGCCTTTGTCATCTGCAAACAAACATATTCTTTCTTCAACCTCATTAATTAACAGTGAACAGCTGGTAGTGCCACTTTAATCTCTTTCCATTTTGAGAAGTCCGTTGAAAGCTCCTCTTTGACTATAGTTGGCCAATCCATTCAGCATCTACATTTCTTATGTCAAGACTGTGCAGCACAGATTAGCTCGACTTTGTTTTTAATGGTTTTTATAAATGGCATCTAAATATTTAGCTTGTAGAGTTTTCATTAAAAGGTAAAAGAGAAGCTTGTTTTGAAGGTCACTGAAAAGCTCAGAGTTAGTTCTTGCTGTAATAAAAACAGCTTTTTCTCTCAGATGCATTTAATGTGAATTGCATAAGGGAAGTTGATTAGCTTGGATTTTGCTGCAGATTGATTGCACTTAAATAGGACATAGTAAAAGAATTTAAATGTTGCCACAATTTCTTTGTTCTGTTAGAAGCTGGGTTGCCTGATACTGAAGGGTATTATTTTTAAAACTGACTGACTAATCTACATCACCCCATTCCCTTAAATGGACAAAATGCTGAATTATTTAGTGAGGTAATATGGGAAACCCTCTGAACAAAAGCAATTTTGCTTCCATGTTCCTCATGCTCATGAGAACTCCTCAGTCCCTACATTAGTCTTACACAGCCTGGTTTGCTCCAGTGGTCTCACAGAAAAAAAGGAAAATTCTGTGACCAGAGGTGAAGTGGAGCTTATACAGAAAACTTTGATGTCTGACCTTTGGGAAATCAGTTTGTCCCACACCGTTTGGAGATACTTGAGTCCTTACTTCCACTGATTTCCTTAAATGTCTAAATGCCTTTGAAGGGCCAAGCCTGACTGTGTATTTTGAGTAGTTGAAGTTGATGGAAGGCTGTGCTCAACGCAAATGTGAGGCTCCCTGCCATTGCAGGCAGTGATTATAAGTGATCACATTATGTTTATCTGAGTGAAATCTGACCCTCCAAAACGAAATTGCCATTCAAGGGTCTCCTCACCTTCACAGCACCTCTGAATACATTAAAAAGATGGGACCCTGGATCATATGGATTATGTAGTACCCTAACACCAAAATAAGTAAGAACAAAGATACTAAATGGCAGTCAGGTGCCAAGGTCTTCTGGCTCATGAAAAGTTAAAAGGGATGCTGGATTTGACTGTGCTATAGACTTTGGTGCTTAAATTTTCTCACCAAATTCTAGCATCTGATTTTCTTTAACTTGAGTGTTTTTTGAGACATACTAAGGGATATCCAATATACCTTTATGTTCTCTTTACATTATTAAACATAAGATTTGCTCACAAAGGGGTTCATTCTTCCCACAGAATTCTTTGTGCTTCCTTTTTTTCTCTTTCATAAACTTTTTGGGGATTTTTAGATAGAGGAGTCTCAATCTACCACTAGCCTTCAAAATGTTTTTTTCTGGGTGTGATAGTCAAATCTGTGTAATAGTACATTACTTTCAATACTACCCTGGAAAACCTTCCTCCACTTCATTGTTCTTCGTTGTGTTTGTATTCCTTCCTTTTCCCATTGAGTTGTGTTGACTGGTACCTTCATCACATAAAGAATGAGTGTGCATGGCTTGTGTCCTTGCATATTTCATGAAACGTGCATTTGCTGCAAACTATTTCAAAATTTTTTGGGAGGTCCTACAGAGACGGCTTTCTTCTGAAACCACATTTGACTTCTGCTGTGAATTAGATCTCTATGTATTCCACTGTGAAAAATATTGAAGGATGATGTCTTTATAGTCCCTTTAACTCCAGTTTGGAAAATAGAGTTTTGCTTTACTGTTTTTTGTGATTTTTGTGTCTTGAATGGATCCTGTAGTTTGTGTTGGCTTTACTCCAAGCCAATGAAGTTGCCTTTGCAACAGGTGATTTCTTTCTATATCACCATAATGCTAATTAGTATGCTGGAATTATGAAGGATACCTTTATGACTATAGGAAAACACAGCAGCAGTGAACACAGATCATTTTGTTTCTGCAGCTTTTATTAGATAATATTTTAGTTAATTATAATTTGGGGAAAGATAGCTTGCCTGCAAGCACAATTCACTTGCCTGCATGATTTAATTAATAGTTAATGATATCAGGATCCCTACATAATTAAATTATGCATGTTTGTGTGTAAATGATTCTTTACAACTGACATTTTAACACTGATAGCCTCAGGAAATAAGAGCAGTTTTCTGTATTTTCAGCAGCCTTCTTGCTAGGCTCAGGGACCTATTTTCCCTCTTGCTGAAGGTGATAGGTGTTTGGCTGGAGACCACTGTGGGTTTAAAGAAAACGGTTTGAATCAATGTAATTCTCCAGTCTGGAAATTACGGGATGCTTTTTTTTGAGTGTCGAGAGCTGGCTGCATGCTATTTGTGCAGGGACTTGGCCCCTCTCTGTGCTAGCACCTGCTTCCCTGTCCGCATTACATTTTTCTGTTTCCTTTTAAAGCTTTGTAGTCTTTGATAAACACCAGAATTTTCTGTGTATCTCTTTCACTTTATTATGCACTTAATCTTCAGTTGCATTAGCATCTGCACGCTCTTGTCTTTAGTCTGTGCAGCCTTTTACACATCCCTGAGAGTTTATGATAGCCAGGTAAAAGTGGGGGTGCAGGTCAGAACACAAGTGGAGGCCAGGAGACTTGTCAGATGTTGCACAGGAGCTTTCCGTAGTGCAGGTGGCCAAACCTTAGCTCAAGCTCTCAGCTTACATATAATAATTATAAATTATAATTATAAATAATAATTCCTCTGCATAATAATGAAACATAATAATTTCATAATAATGAAACAACCATTTCCAAGGTATTGTTTTCTACAGTGTAGAACAGAGTGCAAAATATGTGGCTGAGAGATGAGTTACGATAATGTTGGTTCTGTCCTTTGGACTTTGGAAGTATAAATACAAATTCTTTCAGTAACTGGTTGAAACAGGCCAGAAAGTATGTTTCTTTCTACCTCTTTAAACATGTGTATGTGCGCACTGAGAAGTTACAGCACGCCATTTGCAGAAGCAGCCTGTTTTGCCTGTGTCTGTTTCAGGTCTATTTTTATGTACTGCTTTCATTTCAAGGTCCTGAATAGCACTGCTTGTTTATGAAATTGTGCATATCCTGAATCTTAAATTTCTAGTGTATCTAAATTTGTACTCTCCTAATGAAAGTGTCATAAATAGGCGTCCTTTAGAGACATAGCATATTACGGATGTAAAAGCAGATAGAGCCAAGCCTAGAATGTAAAAATTTGTAATATAATGCTTGATGCTTTTATACCAAAGAAAGAAACCATAAAAAACCCCAACCATAAAAAACCTACCATAAAAGCTAACTTTCCCTTGGATTTTTGATGCATAACATTTTTTCCCTTTATATGATCACATAAATTTTTTAACCTAGCTCTCATGATAGTGGAATAATTGGTAATTTGAAAATTAATATTTAATGCTTCAATTTGTTCTGTGGCCTGAATTTATTTGTTAACTGTGAAACATAGAAAGAAACATAGTGGAATAAAGATTATTAAAGCTGAAAGAATTTCAAAACTGTTTCATTTTAGACCTTGTGCCTGTTTTAGCTGCAGATCTTTTTTTTTTTTTTTTTTTGCTTTTCCTTTCTCTAAGGTGGGTAGCTGTTTTCATTTTCAGGCTTCTGTAAGTCTGGGAATTTCAGCATTGTCTGGGTCAGCCCACATGGAACTGTCTGAAGTATTCATAGTAATATTGATTGGGAGCAGAAGAATCTAATTTTGAGGTTACCAGAAAGAAAAGTGTTATCAGGGATTTAACTTTATTCTGTGATCAGTTGTTGCAGTAGTGATAAACGTCAGGCTGTCACTGTTGCAGAGCAACTTTCCCTGAAATGCCTTGGAACCACGTTGGAATGGGGGGGTTGTGTGCCATCAGCTTGATATAGAGGAAGAACAAGGAAATGCAAGTCTGAAGTGACTTTAGAGTGGGTACGCTGGTTTGAATAAAGGGGAGTGAATATTTTTTACTGTTTTACCACATGTCCTGGTATATAGATATATTCAGTGAGAGTGTATGTGGTGAATCTCTCGTCCCTTCAGAGGTGTGTTGTACAGGAGAAAAAGTGAGCAAGCAAAAGAATATGGTGAAGCCAAAAGGGACAGAATTTCCTAAAAGGTAAAGGCATCAGGAAGTCTGCCTTTTGTAAAGGTGAAGACAGGCAGAGAGAAGCTGGTTTTGTAGCTTAAGGTTGCAGATGTTATGGACTGAAGTGCAGTGCTGAGCTGCATGGGTGGGAGGATAGTTCAGGCCTGTGTATGGTGAGGCCCTCCATCCTCCCTCAGGCTCTTTCCTGTGAGCTCCAGAGGAGGAGAGGAAGTGAGATGGAGTATCTCTGTTGTAAGGTCCATGTGCACTTCTTTTTGTCTTTATTTCTTGTCTTCTTGTTTCTGCCCTGTGCATCCCCATGTGATTTAGGTCCATGTGGACATGGAGCAAGCATGGAATTACTGTGGGACAGCTTTATGTGTTCCTCCTCTCCTTCTCAAGACTTTTGAACCACTTCTAAGATTCCTGTTACAGAAAAAGTAGCTCTTCATTATTCCTGGGTACATAGTGTACTCAGAGCTATCTAGCATCGATATACATTATTCAGACTCTATATAATGGCAAGCAATGAGCAATGTACGTAATCATAAGGTCAAAGAGACTTGGAAAACAGCAGAAAATAGGCTGTTTCCTCATTAAATTTAGAGCTAAGGACACAGGCAGAAGTTGAAATAAACTTTTTTCATTAGGGAAAAAAATTATTGCCTGCAGAGGATCCCAACTGTTTGCCTGATACTGCCAGGCTTTAAAGTCCTTGCAGGGTTTGTGTTCTGTGCACCTATTTCCTTCCTAATGCTCCGTCCTTGGGGAAGATAATCTCTGTGAGAAGGGGACAGTGTGACCCAGAAACAAGGCAGCTCTGGTCTTGGGAGAGCTGGGGGAACATTGTGAGCCCTGTGACCAAGTGGTTGTGTGAGTCTTGGCAAGTTAATTCTCTTTGTTTCTCAGTGCTTTGCCTAAGCAGTCAGGGCAGGCAAGGCCAGTTACAAGCGCACTTCAAGCTTCCTACTGTACACAGGTACAGTGCCTAGTACAGCATAGTCCTCCTTGTAAAAGGCCTCAGTGCCAGAGAGAGCACACGTTGTGAGCTGTGCAAAACACACAACAGTTTCAAACAGACCCTCCTGGACACATCGTAGTGTAACACAGCTCTGTGAATAAGAAAATCAACACTTACTAATGTTTTTAATACTTTAAACTTCAATTTCATAACTGTGATCTTTTGACTAAATCCCCAAATGACAAAGGTTTGCAGTGGCTAACTGTAGTGGAAGGAAGCAATGGGATAATGTGCTGGTTAACAAAACAAATATTGTAAAGAACGTGCAGTATTTTCCATGATTAACGATTTTAATTCTGTTCTCCCAGGTAAATTTTTCAGATGCGTGTTTTTTGATTACCCAAGAGAATGGAATTGCAGCTAAGCAATATTAAAAAATACATGTTATGTACCTAATAGGCTAGCACTGTTGAATATACATAATTACAATTCCATAGCTTTTTTCCCCTGAGTTTGTAATGTTAATAATTTCTGAATTATTAGGTATTTTGGATGTTTTCTACTGAAAGAAGTGAAAGATTTCTTAACAGCAAATGTAGAAATAAAACTGCAGTCCTAGAAGAGGCTTTTTTTACAGCTGAATTCATTCTTCTGTAATCTAAGACCTGTGCATTACCCTGTCTGTTTTTCACTTTCTGGAACAGCCGGCAGTATGGATGAATATTTTGGAAATATGCAAAGGGTTATCTCCCAAGCTGAGCAGATGTTACATTAATTTAGGAAAACAGTTTAAAATTAATTGCATGCAGAAATTTGGACCCAGTCCTATGGAAAAGTCCATATTTGATGCTTACATTGACTGTGTGGAAGCGTGGCATCCTCCAAGTCAGCTCGCTTTCCATGGTTATGAAAAGTATCACCACGCAGAGCTAAGTTTTCATTCCATGCTATGTTTTCCAAAAACAACAAAAAAAGGTGACCTCTAATCATAATCTAAACTGTATGATAACTTACTACTGAACATAATAGGAGCTCTCATTTTCCCTCTGAAGTTAATATTTTAAAACATGCAACATCCCAAATTCAAATGATCATATTTGCCTTATTAAGATGGTATTTGCGTGAAGTTCAACACACTTTCAGTAGTTTTTAAAAGGGCTAATGACAGTGCCAAAGTTTCATAGTTTTTGTGGGGCATAAGACTCCTGAGTATCTAATGTAGTAATCATTATGCTAACATATGATGTATGCATCAGTATGCCAACTCTGTGATCTTTTTTCTACTTCATTGGGTAGTAGAGGTAAGGAGGTTAATATTTCAAGCTGCAAAGTTCAATTATTTATGATGCAAGGGATGGGAGATTTCCATGAAAAATCAAAGCTTTATATGTAGGTGCCAGTGAGTTGTATTCCATGTTCCGGTGTTGAGCATTACTCCTGGTTTACTTGTTTGTACCTAATGCACTCAAAAGGCTGAAGATCCTCAAGTGTTCAGTGAGGAAGCAAAACAGAGCAACAATACCTTATTTTGGTTGCACAAGGCTCTACCGCTAAGCAAGTCAATGCAGAATCAGCCTTTACATATTGATAGAAGATGGTGGAACAAAAAGCATATAAACCCTCACTTAAACACAACAAAAGATCAGGAAAATTAAAATGTTACTATCTTTACTATTTTTATTTAGAGGATTTTGCTCTCTTGTATTTGATCAAAAATCATTTAATTGGGTTTTCTATTTCACAAGTAATTCCATCTGTGTATGTTCTTGCTTTAAAGTTGTTTTAGGCTCTGTCTTGCCTCTGGTGTAGTTTTTCATCTCCATGAGATATGGCTGAGTATGGTGTCTGCCTTACTCAGGAAAGATACAGTCTGTGTCACTGTAGCCTTGGAGAACCCAAGAAACCTTTATTGTTTATTTCATTAATGGTACCATTTCATAGCTGGAGACTAAGGTTAATAAGCTGATGTAGTTAAAGCCCATATGTATTCAGGAAGGACTTTGTGAAGATGAATGTGTGACCTCTTCAACCCTGAAAGAATGAACAGCTCCTGTGTAATAGTCTCTTGTGCAAGAGGAGGAAGGAAGGAATGGGCATCAGGAAAGCTGATCTAGACACACTGTGGGAGCCGGGCTACCTATCCTGCGCTGAGGCAACTTGGCCTTGTCACTGTTGTAGGTATTGCCCTGAGCAGTGCCCCAGCTGGCCCCCTTTCTGGTTCTTGTCTGTTCTGGGTCTCTAAACTGGTTGCTGTCCTACTTGATAATGGAGAAAAATGCCTGCTCTCATAAAAGATTATTAAATGCCCTCTACCTCTCTGAGAGATATTCTAGTATATAAATTTAGAGGGATTGTCACAAAAGCCTTACATTTTGTTATCAAGTCAGATAAATTTCCATGCTTCCATGTCTTCATAAATGTAACTTAACATTTTTGAATTGACTGAATGTGTGATTATATAAATAGAATCTTTTTAAAGGTCCTTTTAATAAGGAATAGCTGAAGTTTATTTCTATGAGAGACCTATATTTCTTGCCTGGATGTTGCCAATCTTTTACTCATTTGTATGGAAGTGAAAAACTCTGTTTTTCAGCCCTAAATAGCCAGACTAAAAAGGTTTGAGCATATTTATATTAAAAGAGGATACCTTTAATAAAAGTACTTTTTCTTTTTTTTCCCCACCAGAAAAAAATGATGCCGGTGTATGCTTGTGTGATACTTAATAAAAGAACACTGTGAAACTGTGTCTGGGAGATTAATGCAAGCCCTAAGGCTTATTTCTTTCTATATGTTAAAAGTGAAGCAGCATTTCTTGAAAATTTAATGTGGTGGTGGGGAGACTATCCACAAAGTGGCCGTTGAAAATAAAATCAGACTTCATTGTTCTCTCCAAGTAATTTGAAATGAAAGAAGTTTGACGCTCACCAGAAGTGCTTTATATAATGAAATTTGAGAGATTGTTTATTCCTGTATGGCAACAACAATATCCATGTACTCAGGGTTCATGGAGCTGTATGTTTGTCTCATAATAGCAAGACTAGATTTATCTTGTAAAGGGTTGCAAGGTCATTCAGCAAATGACTACAAGTTTAAGAGTTGACAAAGCAATGTGTAATTTCAGAAGTAATTTTGTATACTTGTGTATCTGGAAGTTCTGAGTAACCTCTGCACTTGTGAGTGATTGGTACAGCTTACACTATTTTAAAGATGGTGAGAATGTCGGCATGCTAATCAAATGAGGGCATGCTGATTTTTTCTTGTGTGTGTGTGTTTTTTCCTTACTGACAGTCATACTGTCATTACTTAATATATACTGTATTTTCAGTGATGGTGTGGAGCCTAGACTTACCATCTTGGGCTGAGATATATACTTTAGGCATGTGAAAACAACATAATGTTCTTCTAAAGCAAATTAAAAAAAACCCAACCAAACAACCAAAATCCCCACAGTAAGTTCCAATCTCTGCTGTTATTTAAATAGCAATATTTTACCCTATTCTTTGGCATGGTGTTTATTCAGTTGTACTAAAATCAATTTTCCTTTTGTTGGGGGCTGATGTGTGTAGAAATCCATCCAGTGGGAAAAAAATGCAGTTAATTATAATTACTGTTGTGTTTGCCTCTGTTGGCAGAACAGTCTGTGTCCACAGGGAATCACATGTCCCCTCCATACAAAGTAGAACTGTATATATTGTGTAATCCTATTCATTCTCATTGTGAAATGGGTGACTGCTGAGTGGATTTAGTGGGTTTATCTCACTCCATTCACATAACGTGCAGTACCAGAAAATGCACTTGATATACCTGGCTTGAAATGCTGAACATTATGTACCATGGAATTCTGGAGCAAAACACAAATTTGAGTATTTTTGTAACTTGCATTGAAGTTTTTACTACTTTAGGTTTCTGATAAGATTTCTTCTTTCCCCAAGCTTTTCTCTTTGTACAGGATAGCTAGAATTTTATAGGTACTTGTATGTGCTTTGAACATATCATGTCAATGTATGCTGCAGATTCTTTGTTTCTTTCATCAGTTTTGAATGAAAGCAGAAGAGGAGTATCTTGAAATAAGACAGATTAATTTTCAGAATAAATTTTAAATAATTCTGGCTATCTAGTGTACCCCTCTCATGGTTTTCACTTTAAATAGTCTAAATTCCGTATAGATATTGGGTTTTGGCAGCTATACAAGTAAACTCCCCTATATTGGAAAAATAGAAAACTGAACACTGGTAAGATCCACTAGTTGTCCTACTCTGCCCTACATGTATATATATATATATATGTATACATACACAATTGAAATATTTAGTTTCAGAAGTGAAGATAAATGAAGTGGGAAAATAATAATTTCTCTGTAACCTTTCAACATTCTTGGCTTACTTTGTAACTACAATTCAATGAAATATTTGAAGTGGGTTCAAACAAGTTTAAATCAGAATGAAAATTCATGGAAAAAAATTTCCACAATTGTAAGCTACCACATCATATTCTCGTTCTTGATGAGTTCTTTCAGGTTCTCTAACTCTCCAGAGAAATCATAGTTTATCCTGCTGAGTATTTGTAAAATTAATTAGGCCTTTATGGCTTGCCCTTCTTTGTTGAAATTCATTTAACTAAAGCTGTCATGAGTAATTATAGGTGTAGATTTGTAAGAGGCAAAGAAAAAACTTTTCATCTTTGCCACTTTATTGTTGAATGTTTTACCTCTATCAAAAATTAAAGATACATGGTTTTGATTGACATTGTGTAGTAGTTTGCTGTATGACGAGACTCAGTCAGCATTAAGACTATTAAAACAAGTTTTATTCAAACTCTGGAGATGAGAAAAATGTGAGGAACATGAATTTTAAAGAATCACAGGCACTTTCATACATCCAAAGGTTAAAACCTAATTCCATTTTGGTGTGATACAAGATTTCATGAGACTTGTGCTCTTTATTGCAATGTCAGGTGAAAATTTCACCAGGGTGAAAATAAGAATTCTTCTTAGGAAATTTCAGTGCAAGAAAAATAAGAGTAACCTGAACTCGGTCAGTTACCTGAGGAATACCTTCTAAAATAAAGTGTAAAAAGATTGCAACTTCCTGATGTAGATTTCCTCCATTTCTGGTGCTATGCTATTCTGTATTTTAATTATCTTTAATAAGAAATTTCAGTTGCTCAGCTGAGATGTTGAATGAATGAAGTAACATAGGGTGGATGCATCTTGATTGCTGCTTTTGATGAGTTAGAATACTGTAGTCTTTCCTGAAAAAATCGGATCAATTTGGATAAGTAGGAACTCAAGGCTTTGGAGAGATCTTGAGTTATTATTTCTGAATATTTAAGATTGAAAGTAGCTGTGAGGACTTCATCTCTTTAAGACTGATACCGCATCATTGACTTAGATTGTAGTCTTTCAGTGTTATCTATTTTCACCTAGCATTCATTTCTATAGCAGATTTCAATGCCTGATGGGTGATCTTACTTTGTTAGCCCTAAACTGCTTTCTATTTGCAGGAAAGCTTTTGCATGTTACGTGGAGTACTTTTTGACCTCTTCTCTGAAACTTCTGTGTCTTGTGGCTTCAGCCTGGGTGAAATTGCTTCAGAATAATCCTGTGTGATTTACTCAGGAAATGTTTTCACTGTGTGCTCAAAAGATGATCAAATGAGTCAGTGAGGTGCGTAGTACAAAACATAAAGCAATATCCTTAGAGTACATAAAAATAGGACAAAGGCTAATTTCATGGTTGGTATCGTAGAATAGCAGAAGTAATGAATATTAGTTACAGAAAGATTTGTTGGATTTCAAAAAACTTTCCATAGTTAATTTTGTAAAAAGTAGACATTAATTTTTAATAGACCATCTCATGTCTGTGCCTGTCTTCCTTTGTAAAGATTAGTCTTGTTAAGCTGATGGATGTGTGTATAATGTGCACACTTGAGTCAAAGAGGTTAAATAGTCCTAATTCCAACCTCATTAAATGTTTATCATGTACTACTAGCCTTTGGACAGACAAGAAGTAAGTATTTTAAATCTATTGTGCATTTTCTTGTCCATTGTGGCCTTTAATACGTGGGGTGGGGGAGAAAGAGAGGATGGTGGTGTAAAGTTTGTGTGTTATGGACCTGAGTGTTACAGAAAGCAGATAGTTTCTCTAATATTCGAACTTATTTGACTGTATCTCTTGTGGCATCTCATGCAAGCTACTACTTTACACAGTTTCTTAGATAAAAAAGCTTGTTTTGACAGATGCCTAGTAAGGTGTGAAAGGCAGTGGCATGAACTCCTCAGGAAAGGATGAATGATCACTGACTGTCACATGAGAAGAAGGAAGGTCAAAGTGTATTGAATTAGAAAACATGGGCATGTGTGGTCTTCCCGTGTCCTCATTTGACCATTTCTGATGTATGGTGAAAGTGGCAGGAGCTCTTTCAGTAGGTGTACAGCTCCCACAGCTGTTAGCCTGAATGCTTGTTGAACAGCAGCTCTGTAACATAGAGAAACCTCAGTTAGACAGGCGAAATAAATGCGGTGTGCACCGAAGAATGAGTCTGAAATACCTCAGAGGTCCTGCAGCCTAGCACAGTCAGGCTGAGATGTACTGCACAGACCGAATAAGTAAAAAACTACTGGAATAAGAGAGAGGGGATAAACAGCAGGTGTTAGGATCTGAATTAATGTGTTTAAATTGAAGTGAGGGTTCACACTGAGAAGCACTGTTGAACACTGAGGGGTAGTGAGCTTGTAGTGCTTACTTGCAAAAATTTTAGAATCTCCATTTCTAGCAGTGTTTTGGAATGAGGAAATATTCACTAGGAGCTGTATAAATGTAAGTGATTCAGCCTTGGCAGGAGGTATGAACTAAATGTTCTCATGAAGACCCTTCTCTGCCCAATTTGCCATAATTCACCTTGTATAACCTAGGGTGACTGGCTGCCTGACACATGTTCTCAAAAAGCATAAATTTCTCTGTCTCAATGTGTTAGGTGAAGCACCAAGACAGACATCTCATCTGCCTTGATCTTTGCTTCTGTTGCTCAAAGCACTTTTAGTTAGCTGCCCTTTAGTAGGACAAAAAACAGGATGTAGGACACTGAAGATAACTGAGAAAATTTGTATTCAAAAGTTGTTTGAAATTCCATGTTTTGAATTTTGAGTAAAAACAGTCTTGAAATTAAAAAAAAAAAGGGCAGGAAAAATACAGGTGAATACAAGATGCTCAGATATTGTCAGATATTGTATGGTCATATTACTTGGGAAGAAAAGCGTCAAATTTTGACCTACATGCTTTTTATAATTAATATCCTTCTGTCCATCAGCCACAAAAGCTTAGAGTTTGGTTTAATAAAATACAAAGATCTAAGAATACTTAATGAAACATTTAATTTAGTCTCTTTTGTTTCACATTATCTCTTCAGTCTTAATATATCTGCAGTAACCAAGGTTGCAAGCAATTGCAGCTAAGGCTCCCGGTAGTAAAATGTCTTGATACTGAAAATTAGCCAGATGAAGTTTTAAGGTATCCAGCACCAAAAGAGGGGCAATGTTTTCTTACCTAACCACTGTGAGAAACAGAACAATGCCCAGATCTTTTCTTTAACCTGTGAAGTACAAGTGGTATTTCACTGTATTCTGAAACACACTGGTAAGATGCAAACTGTGGTCATATCACGACATAACTTCATAGTGTCAGTGATCACTAGGCATGGAGTCTGTTGGTAATCTGTGTACTGGTCTTTCCCAGGCAATGAGTCCTTCTTATCCAGGCCGAGACCAAATGATGGTTGTTGACAGCTGGCTGTTTATATGAACTTACAGCACTACACCCCGCTGAGTATCCCCACTATATCACAGAACAGGCTTTTTTAAAATCTACAAATTGTTCTGAAATTGCTGCTTTGTATTGAGAAAAACACAAAATTCTCTAATGGCCCAAATCCCCATCATGCCCACATGTTGGAATTTAATTTCTTTAATATGTTCTAATGTATCCCCATTGCATATGTAAGGAATTGGGGGAAAGCTTTTTTTTTTTTTTTTAAATCAGGAGTGATACTTGTGTTGAGGAAACGTAGAGAAGTTCACCCCCATGCTCTAATGGACCTTATCTAGATATTGGGTTAGCCTGTACTCTGACCCTTCTTAGGTTGGCATGTCTAGAGGCAGCCAGGGTGGTCTTTTTCTTGGGAGGAAAAAGGCATGACTTTGACTTCTGCTATGAACTTCTTTTTCCCCTCTGGAATTTAATAAACTCAGGATTTTTAGTTGATGAGACATATGGAGCCATTAAGACTTGGCATCTGTACAGCTACTTTTTTCAGTACAGCAGAGCTTTCATTCTTTCTTTTAATAATAAAGTGCCAATAACAAACTAAGTGATTTTTATGCACACTGTTCTTGGTGCTGAGTATGTTTTCTTTTCCCATCACATTTTTTGTCTTATATTTTTACATTTTTGAGACTGTTGGATTTATGCATCTAATCATGTTGCAATATATGAGAATAAAAGTCTATAATGAAAGTAAATATGAAATCTATCGGAATGTGATAGCTGTTCTTTCTGATTCTTAAATTCTCTCATAAAACCAACCTAAACTCAGTGTTAAGGCACCTTTACTGTGTTGCTTTATTGTACTGAGCAAAAGAAGACCTTACAAAAAATAGAGGATTAATGTTTAAGTATGTTTTGTGAGTCTGACTGTATGTTTCGCTGACTTTTAAACACAGTGTTTTCCAGGATTTTACAGTTTTTCACATTTTATTAATCTATAGAAATACAGAATTTACCTAGTATATCCATAAGAAAGAACGAAATGAGGATTGACCCAATTTACTCAAACTGAGACACATGCAAAGCATAAAATTGCTAACTAATAAAATTAGTTTTATTGCAACAGATATTTTTGTTACAGTGATGCTAAGGCTTTGCCTGGGTTTGCATTAATCACTTAAGGCTTCAAAGGGCTATAAGAGACAGGTTATGTGAACTTTCTTGCTAGACGCTGATACATCATGCCCCTGGATCTTGAGTGTTTTCTAACTGTACTTTTCAAAAGGAGGACAATCCATTTGTTTACTCTGCTGCAGCAAAGGTGATAGTTCACGGTTCAGGGCACACATTAAGGAAACTTGATCACACATGCAGTGACTTGGAGATGTGCTCTGTGAAAGTCTTGGTCCCAAAAGCAAATGCCCAAAACCTGTTTGGCTTCCTTAGAGCTGTTGTTAAATTGTTGGCGTTTTTTGCTGAATTTGCTAAGCTTTTATCTGGCAGTGGTCTGTGACACAAATATTAAGTAGCAGAAGTGAATGAGTAACTATAGCTTTTCTGTCTTATTGGATGTGGAAATCAAAACAAGATGGAATCAGGAGAATTGCAGGTCCACTGCAGTTACATCAGCTCAGGTAGAGCTGCCCAGTGTTACAGCTAATTCAGGTATCTCTGTTTGTAAAGTAGCAGAATTTGCATGGAATTTAGGGTCAGTGCACCAATTCATTTATGGGCACCACTTTTGGGGGGGGTATGTGCTGCCCTGCATGTGTGAATGGTACTGGGCACCCTCTTAAAGTCAGCTTGGACTCCTCAGTGTAGTGTTGATGAACGTGCTGGAAGGTGTCTGGCTTCCACCTATCAACACAGTTCTCAAGTGTCTCAGTGTCCTTGACAGGGGTTAGATAGGTATCTATCTCCAGGTAAGGAGAGTGCTGTTGTAGCAAGGCATAAGTCAAGGCATAACAGTCCTTGTGAGTGCCTGGTGAAGCTGCTGGGAAAGGGGAAAAACGGTAACTTCCTTGAAATGGACACATTTCCACTTACTGTCCTAATAATTAAGGACAAAGATGTCATACAAGGCATTCAATATAAATTCCTCTTCATAGGAGAAGTTTTCATATTTATTGACTAAGTCTATATTTATGAAAAATGACAGTCTTAAAGTTGCATTTTCTGGTTTTGAAGGTTTTGGCAGCAATGTGCCATCTGTAACTGCACTTACTCATCTGGCCAGCATCCCATGCAAAGGGCAAGAAGGTTTCACTGCTTTTTCCTAAGAGTTAGGTTTTGTTAGTGTATGCATCCTTGTAAACTGTGCTTCTACTGAAATATACTCCTACTGAGTGTGCACCCCACTGCTACTCAGCCAAAGCTTGTAGTGCCATCTACTTGATACACTGACAGGTCCTAAATTTAGGAGCTAAAGCAGGTTCCAGTCAGAGTGAGACAGAGAAAGATTGCTAGGATAAGGATCTTGGCGTATTCATTGCTGGTTTGCATTCTGGGCTGTAAGCCTTGCATTTGATAGCTTCACATTTGGCAGGTGACATTTTTAGGAGCAGTTAACATTAGGGTGAAGAAGTGTGCCTTGTAATCCAGCCTGAGGCTTTGGGGGAAGGTGGTAAGACTGTGTGAAAGAGAAGCTGTATGCTGCTACTCTGACTTCTGCTCTGTGCACTCTTTCTTCTAACATTGTTACTCCAGTGTTACCCCGTACAAGCAAATGAAACTGGGTTATTTTCAAATTCCCAACACAACTTTTCCATCTAGTAGCTGTATTACAGTCAGTTGATGTGACTCTTCACATCAGTTGCTTCACATGAGCAAAAGTTAACTTCAGTGTGATTTATTTGAATCATCCTAATTTTACATCATTAAAAAAAAAAAATCAAGCAAAAAAACCCCACAAGAAATTCACAAATATTTTTCCTTTCTGAACGGAACATATTTTATTCATCTTAAGTCACAATAGTTTCAAACATCTAGTTATGGTTACAAATCTAGTGGTATTATCCCACCTGAGGATGGTGAATGCTGCCAGGAGGCTGTAATTGGGAAGTCTCATGATGTTTCCCAAAGAGCTGGACAGACGAGTTGTGCTCTGCTTTTTTCACAAGCAAGTTGTAGCTAAGTTTTTTCAAATATGCTTAAAGCCTGCTGATTGGGGTAGGAGTTGTGGGTGAACTATACTAGCTTAATTTGGAGCATGAGAACTGACTGTCCTATAGAGCATGTAAGTAGTATTTGGGTCAATTTTGTTTATGTTAAATTACTGGTTACTTAAAACAGGCAACTTTTAAAATGTAAAGTTAAATAAATTTAACTTTCTTCTTTGAAGAACTATGTGAGTTACAAACCATAGTTTGGGGCTCAAAGATTACAAATTGTGCTTTTCTGAGTACCCTATCACTGTAGTATTTGAATGTTTTTGTGATTCTTGAAAGGGAAGTACAGTCTTTCTTTCTTCTCCCTTGATAATAGATTTGTTTACAAAGGAGACTCTTACTCAAAGAAAGCTGAGTAAAATCTGACCAATGCATCAAAACAGCTGAGCTACTGTGAGACTGTAGGAACTGATCATGTAAATTTTGCCCCTTGATTTGGTAGGGCTTGGTACAGCATTGCTCCTCATGTCAATAGAGAAGATCCAAGCTCAAGCTGGCTGTCCTGTCCTGTTGCTGGAAACACTCCTTCTCAGACACAAGAATCTTGCACATTCAAAACTCAGAAAAAAAATCCACAACAGGTTGTGTCAGGCTTTGATTTAGTGTTTTTCAGACAGGTTCTCACTGGGATACAGATGAGGGTGGTGAGAGTCAGCTATTTATGCAAGACATCAAGACAGCAAGACCTGCTGGGGAGCATCTTTCCCTTCTAGTGCTCTGTGTCAGGAGCTGAGTGGGGAGTCTGTGTCTCAGTGGGTTTCTTATGCTTTTTCTGACTGGACTGGGGACCTTCACTTGCCTAAAGGACATCTGAAGAGCTTCAGAGTGGGATTTTACGTGACTGGTTCTCTTCTTCTTCTTACTTTGATATTCATGTTTTCAGACATAGTGCTTCATTGCAAAGGGGCAGGGTGGAAGGGCATGATAAGAAATCTCTTGTACTTGCCACAGCCTGGAAAATGTAGGTTTGGGAAATGCTTTTTCTGCTTGTGGGACAGTAGGTGGAGCTGTTTGTTACACACTTGAAACCTGCTCCTTCAAAAAATTAGAATCTCAAAAATGTCATTGAGAAACAGTTTTCATTTGCACTGATGGAGTGATATATTTAGCACTACTTTGGTCACCTTAGGGATCTGAGATGCTAGTTCTTTAAAGATCTATCAATTTAGATAGAAGAGTAAACAGGTGTTTTAAAAATAGTGCAGCTTCTTGAATGCTGTTTTATCTGTCGGGTCTTTATTCTGCTATTAAAGTAATTTTCCGTATTGATCAAACAGAGCAGCTCTGTCCTGCTGTGCTGCACTTGGCTCTTCCAGTTTTTTTCCCTTCTTTTTGTAAGATTACACATATATTTGCAATTAAAATGCTTATATATTTAATATGATTCATTTTATATTGGTTATGTCACAGTGTTAGAATTGATAATTTACTTTTTTTTTTCTTTTTTGCTTTACCATTATAAAAGATTTTTTAAACATAGCCCTTTGGAGGACCAACATTCTTCTCCATACCTCCATTTTGCAAAAGTGATATAAGTTCATTTTTCCTGCACTGAACAATGAGAGATCCAAATATCAGCAGAGTGACCTTTGATTTGAGTTTTGTTTGCGTACAGGGGCTCAGTTTGATTTACATGAGATGGAAGAGCTTAGCCTCAGAAAGGATGGGCCTGTTTGTATTTTACCCTTGCTTTTCAGTTCTTTATCTGAATGAGGATCAGGTAGATCCAAAGAAAGAATCCTTTTCCAGAGGGTGGTCCGGGAGTTTTCTTTGAGAACTGTTATTGCTTGCAAAGGTCCCTGGCTCCTTCCCTCTTTGATGAGCTGCTGTGCTACCTGCTGTTGGAGGTGTTCTACAAGAGCTTTCTCAAGCCCTTTGGGTGGTGGAATCAAAATGTTTGGCTTGAGGGAAGCTGATGCTGTAACTGAATTTACATCAATAAATTTATGTTGCCTGTTTGCAAGTTTAAAGACTAAAGTTACTGAACTAAGCCTTAGAATCCATAGTAGTAATAGATAGTCTTCTGGTTTTTTTGCTAATGAAAGCCAATAAAATGGTAATTGCAGTTTCTTTTGCCAATCTGTACTTAATAATAACCTTTGATAAAAATGAACGTCTTTCATATAATAGCCTTATTTCCAGTGTTGGCAGGTGAGAAAATTAAAGGAAGCATATAATTTAATTTTCTGCAGCAGGTAATGTAGCAGAACATTATGGTATGCAATCAGGAGCACAAGCAAAGTATTACTTGCAGTTTTTTCTTGGTGTTGTACTGGACATCAGTTAATAAGGTTTATTGGTGAAATAATCACATTTACTGGAGAAATAATAAAAAATAAACAGCAGTATGTAATTTGCAGAACCCCTGGGTTCTCTTGCTTAGTTAACTGTATACTCAGTAAAACTATTCTTGGCAACCAGAGGGATCTGCTTTTACAGTATTACATAACAACCAGCTGAAGTCAGGAATCTGGAACTTAAAAAAATAATAGCAGCAACAGCAGCTCAGCATCTCATTTTAAACCCAAATTACCTAATGACTTCTAAAGCGAATTACTCAGTAATGAAAAAATAGCAGTGCATCATTCGTTATTGCTCTTATTCATCTTACCATCAGCTCTGGAAGACTTCAGGATGTTCCATGAATACAGGATTGTATCTTATTCCAGTCATTTGAAAGCTCCTGTGTAGGTGATGGTGTCTTTCTGTAAGTCAGTGATAGTAGATTACTCATTTCTGAAATATTTTTGGCATTTTCTTGGAATGTGATTATTTTCATAAAAGAAGGAGTTCCTGCAGGCATATCCCCTTTGATTTTGAAAATCTGAGCAAAACATTTGGCCACAATTTTGGCTGTTTATGATGAAAACAAATTGAGGTGCTTTATGGAGAAAGCTTTGGAAAATGTGGTTAGAACCAAACCAATTGTGTTGTGTTTGCTGAATTTGCAGAAAAGCTGTAAGGATGCTTTGGAGGTGTATATTATCCCATTTGTATCAATTCAGATGGCAATAAGGATGCCCTTAGTGTTAACTATTTTTCTGGCCATCAGAATGTTTAGGGTAAGAGAAGTAGCAGTCTATTACTAGGATTTGACAGGAAAATGGAGTTTCTTTGTGGAATGACTATCAACTCAGTTTTGATTACTTCCTTTGGTTTTCTGTAACATGGGTGATGGAACTTGCCAGTGAATTAGTACAACTAAATTGCTTTTTAAGGATGGGGGAGTAATTAAAAAAAAAACCAAAAAAAACCAACAACAAAGCAAATAACCAGAATTTTGAGCAGAGATATCAAGAGGAAGTTTTCTGGAGAGTTTCTGAGTGTGCTATCTGAGGAGGAGGATGAAAAAGGAGCTCTGCAGGAAGATAAAGTCAGTTAATAAGTGCAAAAGAAATTTTTTGCATTGAGGTTTTTTTATAGTGGGAGAGTTTAGAAGAGTTTTCACATCAGTCTCTCACTGTGTGAGGGCTGCCTTAATTGGAAGTGTCAAGAGTAAGTTTTAGACTAAATCAGTAAAGAGAAATTAGTCTCCAGAACCAGATGGCAATTGCTCACAGGTTCTACAGGAACTAAAAAATTAAGTGTTTGAACTGTGGCATGAAAATTGTCTCCTAAATTGTTCTTGATACCAGGAAAATTAATGGATTTGACATGTGATGCTGGTTTCTAAAACGGGGTACAGGAGTGGGCAAGCTGCACACAAGGAAGACTGACTTCTATACTCAAAGAATAATGAAGTTGGTAAAGAAAATAGTCATACTCAAACCAGGAATACTGGGGAGGAATCCACCTGATTTTGGAGGCAAAGTCACTCCATGCAAATCGAGCAGAGGGCCTTGAAGGATCTGACAAACGTGAATTATGGTGATCAAGTTGCTATACTGCATTTGGATTTAAAAGGTTTTCAGAGAGTTCACTCAATGGAAGCTCTTGAGGAAAGGAAGCTCTTGAGCAATAAGAGGGAGTGTATTTAATGGATTGAATACTGATTTTTAAAGATCAGGCCAGGCAGAAAAATAGGTTAAATGATCACTTTTCTTAGTATTAGATTATTACTGGATTTCCTTTAAAAACTGTGTGAGAATAAATAATGAAACTGGCAGATTTGCTGAGAAAAGTTGCACAGAGACTTCTGATTCTTAGTGATAGGGCAGCAAAACAGCATGTGACACTGTTGAAAAGTTCAGGTTTTTTATACACATACATGTACAAGCACACTGATTTTTCCGTAGGTGATATGTTTTCTTAATTTTAAGAAAAGCAACAAACATACCTACCAACCTTAAGGCCCTTGTAATATAAATGTTTTGGTAGGGAGAACTCAATCCATCACAGAAAAAATGTTAATGATCATCTTAATGTGCACTATTTGAAAAATTTGGGCCCAGTTTGTGATTCATGTTGTTGTTACATTTGGGAAGGCTACTAAAGCATTTTTATTTTGCTTCTTTATTCAAATGTTGATAGCTGGTTTTGCTTACTAAAGGTGGAAAAGATCTGTGACTGAGTCACAGATGTGTAGAAAATTATTTATTTAGGCCTACACAGAGCCAGAAAATGACGCTACTGTAGCTTAAAGTAAGTTCTTGAAATAGTTTCAATTGTTGTATTTTCTCCTATAGAAGCTTAAATGTGCATGCAAAAAATATATCTCTTATGTTCGAAGAAGATAAAATTTTCTTAGGCATGCCTGAATAATTTGAATAAGAGAATATGTGATGAGGTAGTTCATGGTTCAGAAGATAACAATTTCTAGCAAAACTTCTTGATGTGATTTGGAGTTCAGCTGATTTTCTACAGGCTGCAGTGTTTCATATATGTTTTGGTTATTCTGAGGAGTATTTGCATGCCATTGTTTTGTTAACATAATAGAAAATATTTTTAGCTATTTTTTATATTAGACCTTAATCAATAGGATGAGAAATTATAATAGATTCGGAATCATCTTACCTTATGTTTAAATTAAAGTATGTTTTCAATTTTTAATGCCATTATCTCTAGCAACAAAGAAGAAATTAAGATGCATCCGTTATGTGTATCTCCTATAGCACTTTTCACTTGCAGGTGTGATGGTGCCCTCCAGAGAAGTTGGGTAAATGTTGCATCTCCGTTTAGCAAATGAAGAAAGAATAAAACCAGTGTTCTGGAGGATTGCATTATTAAGGAATTGTATCCAATTTCAATTAATCCATTAGTGTTTGTTTAAATATTTAAAAAAACAGTAGCCATAACATCTATAGTTTATATCATACTCCATGTGTCAGAGTTAAATTTCTAGTCTTTAACCTTTTTGCTATTTTCTCTGCCTAACTCCATAGTATTAATTGTTTCAATTTCCAAAAACATTTGGGGAAAAAAAAGTCTCATTAAAAAAGAATTTGAAGAAAAGGTCACGATGTTATCAGGAGGTTAGAAATAAAGAAGTGCTATAGATTAGAAACTGCAACTAAATTAATAAGTAGGAAAAAATTGTGAATTTTCAGCTCTGGTTAGAAGCATGTGGGGCTTCATATTGAAGGGCTTCTATTCATTAGCTTATTAAACAATAATTTAGAAATTAATGGCAAGGTGTTCAGAAGCAACAGAAGGATTTCAATTAGGTGAAGTCAAAGGTGTCTGCAAGGATGTAGGTAATGGTTTATTTCAAGCTCTGACTGGACTGGGGTTTTTTTTGTTTTGTTTTAATTTTTTCCCTCTTTTTTTCTGCTTTTTGCCCTTTTGACAAATGCTGGTCAATGCCACCTGGATAGAGGGACCTAGCCAGGTGTGGTGTACTGAGTTTGAAAACTCATGGGAAATTGATAGGAAGATACCTCATCAAAAACTGTGCCTGTGCAAGGTAGGCAGTGGAAGATGTAAAGATTATGATGAAATGTAGTCCTCTCGTAATTCCACTGTCAGTCTGAAGGTGCCTTCTTGCCTGAAATAGTCATTGCTTCTGATAGGGATGGGAGCTAATAGATAATAATGAGAGCTTTCATTAGGGAGTTTGCCTTACAGAAAGGCCAAGAGAGGACACAATGAAAGTACAGGAGATACTACATGGTATAGAATTAAATGTTCTTGTAGTTCCTTTTGGTAATACTTGTACCATCATCAACTTTACTCTACATAAATCCAATTATTTTTGCATGGTCAGGCCAGGGAATTAATTTTTCAAATAATACTGAAGTTCAGATTTAACAGGGATTTTGAACAAGCAGACAAGCAACAAAAATTCATGTTATGAGTCCTTGATACAACAGCAACTTGCACTCTTTGAAGAATAAGACTATTTCTACAGACAGGAGCAGGGAGGGAAGAGAAAAGACCCCAAACTTTTGTTGTTCCAAAAACTCCTGCCCATCCCAAGTGTTACATGGACCATAGTCCATCATGGAATTTACTTTCCAAGCCTAAAGTCTGTCACTTCACAACTGTTAGTCACTAAACTGAAATATGGAGGGGAGGGGAAAAAGGAGGAACAATACAAAGAATAGGCAGGGGAGGTACCCTGATCAAAGTGGGGGAGGTATGTGTAAGCTTCAAAGTCTGTTACAGACAGCCCAGGATGCAGCCTTGACAAACTATTGTAATGTTGATTGCAGATTTTGATTATGTGCACTTCAAAAGAAAAAAAAGGGTGAAATTTAATTCTGAGATAGATTTTTTTTTTTTAGTGAAGCTGCATGAAAAAGCTGTTGAGATAAGTTGCTAGCTGTCGTTTAAACAATTCACTGGAAATGTTTTAAATACTCAATTTTAAGTTTAAAAGTTTAAACGTCTCCCAAGCTTGATGTGTGTGAAAATCCAAATTCGGAGAGCGGAAGGAGGAAAATGATAATGCTACGGAATAACAACAGCAAGAGCAGAGTGTACAGCAGGAATACTTTCTGTATGTCACCCTCTTTACACACATGGGTTTGGGCTGGCATGGAAAAAGCATGGTTCATGCAGGAGCATTTTGATTTTTTTATATATGTATGCACAATAAATTTCTATGCTAGGGTACCTGATATCTTTGCAATATGCCAATGAATTCCTTGGTCTCTGGCAGACAATTAACAATACCAGGTGCTCCAGAGTCAATATAAAGGAATGCACTCAGTGCTCTAATGCTCAGGAGACTGAGTGAAAGCCTTAAGGGAGGCAGATGATTTTTAATTAACTCAGGTTGAGAATTTTGCTGGAAAAGATCACCAGAAGAAGAAAATTAAATTAATATATTGGAGAATCTGAAACTAATATTTTTCTAAAAAAAAGCAAGATAGATTTTTGCTTCTACTTAAGCAAAATGTGGGATAATCAGGTTTAAAATCCATATTGGTGAAAAAGGTAATAGACACAGTATTTATTTAGCAGTATTTGAGTGAATAAGCATTTTGCTTATGAAAGGTGAAATTTATTTCCAGAGGGCAGTACTGTAATGACACCTCTATAGTTCCTTTTCCTTGGGCAACATTTGGAAACATGAAATGGAGTGGGAATTGTTACTGCATGGTTAGGCCTAGTATTAGATGAGGTAAATGTTACTGGCCACACTTCTCTGAAACGTTACCAATGCTCTCTGAAATGCATCAGTTGCCGTGATTTCCTTTCTGGATGTGCCAGCACAAAGCCTCTCGTGACAACAGGTGTGTGTAGTTATTGCTTGCACGTATTGTAGGATGGATCGGTGCGTTAGCAGAAGGTAGAAAAACAGGAGGAGCAGAGGTGAAGGGAGAAGTTGTTTCTTTGTGCAGTGTTACAGCATATGTAATGTTAGCTGATGACCTGCAAACACACAGGCTGGTGAAGAGAATGAGTAAAAGAAACCACAAAACAAATGTTAAGAATAAATTGTTGGTGCTCTGGGAAGGCTATCCTAAGTAAAATGTTGAATCCTATACAGTGTATTTTAATATAAGCACATGTCCAAGCTTAAGAAAGATCTCCCTGTGGGGAAGAGGAATATTTTCACTGACTTGAAGGCAACTTAGCTTGAGTTACTGAATTATATAATTGCCCTTAAGGATCCACTTTCAGTGGCTTGATTAAATAGTACATATCAGGATAATTGGCACTGGGAAGTCAGAGACATCTTAGAAATACCCAGCCTGCTAATTAAACTCAATGCCATTGCTCTTACCATTTTTTGTTCCTTCCAAGTGGCAGATTCTGTTACGCTTGCTGTATCTGATGTAGTGTGTAATAATAAGATACCGAAGTAGGTGAATTTTGTGTCACTCATATTAGGTCACATACATTCATACCAAAGTGTTGTGGGTTAAGCTGAATGGCTTTTGTTATGCTCTTACTTTATTGAAGGACAAAGCCCCTGTCAATCTCAGATGTGAGAATCAGGGTCCTAATTAAATTTAGATGCCATGTTTTTATTTTTATTAGGTTGTTTTGGGGTTGTAGTAGTGTTAACCAGGAAGTCAAAATGAGTCACTTGTGCTTTATTGAATAGAAAATTAGATCTCCTTAGATAAAATACTTGCATGCTCTCAAAGAGTTTGGTTGGGATTTTGGTTGCTATAATTGCATAAACACAAATGTAACAGGCATATAATAAATATTTTAAAATGTTTCTCCAATTTATGTAGCTCACTTTTTTCTTACTGCATCTCTGTTTCTTTGATCTTTTACAAACTTGCCTTTATGTTCTCCTGATTAAATAATAAATCTGGGAATTTCTACCCTCTTGTAAACAAATATCTTACTGTTAAGGGTTTTGAAGAAGTTGGAGTCATTGATGACTTTTGAGAAGATTATTGGAGAAACGTCTCAGCTACACAGAGTAGAGGCAATTCATATAGTTTACTTCAGCACAGCATTTTCTTTTACTTGGATGTTTGTAGTATAACTTTAAGATAGAAAAAAAAGTGCAAATATTCTGGTATAGTGTGCTGAATATAACCCATTTTGATGGAGTTTGACAAGAGCTGATATTGTAGTAATTAACAATAGAGATTTGATCAAGGCTTTTGGATCTTTAAATTTTGAGATATGCAAAGAGAGAAGAAGAGAGGAAGAAATTTAAGGGACTTGATTTTCAAGAAAGGCTAAGCTTTCACTGAAAAACAAGCTCCCGTAAAACACCTGTCATTCTACATCCCATAACTTAGGAACCAAAAATCTGATCTTTAACATCCTACTCGAGTTATATGCAGTATGTGAAAGGTATGATCTAATATTCACCTGTACCTGTACAGACAGACTGAAGACATTCAGAATGCAATTTTGAAAAATCTGTCCTGATCACAGAGTGCAGATGACCAAATCTAATGACATTGGGTCTTTTTATTGCTTTGCATTGCTTGGTTTTTGCTCTGGGGTTTAGCTGGGCAGTGTACAGCCAAAAATCTCTGAAACTGCTGGTAGGTTTTATAGCATCACTATAATTATTTAGTTATTGAGTGTTATTTGAGCTTAGTCTGTTCATTTTCTAGCTATTGAGTGTAACTGATGTTGATCTGTCCCATGTGAACCTTAACTGGTATTTTTGCAAAGTTAGAGATTCAGTTTTTTAAGTGTGCTGGGGAGCTTAAATATATTTGTAGAGTGGTTTAAGTCCTTCTTGGGCACAGATTGTGGTGGCACTGTTCAGAAATGAAGCGAGCTGCATTCAAGGGAATCTTTGTAACTTCAGTGTTTCTTTCAAGGAGAAAATACTTCAGATGCTACAGCTTTCTCCATAATTGATTATGTGCCTTAGAGCCTGTGCATACTTTGCCTGTATAGCAGAAAGAGAAATGCTTTGCTTTAATTCCTTGCTGATTTCAAATAATGTTTTTTATAAATCAGCTGCTCTTCTCAAGTCTCCGTCTGGTTTTTGAAGTAAGGCTTTGCTTTGATTTATAAACTATTGATTGTATTCAGAGCTTTTGTTTTATCTGCTTTTGTAGTTACACAGATATAATCAGCATGCTGAATTCCTCTAAAGCTTTGCTTTTTTTTTTTTTTGCTCAAGGGGAGGGTCCTTGATTATATGTGTTGGTGCATTCCAATTTCTGTTTCAGAGCTCTCAAAAATGTTATGTATAATTCGCCTTCTGCTTTAGGAATGAATCTGTGCAACTGTTTTTCTCAGTAAAAATAAGCATCTGTCAATCAAGATTTTTAGAAGATTTTTGTGTTTTGCTGTAAGTTATAAAATACTGCCTTTTTAATGTCTGACTTACACATAGTGCCACAGTAACTGCAATTTGCACCCTTAGCCTACAATGGTGGTTTGAAACAACCTTGAAATGTTCAGGAGCATACTAAAGAATTGTGTAAAAAATTTGCATAGCCTTGTTTGTAAAGAAAACCGTCATCTTACAATCTCAGTATTTGCTTGTGTTTTTCCTCTTTTGACTGAGCATAAGTGGCTGCTAAACTTCCAACAACTAACTCCAACTGATTACATGCTTCTTCCACCCCTGCTTGTGGGGAGAACTACTTGACTTTTAGTTCTTGTGGTCCACCTTTTGACCCTCTATGACATATTTTCTGAATTTAACTTGCACCTTTTCCAGGATGTTTATACGTTAGACAGAAAATACATAGAAGTGTAAAAGCTGTAAGTGTGGCATAGGATAGAAGTGAGCAAACAAACAGAAAATGAATGGTGATTGCTTTGCTTTCTTTGGAAGGGAAAGGAATGGGAAGGCAGCTCCACAGTTAGGGAATATTTATAGAAAACATAGGTATGCCTTTTTTAAGCAGTAAAATCTTGGTTAAATATGAATTTTAGAACTGTTTTGAAGATTTCCACTTTCATTTCTCTTACCCTCTAAGCATCAAGTTGGTCACTCCTTAGTCTTTTCACGTATTTGCAATTAAATGTGTAGAACTAAACTGAACACTTAATTTCTTAAAAAGAAATATTTCTTCTCTCAACATTAGAATTTTTAATTGTTAATTGTATAAATGTATAATTTTAAATTATATTGTTATGGTTCCCACTGGAGGATCTTCTTCCACTTGAAATTTAATTAAATGCATTTTGATATTTGTTATAAATCAACCAGTATTTCAGTTACAGAGATAGTCCCGTGAGATGACTTAATCAAGCAAGTTTTGAAGTCCTGAATTTATGGATATGCCAATGATTTTATATTCTAGTTATTTTGAAAGATTAGGGTTTCATGGTCACTCTTCTTTTTTTCCTCAAGAATAAATACTTGGTTTTGAGAACTAGTTGTTACTTTAAAAGCAGTAATTCTCCTTTTGATGTATTTAATTTTAAATTACTTACAGTCACACATGAGAAGCAGATTTAGTCTGTAATTCAGGTGGTGGTGCATCAACGCAAAAGAGGGCTTTAGGAGAGGACTGTCTGCTGACAGTTCTCTGCCCACAGACTGTCACTCCTGCTGCTCAGCCCAGAAGGTAAATCCAAGCTACATGTATCTATGAGGAGAGCAGCTTGGTAGCGCTTTGGTTTCATTCGAAAGCATGGGAAGGGAAGGAGGAATTAATCAAAGCAGCAGCAAAGTCTGAGAAAATGTGTTTGTGTTTTCATGAGAGAATCCCTAGGTTACTCTGTACCGATTTTCTACTGCTGAAAAAAACCTGACCATCCTCTGGTAGAATTTCAGGCCATAGCTACAAAGGTGTAGCTTTTGTCTCCTTGTTCCATTACCCTGTCCGTCTTCTTGGACCACAGCTGATGAAATTCCTGGAGTGACACCACCGTGAACCAATGCAGTGCTATGGAGAATTAAATCAGTTATGTTCAAAGGTATTTCAAACTAACTGGTGCAAACTACAGTCCTATTGGGAATGCTTTATAAAGCTACATTTTAAGTATACCAATCCAGAATACGTCTCGAAATGAAGTGGGTGTATGATACACTGAACTTCTAATGTTACTTCAAGGGCAGTTTTCAAAACCCCATGCACAAGTCTTCTGGCCCAGCAATTTCTTTTAAAAGAGGAAGAATTCCTAATCAGAAGCTACAGCTTTGGAGCAAGCCTACTCCTCCTCCCTTATCACACTATGGTTTACAGGCTGGTTTTGGTGTGTGAGCTAGATTCCTTTTGTAAATAACTAAGTCAATATTTCTGAACCAGTGAATCACACAAGCAGACAGGTTCAGACTCTGTGCAGTGTGGGAATGCTTGGTGCAGGGAATCACACTGTCTTCCCTGAAGCAAAGCCACAGAACTACATGCTGTGGAGGTGTAGGCCTTCAGCATTGTCTAGTTCAGGCTACTGATCTGCTCTTGGTGCAAGCAGATCTCACAAATTCAGACACAGCCACAGGGTCTGTGCCAAGTATGTGAACCAAGTCTGGGGTTTGACTGTGCCACAAACTCCCCACAGGGGAGATGTCTTCCATCTGCTGCTTTTGAAGAGAGAAAATGCTCAAGGGAGAGAAGAGAAGCATCAGATATCTGAATGATACTATCCACAGAAGAACTGAGTAATAGTATTTGAAACTCTTTTATTATGAAAAAGTCAGAACAAAGTGACATTTTTAAAATTCAAAACACATTATTTTAAAATTGGGGAAGAACTATTCTGTCTTTTCTAAATGTGTACCACCTAATCATCTTTCTGAATTCTAATTGTGAATTAGGTGAATTTCCATTTTTAAAAAGCTTTTGTGTTATTTCGGTTGTTTTGACATTCACCAAAAACATCCCACTGAAGTATGTTTGCTGTACTTCAGATTGATAGATAGCTGATTGCGAAGATCAGAGAACACAGACAGGCTGAGAAGAGGAATGAAAATGGCAGCTTTATGAAGTTCTCCTTTGTCCATTCCTCTCTGGGACAGTTCACTGACCTTAGCTTTCTGTGTCTGGGGTGAGGCGTACTATCGTGGGCTAAGGAAGATTAACTGGGATTCGTACAGCTGTAGGAGCATCTGCATGAGAGGGCTTTAATTTATCTCTAGTTCCGTAATATGCTGCTTGTCTGGTAACCTGTCTTTCCTCGTCTCTAGCTGAATTGCCTTGTCAAGGACAATCCATAGTACTGTGTTTCCATGGGGATGGGTATGGAGAGTACTAGGTGGGTGAGAATCCTGGTCTTCATTTGCAAGGGATATTGAATAATGCAGTTTATCTATAAGTGTATACATGCTCACACACATATGCAGAGTAAAACTAAACAGCGGCACCTCTAGTCAAAGCTAAAGAATAAAGATGGTTATTTTCTAAAAGAAATCTGAATTATTTGGGGTTTTTGTTTTTCATGGTTGCTTACCATGATTTCCTTTCAATCCATTACTGTATATTCATTTGTATGTTAAAATATCGGTATGTTACTAAACTTGCAGAAACATTCCCGTATTGAAAAGTTTCTGGATTAAGTTAAGAACATCAACTGTAAGAGAGCCGAAGTATTACAAAAATGTTAACTGAAGATCGTGTTTCTATAGGAGTAGTAAATGACAGTATTTTTTTAAAGGACTACCACAAATATGTGTGTTGGAATGAGGAGGTGGAGGTGCGGTCGATATTTCTTGCCCCCTTGCAGACATTTGTCCAGTTTGTAAGAAAAAATACGATGCTGCTTTCAGAAGGTATTAATATTGTTGGTATGAAGCACACCAGGGTAACACATCACATTAAATATAAAGTACATTCTGTGAAAATAGATTCCTTTGTCTGCCAGAATACTTTTCTTGTGTACGATACGGGTGTGTGGTAATTCTAAGCTTCTAAGCTTAAAATTTTGTTTGTCTTTAAAACAAACGAAACCTACATGGAAATTGCAAACAATTTCTATCATTAAGAAAATAGTTGTTTATATGTTTAAATCTGCAAAAATATCGAGCTGCTGTTTTTTGACACATGGCAACTCTTTGGAATTGCAGGGCTTCAGTCTTAAAGCTACTTGAATTGCAGTCCATGTGGAATATCAAAGACCAGTACTAACTATATGTTAGGAGCACGGGCAGTATGAAGAGGAGTTGGACTAGGGAAGTGGAATTTAGGAGCTATATACATGCAGACTTATTGAAAATACAATGTTGAGTGCTACAGTTGCAAGGAATTCACACTGAAAGCAAGTTAATGGGAACTTTGTGGTGTGATTCTGGGATTTCACAGGAGTCTCATCTGAAACAAGCCCATGGATGGCCTAGAGCATTTGTTAATGCCTTCTGCTCCCTTCTTTTGGCACATTAGGGTTCTTATGGTTGTTGCAGGAAGTGGCAAAATACTCAGTGGACATTGGTGTGGGAGGGGATTTGTCTGAGTTGCATTCTCCATGGGGGGTTGTGGAGGACATGGCTTTCCCAACGTTCCTGTCCCCCCTGGGTTCTGGAGTGGCAGTGGTCGGGATGGCCAAATTTCAAAGCCGGCTTCATTGGGCAGAAGGCCCTTGAGTACACAGCATTACTCATCCTGTCTGTACACAGACCAGGATGAACATCTTTGGGCTGCTCTTTCTAACAACACACTCTCAGTCGTCTGGCACTGACTTGTCAGGCTGCGAGACCCAGTTCTGTAGTGATCTCTGCTGCTTGTTCTGCTGCCTGCTCTTGTTTATTCTGCTGCCTGATCTGTGGGGAAGGGTGAAATAACAACAGTGATGCTGGAACAAATCTTTGTAGGCCTGTATTGCTAGAAGTCCAGCCAGGAAGAGGGAAGAATGTTGCATAGTGAATACTTCAGGGATTTTCAGAGCCACTGTCTCAGCTACTCTGCTGCTGTACACTAGCCAGGCTATGAATTGTGCTTTATAAGGTCAAGCCAGATGGCACTGTGAAAGGAGCACTGAGAGAACTGTTTAATGTAGTAGGAGTGTTTCTATTATTAAACAAAATTTTTCAAGTTAATATGGACATAAAATTTGAATTCCAAAGAAAGGTGGCCTCACAGATGCCACCATTGATGCAAAGAATGTATTGCATGTAACTGTGATGGAAGAGTATGTACATTTTAAAAAATATTCTCACTAAATATTTTTTGGTTTTTTTGAATTGAAAAATGTTTTATTCTAAAGAATTCTTGTCTGTATTTATCATTCTCTAGGGATGAACCTGTACTGAAAGTCAGGATCTGATAGGAGAAAGGTTCCAAATTCTCCAAGGAGAGGTACCAGATGGGCAGTGAGAAATAAACTTCAGGGAGAGCAAAATGACAGTTATTGAGAGGAGATGAGATAAAGGGGAATGTAGCAAATATTCAGGTAACTAAAAATCACTTTCAAATGTGGGAAAGGAAAAAACAGGGAAGCCATATAAGAAATGTGGTAAAGCTAATGATGTTTTGCTAAGTTGTTAGGAAGTTTGACAGGGTAGTACAACATAAAGTATTACCTGTTTGTAATCTAAGAGGAAAGTGCCCCAAAATGCTTTTGTAAATAAAGCTTACCATTTTGTAGTCACATTTCAGGGCTGTGGCATATACAGGTGAAATTATAAAAGAATCACTTAGACTGTAGTGGTTAGTGGTTCAATATGGACGTAATAGGGAAAAAAGGGGGAAACTTTCTGGTTTATCATCAGTTGCAGTTGATGTCCAGTATGGATACACACCTTTTGATTATTCTCAGTCAAACTCAGGATTTAACCAGAAGGTCCTATAGGATTTAATCTGCAGCAGAAGTGCTTGTCCCTGATACTGACACAGACCACCCAACCTTACTGCAGACTGAGCTGTAACTGAGATAGCAGAGCAAATGAGACAGAAGAGTGAGGGGTAAAAACTATGTCAAAACCCAGCTTTTTTTTCATATGTCTCATGTGGCAGTAAAAGAATGGGAGGGCAAAGAAGTCCGTACTCATGGCACTGTCTTGAAAAAGATCATTTCAGCTTTCATGTGGAGATTTCCAGTATCTGCAGAGCTCCCCAGAATATCTGCTGTATAATTCAAAACCTGCTTCACTCTTGCTGCTCCACTTGCCTGCAGAAGATTTCAAAGCCTATCAGTTAAATGTGGTGCACAGCCTGTGCTCCTGTGATATCCAACATGACAAAAGAAAATGGGGTTAAATAACAATGTCCCTTGACAATTTGTGGGTTTTCAAAATGACATGGAATTTAAAATAATAACAGTATACTATTTATTTCATTTATCTACACTCTGACATGTCAGTTCCAGCTGATGATAGACACTGACTGACAGTGCTTGTGCCAGCAAAAGAAAAGGAAACTTCCCCTAATAGTCATTAGCACAGTGTCTAATAGAGTCATACAGCAGCAGTTACTCTGTGAAGCAACTTCGCCTCAGCACGAAATTGTTAACAGATTAGGGTAGAATCTGGTATGACAAAATAGGTACTGGCCTGGGGCAAGTGCACCACAATTTGTCTTGGTGCTGACTGGATCTCTCCCTCTAGCAAATGCAGTGCCTGATCTGTGTTTTTTGACAAGGGTAAGTGTTCAGTATTTTGGCACTTTACTGATTCTATTAGCAGTTTAATTGGTTCAACTGTGGTTAGCACAAAACTTTCACAGGTTAGTTTTCACAACATTTATTTTATGGTATTTAATAAGAAATATGAAGGTGTCAATGCAATTTTTTTCCCATTGTAAGGAGTTTTTGCATATCTTAAAAAAAATGTCAAAACCAAAAAACAAACAAAAACAAAACAAAACACCATCAACAGTGTTTCCACTGTGATGGATTTTTTTTATTTTTAGAAAGAAGTTGTCCCCAGATCAGAGCATAGCATATATGCAGCATCATCACTGTTTGCTCCCGCTTTTGAAGAGAGAAGGAAAGAAAAATATAAAAATTGAGATTTGATAGGAATACACATTAATATTATAGAAATTTAATTTTATAGAAATTAAAAACTGAAGAGAAAAAAAACCTCAAGAGATGCTAGTAAGATCTTAAGTAAAAGGATATAAGTGCAGTTGGAATAATTGGACTGTGAAATATTAATCTTCCTGATTTTTGTACAAGTTACTTACTCATAACTATTTATGTTTCTTAGCACTCGACTCCCCTTTCTCCCCCTGAAGACTTTGTGTTTTGCTTTTTTGCTTTAGGATGTTTTTGATGTTACTCCCCACTGCCCCCCTATTTACGGTACACTCCCTGCTGTCTAATCTTCCCAAAAATGTCAGCTACGGCTGCTGGATTGATATCCTTCTGAACAGATTGAAGTGATATGTGTTCCTCAAAGGCTTCCCAAATGCAAGTGGTGTTTTTGCATGTGTGCTAAGCATGGCTTTTTGATAGTACCAGCAATGTGTAGAACACTGTTTCCTGTGCTGAGTGTTAAATATAGCACAAGGCACAATTGTGATAGTGTTGGTAAGAACTTAGGAAAAAAGGCCTTGATTATCAGATAATGAATTAACTTGGCATTTGCTATAAAGGGACATGGTACTATCCTGTGCTCCACTTTTTCACAGTAACTAGGGTTTCACTAGGGAAAATTTATCAAAGACATTACAGAAACAAAACTGGTGGTGCTGTAGCACTGGAAGTCTGGAAGTTGTGTTAGATGCCCATTTTGATGGAGAAGAATAAACTACTTTAGAACAAGAGGCAGCAAAAAGAAAATAGCACTGAACCCTTAGAAAGTAAATAGCGATGGAGTCATATGCCTGCTGGTTCTTATTGTGTACTGCAGGTGGAAAAGGTGTATGACCCTGTCAGCATAGAGCTTCACCTCTGTTTGCACCGTGCCACACTTTGAGACACAAGAAACATAGAAGGGATAAGGCACTGAGCAGCTCTCCCTGGCAATTTTGCCTAGTTCTCTCAGATCCCTGCCCAGGAGTCAGGCATATAAAACTTCCAGTGGGTGTCTTTCCTAAATTTAGCAGTAGTTTACTAATCTGGTTGGTCTGTTACTGAAGGTTTGGGAGGTTGGGTGAAGGAGAGAGGAAGTAAGGGCTGAGATGGGAACCACTCCTAGTTATCACAATATAGGATCTTGAACATCAAATTGAAAACATGTGAGTGGGAGAGAACTTTCAGTCACATTCAGCCTGTGACTCCCTCTCATTGTTCTCTAGTAGTCAAGGAGTAAGAGACTGTCATGTTCTCCACAGATTAAAAGATCTTTACCCCAGCTCCCGCATCTGGTGCACATCTGGCAGGTTTAAGGAGAGTGGAGATGGGAATACTGTGTACGCTTTACCCAGTTAATATGAAAAGCCCTTTGTCCTCCAGCATTGTAGCTTAGAGGGTATTGGTAAAACTTGTATTTTTAAGTGACCTTTGTAGCCCAAGAAAACTCCTAGCCCAATAAAGCAAGTTTGGATTGACTGTGGGAGTGGAAAAACATGAGGTGCAGTGGTAAAAATGGTCTCTCTGAAAGACTGGAAATGGGTACATCAGAATTTGTTCATCTGCTCCCCAGAAAATGCAGAAATCCAGATTCTGTGCTAAACAAAATGCCTCATTAGCATGTTATGTGTAGGTGAGTATTGAGGATGCCTGAACAGAAAAGTGTCTGAGGGCATTCTCTTCTGTGGAGTGAAACAGCATTTTAACAGTTGTCAAACTAAGATTGAAACCAGTTTTAAGACAAATCAGTGATCTTCATGGAGTGCTCTGAATTCACTCTGGGAAGTGAGATAGTGCAAACAGGTGCAGAGAAGAGAGACAACCAAGTTACCCAGCTGAGCAGAACACTGTTCTTCTCAGAAAAGCACTTTGCAGTGTGTGCTGTGTGTTCATTGGTCTTTGAAGTAAAAAAAGCTCTAGAGCCAATGGATAAAACAGCTTATTCTATGATATAACTATAATTTGAATTAGAAGGACAGGAAACAGAAGCCCTCAGCTGTAGTACTGAAGGAGAAACTTTCTGCCTGTCTTTGATAACTTGTAGTTAAAGCACTGCCTCTCTGTTCAGCAGGAGGGAGTGAGGTGAAGCAAATGGGATTATATTGTAACTCATAGGAACATTGTCCTTCCATTTTCCTCTTTTCCTGTGCAGGCAACTAGAATAGATTTAACCTCTGCTCTACTGGGGAAGATAAAAGGTGTTTAAACAGCAGGAAAAATTGTATTTGTCCATCCCTTAAGAAAGCAACAGAGCAAATGGGAACGAGTCCAGCTGGACTTTGCCTTTAAACTGCCAGGTTCAAACTCCTGAAATGGGGACTGGTGTGAGACAAGAGTAAGATGGTACAGCCCAATAACTGGGCTCAGAGAAGCCCTTAGAGAAGGCACAGAGATGCATTTTGGGGAGCTTGACTGACAGACTTGCTTATACACACTCTGTCTTGGAGCTCAAGCCAGCTATCAGGTTTTCACCAGGGACTGTTCTCTTTGTTATATGCAAAACAGGTGGGGTTTTTTTAGCTTTATGTTGTAATACAATTGCCTGCCTTATGGACTCCTTTCCATTGCTGCACCCTGTGAAGAAGTTCGGAGTGTGATCACCCTGAACTTATACATTTAGCAATGACTTTTTAAACCTGTTTCTCAAACTCACCATAGGCTTCCTTTCAGTGTTGCCTTATTCTGGCAAGTTGTCAACATGTATAGTACTGTTGACTTTGCAGTTTGACGTTAAAGCTCTGCCTGGCTGAGCCCTTGCATATTTAATCACAGTTATGCCTATTGGTGGGAAACGTACCAAAAAAAAGGTAGCTTTTAGAAAGGCTTTTCTCAAAAAAGCTTGCATTTCTGTTTTCAGGAGGTGAAATATACCAATTGTTTTAAAGAAATGTATTAGAGGAGAAGGCATTGTTCAAGCAAACATTGAAGAATTATGTTTAAACCTTCCAGACACTAAGAAGAAACAAACCATACCAATGAAAGCTATTTAATTTATATTTTAAAAAGTCACAAAAACGTAGTGGGTGATGAGGGGAAGACAACTATTCATCCTCAGAATATAATAGCAAAACCTACATCCAAAACAGTGTGATGGAAGGTGTTCCTAATCTGACTGTTTGTGGGAATTACATGTCAGGAGTCTATCACCCAAAACACTGACTGAAATTTATTACATATTTTTTAATGCAAACTGTGTAAATTAATTGATAAAAGCTTCTAGAACAATCTGATATGCATCTGCATATTTTTGAACTTTTTTGGAACTTGGAACTCATAGTTAAATAAAATGTTCTTTGACAGAATTGGTTTTGGTGATAGACATGCTGGGTACCTATTGAGTATTTTTTGCTTCTTTTGTACTTGTAAGCAATCGGTGAAATGCAACCACTTGAGAAAGAAAATGAAACCCAATCTGAGATTCATTCGCACAGCAAGAGTTCTCTTCTCCACAGGTGCTTATTACTATGTTACACATAACCATAACAGCTGAGCCCCATCAGTTGCGACTTGTGATGTGAATAAATCCTGTCATTCGTGCTTCCCACTGTTCCATGCTTACCCCAACAGGGACATTTTTTGTGCAGTCATATTTTGTTGCTTGTTTTATTTGCACACATATTCTAGGTATACATCTCTGAATACATTATGTTCCCTCCTTGGAGAAGTAAGCACACATGAGGGCACATTCAGAGAGCGAGAGGCATTCCCTCTCTATTCTCTGTCCCATCCCCCTCACCTATGTTCTGTTGGGAGAAACAGTGTTGCCTGGGGAGGAAGGGGCAATGTTTGCAATGTCTGGGTGGTTCAGCCTACTTCTTAGGAATAGCTCCTGCACAGGTGGCTGTCGTCCATTTGGAAGCGAGTTTCACTTCATGAGACAATCAGTTGTTGTTGGCTGCTCCCCTTTCCTTAGAACATTCTTGAAATCTTCTTGCCATTTAAACATCCTGAAGGTAAAGTCTGAGGCTTTCAAACTTGGGATGCCTTGAGGTTCAGCTTGTACCTCCTGATTTTCAGTACCACAAACTTTCTCAGTGTATCAAGATTGAAGCCCACATCATCCCACTCACAGTGATCATCCAGTGATCACCCATCTGGAGTTATGTGCAAGTAAGGTTTTCTCAGCATTGCTGACAGTAAACCAGTGCCTGCTTTTCACTTCAAGTAATTTTCCTCAAACCAGGCAGGTTGAATTGCCCACCAGAGTTAGGCAGCACTTTGCTTCTATATGAAACCCATGTTTTGCTTCCAAGGAGAGAGTTTGGAGAGGAGCCTTTTGGCTTCAAATGACAAGTCCAGTTGACAGTCCCTTTTGCCATTTGACTCCTTATAGAATACCCTTTGGCAGGCAGTACCTGAGAACCTTAATTTGCTACAGCTGTCAGAGACGTGCATTGCTTTCTTTTCTGTTCTGCCTGGTTTTCTGTGGAAATGAGGCTTTTTCTATCACGCGCTCTCTCTCCCAGCCTGTCCAACCCTATCCTATTTATTTTTTTAATCCATTGGCCAATTTTAATCCTGTTTAGCACTGAGGCAGATGCCTTAATGATATTGAGTTCTACCACTATGATGAATACTGGCAGCCAGATAGAGGAGAGAGATATAATTAATGCCTGTTCTGATGAAAAGATTTCAGTGTGTGCTCAGCTTTTTCTAGGTATCAGGCTTTATTAGCTCTGTTGTGAACAAAACTCCTTGGTTTTATATTGTAAGCATTATTGTCGCCCTCTAATTGGTGGCTTTGCTTCTCTGGTTTATCTTGATATCATGCATCAGAGCCCTAATGAGGGTTCAAAATGCCACTGAGCATTACAAGGTTGAGTGTGTGGGCTGATACTACCAAGCATCTATGTTACTAATTCTGGGAGATAATAGAACTCCATAAGGGCAAAAATCTCTTCTTTCATCACTCCCCTGGACCCCGATTCCTTAGCAATTCTCAATTAATGGGAAGGCCAGCATCTGCTGCCTGGGGTCCCTATCCTGAGGCAAAGATTGCAGCATCTTGGCCTGCCAAACACTTTTCTACGCCAGAAATCCTCCTTGAATCATACAGCCCTCACCTTCACCAGCTTTTGTTCTGGGACCTGGAGTTCCTGCCTGACCTGTGTCTCGCCCCAGTGCTACAGATCAGCATGCCTCCTGTGGATGGGGGAGTGACGTGGAGACAGTTCACTTCCTCTCTTGTTCCACGAGGAAGATTGTCCACGTAGAACCAAGGTGGGAGGGAGTAATGGAGATTAGGGCAAATTAATCTAGCCATCCCATTGAATCTCTGGGATAGTTCCATCAGTTTATCTGAGGAAGCCAGTTTGACTTGCATAATTCAGACATTTGTCTCTTACATGATAATCTCTTACCTTTCTCCTCTTGCACATTCTGTAAAAATGTGGCAAAACAAGCATGTTCTGCCATCTGGACAAAAAAAAATCCTAAAGAAAGATTATTTACTTGAAAGTCCAAAGAGTATCAGCTTCAACACCTAGTCTAATTTAGTCAAACCCTTGTATAGGGTGTGTGCAGCAGAAACACACATCATTTTCAAATTTTAAATTTATAAAAGTCATATATCAGGAATATGCTTAAATATGATGTATGTGCGAGTTCAAAAATTATATGGTTTAGATCACTGCTTTACTTGTCTTTTAGACTTGAGGTTTAGAATTGACCTGTCAGATTTTCATAAAACAGGCTGGTTTTATTTTGAGTAATGAATCTGAGGAAGAAGTGGCAAATAAGTTGATGTATAGCCTAGTAATGTGATTCTTTTTAAAATTCCAGACTTGGCTTATAATGATGTTAATAGATGATCTTGGTTGAGTTCCTGAATAAGTATGCAATAAGTGTATTCTTTTTTCCTGTAGCAAGATATTTAAACATGAATTTAAGAGTAAGTCAGCATGTCATGATTAAGTCCTCTTGCAATTTAGTCTATTTTGTGGTACCTCTAAATTTTGTTTAGACTTTTCTGTTACTCTAGTCTTATAAGTGGTTTTTATTAGTAATTGGAAATAGTAAGGTACTCACCACTAATTCTGTGAAATAGAATGAATACAAGTATGTATATGCTGTGTTAAAACTTTGATTTTACTTGTTTATTTTACTTGTTTTTCATTGATTCTAATTTTTTCTTCTCATAGGGTATGTCCTAGTTGTACATGTCAGAAAATGTGCAATGAATTTGCAGACTTGTCTGCCTTCACATCTCTTCCTTCTGCATGCTTTTTTTATTACTGCTGTCGTGGAATATATTGCCTCATTTGTAAATATCAAAAGCACTGTAAAATGGGAGATAGCAATTCACTTAATACCGCACATACACAATTTATTTCAGTTTTTTTAAATAAATGAGCTCTTCTGCTAGAATACTTAGGAATAGAAGAAACGTTATGCAGAGTGCCTGAAAAAACTTTCACAGTTGGCAGTTGTCTTATTATTGGTCCTAACTAGTAAAGCACCCAAATCTCTCTGAAATGAAGGATGTCATTAACATCACTTGACAATTTGGAGCTATTATGATTAATATGACCCCATGGGTCAGATCTAAGCAAACTTTTTATTTTCAAAACTATTGGTCGGAAGGATTTTTATATTACTGTACACCAAGCTTTTTGACTTCCATAAACTGGTTTTTGATTTGTAAAGGGTTCTGAGAACAGCCCTGAATATTCACATGGCATCTATGGCCTGGCACATCTGGAGTGCCTGGAGCAGCAACCTGGCTTCCTTGGGGTTGTCTCTCTGGAACCGAGTAAATTTTGCTCTGGTTTGTGACTCAGGGAGAGTTTAAGTGGTTTGGCCATGGGTGACTTAAGGGAACATAGGAGTTTTTGCTTCCCAATTCTAAATTTAGAATATGCATTTCTCATATTCATTTCACATCTGCAAAAGTTATTTGTAGAGTATAACATGAATATGTGAAAAGAGGAGAAAGATTTGCAATTGAAATTTTGTTTATATTTTTGTTCTTTCCCTTTTCATTCCAGCGAAATGAAGCAGAAGTTGGATGAAGAGGGCAACAAGTGCAGCATCCTTTCCAAGCAGCAGAAGTTCAATGAGCACTGCTGCATTCGCTGCTGTTCCCCTTTCACATTTCTTATCAACAGCAAGCGACAGTGCCAAGAATGCAAGTACAACATCTGCAAGAGCTGCAGCACTTACCAGAAGAAGGAGAAAGCTTGGATTTGCAGTGTCTGTCAGCAAGCAAGGTAAAGGCTTTTGTTCAACAAACCGTGCAAAGCAGCTGTGGCCTGACCTGAGCTTTTCCTTGTATTTGTCAGTAGTTAACTCTGGTGGGATAGGACATGAAGTACCTGTTTATGTAGGGATTGATTTGTTCCTGACGTGCCTGGTTTTTGTAGAGGTTAATTTGTTCCGAGAGCGTTTGGTTACCTGTTGCATTTGCCAGGCTTGTTTAGCTGGACTGATGTAACAGCAGGCAGTAATTGGGCATGGCTTGTGCAGGACTGGGATGTCCTGAAACTCCTGGGTTACTAATGGAACCTGAGCACAGATGGTGGTAAGGCAGTTAATAGTTTGGCAGCTAATGCCACTGATGAGTCGGGAATGAAAGGAAGAATATTTGTGAAGAGATCATCCAGCTGTGACTGTGTTTTAGAGTGCTTTTCTAAATGCCAGCTTATTGGTAGGGATGCCTTGAGCTTACTTTGGCAAGTACCCAAAGAAAATAGCAGTGCAACCTGTTATAATTTATAACATCTGTTAAGAATATGCTGCCGGGCCTCTATTTGCAGAGGGTATCAGGGATTCACTATCTCACCCTTCTGAGGGTAGCTGAGCCCCAACAATTAAAGATAGCACCAGAAAAACAAAGCAAAACACTTAACAGTAGCAGAGGGGCTGTTCCTTGGATGGTGACTGATAGTCCCTGTCTCCAAGTTCCAAAAGCAGCCGTAGCTGTGGTGACAGTAGTCCTGATCAAGACCCTTTAACTCAGACGAGAAGGGTGAATGAAGTAACTCATTTCCTTATGGTTTAGTTTTGCCCACTGGTGACTAAATCAGCTGAACATATGTGACAAAGATGGCTGTTTCTTCTTTATCTTTCTCTTTAGTGGAGAATTCAGGATGAAGACAAGAGACAAGTCCCTTTGCAATGCTGTATGATACTCCTGTGCTCACCAAAGCCTTCCTATTCCCTCTTGTTTCCCTTTAACACCCACTTGAAATGTAAGCTCTCCTATAGTATCTGTGAATTAAGTGTGTGTCCTTTGACACAGGTCCTTAAAATCATAGGGATCCCAGATGGACGATGCTGTATTTCCAAACATCAGTCTTTGAAGGTGAAGGTGGTTGTGTTCTTTGGGGCACCTGATCCTTCTCCACTTTTTACCTGGGAAAACCTACAGAAACCCCCTTTTCCCTGGTGAGGAGGCAGATGAATGACAGGAGTATCTTTTCCAGCAACACAGAGCTGTGGAGCCAGTGCTTGTTTCTAACTTAGTCATTCAACCATTTCATATTACACCTCTTTCTTCCATTTAACCCGAGTTCACCCATACGGGCAGCAGCACGGCAGCCAGGTTTGTGGATGCTGATGAACTGCACGTAAAATACCTTTTGCTGACTCCACAGAAAATGCCTCAGAAGAATTTAATTTCAGAAGAAAAATCTATAGCTATATTACAAAAATGCTATTTCTGACCCTTGAAGTCAGGGCTTTTCCCACAATCCTGTGCAGCCCTCAGAGCCACCCACCTGTAACTCAGTTATAAACATTTTCTTTATTTATGAGACCTGAGACATAGCTTGAGTTATTTTTCAGTGAATAAATTAACTAACACTGCTACTAATCATTTTATGTTCTAGTTTATTGGACTGTACTACTTACAAATCCCTGTAGGTAGATCAGGGGCTAGTATTCCTTAGGAAGCGCTGATGTATTTTGATCTGGTGGGGACTTGTGTTCTGGGGGTGGTGGGGTGGTATGATTTTTTGGGTTTTAATTCTCAGTATTTCTTCTAGGAAAAAACACAGGGGAAAACACAACAGTCTGTTGTGAGTTCTGTTGTCTTCTCCGTGACTTATTCCTCAGGTGGACTGTGCCCTCCTGCCCCTCCCCAGCTCCTCTCCTTGTGTCTTTTATTTTTTCCTTTGATAAGGCAGCACAGGTAGTGGAGGTGTTTCTGGGTTTAGCTGTTACTTGCTTGCACATCTTACTGCACAGTAGATAGTGAGCTGTAGCGGGCTAGAAAAATCTGAAGACCGTGTTCTACCAGTTTGTGCTCATCAGCTCCTCACTACAGCAGTACTCAAATAACCCTGAGTTTTATGTCCAGTATGTATTTAGAATATGTCAATGAGTTCTCTGATGTCACAAGCAGTTTTCTCCAGTATAAAAGGCTACAAAGGAGATGTAATCAAGTGAAGCCCTTCAATCTGGGTTTAAAGTCCTCCTGGGAGTTGTACCCTTTTCTTTAGACTCTCTTATTTCCTATTATCTTCCTCCGAATGAGTGACATCAACTTTGGTAGATTTTAAATAGTGTCCTGGCAGATTCCCATGCCAAGGTGATGCTGACACTGAAGAAAATCTGACATGTTGAGTTAGTCTTTCAAGGCTTGACCATAGTGGAGGTACCTGTTCTGTTGAAGATGATTTTTCATCTTCCATGGCAGAGAGCTGTATTAGCATTTAGCAGAGAGCAAAAATTCAGGTTGGCATTTGAAACACAGAACATAGAAAACAGGTCAAAGAAGTTAATCTCCACTTCTTCCAAAAGCAGAAAACTCATCATTAATAAGCCAATGAAAACTTTGGTGTTTGAATTCCTTTAAAGCACATCTCCTGTTGCAATGCATCTTTTAAAAGTCAGAAATTGGGCTTGGTATGGAATTTCAGGCTCAAAAATGTCTTTACAGCAATGTTGGAATTAATCTTCTGAAGAACAGGAGAACCTTCCTTCAATTTCCCAATTTCCCAGATTTAGCACACATTCTGCAAATGCTTTTTGATTTGGAGTTATCTCTGAATACTATTATTAATGTTCTTGGGGTTTTCTTCTCTCATATGTATCTTCTTAGTCTGTAAGTACTCTATGCTAAAGTTATATAATACTCATTTCAAGGTTTTGATTTGTATAGTGCAGTTGGGATTCTTCCAAAGCTTTGTACAATGTCTCCTTGTTAGACACCTGTCAGACAATGTATTTAGGCAGCTTGCTGAAGTCTGTACTTTTTAAGTTTTCTTGGCTTAGTAGATTCCAGGCACAGTTTCTTTGCCCTCTGGATTAATGCTTTTGACGCCAGACATAGAGGTTCTTTGCTCATTTAATAGAAATAGGGCATGCTTTCCATGTGTCTGAGACCACTTTTCCATTCTTCAAGGAGCCGTATCCCAGAACACCCTGCTTGTGATACTCTGCTTTCCAGTTTAACACTTGTACTAATAAAAATAATTTTTTAAAATAGCATAATCCATTAAAATGCGTATTTTTGCAGGTTTTCTAAACTAATTGCATTTTACTTCTGGACTGTAGTATGAGTATGTAGAGTCCAATCCAAAATAAGGTGTACAAACAACTGGCTGTCCATCTCAGCTTTTCATGAGTATTATGCATGAATCCCCCTGCATTCTTGGTTCACTTCTTCTGGTCTCACCATCTGTATGCCAAAAGATTTCTGTCTCTGTTGTGAGTGGGAGCATGGGCACCTAATCCTTTCATGCCTTCACATCCATGCGTTGTGTAATTTTCTCACTTGTTCTCAAAACTCTTGCTCAGGTGATGAGAGTGCATCACTTAGTGGACTCTTGCTTTGCTTTCTTGGGCCACGCCATGGGTAAGAGGGTCTGCAGGAAGTCATTATTCTGCTTTGTAAGAGCTGCTATGTTGGTGATGGTCCTTTGCTAGTAACAGCTATTAAGAGACAGAGACCTAGTCACTGGTCCTTTCCTTTTTTGTGTCATTAACTAGTGAAAAAACAGTCATGCTGCACATACTCAGACTTCCTGCAGTCAAAGTGATGTTTTGGGTGGCTCAAACTGGGTCCCAAAAATTGTCGCACTGGTTGCTTGCAGCACAGATTTATTTGAAAGTTTAGGAGAACTGCTCTTTTTTTATTAACTTTGGTTTTCGTACTCCCAATTTAACTGCTGCTTTTAAAATGAAGAAAGCAAAAGTATCTCAATTACCTTCATTGACTCTTCAATCCAGAGTTATGGCTGAATGTTCATTACATTTTCTTTTGAGTTTGTTGAGGTGCCTGGTCAAATATAACTAGACTGTAACAATTTGCATCAGTAGCAAATGTAATTGTCTCACTGGAACTTGAAAATTAGCTAGACTAATTAGATATGCCATGGGGATTTGTAATGCACATCAGAGTGAGGTTTGAGGAAATGCATTAAGGTCTAGTTCTACTTGCAGAACCCAGTACATTTTTCTGCAACTGACTTGTATTGGGATTAGCACTAATGTAAAAGTGGAGCAATGCTTCTGATAAAATGAAAATTGCAACAGAAGATAAAAGTCTAGACTCACTTGGCTGGCAGAACACTCTTCAAATAGAAAGAAGCTTTGCCAGCCTCAGGAACAGTCCTAAATAAAACCTTTATATTTAATACGGTTTTGTTTGGAGGGCTCTGTAAAACAATGTAATGTGTTTTAATGTCAGCAGAACAAAGCAGGTATTTGTGGAAACATGATAAAGTTGAAGTTAGCCTACTGATAGGATACATCTCTTCTGCTTAGCTGATGCAACTTTTAGTGTAAAACTCTTTACAGTCTTTAGAGGGAAAAAGAGGAAAAAAGCACCAAAATTTGGCAGAACCTTGGTATGGTACTTGAGGAAAAGTAGTACTTCTAGTTAATAACTGAACTTCGTATTTGTTTGTCAGTGCATTTGGCTGTAACAAAACAGTCAGTTTCAGGACTTAGTTGTGGAAAACTAAGGAAGATATAATGCTGCTTAGCAATTGTGTTTTGCTTTCAAGCAGGCTCAACCATCTGGTAAAAGGAAGCCGAAATGTATTTTAGGTAGTCTGCCTCAGCCATAGCTTGGAGCTTTGTGTACAGTTTTGTGACAGTTGCTATTTCTGCTGTTTGAGGTCCCTGTCTGACATTAGTGAGAACTTCTACAGAACTTGGAAGCTGTGACATTGTCAAGTAAATGCCAGGAAATGTGTTTTTGCTTCCGAGATCATAGAATTGTGTAGGAACATTCACTTGCTCTGTGGCATAGCACAGATAATTAAGTCTTAGTTCTACCATGTGCATGTTGTCTTCATTTGACCCGTATGGCTCTTGTTCTGCTTTTTAAAAAGTTCTCTGAATGATCCCGTTCATATTGTACTTAAGGCATTTGCTAATTTTAAGTAAATTGCAGTGAAAATTATTCTTCTCAGATGTATATACTTGTAGAAATTGATGCAATTCCTTCCAAAAAATGCATGCTGCTCTATTCAATTTTTTTTCTTCCTCCTTATCCTGCCCCTGTCTCTTTGTTTTGTATCCTGCCTCTTGACCTCCTTGTCCTTACTATGCTTTAGCATCACAGTAGATCATAGACAGCATATCCTTTTGCTCACTGTACCCATGAAGAGCAAGGACAAGAGCTTTGATTTTGCACTGAAACCAAGAACAGTCTTTGGTTTATTCAGTTGTTCCCTAACTTGATGAGGAGAGAGAGAAATGTGCAAACTAGTTGCTTTGACAGGTTGATCTCTGCTGGGTTTTTTGCTATACTGATCTATCTTAATTATTTTGAAGTATGCACTGTGAAGATTTCATTTCTGCTAGACAGAATAAAGCTGAACTTGCATAACATACAGTAGACTGCATTGCTGCACTCAGCTTTAAGAAAAGCATCTAAAAATGGAATTGAAGAGGAGAGTAGGAAAGAGAGTTCTATTAAAACAGCTAAAAACAAGTGCTAATTAGGTGATCTTTTCTAGCTTTAAGTAGCCTTGGAAGTGAACGTGTGCCTGAACGCCTGGAGGACTAATCAGTGTTTTAGAAACTCTGGTTCCCAGTTTTAGCTGTCAAGTGACCTTGGGGAAATTTCCATGTATCAGGTTTCCCCATGTACAGAATGGATTTGATGATCCTGACGCCTTAGAGGTGAGTGGTTGAAAAGTTAAGTGCTCTGGTTGTAAAGCACTAAGTGTTATTAATGTACTTTTATTAGATGAGTTTTGCTGCAGTCAACATGGCTAAGCCTTTGGGTTTCTCAGTTGCACAGAAAGGTAAGTGCTTGGATTCTTGTAGGGAATGAATGAGGGGTAGAGTATCATGGCTTTATGTTCAATGTTAATATATAAATGCTTGCTTGTGTTTGGCTTCACCTACCTTCAGCAAGTCATTGTAAGAAAGGCTATTAAACATTTTCCCTAGTAGGAATAAATATTACGTAAATAACGTGCAAAAATATTGGATCTGCTAACCTGGGAGGAGCTGGATATGAAAGGATGTAACAGAGTTATTCCTCATAATAAGCAGCATACAAATTATAGGTTGGACTTACTTAGCCTTTCAGTTTTGCAAAAGCTGAGGGACTTTCAGTGAAGGTGACAAATTAAAAGCTAATTAAAATTGCACAAGATTCTTTAAGTATGGGCACTTAAGTGTCAGGTGGGGACATCATGCCTTACAGTACCCGAGATGGAAAATCGTAAGTATAGAGCACAATTAATGGAAATTGTGTCAATTCTGCAACTGGAACTTCATGTGCTGTTCATCATAAAATGTATGTGATAAAGCAAGAAGTCGTGCTGTGGTTAACACTCCAGTGGTAGCTTTAAGCAGAGTAGAGTGCCCTTTCACATAGACATATCACTGAACATTTTTCAATTAGCACGAGTGAAAGATTGCTACCTGGTTTGATGTATGTTTGTTTCAGCATTTGGTGAGTCTTCCTGTTTTCTTCTGTTGTATTTGTGCAAACACCAAGCTGTAACAAAGTACAGAAATTGGTCTGTTGCTTCAGCTGAGGCTGACAATCCCACCTTAAGGAGTGAAGACAGCTTATGGCCTGCACTCTGCCAGTCCCCAAGGGATATGCTGTGTGCATGCTCTTTGTGGCTTCTATTCATAATGTGTGGTGGGGCCCACTGTGAGTTGAGGAACCGGGAGGTGGTGCCATGGTGCAGTGAAGGAAGATTCTTCTCCCACTAAAGCACCACATACTAAAGCTAAATAGCTTCTATATAACTTGCACAAGGAGAGAAGGCTATTTTATACCTGTATTGTATGCCTCTCTGACTCTCTCATTATAGTCTGTATATGAAGACTATTTTGACTGTCCACAAGTAATTCAGATTATTTTGCCAAATTATATTATTTTTATCCTACTTCCTATTGATAAAGGAGCTCTATGCTTCCTCAGTGTTTTTTTTTCCTCCAAAAGATTTATCCTGTTAACTGTGAACAGCTGCCCAATTATGTGTGGGTACCCTTAGAAGCATTATAAATGCTGTGGTTAACAAAGGGGTTTTTCTTCTTGGTGAGAAAATTGGAAATCCTCCAGACTTGTAGCCAGTGGCAGCGAATGGCAGTAACAAATGTGTCTTTCCTCTGGCTAGTGCAGTTTGCAGTATTACCCTCTTAAAGTGTTCTTGTGCTACCAAAGAAGTTAAAGTGAGAATTTAATTTGTCATTTTAAAAAAGATTGACCACATCAGTAAATAAGTCACTCCATGTTCCTATTGTTCAGGCCCATCTCTCACATGAAATAGACACTGAAGCACTCACTGCTTAAGTGTCTCTGGTAAGAATGAGATTCTACATTCACATGTTTCATCCTGCTTCTTCAACTTGAGGGAAAAGGAAGGTGGAAAAAGCAATTGCTCTGTTTCTGACAAAGATGAAGTTTTCCAAACTTGTGTGCTGAATTAAGTATTTGGGTTTCTTGTACTTTTTTTGTAGTAGCATATCTTTTCTGCATCTAGGTTTTTGTCTTTCAGATAAGCACTGCATGAGTCTGGTTAGAGAGTTAATTACTCTTCTTATATCTTCCACTCTCTCAGCTTTCAAAATATGACCCTAGACTTTTGGATCATGAAATAAGTGGTGATGGTTGCCAGTTACTTGTACTGGAAGTGCGTTTCATGCACTTTCCTGTCTTACATCCCACCTGCGTCTTTTGCTAGCGCTGTCCAGGCAAACGTCTTGTCCATTTTAGCCCAGGAGCTAACAGAAAGCTCTTTCATTGATCTTTCATTTATCTTTATCTATTCACAAATAAGATCATGTTAACATAGTGGAAAAGCCATCTCTGACCTAAAGCTGTCTTTGAGTTTGTACCCCCATTCATTTCAAGTTGTTTTATTCTTTTTTATTTAATTATTTCTGCAGAAGCAGCTTCAAAAACTGAAGATTGAATTTTGAAAGAGTGCCTAAATAAAAATTGCCTGAAACCAGAACCCTTTTGTTTGCAGAAGTTGTGAACTCTTTGGAAGTGCCATTTCATCACAGGAAAAAAACCCCTTTTGTTTTCAGATTAGTATCGGATTTGTAGTGCGCTTGGGATTTACCTTGATAAATTGTTTTCATCAGAAAGGTGCTGTAGTAGAATGAAAATTCTTCACAGTAACTGGAAAATACTGAGGGACAACATAAAAATAATCATACCAAATATGCCTTCCATTCTCCTCATACCCCCATCCCCCACCAAAATACTTGAAAATTCTCTACGTTTCTGGGAATCAGCGTGGTGTGCCTTTACAGTTTGACTTTTGTCTCTAGATGTTAGAAGCCAACAGGGAGTTGCTAACACTCTTTTGGAGGGGTTTTGTTAGTCCCTTTGTTCAAGGGCTGCTCTGTGACTGAGTGGCCAGTGCCTTCCCTGAATGAACATTTTTGCTTTGGGAAGGAATCTTTTAAGGTAATGAGGTGGGTGTGAGTGCTGGATCTGTAATACTGCCTGTCCTGATTGTTCTGATTTGAAATTTAATATGCTGTAAAACTTGTTGTTGTAATTCAGCAGATGATGTCTCTGGGCTATACATGGGAATCAGATGCCAATACTGGTTCATTTTGGTTTCGTCTCTGTTTCTGTCCATTGATGTGAAGACTTGTGGGGTGCCTCTCCAGGCCCCAGACTGAAAGAGCCCTCCTTCTCTTTTCATTAAGGTCCCAAGAGATAATTAGTGTTGAATGAAAGTTTGTTCATCTAATTAGGAAATACTGTTTCCCATCGTCAATCATGCTCTGAAGTTGTATGTGAGATTAACAGTGTAATGGAGACATCATGGCTCGCATTGTTTTCAATTTGCTGATGACAGATTTGCTTTGTGTTCGCGGTTTTTCCTGGCTCTCGATGTAGGGGCTTGTAGAACAGTGCCTGGAATATAGAAAATGGAATTAATTTATATTTAAATATAAATTGAGATAGAGGAAACCCATATAAAGAATGGTAGTTATTGCGTCAGGAGTCACAGTTGTAATTTTGTCTCACTGATGTGTTTGCAGGACTTTGTAACCTAGAGGATTTCTTGAGTTCTTTGTATCTCAGGTAGTTGCAACTGTCAAAAGAACTTTCAAACTCTGGGTTGATAAAAAGTGAATTAATATCTGTTAGCAAGGAAAAAATTTATGATGACTTGTCTCAATCCTGCAACTTCACCAGTAGCCAGGCCTCTGTCTGTGGTGGCAAAGCATACCTCTGATCAAACATGTGTTTGAAAATTGTCCTGGGGGAGAAAACTGTAGAGTGCTGTACTGAGAAGCGTGAATGCAGCTCCACTGTGAGCTACATTTTTAATGACTCTGCCTCCTGTGCTTCAGAAATCCTGAGCCATTCATCTCGGGGAAGGGGGGGAGGGGAGGGGTGTGAAGTAGTTCTCTTACATGTTTTAAAAAACCCCACCACATTACAAGTGGTGCTTTTCAGACTTTGGCATTGTGACCTATCACAAAATGCCCTCTTGTGTTTTGCATCTAGGCTCAAAGGACTATTGGATGTGAGGAAATTTAAGGCTAATATTTTGGAACATGTCTGTATCAGCACTGCTCCTTGAAACTCTTTCTCTGAGTAAAGACACGAGACCACTCGCACAGAAGACATACTTATCTAGTGTCTATGTTAGTCCTGAGCACAGTGTGGCAACAGTGGTTATTTTTCTCCTAATGGAAATTATAATTAGAGATTGAATATTCTTGAGAGACACCAGCTTTCAAAGCAGTCTTACATAGGTTTGGGGTAGAGAGGGTTGGTTTTGAGACCTGTAAAAGCGTACTTTATTGAGTCCATTCTGTGTGGTACATTTAAATACTGTATTTTTCATTTTTAAAGTGTTGCAGTTGCTACCAAAGAAGGTGGTTCTGGCAAGAGAAACAGCAACAGAGTAGAGTGAAAGGAGATTGACAGGAAAAGTCTAAGGAGGAGGGTGGGGGAAATTGTACAATTGCAGTTTGAAAAATTAGTCATGTAACGTGTCATTGTAATTCCCAACTGGCAATTAAACAGCACATATCTGCATAAAGGATTAGTAACACTAGAGGGTAATGTTCAGGATCTTGAACGCACTTCCAGTATATAATTTGCAAATGGTTTGATGGATACCTGCCTCACACACTCCATAAACTACCACATTCCAGTGCTTAATATAATTAGACCTAACAAAAACAGACCTGCAGCTCTACAGGTAGCTGGCTATGACTTGACAATATGTTGCATTAATAGACTTGAAAAAAAACAAACATAAAACCAACAAAACAAAAAGGGACAGCCAGCCAGAAAAATTACAATGTTTATTTCTCCTCACGTGTTCTGTGCCGGCCCCCAGGGCTGTAGTGGCTGGGCCTCCAGCAACCTCCTCTCTGGTGATAAGAGAGGTCCAAGGTGAAACAGAGCAAGTGATTCACAGCAGGTTGTACAGGGCTTACAAAGGAAGCAAGTAAGAGCCTGAGAAAATTGCAGAGGTAAATTCAAAACAATGCACATTGAGTTCTCTGTAGTGTTATCACTTTTGTGATACTTTTTAGTGACAGCTCACTTTTGATGGGATTAATGGATGCCAGATAAGCTTCTCAGGTGATCACCATGGACCAGCTACAGTAACAGCATCTAGAATAATCTGGATGTGAAAAACGTTGAGGAGGGAGTTTTGGGACAGAAACCCTCTTTGATCTCAGACAGCAGGGACTTCAGCCTTGCAGCCTTTATTTAAATCTGCTTTCAAAGGGATATGGAGCATTGTGCTAAGTGAGCATATATGTCACCTCTGGAAGGTTTGCTCCAAGTTTGGCAGTGTCCTTCCCACAGCTGCCATTGCTCAGATGCACCAGTTACTGATATTAGAGCATCATGTGAGAAAATTACAGTCTCAAAATTCTGAAAGTCAAGATGTAGCTCCCAGCTTTCCTTCAGATGATCTCTGTCTAAGGGCAGCTGTGTTAAATTTTGCACGCCCCAGGTCCTTTTTCGTGAAATATAAAATATGATGATGGCAGTTCCTTTATGTTTAAGCGTAGAGTTTCTCAGGAAAGCACCACCTTACATTCGGCTCAGATCTTAGGCACACAGTACAGCTGATGGGTGCTACCAGGATGTAAATGCAGACCAGCACCACTTCTGGACTCTCTTATTTTATACAACAGTGCGTGGTTTGGCCTTTTTATGGGCTTAGTTAGCTCCTGTCACACTCCTGTCGCACTGAAGATTCTGCTTCACTCAGTTCGTATGTACCACTCCAGTTATTAAAGGGCACATTGAAAAGTTGCCACTGCAAGCATTGCTTAAGCTGAAAAGTGTTGTCAGAATTACTTTGTAAAATACAAAGTGAATGTATGCATCCTCACTGTTGAAGCTAGGCAATGACTTCTAAATTGTGTTGAATCTCATGAGCTGTCTGATATTTGCACACTTTTCATTTAGGTTATGAAGACATCATTGTGGCTTTCAAAATTATTTGGACACTTCCATTTTCCTGGATGGTCGCTGATGCTGATTCTGTGAATTTCAGATGTCTTTGAATGGTTTATGAAGGGTGGAAGAACTTCAAATCAAAACATAACTTTGATGTATATTTAAAGGTTGAAAATTAATACACAGATCCTGCTGTGGAGGAAGAGGGTGTTTCCTCCATGTCTCTACATATGCTATATCACAGATATATGTATGAGGACTCATAGATGGTTATTTTTTATACTACATGAAGGGAAGAAATATTTTTTTACTCCGTAGGTGACAGAATTCATCAGGTGAGGAAGTAGAAGGTGGACCTGGATTCTGCTTCCTGCTCAGAAGGTGCTCACCATCTGGTGTTGAGTAGGTCACTCTGGCTTTCCTTGTTTTGCTCCATTTTGAGAGAAATGCAATCCCTACCTTGATAAAGCTCATGTGAACTTTATATATGTATGTATGTATGTGTATTTATTTATTTATTTATTTATATAATTTTTTTTATTTTTTACTTGCTGTCAAACAGACCTGGAGTGCTTAAATAAAAACCATGGATGTGACAGGCTCCATATGGAAAATCAGGATTTTAGAAGGCTCCAGGCTCTGAAAATCTTACTATGTCTTGAATGATGAACAACAGATACACCATCCACTTAACTAGGTCAGACATTTTAAAGCTTTTCTCCTTCTGCATCCTCTGTAAGGATCAGTCCAGAGCCTCGTCTCATCTATCAGAAGTAGGGTATCTCTAGTCTACTTTTCTCTATTATCCTTACTGTGTGTCCGTGTGCTCTGTGCCCTGTTTTGGCCAGAGTTTGAAGAAGGGCTTTCCAAGGAAGAAGAGCGTGCTAGTTTGTTTTACACACAAGGTAGGTCCGTGGTCAGAAAAGCATCAAAATGGCTCATATTTGCTTCCCTGTGTGCTGTAACATCCCACCAGTGGGATGGTGGGGACACAGAGCTGGGATTTCTGCCTTCAGATTAAAAAAACCCTACTCTGTAGGCTTTTAAAAGTTGATTCCCACTGCAGTGGTGTGTTTTTTCAGTGGTCAAGGCAGTGCAGTTGAACCTGAGAGACACCTGTTGGAAAAGCAGCCTTTCCTGTCCAAATGATTGTCAAGTGAAATCTGAAGAGAGCTCACTGGAAAATTCCTTAGCGGAGAACACAGCAGATGGGAAATCTTGATCAGAAAAAAACCAAAACATAAAAATAAAGCCTTGCATTTAGTGAAGGGAAACACCTCCTCCGTAGTAGCTGTCTTTAGCTGCTAGGTTTCATGGGTTTAATAACTTTTTTAATAGTGAAGAAAAAATCTAAGAACTGTGATTCTCCTAGTTATCACATAGACATTATCATACATTCTAACAGACTGTTTCAGGCTTGTGTCCAGGGCTAGCTGATTTGGTTGAAATTGGCCAGCTGATACAATAAACTCTAAAAATTCTCTTATAATGAGATTTTTCACAAGTAGCCTGGTCCATTGTGATGGCATTTCTTGAATCATAGCAAGTCCTGTTCATGAAATCAGGTATGGGTGTACTTTATACAAATGGCAGCTCCTCCTGTCCTTTCTGGAAGGACCAGCAGATGAAGTTTATGAAGTGCACCTGGGGAGCCAGGTCAGGGATGAGAGCTTAATATAAGTGAGAATTTAGGTTCTGTAAGTAATTTCCTTTTAGCAGGGCTTGTAGATACAGAGTGAGCTAGCTTATATCCTACGTGTTTCATCCTGCATGTTTCAACTAACTTCCATTGCTCTAAGGTATATAAGAGAAAATCAGTGTGTTATAAACATGAATCTTGCCCTTCATTGGTAAGATCTGGGTCACTCTGCAGGCATGCTTTGTGTATCAAGGAGATTGTTATTTAAGAATTATCAATGCCTAAATTATGTTATTTATTTAAATTACACTTAAATTCTGTTATTCACATTTTGCAACAAAAAACCTCAGATACTATGTAGTGAGAAAGAATTAGCTTAATCAGAGAATGCTTTTAACTGGGAGGCTGTACTAGCCAGAATTTCCTTAGTACTGGGCAATTTCTGTCAAGGCAAGCCAGAAAGCATAACTGCCTTACCATGCTTTTGTGATGGCTTTCTCGTGCTAAAAATGTCTTTTGCCTTTGGTAGCAAAGATTCTGGCAAATATAAAGAGATCTGGGGTGGGGAACCAGGTGCTAAGTATCTTCATTGCTTCTCTGTGGTGAGACTTTTTCTAATCCTGTCAGAACAACAACATATTGGTTGTTGGACTCTTTTTCCTATTTGACATATATGTAAGATAAGCAGAAAATCTTCTTCTTCCCTCATTTAAAATGACTTGCTCTCACTAGTGCACCATCTTCTTAGAGGAGGTGAAGTGTTCTGTGGTACATAATATAACAAATCTTCAGAGCCCCTGCACTGGCACAGTGCTGTTTCCAGAGCACTAAGGTTCTCTCAGGCACAGATCTCACAGATCTGTTCTGCTTTTAATTCTAGCTGAATAATTGTCTCCAGATGCTTCTATAGATTCATCTCGATCTGAACACTGCCCTCAGAATAAATGCAGCATTTACAGCCCCTGAAAGTCTGCAGAAAGCAAAATGCTTCTGCCATTATCGTTACTGTTGGGATTTATTAGACTGCTGCTTTTATGCCTAATAATTAAAAAACCTGCAGTGTCAGGGGATATTGCCACGGGTCTGAAATAAATTAATTCAAGCTGACATCAAGATTTAATTGAACTTTTTCTTATGACAAGGAGCTGTACCATCTCACTATTTTTTTTTAATAGCTAAGTTAGTCTGAGTTTGCAATAGAAAAAATTTTTTTTCAAGCAATAATAAGCTCTTCCCATGAGGTGAGCTGCCTAGCTTTCTGCTTTTCCAAAAGTATCTCAGTTTTTGGTTATTTTCCTCCAGTTACTTCTGTTTTCATAAGTTTACAGTGAAAGATCACAAAATACTTAGGGTCTTTTAACTGGTTTACACAAGGCCTCTGCAAGATGTCATTTCAGGTTCTGTGTTTGCTTTGATGCCAAGGATTTAGTTGTGTGTAAAAGTACCATGTCTAAATGGCTTTTCTGTGTATTTACAACCTCTTTGGCCTCGTTACGAGAAGGACATGAGAAGTGTTAATTTAGGATATTTAAAAATCCACAATGGTGCTGTTAGAGGGAGGAAAAACCACCCTGAAACCAAATTTGCCATTCAGATTCAGCATGCATATATCTAGTGGGATCATGTGGTCCTGGTTTAGCTCATATAAATAAATATGAACTATAAATAAATATTCACTAACATCATCTGTGAAATTTACTTGATGTTATTATGTCAATACTGTTTGTGCTTCAATAATTGAAGTTCAAATGAATTAAATATTTGAAGCAGAGCTCCACAAGAGGGATACTTCACAAGAGGTATCCTTCATATTGCTGCTAACATTAACAAATACCTCTAGGGGGTTGAAGTAAATATTTTGAAATTTTTATAGATACCTTGATTAATTTGAATTTAATCTAATTTCAAAGTAATTTCTCTCCATAATACAGCATAATGACAGAACAGGGCAGGTTGTTCAGACTTCCCATTTCACTAAATCACTGAAGCCTTTTGTTATGTATGGGGAATTTCCTCTTAGGACATGGTTTTTCTGCCATTCCCTATAATGAAAGTTTCTTTTTCAGCAGGGAATTAAGACATGATGACAGAAACTCTTAAAATCCCTTTGCTGTCTCAGAATTACTTCCCCTATCTTGTTATGTTCAGCAGGACAATCTTTTAAAATGCACATTACTCACTGATCTCTTAAAGAGAGTAGATCTCAATGCTTTCTGGGGCAGACAGTGACTTTGAGCTATCCCTGCAGTGTTCAGTATTGACGTATTCCCAAATGAACCACAACTTTTGTTGCGCCACGCTACAGTATGAGTGGGAATGAAAAATATTCTTGAAAAATCTTTAACCTGGGACTGTGAAGCTTATAGAACTGCAGGCTAAGATTGGTACTGCTTTTAGCTGTTTATGTAATTCTGCCTTACAGGTACATACTTTAATGTGGCTGGGATCTATTTGAGATGTAAGTTGACCTTTTAGTTTGGTGCGTTTGGGATAACACACACGAATTTGCAGATTTTTATTGCTTTTTTAACCTAAGTTTACTTCTACAGACTCTTGACTGCAATGCCAAATTGAAATAGGCTTAAAATTTAAACCCAACTGTTGAAATTATAGAAGGGGTAAAAACATTCCTAGACTTTTGGAGACAATCTTGGCAGTTCATTTCCCAGTAAAAATACAACGAATTTCAGCTTGTAAATAATAGTTCAGGTACTGAGAAAACTCAGAATAAATGAACAGACAAGTAAATGAATGCAAAGAAAAATGTAATGTACTCTGCAGAGAAATCCCTTTCTTTATGATTCGGTGCTTACCCCAGATACCTGCTATTTAAAACCTGTGCCATTTTCCCAGAGACCTTCTATTTGTCACTGGTCTTTGATTATATTTCCTTGGTAACATTTCACTTTTCTGTTTTCCCTTTCACAAGCTTTACCTTGAAGTATAAGAACTGGTTATTATTGAGAAAAGATATAGTTCAGGTCAATCTTAGTGCTCCTGGTTACCTTTACCAACATTATATTTTATCAGCTAATACAGTAGATTTACTCTTTGCATTGGTAGTGACCTAGTTGTCTTTCTTTGCTCTTAATGTTTCTTAAAAACATTTTTAACAGTCTATAAACCAGGAGGGCTGCAAAAAGAAAATCACTGGGATAGGCTAAACACAATCTAACACTCTAAATATCTTAGTGACACAAAGGTGTTTAAAGAGCATTTTAAGCTGCAATGGTGAGCACACGAGAGATATGTCTTGCAATGATTAAGAAAGAAGACTGAAGGATAACTCAAACATATGCATTATAAATTCTTTTCAGTCTGTGATTTCTCACTTTTGTGGGTTTGCCCACAGGACATCTGACTTGTTGTAGTCCCACTGCAGAAAAGAAAAAAGGACTATCTAGAGGTTAAAGCTGTTGTTTGTTTCATTTGTTTCAGAAACTGAGAGTAATGTGGTCAATAAGCCAAAAATTGCCCTGCAGGAACAGCTTACATGTCTTTACAGGAATCTTCACAGCTTCTGTAGTTCATTTGCATAGAAAAAAAAACAAACCAAAAGAAGTCTTCCTCGTGTGCTACTGGACTGAGACCTATGTGCATCTTTAGCAATGTCTGCATGTTTCTGCAAACCTTGCAGGTCTTTGGCACTTGAGGCAAGAGGAGCAGCAGGTGGTTGTTACCCTTTGGGAGGCAGCCTGAGAGTAAAACGCGATGCTTTGTCAAGTTGCTTCTTAGAGATCTGTCAACAGCAGATGACTCAGGCTCTGCTCCTGCCTTTGCAAGGGTGTGTGCTTTAGTGAGCATTTATTTTTATATAGAGTGTGTTGGCAAAGTCACACCATGCTGCAAAGTCCCTGTAAACTTCACTGTGGTTTCTCAAAATCACGTAATTTTGCCAAGGCTTCTTTTTTTCTTTTTCATGGAGCAAAAATGCACAAACTTTTCAATGTCTTTCAGAAGTTGTCCTCCAACACATGCAAGAGCAAAGCATCTCAAGGGAGAAATCAGAAGATTAATGTTTTCACGTATGTGAAAAGTGTGTTGTTCTTTAGCCTCATCCTTAGAAATTCCGGAACAACATTGATATTTTTTTCCAAATATTTATTGTAAGTCAAATTCCCAGCAAAACTCACTTAATTCAAAGAGCTGAAGTTTATCAAAGTAATTAAGAACAGATGGATATGTCAGGTAATCTAAAGAGAGTAACAGTTAATTATAAGCCAGTTTACAATATACTTCAGACATTACCTGCCCACCTCCTGACAACCTGTAGTTAGCTAACTTGGGAGGGACACACTTCCTACCAGTGATGAGTATTTTCCTCTCTTACTGTGTGTCTTCAATGGTGATGCCAATAAATCTTTCTCCAGTCATTTGTACCCCTTTTGTGCTTAGAAGCCAATTGCATTGCAGGGTCTATTTCTCTTCCTCTACACTTAAGTAGCTGGTTTCAGCAAGGGAGCCACCATATAAGGGTGTCACACTGCCTTGGAGCCACATTACTTTCTATTCTAATTCTGCCTGTTTTTGCAATGTGTTTTCATTTGCTGGAAAAGCATTCAGACACCAGCAGGTGCTGGAATACAGCAGAAAGCAAGAGTCTTGCTTCCGTTTCAAGCACATTTTTCCCTAATTTCCATTCTCATAGTGGGGATCAGGGATTTATTTGGGGTTGTAAGATGTGCTCTGTGAGGCAATAAAACCTGGTCTGCTCATTTGACTGCAGCCTAATTAAAATCTTGGAGTTCATTGCTGTAGTGGAGCCATCCATGTGCTGTGGTTAAGAACTTCCATCAAGGCTTTGGTAGATCAGATTGTTCTGCATATTGTTCATAGATTGTTCTGCATAATGCCAGATTTCAGGCTTTTCTGTGCAGAAATCATCTCCTTGTACTTGTTTTCTCTGTTGTCAGGCATGGTAAGGCCTTAATGTGGATGGACTTGCAGAAATCCTGTGTGATACTGAATAGCAAATTCTAGTACTGTTTTCTTCTGGAGGGTGGCTTGCTTTCGTCCTCACAGTCTTCTGTGGAAATTTCCTTTAAAGCCTGAAAATCAAGTTATAACCTTAATTAACACAGAGCTGGGAGTTGTTCCAGCATGGATTATTTGATCACGTGAGTGTGGCTTCTCTTGTCATTGCAGGCCAGGCTGAACTCAAGATCCTTTTACTGCTCCTGATGATCAATTAAATGTTAACCACAAAAGGGAGAGTTTAGTAGTGGGAGAGATTTGCCTTTTCTGAATTTAAAGGTGACATTGGGAACAGTAGACCATATTGAAGTTTTAATTAAAAGTAGTGCCAGCTTCTCTTTAAATTTTACTGTCTAGGTTATCAGTTGTAATCAACTGTTTCTAAGGATGTTTAATCAAAAAGCACAAGATCGATACAACTCTAATGTGAAAATAACAGCATTTTTTGTGTATTTATAGTGCAGTTATGTAATAATTTAAAATAATAAATATTTATGTCTGTAGTTATCTATGTGTATGAAAGATAATTTTAAACAAAATTTGTTGTACACACATTCCAAAACTCTTTTCATAAGTCATGTGAGCTAACATGGAAGCTTCATGTCAGCATTACTTAATGGAACATACCCTGCATAAAGAGATACTTATATTATTTCCTGGCCCAAGGGAGCAATTTTGATACAATATATGTGCAACACACCACTATTTTAAATAGTGGTCAGACATGATGCTCGAGCAGTACTTCTTCAATTTACATACATTATTTGTTGAATATTTTATTTTAGAGCCATTGGATTTTAAATTTAATTACCAAGGAGACCTGCAGTTTCAGAGATTTATAAAGAGTAACTTTTAATTTTGTGTCTCAAAAACCTCTTTAAATAAATTAATTTTTTTTTGAGACATAAAACAATTTGGCTATGGGTAGTTCTTACAGAGAACTTTGTATAGAGGAAAGTGTGAAAATTTAGTTTCATGCATATGTTCTCTTCTAGAAGAAGAATACTCAGTTGTGATCATCTTTTTGATAATTTTCTGTGATACTGGGCAAAACAGTCCACCTCCAGGTAGAATACTGTATGCACAGGCATTTTAGAAACCTGTTGGAACTAGTACTGTGAAATCTTAATCCATATTTCTCCTCTCTTGCTGGCAGATTGGGTTTGTGCCTAGAGTAACTGAGCTTTTCTTTTGCTGGAAACTAGGGTTCCAACAGAGTGCTGCACATCTGAAAATCCTGAGGAGCTTTGTTTTTCCATAACCAAGTATGCCCATTCCTGTACTAATTCTTTTGATAAACTAGCCACAGTAGTCTGCATTGTAGTGTGAGAAACCCAAAATTTAGTTTGGGTTTGTTTTTTGTGGTAAGTCTCTTGCTTTCTTTGGTAACACAACAATATTGACCTGAAAATGCAAATTTTAATTATACTGAAGTAAAATCCATGTGTGACTTAAGCATATGGTGGATTTAGGGCATACAGAAGGGAAACCACAGCTTTGGTTTTCTTACTTTACTATTGATCTGTGTTATGAAATTAATCTGTTTTGGAAAACCTCATTTTTTTACCTTTGCCATCTTACTAGGGTTTTTAATGTTTTGGGGTTTTTTTTCTCCAGGAAATTACACTACATGAATTTCCCAAGCTTGCTTTTTTTCGACTCTAGTTTGACAATTTTGTGTTTTGAAGTGTTGCCATGCTGTGCAGATTACAAGAGGAAGCCAGAATTGCCATAGCCAGAGGTCTTAGTGTCTGACTTATTGAATCTTAAGACCAGTTCCTACATCAGGATTGTCATCATAGTACAGAATTCAGTATTTTAGCTTGTAAGATGCATTATAAATCTAGAATTACTGATTTCTCAGTCAAGTCTGCCTAGGAATAGTGGAATTTTTACTCTTCAGAAATACAGTTTCATTATTCATTTTTCCCCAGGGGAGGAGCAAGCACTAAATATTTTCATTTAATAATATGCTGAAATCTGTGAGCTTTTATTTTAAGGAAGTTAGAAGGCTTTATGATTGGTAAATTAAATATTTAAGATACTTTTCTTCCTTCACTTAAAGAATTCTGACACTGTCAGTGTCTGAATGTGAGTCTGTACCTTTCCTGCATTAATAGTAAATTGCAATATCTTCATAAATTGCATTGTTTCACTCTCTTTTTGCAAATTTCTCTGACTTCTGTGCAGACACGATGTAGCGGGTTGAGTTCGAAACCGGGCGGAAACACCAATTAAATGTAGTGGTTTTGGTTCAAAATATTCATTACTTACTTATTTTCCTTCTGTGAGATAAGAATTAGGAGAAAAGCAAAGCAGGCACAAACCTTAAACAGTTGCAGTACAATGAAAGAGTTTTATTACTAATAGAATTAAAAGTAAAGAGACAATAACAAAACAAAATTAAAGCAAATTCCCCCCCCCCCCCCAGCACTTCTCTCCTTTTACCCAGCTCACACAAGGATGACAGAGCATGGGATGTTAGTCAGTGTTGCAGTTCTTGAAAAGTCTCTCTCTTATGCTTAAGGAAAAAAGGGTTTTTCTTCAGTTGCACGTGGTTCCCAAACTGCCACCAACAGCAGATCCGCCCGGAAACAAACAATCTGCTGGGTGTAGAACATCTCTCCCATGAAAAATCTCACAGTTCCTTCACACTACAAAACATGGGCCATCACATGGGGTTATTCATCTTTTTAAGGATAAGTTCTTTTGGCCTGCACACAAAGGCTTTTTCTTCGCCACAAGTCTGTAGCAGTCTCTTACTACTTCTGTATAGCCTGGCATAGGCATTCTTCACGATCTTCACAGGCACACGAGGATTCTCCATCCCCCCATGTTCTTCAAATGGATTAAAGAGACAAACAGTTTGTGGCATTACAGTTTCTTACCACGGCATGCAAGAAGGTTTCTTTTAAGCTGCGCGCCAGAATCGCGGCACCGCCCTCTTTTCTCCCGTCGCCATTTCCAGCTCCGTCCCACGGGACTCACTTCTCTTTCTCTCTGACTCTGACGCCGCCATGCTGAAGAGTGTTCTTGTTCAGCTTTACGGTGGGGAAAGCCTCGCTCCCTTTGTGCTGCTGGCTGCGTGGTGTCTTCTTCAGTTCAGCACGAAGTGTGCTGGCTGCAGACAGGAGGCTCTGCCGGCTCCCGTTGACTCCGCCGGCCCCGCGTGGAGAGGAGAGGGACCCGCCGGTCCCCAGAAGCCGCGCTGGATGGGTTTAGCTGTGAGCAGTCCATGGCTGGTTTTAGCTGCCTGTGGCTCTGGGACAGTCCCCCCCAGCCACCCAGGGTCCGTGCCGCAGCGTTGGGAAAGGGGAAAAGGGGCAGTGGCCCCGGCCCGGCCCGGCGGGGCCGGGAGGCTTGGAGCCCCCCCCACCTCCCAGCAAGCGAGCTCCGACCAAAAGGATAAGTCCCGTCTTTCTGTGCGGTTTAAATATGTAAATTGTGAGAAGCGTAATTGGTCTTAAAGACTGTCCATCAACTCAGGGTCAACCCAATACACACAATTACTTCTGTAAAGTAGTATCTTCTATTTTCTATAATGAAGTCAGTAACATAGTTGCCTTCAATTTAATTTCTGCATTTTCACTTTTAGTGGGAATGAGGTAAATGAGTGCAGTTCACATGCCAAAAGGTGGAAAGGAGTGGAATATACACAGAAGCCGTCACAAGGACACAAGATGTAAAGGTGAATTACCGCAGCTTATTAAGGAATTAATTACTTGTCACATTTAAGTCTTAAGACTGGAATTAAATTCTTCAATTTGATGCAATCTGTTGTTGGCAGAAGGAGAGAAAGCACACCAAGAAACCATGGGGAGATATTTGCATGCACTTGCACCAGCTGTAGTTGGGTCATTGCAAGCAAACTGTGCTGTTTATGTACTGAAGCACCAGCAAATCACAGTCATTGAGGTTGGAAGCAACCTCTTGGGATCATCTTGTCTAGCCCCATTGTTCAAGCTAGAGCAGGTTTTCCCTGAACATATCCAGCCAAGTTTTTAGTATCTTCATGGAGAACCCAATAATCTCTCTGGGCAGCCTGTTCTACTCTTCCACCACCCTCAAATGGAAAAGAAGTGTTTTCCTGTGATTAGATGTAATATTTTGTGTTTTCATTTGCCTCTATTGTCTCTTGTCCTGTCACTGGGCTTTACTGAGCAGAGCCTGGTTCCCTGTTTCTAATTTCCTCCTATCAACTGTTTATACACATTGGTAAGATCCCTCCACTAGTCTTCTTCCTTATAAAGAGTCTCAGGTCTTCCAGCCTCTCTTTATCTCCCGTAGATGGTCTAGTCCCTAAATCATCTTTGTGGTTTTGCCCTGGACTTTTCCAGTAAGTCCTTATCTTTCTTGTATTGGGGAACCCAGAACTGGACACAGAATTCCAGATGCATCCACATCAGTGCTGAGTAGAGGGGAAGAATTACGTTCCTCAACCTGCTCATGATGCTTATCCTAATGCAGCCCAGGATGCTGGTTAACTTTTTCTTTTTGCAACAATGGTGCGTTGCAGGCTCATGGTCAAGCTTTTTTCCCAGCAGGATCCCCTTCTAGGCAAACCTGCTTTCCAACCAGTCAACTGTCAGACTCTGCTGGTGATTTCTGCTTTTCTATCAAGCCAGTCATCTCATTGAGGAAGGCAGTGAGGTTGGCTAAGTATGATTTTCTCTTTGTATCTCCATGCCGACTACTCCCTTTTTTGTCTTTCATGTGTTAGGAAATGCTTTCCAGGAGAATCTTCTCCATCACCTTCTCAAGGATTAAGGTGAGGCTGACCAGCCTGTAGTTACCTGAATCCTCCTTCCTGCACTTCTTGAAGATCAGAGAAACATTTGCTGCCTTCCAGTTTGGGGGATGAAGGCTGAATGTGTGGTACCAAGGAGGTGTGTTTAAAAACTGAAAGAATTCTGTGTGATTTTGTTCTGGAATTAATGTAATAAAATATCGATGCACCGAGAAAAGTTCTCGGAATGCAGGTAATTGAATTCCTGTTCCATGACACCATGTGTGGCTGTTCCTCCTACTGAGTTGTCCAAGTACTCTGGTATATGCTTATTAGCCTTATCTGAAAAACTGCTTCAGGTACACATTCGTGGAAGTTTTGTTTTGCATTTGCGATGCCTGAAGTGACACTGGTGCAGCCCTTTGAAAACATAGATGTAGGTCTTTTGGAAGACTTTACCACATTTTGAAATGGCATTTATGGGGGATGAAAACCTGTGCTTTAAAAGGTCAAGTGCCCTGCCAGTTGGAGTGGTGTGAGAGGAGCCAGGATCTTGATCAGTTGTCAGCAATAGTTCATGTGCAGTGCCACGCTCTGCACAGACTTTGCCCTGCCAGTTTGGGAGCTACTGCTGACACCTGTACAGTCTTCTACAGGAACGGATCCTTTCCCAGTTCCTAATGGTGTCTGCCCTCAGCTAAACTTTTGAGCTGCAGTTCTTGTCCAGGGTTTGCTCTGGTAAAGGCACTGATGTTTGTAGAGCCTTCAAAACTGCAGTAACCCTTGTCTCTCCTGGCAGAGGAGTAGCTGGTAATCAGTGTATGCTTTCCAGTCTCTGTGTCCGGGAGCCTTGCTTTCTTCCCTTAGCAAAAGTTCTCCATGGTATTGTTTCTAAAAGTGCTTGTGTGGCCTCGATTACAGCAGTTCAGTACTGTGACATTGTCATCATGCTTTATTTTTAAAAATGACAGCCGCAAAACAGAAATACCAATTTAATGTCACATTCACCATGGGAGATTCAGTCTAGTGGAGAGAACAATGGCCTGACAATCAAGGGGTCAGCCTCTATTTTTGGTTTGCTCGCTGACTGGCTGCGTGGCCTTGGGCAAATTGCTTTCACCTCTCTGTGCTTCTGCTTTCCCTCCAACTCCCTGCCTGTCTTTTTCATTTAGATGATTAGCTCCCCTAGGCAAGGAATGCCTCTTGTTTGTACAGTTCTCTGTGTTCTGTTGGAGGCCTTGGGGTCTCCAACCCTGTAACGACAGGGATTCACATCAGTATTACCACTTATCTCTCATATACAGATCTGCGGAGCCTAATTTTCACAAAGGGATGGATGTTCCTGGCGCTTGTGTTAATAGTGTACAACAGGGAGGTATAATGACAAGAATCTTCTCTTTTTGATGTGTCAGACCTATCACATCTCCAGGGCTTAGATCAGGACTCACACAAGTGTTGTTCCTGCTGATGCTGGTGTCACTCATACAGGAGTGTGGTGTGTCCTGTGCTTGTGTACATGGCCCAAGAGTGAGATGTGCTCAGTCAGCTCATGGTCTGTCAACCAGCTGGCCCTGCCTGTCTGCAAAGTATGCTCATACTCAGGCCTTCAGCCATGTTGCAAGTTTTGGAGTAGTTGATGCCCTGTGTCCCTGTGTGATCTGTCTGCTTTGCTGTTTGGAGTCTGGAGTAGCCAAAGATCTTACACATGGTTAAGAGACCCAGATCTACAGGAGCTAAGAGAATAGTCAGTACTGTCCTCACTCAGGGCTGGTTGGAGCCATGCACTACTGTGCTTGCGTGTAGAAGCAGACCAGGATACCCACTGTTAACCAGCTGCTGAAAAGGTAAGCAGCATATAAATGCCTTGAGCTCATGATTTACCTAATCCTGACTTGTTAGAGTCATTCAGCCTTGAGGGAGTGCTCTTCTTTTGAAAGAGTTTTCAGCAGTTGTTTTTGCCTTTTCCCACAGCTGTCACCAGAGCAGGCGCTGCCTGTTGGGCTGACATTTGTGTGTCACTCCCCTCAGAAGCCCCTTCCCCTTCCCCATCCAGAAGTGTCCCAGCCGGGCTCTGTCATACACTAACATGACACTCATGGTCTCACTTGCATTACTTGCTGTTCCTTCCTCGTAAGTTGTCAGCTGTTTGTGTTTAGTGACAACGTGATGTCATTGGGGGTTTCTTCTTCACATGCTGTGTGATTTTGCTGGCAGTCGTGATTTTATTATGGATCCTGTCGTGATTTCCCTTAAAGCTTCCGTTTCTACAGTAATGGAATGCTCTGGGTTCTCTCTTAAAAATAGTTGTGATGCTCAGCTCTTTAGAGCAGAAAATATGATTCTAAAATGCTAGAATATTGAAGCAATAAGTAAAAATACATCAGTTTGTTCTATTTCTTATACTCTGAGTTTTTAAAAGTTCAGGATTGACAGAACTAATTACATAATGTAGGGAAGAAATTATAACCTGCTGCCACCCACTGTCCGTGCCATTTTAGTGGTACTGAACACCCACCTCCCAAAGTGGAGAATACACTCCCATGATGGATCCATATCTCATCTCCTGTCGTGGCAACAATACAGGCTGGGATGTGTTCATCTTCCAAAGCATAATATGACTGTGATGATTTCACCAAATAGAAGTTCAAAATGGACAGGTATTATAATAAGATGTGTCAGCGTGCTTTTAATTTGCATAGGAATCAGCACATATAAACCACATGGGGGTGAAAATTCTCCCTGAAACTTCTCTGAGTTATTATTAATGGATTACCAAGTATAGTCATTACTATATCATTTTGAATAGTATTAATACAATAACCATTACCATTGCTTTTTTAAAACAACTAGTTGTAAGTAATATTGTTGTTTTAAAGCTATGGGTGATGGAAAATTGGGGTCATATCCCATAGGGATGGTCATTAAAGTCAGCATGGACAAGAGACTGTAGTAATTTAAGAGTTAGAGTGTCCTTTAAAAGTCTGCTGTTAGCAATAATATGTATGATAGCAAACATTTCAACTCCTGTTTTTTAATGAAAAAGCTGCAGTTGTAGTCAGGTGCTGGGGCTGCCTGTGAGATTGCATGTGAGGGATGCTTAGATTCCAGCCCAAGGCTGGAGGAAAGTGCCAGAGCCACACACTGTATGTCAGCTCAGCCCCTGGAGCTGTCCAGGAGCTGCAGCTGGGGATGCCAGATGAATAACCCTCATGCTCAGCCTGAGGCTCAGCAGGTCTTCTACACTCCACTTACATGATGGCTGGATGAGCTTTGCACATATCTGATAAAAGTCTGATTGTCTGGCACATGTGCTGTGTTGATTTGCTGGCCATTTTTACGTGCAGAGTAATTTTTCATCTGTTTGGTCACTTAAATTACTGTTCAGTAATGGGCTGTAAACAGGACTGTCTGAGCACCTGCAGGGGTTAATGTCTTCGTTTTTTGTTCATTATCAGAGGGGAGAAAACACTAAAGAATACATTGGGGACAATGGTATCTGTAAATTCTAGCAAAATTTAAAAAGTGGCAAATGAATCTTGAGGAGGGGTAGTAGCAAGACTGATTTTGCAGCTAGATTTCAGGCCAAAGATATTATCTCACACCATATTGCTGTTTGTCTCAAAATGTACATCACGTTACAGGAGCTGTAACAGGGAGGTGTTGATATTGCTATGGGAAATGTAATGTTTTTCATTCCCTAATGTTGGTTATTTTAGCCAACTCCCTGTGTTAGATCTTAAACAGTATATCAGAGCCTTAAAATCTTTGCTGTGCCTATCCTTGTGTGGGACCCCCGTGAAAGTGGGACATACAGCATGCCTTAGCTGAAGAGAGAAGCAGCTTCCTGAGCCTTTTCTTCCCTTGCTTTCCCTAGCACCCCCTCCTTCGCTTATACTAGCACTTGAGAAATTCTCCTGTTATTCCACTGCAGGCTGTTCCGCTGCGAGCGAGCTGCGTGTGCTGGGGAGAGAAGCACTGCTGAGAGGAGCTGCATACACTGCGACTGCCCTCCAGCAGAATCCTTCTGTCCACCTGCAGCGTAAGAGTTCAGCTGGGAGAGCTGGGAATGGGGGGATTTCTGTTCCCCCCACCCTCTGCTTTCCTTCTGAAAACCTTACAGTTCTTCCCTTAATAATGAGGAGTACATATGCTATGAATAAAATATTAGTGCAAAGTGGGGAATATACTTTAGGGGTGTTCATCCAGAAAGGAATATGAAACAAAGCAGGAATAGAACACGGTTACTACTTCAGGTAAATCTGCTTATATCTTTATTATTACCATTTGTAATGATGATACCCATATCTTTGTTGTGCATGATAGTACCACGAGATGACTTCATTCCTTGTGTTGTGCACCACTGTCCTTGCAATGCAGTTCTTTCAGTTCATAACATTAGTGTGTGACTTAATCATAGGGTTGGGATATTGAATTATTGTTTGCAATATTGAATGCTGACATGCAGTGAACATGACAAAAAATTCGAAGTTTTGGTTTTCTGAACTTGTGACAAATGTATCTCTGCACAATATTTATCTGGGCTGTGTAGGGGGAGCTTTGATTTTCTTGAAGATGCTTTGATTTATCTTTACATTTATTATGACCTTAAATTGTGTTTTGAAATAGCTTAGTCCCCAAATGCAGACTTTAAAAATCAAATCTGGCAACAGAGAGGCTTACATGAGTAAAATAATTTTACTTCTTAAATTTCTGAGTAAATAAAATGTTTAGTCAGTGTTTATTGGCACTGCTGAAATCCCAAGCAATGCAATGCTGCGTGGCTGCCTGAGGAAGTGGACACAACCATAGCAGGAGTTTCCTTGGACATACAGATTTGCTGAGAGCTCACTGATGCAAAGTAAACTACTTACTGATTTAATGATGTTTTGATGATCCACAGTGTTCTCTGTAACTGATGTAGGACGTGTTTTCTTCAGCATTGCATCTATTTTTTGTATTGACAGTGTTTTGACAAACATTCCATAGTGTTTCTGCATATTCTCTCTTAATGCCTTTTAACTGTATTCTAGGAAGCAGCATTAGCATTAAACTCTGTTTTCTCCTGCTGCAGTCATAACAGAGGTTTTACAAGCATCAACGTGAAGTCTTGCCAGATGCATCACAGCATCTGTGTTGTGATGCTGGAGAAGTGGTGTGTTATCCCACTAATGTAGGGGGAATCACTACTTCTGAAGTGAGCAGAAGCTGAAACATTATTACACTGCATATACTTAAGCACAGGTAATGGGGGGATAATTCTCCCTTCTGTGTTCTGTCTTGCCAGCTGCAGCAGCTTCAAAGTCTTGGATGTTTATTTTTATTGTAGAATGGACAGCAAAAAAAAAAAAGAAGCTAGGCATATTCAAGCAACTGATTGTTTCGGTTCATTGTGAAATATATTCTGGTTCTTCTATAAACACAGCTTTAAAGGATGTAATGTCTCTCTTGCAAGTATAATCAATTTAAATGGAGAAAGGGCATGCCATTAGAGACTGTACCTTGAGCTTGTTGCTCCTGAGTTGTTCCCATCTCTGCTGCTTGTGCTATGGAGATGATCTACCGTCTGTGCCCATGAGTTTCCCTGTGTACTGTTTGTAGAAAATAGGGCTGTGAATAACTGATAGTTACTCATCATTCTGGAAGCAACAAACACTGTAGCTCTGGCTGTCAGTAGAAAAAGTAGCTGCAAAAATATTAAAGCAACTCTAGCCTGGGGATCCCAGTTTTTTATAATAATAAAAACTTCTGTGGAGTTTCCTCCCTTGATATCCAGTCTGGAAAAATAACTCTGTTCTGACTCTCTCCTTTGCCAGTGGCTAATGAGAAATTTCTGCCATACTCACTAATGCTTCTGCAATTAAAAGGGAAGGCCCATGTAATTGAAAAAGAGAGTGTGCAGTAAGAAGGGAAGGCTGAGGGAGAGACCAAGAAACCAGCTGTACCTTTATATGCCCAGCTTAGCAGCAGGGGGACTTCTTTTGAAAGGACATGAGGTCCACTTGTTTGTCCATATGAATTTTTGGCTGCTGGGTGGGAGCCACAGGCAAGGTATGGGAGTTTGGAACAACCTGCCAGTCAAGGACTCCTGCCTCACCTTCCTTCCCAAGTTTTTGGCAAAATAATACTTAGCTGCTGACACGCACCAGAATATTGCTCTACTTCCGTGGCTCCACACTGCATGTGATTGGATATTCAGTCTCTTTCAACCAAGAAACTAAACACAAGGATGTGGCAGCAGGTTCCTCTAAAAGTATTGTCTTTGTTGCACCTTTACAAGCAGCTGTGCAGGTACAGGGTAACACTTACACCAGATTTGAGGTGATTTTAGTTGCATGCATTGACATACTTTCTTAATGTCTGAGTTGTCAGGGGAATGTTAGATGCAGTACAGAACAAAAGGGCTTGCAGAGTGCTGTGGGGAGGAAGCAAAGATAAACCAGTGTAGTAGGGAAAACAAAGGGGCCAGATTTAGTTGCCTGGTGTATTATGAGCATGAATTTACCCTGGCAGTGCCTGGGAAATGTCTGCAGTGGTGCAGGGTGCTGGCAGGTGTCCTTGGAGCTGAGCTCTGACATACGCTAAGCACTTCTTTCCACCTGCTCCTTTCTTCTCCTCTCATTGAGTGACTTTAAGCAGCCTGTCCTTGGTGTTCAGTCATGTGGAAAGTGTAACAGCCCCACGGTCAGTAGCCAGGTCAGTCAGGTTTCTCTTGCTGCGCCATTCCACCATCTTCTGATGGATGATTGGCCCTGGCCTCTGTTTTCCATATAAAGATTTCTTTGTTGAGCATTCACTCTTGCAAAGCCCTAAAGGTTATGGCACACTTCTGGCTGTAACTTCTGAAGAAGGCCGGTGAGGAGAGAGAAAGACTACAGAGTCGTCAGTTCCAAGTGCTGACATTTCCCTGTGCTGTGGAACTGGACTTCTGACCCTGGTCCTGGCCTGGCTTCAATAGGAAGGGAGTGAAAATTGTGATTACGTGACTGGTTGCTCTCACAAGTGACTTGTTATTAGTTCCCCAGTAGAAACCTCTGTTATCCAGTGATCATAATTCTTGGGGAATTAAAAAACTAAAGGTGAGTTTGTGACTTACGTATGAATTTAGGAAAAAATCATTGGAATCTAAAGAAAGAAGATCTGCTTGTGAATCATAAAATTTACACAAAGTTTCCCCATCCTAAACTTGTATTTCAAAAAAAATTACCAATATACATAATCTTTGAATACTGGTAAAATAGCAAATGACACAGGTGCTTTTTAAAAATATATTGATCTGAAAGTGATGTTTGAACATAACCTGAAAATAAATACCTGAAATATTTTGGGGCTTTCTTGCATTCTTCCATTCAGGAAAGCACTGAACAATCAGAAGTCTCAACAAATACAATCATAGACGGCCATGTCTCGTCATATTCATTTGTAAACTGTTTATACAATGTTTATACAATAGCAAACTTAAGGTACATTTTCTCTTCTGTTTCCAGAGGGGTTCTCCAGTGTGTCTCCAACTGATAAAATATATTTCACTATATGCAAAGAAGTTAAAAGATGTAAGAATGGTTGTGTATGTTTGTTAGAAGATACTTGTCGATTCATACAAACAGCAGACTATTTTATGCATGTTCTTAGAGGAAAGTACAACTCATGCCTACTTTTATGTCTTAACATATATACACTCATATATATGAAATACGAGTGAGAAAAAGACATGGAAAAGCAGTTATTCTGATGGTGTAAATATGGGAGAAAGCCCATCCAGCTGGCTAGGTATGAAATCTTATGTCAAATATTATAGCCATTTACCAGTAGTTGACAAGACAAAAACCTGTTAGTTAATTTCATTTATAAGCTGGATAATAAATTTTAAAAAATAGAGAACAAGCACTTTCCCAGCACTCACTGAAGAATGATGCCAAGAATGCAATTAGTTTTGTTATGTTGCTCCAGTTGTTTATGAATGATGCAGAACACAAAGGTCTCTCCTGCACAGAGCTGAGGTGTATTATAACTTACTCATTAGTCACAAACCCAGTTCCATATGCCTTGATGTACTGCAATAGACTGTGTCACCCTTAGAGGAGCTGATCATAAACAAACAGTCAAAAGCAATTCAGTCATTTTGTTAGTTGCTCTTAGGATGAGGCTGATGACAGCCTCAAATGCTCCATTGTATCAGACATTAATGGCCTCATTCTACACCCATACAGTCCATGGCAAAGCCACCAGCACATTCAGAAGTGCAGGTGTTTGCTATTTGCACCATAAAGTCCCTGATGAGGGCTGTATTCCAGCTGCAACACGTGTATGAAGCAAGTAGATGAAAAGGTAAAAATACATAAAATAATCACATGATAATGGATAATCATTCTGTAGTCTCGGTGACCCAGCTGACATTTCCCTCACTTTGACAGAATAACTAGGCTGAATATTTTTTAGACACTGTGTGTCTAGTCACTCCAATCCCTCTGAAGAGCTTTCTTTTGGTAAATTGAGGGATAGTGATTTTGTTTGTTCATTTTTTTCCAGGCATTGTTGAGGTGAGCAGGAAATAACAATGAGCAGCTAATTTCCTTTGGACTCTGAAATAATGTATTCTCTAAGAATTAATGATTTTTATCACAAGCATAGCTCAGAAGACTCTGTTGCTATACAAGGCTCCTGAGCAGGAAACAAGTACCAGATAATTGCATGTCGTCAGTGTTCGAGTATGAAGAAAAATAAGGATCCCTTACAGCAAAAAAGGAAAATGCATTGATTCACTAAGGCAGAGTTAAAGAATATCTGGGCAAACTACTGTATTAATTATCATCAGTCTTGAATTTTTCCAATGATCTCTTACCATGAAATGTACGTAAAGCAGTAGCAGTTCTGTTCCAAGGAAAAATTACCTGTCTTTCCGATTATAAAAAATTTTGCATATTTGGTTTAAGGTTTTTAATTAAAGAACTGAGCTAGATTATTACAACAGTTAAAATAAGACATGAAAAGTATTAGGAAGCAACTTTACTGAGCTGATAATTGGCTGCCAAACAGGGTCTGTTAATTTTGCAACTGTGAAATCTTGCTTACATCCCCTTTAGCCCCCTGGTTTTCCCTTTTATAAAAGTGGATAATAGTATTCCCCACCATTGTAATGTAAGTTGGGCTTCCCTGGAAGAAATCATTATTCAGAATTAGAGGTAATGCTGCCTCTTTATGCCAGTTGCTGGAACATGTAATTCAATCTGCTTTCGTGACACAAGCTTCATCAAACTCATTATAATGACCCTAGCTCATTCCTGCTGAGGTTCTGGTGGGTTAATAGCCGAAGTGTCAAATATTACTGCTTCATCCTACTTTAAATGCAACCTGTGTTTTTTGCCCTCTTTCCCCAAACCCCAGTTTATTAACACAGAAATGTTGTCTTTGAAGTTGTAAGAATTGTTTTAACGAAAACAAAAAAAACCAAACCAAAACAAACAAACAAAAAACAAACAAATAAACAAAAAACCAAAAACCACAACCCCTAACTCAGTTTTTATTAGATTTATCCTTTTAATGAGTGCAGCTACATATATCTAATTACAATTACTGAATTCTTCAATCTCGTCTTTGGCCTACAAAATATTAAATACGTTCCTTGTAAATTTTTAGTCTCTCAAAAAGGTAAAACAACCTAGAAATCTGTAGTTTGTTAATTGTCTACAACTTGACTAAAAACAAAGTTTCCCCTCGAGACATAGATAGCTGATATTATTACAGTGCTCAGATGTGGTCAATGTGTCAACTCTGCAGATAACTAAAAAAAATAATAATTTCTCTTTTTTTAAGCAGACTAAATCCAGCAGCTGAACTCTTGACTGTGTTTCTCAGATCTTACCCTGCCCTGGGGCCCGTGCACACTATTGGGGACAAAATGACCTCTGCAGTGGATCAGCGTTTTTATGTTTTATAGCCTAATCTAAAAATCTCCCATTCCCTTTCTACGCTTGAGATGTAAAAGGCATCAGGCCATGTCTTGACAAGTGGTTTTTGCCTTTTGACATGGCACCTTGCTCCTTCATTGCTGGCGTTAAGAGCTGGTTGTGAAACACCTTAGGTTATAGACCATGGGCTGGTTGAATTCCAGGTCTGTCATGCAAGCATGGTTCTTATTATCTGTGCAGCTCCTTTTGTGAACTTCTAGCTGCAGCTCATGCTTTGTGGCAAAAAAATTATTCCATATGCTAATTGTGTTTTTCATGGAAAAAACCTTCAGTCTGACACATGGTTTTTTCAAAGATCTGTTTCACAGATAATCTTTGTGGATTTGTCTGTAGCTTTTTTCAGCCCCGTTCTTCTGTCATATATAACTCCTTTTTTAGTAAGTCTCATTATCCCTCAGTTCAAGGTAAGAGCTGGTCCACTTCTCACTGCCTCTTCCTTTAGGTCTGTTTAGGTCTTTGCTTAAGACACCTAGATAAGATCTCTCTGGTTTCTAAATATGTTTCTGATCTATATCAAATGTCTGTATGAAAGTATTACTTGTGTGCATGTTATGCACACTTTATTCACTCATTTACATTTTTGGGGGGTTTGTTTTGTTTGTTTGCTTGTTTTATTTTTGGGGGAGGGAGGGAGGTATAATTTGGACACATTTAGTTCACAGCTTGGTGATCTGTATGAGCAATTTCAAATTATTTCTTTCAGTGTGTCATCTTTCCTTTGGCAGCCATGAAGCTCAGCTCCCATCACACTGCCCCATTTGTTCATTTCTGATCAGTCACCCTGAAGAATATGGTCTGCTTTGGCCAATATTTGAATGGAGCTGCTCGGGTTGTATGACAGGACAAGAGACTCGTGTTGCTCAGTGCTGCTGTCACTGAGCTACGCTGGGGGTCACAAAAAGTCTCCAGTTGCCTCCTAAACGGTTAATCCGTGAGCCGCTGCTGCTGCTGTCCATTGTTAGGGTCCTATCTGGTTTGTAATAAGGTCACTTACTTAAAGTGATCCTAATTGTGTTTGTGAAGGCTATTGGGGTATTTGAAAAGTGGTCTGATCTTGTAATGGAAGCAAAATGAACTAGAAAAGCAGTTGGCTCTATGAAACAGTTGTGGTTGGGTCCTCCCTAAGTTGCATTTTTAACTTCTGTACAGGGTAATGCAAGATCACCATACTTTTCATACAAGAAGTAGAAGAAAGTGTGTGATTCTACTTGGTCCTAAAAAAAGATTAAAATAATAAGTCTGAAACAGAACTTACAAATAGGATTTGGATTTCAAAGGGAAGGCTACAGCAATTAACATCTACTAGTCTATTATGAAGCCAGGCTGGATTGTGTCTGACAGCCAAATGCTACAGGCGTGAACAGTCAGTGACTACTAGAAAGGCCTTTGTTTCCCTGAAACAAACCACAAGGAATTTTTTGTGACACTATTTGACCGTAACATATAGTTTATTTACCTTCTGCTCAAAGTTAAAAAAAGAAAATATAAAATTTTGGGAGGCTAAATGCATTGCTTCAACTGCAAAGTTAAAAGCAACATGAGGGGCTATACTAGGAAATGATGTTGCTACTTCATCTACCTCCAAAACACATTTGTGCAAACAACAGAACAGTTATATACATTTTATGAAGAAGAAATCACAGTTGTACTTTTAAAGTGAAAACCTAACTGCAGAAAACTGGACAACAAAGAGAACTTGTTGTCCTTGTCAGAACACAAGGAGATTTAGAAAGGCATTGCCTTTCGTGAACAATTTTATTTTAAATCTTTGCTTCCTTACTTCTCTGATGACGTAGGAATAATGTGGTAAAAGTAGGGCATCAGAAGAAATGATAGGAGTGGAAAAGTTCAGAACAAAAAATCTGGAACAAGTGGAGAAACCCCAAAGCACTCGACAGTAATGACAAATTATTCTTTTTCAAGAGCTGATTTTTTTTTTTTTGTTTTAAAAAGTATTACCTATTAAACCTATACTAGTTGAATTGAAATATAAGATGGCCATTTCAGAAGTCTGGGAATGAAATAACCTAATAATTTCAAATAAAAAGTAGAATTTGATCAAAGAAAAGCTTGTTTGAAGGTTGTTTCTACATTCCCCTTGTCAGCATATACTTTTCTATAGATTTTCACATTATTAATGCCTGTAAGCATTTCAGCTCTGAATATGAGCTCATCATATGGGGAGAGATGAGTGAGTGTGATCTGAAGGGCTCTGGGATGTGGTTTGTGGATTCATGGTCTTTTCTTAAGCTTAAGAATGAATAACACAGTTCCAATAAGGGAAATAGTCTATTACATTTGTTGGTATTCTTCCATGATTTTCTGTAGTACTGTGTCAGCGTGGTATGATTTCAGTGCTTTTCCCTGGTGATAGCTCAGGAGCAGAAAGCTGGGGCTTTGGTGTTTTGGTGGGATTTTTTTTTTTTTTTAACGCTTTGTTAGAGGAAATGATTGCAAAAATCCCTTTAGCAATAGCTTCCAATTTTGCTGGATGCTTGCAGAGGCCAGTAAACTCTGCAGCATAAATCAGAGAGGGGAGAGTTGGTAACTGACAAAAGTGATTTTTCTTCTGTGAAACAATTTATGAGCACATTTGCTTTCTGGAAGCATAGGTTAATACCCTTTAAATATGCCTCGGAATAAATCTTTCTAAAGAGACACAAAGGCAATTGAGGAATGAAGGAAACGTGAAGTGAAGCAAACACAGCTTAAAGCTAGTCCTGCCCTTTTGCATCAGGAGCCTTGCTTCAAACTCACTCGACTTATGAGAAGTTTTGAAGTACTCTTGAACAGATTCTTGAGGTGTTTGGCAGCTCTGCTGTGCAGAGTGCAGGTAATTCAGGAGAAATCCTCACCTGCTATGTGGTGCTTCTGACTTCAAGAGGCACATTTGTAACTCCCGAGCACATCCAGTGTGGGAAGTCTATAACACATTCATCATTGACTTTAAAACATGCCTGGGAATTGGTGTTTTCTTGCCCAGTTTCCATAATGATCCTACTTGATCCACAGAGTTTCAGTAGCTTTGTAACTTGACCAGACTGGAAGCATTACGGGAACAGTAACACAGAGCTCAGGCAAATTCTGTAGCAAACAAGTGGGTTTAGGGAGAAAGCTGAGGCTGAGATTTTCTAGCTACTAATCATATTAGATACAAAAGGAAATCCCAGTAAGAAGATTTAAAGAGAAGTGGGAATGAACAAAGATTCTGTTTCAGATATTTGTGTGGCATCTGTAGCACAGTATTTCGTAACCTTTTATGTAATTAATGTGAGAAGAAAGGGGTGGTGGTGGTGGTGTTTTAATAAGCCCCAGCTAAAACAAAGGGCAGCGTCTAGAAACTCCATCTGCTGAGTCAGTCTGTAAGCCTGTGGGTGTTTTTTGGGAGGGAGGAGTATTGCTGGTTTTGATATCATATCAGGGATGGACACTAAGATTTGCAACTTGTGAGCAGACGTGATTCTGTCATTAGGGCAGAGAAAGAGTTATTTTTAACTTTCTTACTCTAATGCTTCTACTGAGCTTGGCATACTTGTTGCCTTTTCTCTGTCATTCAAGCTGTTGCTGTAGCTTTGGCTGTACTTTGGCTGTCATCATTTCTTGATGAGAGGAGAAGTAACACCTCTTTTGGGGAAGACTTGCTTAGAAAACTGATATGTCCTCTGTTTAGACTTGTTAACTGACAATCACATACATTTTATGAAAATCAGTCTCTATCAAAAACTATGATGCCAGATGAGAACAACATTTTGGTAAATAATCTGTTGGATCTTATGTTTCCTTTCTGTTACCTGGAGTACAGTGAAGAGATTAAGAATATCTAAGTTACAAGAGGTGTTTGGCTAGTCAAAATAGGGTTAATAAAGTAGGCTTTTGGCAATGACTTAGAGATCCCTAGTGGCTGAAAGTGCTCATGAACTTTATCAAAGAAGTTACCTTTTTGGGAAAAGATTAAGCCATTCATTTAGTGTTGTCTCAGACTAGAAAATGATAAATTTACCAGTATTTTACCAGTGTAACATATGGAATTCTTGCATTCGAGGCATGGTTCTTCCTGGGGTCATCCCATGAAGTTTGTGCAAAATAAGCTAGGAGAATGTGTGCACTTAAAATCCTCCCTTACTTCCTGACTTTGGATGGAGAATCGAGGTCAGTGAAAGTAGCACCATCCATTCCTGAAGGAAGTTTTCATCCAAAGTAAGGCCGCAGGTTTTATGTATGCCAGTGATGCATGTTGCTGCTGCTTCACAGGGCTTGATCTGTTCCATGCTGGAAGATGGTAACATTGCCCCTTTGCTCAGTGGATCATCTTTTAATCGGAACTATTTAATCATTTGTTCCCTGTCTCTTGTTACTCAGTGTATTTATCACTTGACTATAAAGTGTTTTGAAGTTGAAGGAACTTGGTTTTGTCAGGTATGAGAAATGCAAGGCCAGTGGACTGACAGGTGATGTGTATTGAAATCCTGAGGGCTTGTGAAGATTTACTCCTTTGATATGATCAGTGAGGACCATTTCACTTGTGTACCCCATGGAAAAGAGATTTTAACTACTACTGAGCTACTCATCTCTGTGCTTAGCACTTTTATTCCATCTGTAAAATGGAGGTAAGACTTGGACATTCACACAGAAAGCTTCTCAATCTGCAGATCAAGAAGTGCTGCAAAAGCCTTGGACTGTGTCAACATTGGTCTTCTCTTGGTATACAGATTCAGTGATGTTCTGGGGTGTTAGCCCCTAAATCCTGGTGGTGGAGCCTAGGACTTCATCCCATCTAATTGCTGAAGTATGAGAAGGAATAACAGCAATTCAGGCTTGGGGTCTGTGAAAAGTCCTGCCAGGGTTTCAGTTGATGTTCATGCCAGCCCATGTCTGGCCAGTGGAGAAACATGCTTCTTAGTGTCAAGTGATTCATGTGTGGCTATGAGGAGCTGTGCTTCCAGACAGCCTTAGTCATGCAGAAAACTTCTCCGCTTCTCCAGGGGAATAAGCAGTACCACTGGAAGAACAAGCCCCTTTGATAAGCCTTTAGCAATCAGTTTGTTTCCATTTCTCTGAGGATGAAGAAGTGCAGAAAAAATCAACTGAGTCTGTTTCTCTTTCTTTACCAGCTGTCTCATGTCACTTTTTATCTCTGGCACAGCCTATCTCTGGAATCTTCCTCTAAATTGTATTGCAGGCAGCAAGATAGGAATTGTACATTGTCAATGGTCCTCAGTTCATTTACTGCTTGCGTCATTGGGGAGCACAAGTCACACGAATAGCCTCATGCAACAGTGTCTGTACTTTCAATAATCCCTGTTATTCACTTGTTATTCTGAGTCATTTGATAAAAACTCTGCCTAATTCATTTTTAGTGGATTTGCTTGTCTGCCTGTTCCTTCCCCTGTTCCACCAGCAGTGATACAGAGCTGGTGAATGACTTGACCGGTCTTCTGCAGAGGCAACACAATGTGTATGACCCAGAAGGTCACATGCTGGTACAAGCTTCTCTGATTAGTCCCTTTGTTAGCATCTGCTGGGATATGTTTTTTGGCGAGTGCCAGATACGTGGATAATAGGTGGAGGAAGGAGTAATAGATATAAGGAGCATGGATTTCCTTCTCCTTGTGTCGTAATGACCTTCAGTGCTGCTGCAGTTGGTGATGTGTTGTTCTCTTTGGTGCAGATGTGTGGATGTGAGCAATGGATCTGTGCCCCTTTCAGCTTCATCACCACACACTTATAAATCAGCAGCATGAGGAAGAATATACTTGTGCATGTTAATGCACAGGTCAAGAAACTGAGATGAGATTTCCCTTTTTGCACATCATTGTTTGGGGACACTAACTTAAACCCAAGTATTTTCTTTCCTTTTAACATCTCTGTCCTTTAAGTATTTCTGTAGGATTTAAATGTAAGTCCTAAATGACTAGGTTATTTGGGACAGATTGTGTTGATGCTGCTGAAGGAATCTGTGTTTTGGAGACTGGAAAAAAACATGCAGTTGGTTTATCTGATGCTTTATCTAGAAATTAGGCAGTGTACCTATACTGTACTCCACAGTGCTCAGTGCAGCAGAATTTGTAACCCAGTATCTCTGCATTCTCATGACTTTATGAGAACTCTCATTCCTGGAGAATTCTGCCTGAAGTCATGTACTGCAAAATTTATCTCTCTGCTCTGTGTGTGCATTCATGTTTTTTGTTTCTGTAGAAAGGGCACAAACAGCAATACCATTGTTAAAGTACTACAGCTGAAAGCTTGCTGGCCAAGGTGAGCCACCAGATTTTATATCTGAAATAACACTCATTTTTAAGTTATGCCCTCTCAGTGGACAGCAGGAGCAAAGTACAAAGGAAGAACTTGTTGTCACTGCATGGTACTCCAGGTCTGGAGAGTGTTAAGGGGAAGAAAGTATCTGCAGGAGTTCTCTGTTATTTTCCCTGGTGGATCTACTGGTATTTTGCCCTGGTTTGGGACAGCTGATCCATCAGCCGCACTGAGAGTGCCTGAGCATCAGTGATCCTGGGCCTCCAGGGGCTGTGCATCAATGGTGTGTAGTGGGTGAGTTTTCCTGAAGCCAGAGATGCCACTGATTGTGCAGACCCTTGGCTAGCTGGCTTCTCACAGTGAGGAGCCCTGGTGCACAGGCAGGAGCTCTGTCTGCGTTGGGCTGGTTGGTAACTGCAGTTCTCAGGGAACTCAGGTCTAATGGCAGTAAAAAGAAAGGGAGCAAGTCTGAAATGAAAACAGAGAAGTGGTGCGCCCGAGCCCGAGGGTGGACAAGTGGACATCACTTTGGTGCAAAGGCAACTTGGTTTGAACCAGAAGAGTCAGCATCAAACAGCAGTGTACGTTTTGTCTGTCTTGTTCCTAAGATGAAAAACAGTGTTAGTGACGATTAGTAAATGGATGTGCTAAGTGATAAAGAATTCATTAGATCTTGTTGTATTGAAAGCTGAGGATAGCCCCCACTCTTACTTCTGGGTTACTGATACTACTATAAAGAGTGCTAATAGCCTTGTACCTCCATTTCAGGTCTAAGTGCCTTTCTAAATAGTTGCTGCCGCCTAACATAGATTTCAACATGTTTTCTTAAGAATGTCCCTCTCTGGGACTTGCATTACTGGCATCTTTAGGAATTTGTGATTTGGTGGTCACTTTTCCATTCCTATGCGAGAGCTTTTTGTGCATTATTACTCATCAAAGGCTCCAGTAAAAATTTTTACTGAATTTTACACCTATGGCAGTGTCTTCTCACAGCCACTGAGGCAGAGGAGTATATGAAGTTTCAGGAATACAGTTCTGATCAATAATGACACCAAGATAAATATGAAATAGTGTTGATGCTAACAAAGATGTTGATGTAGAATAAAGAAGATAAACCTATATGTATTTTTTTTTTATTAGAACATTTTTTCATTCTGAGATTTTATGGTACTTTCTAATGAAAAAATATACCTTGTTCATTTTGGACATAATCCTGAGTGTTCTAGAAACCAGCTATATTCAAAAAAAAAGCTGACCCATCTATTTCAACCAGCCAAGCTTGGGGAATAACAAGACATGAACAAATCTGGTGTTAGAAATACTTTTTAATCTCTAGGGCTGTAAAGATACGATTTCTATTCTACAGAAATCTTGTAGGTTTATTTCCAAATGTCTGCTCTCCTAACAGAGATTACCTGTTGTAAGAAAGATTTTCAGAACAAATACTTTGAAATTTTTCTTCAGTACAGCAATTGTCCTTGGTCCAAATTCAGTATTTCCTTTTTGCCTATATATAATTTCTGTAAACTAGCACACTCTTAAATTCTGATTGCAATGAAAATGCAGTAAGTGGAGTAGAAAATAGACTACTTAATGTTTTCTGTTATATTCCTCTTGCAAAATTTTGGTTAATCCTTCATCTTTCCCTTTCTCTGATACCAAATTAGTCTGCAAAAGCATTCTGGGGCTAACTCAAATATGCAAGATGAGGGTGTGTGCAATCTTCTGGTTGTGTTTCTTAATCCTAAGGTTTGTGTTAAGCATAAACCCCTTTAATTTTATCTGTTTCATGTCTTTTGGTGTCTGGAGAAAAGGGCTGTCTGTAACACAGAACATTTCTAGTTTTACATGAGTATTTTATGACTCATTAACCTTCCTTTTGGTCTGCACATATAAACAAGGATCCCAGTTTTTATCTTTACAGTCCAGCCACTGTACCTTTGGTTTATCTATTCATGACCATTGAAACCACAAGTGCCTGACAAACTATACAAATGAGTCAGCTGACAATTTAGAAGTTAATTTAAGAAGCTGCTGCTGCAAATTACTTTGTATCAAATATCATGAAATAATAATGGTACTAATACTACTGTGAACTGTCTGTCTGAACTTTGACAGAAAGCGTGGAAATGACATTTAAAGAACTGAGGCAATCATTAACCTATGTGTCTCTGCGATACTCCTTTCTGACCTCTTGTTTAACCAAATGGATGTGCATGTTGTTTCCCATGATAGTTCTCTTCCTGTAAGTATTCATAGCGAATGCATGTGTAATGAGCTCGTCAAAGACACTAATTCTATGTAACCTTCTGAAATACATGAACCTGCAGGTTGTATAATATTTTGAACATGTTAGTCAGCAGATTCAGTGCTGTACTAAGTGCAGTCAACCCACCTGTCTCTCAAAAGAGTGAGGAAGAAATTTTTGGTGGCGTTTTATCCTTTCAGCTTGGACTACACTTACATAAAATGTCTTCTATTCTTTTCTACCTGCAGTAGATATTTTGTCCTGCATTTCTCAAGATCACTACCAGCATTCTGTCCCAGCGGGCAAGATAGGCAGTCTGATGTGGGCAGTGGGTGGCTGATTTCCTTGGCCACCCCCAGTTAACTCTCATACCAGCACACCAAGCATCACCAGCAAGCTGCTGATGATTGCCCAAGACTTTAAGTCTTAGGTGAAATGATTTCACTTATCCTAAAGTGAATAAAAGTTTTATAATCAGATAATCTGGTTTCTTTTTTTTTCTTTGATTTTTGATAGGCAAGGAGAGTATCAGTAAACTCGAAGCAAGAGCCAGAAGAATTGGCAGACACAGAAGACTCAGCTGTTGAAACCAAGGCAGGAGGCGGCATTTAATTATAGTAGGGTTTGCTAGTCTTGGGGTGTTAGTTGGCTGAAGTGTTGATGTGAATTTGGCATAGTGGGTGTAATGCACAGAAGTAAGACTTCAAGCAGGCATTTTGTTTTGAGGGAGGATTAGGGATTTTTGGGCACCCCTCTCTGAGCTGGACTGCAAAAGAATTAGAACAAGGAGAGGAAGGGGATGGAGGAAGAAGTCAAGCACAGGTGAACCCAACCCCCTTTTCTCACCATTCTGACACTTCACCCTCAGAAGCTGTATTAGGCTTTTACGATGACACCTACCTGCCTATCAGTTATACCATGTTAGTCCTGCTGTGAGGGCTGAAAATAGGTACAGGCAGAAGCATCAACATGAGTCAGGAGTTCAAGGGAATCCCAAGAGTTGCAGAAGGCAATGAAGATCTTTCAACATGGGTCTCTTCACCCCTCAAATAAAACTTTTAGATCTTGTTTGCACAAGGAATCCATTTTCATCTCTCAAAAAAAAGCAAAGGTTTTTACATAGTGCCAGAGCTTTTAGAACAGGCACATAGAGGTATGCAAAATTTTCCCAAGACTTAGATGATTGTTTGTGGCACTCACTATGTTTACTCCCTAGGGGAATGGATGCTTGTTGTATTCCCGTCTTTTGCAATAGCTCTAATACATTACAATAGCTTGTGGTGACACTGACAAACATTGAAAATTTACAGCTATTATGGTTTGCCCTAAATCTGTTTCAGAATAGGGATGCACAGCAAGCACATGCTTGTTTGGGTTGCATCTGTTGCTCTTGCCTTGTTGATACTCCAGTACCACTTCATGCCTCCTCTCTTCTACCCAGCTCAAGACCACATCTCCTGCTGTGTTGGTAACCTGGCTGGCTGGCAGCCTCAGGGAGGGCTGTCACACAGCCTCGAGTGTAGGTTTGACAGCCTGTTCAGACAAACCATCTGATCACTGCCTGCTTGTTGTACACCAGCCACTGCCAGTCACCTGCTGGACATGCCAAAAATCTGTGAGCTGGCCCAAGGGGTGCTGTGGATGTGCTAGCCTGTCCCTGGCTAAAGTGCTACTGCTTGCCAGCAAGGTTGCTGTGCTCACACAGTTATGAGGAGAGGATGAAGGGAAAGTTTAGAAGAAGAGAGAACAGCTCTGCACACAGTAATTATATAGCCTCTCTAATTGCTCATGGTTTGTGAGTGTTCTGTATCTAATCCTACTGTGATCGTGCCAATTTTAGTGTTTTGATGTAATGGTTGGACTCAATGATCTTAGGGGTCTTTTCCAACCTTAACAATTCTATGATTCTGTGAAATATGCCCCTTGGAAACTTTCTGAAAGAGATGCAAATGTCTTAGCAGACAAATATTCAGGGCCAACTGTTCTGGGTTAGTTTCAAAATCAAACCTAATCTTTAACTAGGAAGATAAAATATTTTCAAAATACAAATTAGAAATATTCCTATAAAGAGTATGAATAAACTTCTTATTGTGCATTCTTTGTGGTTTTTAATGTGCTCATCAGCACCACGTAAGCACCCTAGCCTCCATCTGAGACATTTTAATGGCAGTTCTTACCAAAGCCATTGAAAGTTTTTGGTCCACTCTCCTTTTCTGTAAAAGACAGCTGTTTAAAATATATTTACTTTTGTTGAGAAAGAAATTATGAAAAATTGCTTCATCACCGATGGATGTCTTACAGCCACCTGTGCCGCTTCAAGTTCTCTGTACTCAGACAAAAACAAAAGCTGTGATAGCAGCTGTCTTTATCAAAACCAAAACAAAACCTGTGAGTTTTAAGAATTGAGAAAAGGCAGTGGTAGAAGCAGGGAGGGTTGTTCCTTTTTTGCATGTGTTCAGAGTATTTTGACATTAGACAATGAGGACAGTGAAGAGGAAGGATTGAATGACATTGGGGAAGGTCTAAAGATCAGTATTAACTGTGGTTAAGTTGGTCAGAAACTCTTTTGGAATGGATGTTCATACCAAAGTGCTTCATTTATCTTTTTCAGGTGCATTGATTCATACTTCTGTGATTGCCATCCCATACCCCCTTCATCTGTAAAGGGAACAGAGGTTGCAACATGCTCTTCCAATAACTCCTGAAGGAAGGCTAAGACTAAGACTTGCTTTTGCATTCTCTAGTATGAGATCTGCTACCCGTGATCCATACAGGAGGGGGGAGCATGATTTTCTTCAATGGCTTTCTAGCCACAGCTCACATGGGGAAGTGGTACCGTGGTCTTGCACCAGAAGACTCAAAGAGAAACAGGAGCCTCTGTGGAGCCATGAGAGATCATGGAGCTGGCTGCTGCTCCTGCCTAGTCAAATGCCTCCTGGTCTCAGGCAGCCAGGGCTTTGGGAAAGCCTCAGGAGAGTCATAGTTGCCAGCTGAAAGTTCATTTGTTGAAGCAATGGCCAGCTGAGGATGTTATGTGAGGTCAACTGCTTCTTCCCCTTCAGCCACAATGGCCCTTTTGCAGGCAGCGTGAGTCCCTACATCCAGCTATATGGATGAAGAGAGGTGATGAACTGTTAGTTTTCTGGCTGTGACAAAAATTATTTTCTCCCAAATAGGAGCAGTTTGGCTTAAGGCCACAAAGACCTGTTTGTAGAGGAAAGTATTACGAATAGTGTATAGCAAACCCCAGACAAGATTCCATCTGCGGGAACTTTGTGTCTAAATATCCCTGAAAGAAGCTTGGGTACAACGAAGTAAAAAAAGGAAACAGACAGACGTGCCTCTTGTCTTTTCCGTGCCTAATCATCACAGTCTCAGGTCTTTTAGGTGCTGGAGTGTGTCCAAAGAAGGGCAACAGAGCTGGGGAAGGGTCTGGAGCACAAGTCTTATGAGGAGAAATTGAGGGAGCTGGGGTTGCTTACCCTGTAGAAAAGGAGGCTGAGGGGAAACCTTATCACTCTCTACAACTGCCTGAAAAGAGGTTACCCAGGGAGGTAGTGAGTCACCATCCCTGTGGTATGTAAGATGGGGTATTTACGGATATAGTTCAGTGATGGACTTGGCAGTGTTAGGTAAACAGTTTGACTCAATGATCTTAGAGGTCTTTTCCAATGGCAAACAATGCTATTCTGTTCTGTAGAACTACTCATGTTTGATTTTGAAGAAACAACTGGATGCAACCTATGTTCAGCTACATTAAAAAAATAATAATGAAAGTGTGTGTCCCACTATAGTAACTGGCACTGTGCACTCTAATTTTTTATTTCTCTTTTCTTGTTACTCTATTCCCAAATTGCTAATTAGAGTCAACAAATTGGCTGTGGAATACAAGAAGACATCATGTAGTCTGCCAAAAAGAGTGGCTGGCATTTGTACAAATTGGGTGATGATGTGTTTGAAGACTTAATGTTGGAAAAATCTTTCCGCATTCTCTTCATCCTCCCTGTCCTCCTACTGAAGTGACTCAATTTCAAAGGCAGCAACATATTGCTCCTTTGTTGTCAGAGGTTTGGTTAACAGAAATTAAATTCCCCATGAAAAAAATTTGGTCCTCTGCCAATTAAGTTTCGTCGCTGTGCTAAATAACCACTAAGTGCAGGCCCTGAGTGAAGGGCAGCTTGAACATAACCCAGCTGAAGTGTTGTGATAGTGGCTGCAGTATTTTGGCTTGGCAAGCAGAGAAGTCTTGAATGTGTCTTCTGCTGCAGGGTAATGTATGTAGAACTGCTGCAGTCGTGTGGTGCTGCACAACATGTGTTGTGCTGTGTGTCCATGTGCTCCCTCCCTGTGCCTCACAGCTCACATATGGGTGTCTGAAAAAGACTGTTTAGAGTGGAGCTGGATGTTCCAGTTCCTTTCTGTGCTGAATGTGTCTGAAATGGCAGTGTTGGTACCATCACTTGCTTTTTCTTGGTGATTTGCTATCCTCATATCCCCGTGTATTGGCCAATGATGTGCAGTGGCTCATTTGTTCTGAATTTGCATGGTAATACAAAGGTTAAAGCAGAGTCCTGATGTTAATTTTCCAAGGATATTTTTACTGGCACAGTGGCAGAACATTTGGATACCGATGATACACAGAAATTACTGCAAGTATTATTTTCCAATAGAATCAAAGACTATTATGAAAGCTTTTCCTCAAAGTAACTTGCTACAGATGGATTCTGAAGTGACATTGGATCCAAGGGTGGTATCAGGAGGGAGAACTATTCCCTTTTCTTCCAAAATCTCCTACTTCATGGAGCTTTCAATTAGCCTAGGATTCAATAATTTTCAATAAGCCCAAACTTGGAGTGATGGTCTTGTTTATAAAAAGGGAATATAACTAAAAGCATTCATCTAGGCTGACCTGACTCCTGCTACTGTGGTGTCTTGGGAAATGGAGCCTTTTTGATCATACTAACCAAAAATATTTCTAGAATATATTTCCCCATTGATAACTGTTGTCTTGAGGAATTATGGTCTTTTCTGAATGAGGCAGCATGAGAAACGTTAAAGCCTGTAGGTGTGGGCATGGAGTTCTTTGTGTGTCATCCCACATTGTCTGGGAATAAAGGCAGTGTTTGGGCCACAGGGCACACAGGCTTGCACAAAAGGATTTGTATGGCAGGAGTTTGCTGGGATACATGGTGTGTGTTTGTGGCTCCTTGGCTGTAAAATGGGAATGTCTTATTTCTCTGATACATTTCTGGGCACAGCAGTGAAGCTGTTGGAACAGAAGCAGTGCTAAGTAGGCTTAATGCAGATGATCACTTTTCAAGATTTGCATCTGCCGTCATATATTCAGCCATTAGTAATTCTTGCCGTATATCTTAACAAAACAATCTGCAAAATCCTTGGCTGCAGGCTGTTTCCAAGTTCAGATATGTTGCTTGTCTAGTGGATTTCGAAGAGGATTGCGTGCATTGTCACACTGCCTTATTCGACCCTTTGATCTCACTCACAGTTCTTCATGCGTTAAGATTTTGAGAGTGTTGGTTTCCTTTTCTCTTCAACACAAGCATCTAATCTAAAATACCTAATTTAAACAAATTGCAGATATGAAAATAGACCTTTAAGACAAATGTTTATTGGCTCAGAATTGGAGAGGGGTCAACTTGAGTGGAAAACACAAGCCTTGGAGTCAAGATGTCTGAATTCCTTTCTCAACATGCTAGATTTCCATAGTAACTGGAAGCAAGTCTTTTGGTGCCTCAGTGAGTTTAAAGGATATTTGGCCCTTTCTTTTATTTACTATTTGAGGTTTTAGTTGGCTTCCTTTTAAAGATCTTAATTACTTTAAAATAATGGCATTATTGTCAATGAGGTAGTAAGTTTCAAATAACTGTTGTATATTGTATATACTTACTGATTGTAAAGAGTAGTAAAAAAATATAAAATCTAGCATAAAAAATAGGATATATGTAAAATAGTTTTACTAGCTGCTTCACCTACCATAGAGTTGTTGCACTTTTTCCTTTACAGAGTTCATCTCTAAAAAAATTAGGAGTTGGATCATAGGTTCTATCACAGGATTAGTAGCTGGCTCTGACCTGAAAAAATACTTTGGTTACTATTTATTAAAGAAGTTCTCGGTTTTAACTCTGTTTCTAGACATTGCCTGGAAAATCTCTTTTTGCTGCCTGTGTTTTTGTTTTCAGTATACTTAATAAGTAATCCCATTGTTACAGCTTGCAGAGTATTTGTTGTTATTATCTCAGATTGTGTTATTTAATAGTGTTGATTAGATGTATAAAGGATGATTAGATGTATATAGTATTGATTAGATGTATATAGGATTAGATGTATAAAACCCAAATATTTTAAAGCAGCACTACTAACCTGTCATTATTCAAGATATGATTCATTCCAGGAGTCAAACGTCCATGTAGATCCTCTTATTATTTTCTTTAATATGCTGAAAGTAAGTGGATACTCTTGATACTTTATATTAATACAGCCTCTTACTTTTGGGGACTGGGGGCGAAGAATGACTTTTTTTTCCCCATCTTGAAACTCAAAGTCAGGTGGGGGTTTTTTCTGATTTTTGTGTTTTCCCTCCTTCCCTGGTGTTTCTACCCCTGAGGTCTGTACTCCTTTTCAAAAATGAACTTATGGAGAAAATGAGAAAGAGTATTTTTTTAATGAAAGTTCATCATAACTAAAGGAAAATTGAGGGTAAACACCCTTGAGTAGTCAGTATGTATTTATTTCCTGTCTAGAAGAGATAATTGGTTTTTTCTTCTCTCTTTCCTTTACACAGTTACAAAATTTAATGTGTCCATCTGACTCCATATAGATTAATCTGTCATCTTAAAAGACTAATCTGTTCTGTTTCTCAATTATACGATTCTTTTAATGCTTTTCTGGGTCCAGAATAATTTTTAACTTGTTTTGGTTGAAAATATGTGTGCCCAATCCATGAAAAACATCCTTTAAAATGGTTATTTAATTATTTTCTCATGAGTATTTTTGTAATGGAAATTACTTTAGCACACCTGCACTGTCTTTGTAACAGGGCAAAAGCAGAATTGCACTGGCTGTGAGGTAAAATTTAAGCATTATGTACACTGGACATTTCATATCCCTGTTTCTGCCAGCCTGGTGAGTTCTTGTAGTCTGACCTCCTAAAAGAAGGTCAGTGCGTTAATGAAACAGCATATACACAGGGAACATTCTTAATGTATTGCCTTCTGCCTGCCTGCCCTAGTACTCTGCAAATTTGTCTTCAGTAATGCAAGCAAATCATTTATCCTACCTTCACATTGTCCTAAGAAAAGGAATAAGGATGGAGAAAAAAAGAATGTCAAGGGGCAGGAGCAGCATGACAGTTACCTACAGTAACTCACAAAAGTACTGCGTATGTGCAGAGAGAAGGAAGATTTCAATGTTTTTAAGGCATCTGCCTTAGCTGCAGAGGATAGATAGACATGCACCCCCCTCTTGTCTCCAACCCATCAGGGCTCAGCAGCCATTTGGCAGCCTGCATCATGAGCCATATTAGCAGCTGGTAGTTCAGAGTACAACCAGCCTGCTCAGTGGGTGATCGTAGTAGTTAGGATTGCTTCCCCAAAAACTGCTGTCAAGTTTCTCTTCTCTATGAGCGGGGTTCTGCTTGAGAAATGACCTAAATTCTGTCTCCTTTGAAGAGAGGTGAGAGTAAACGATGTCTCAGAAATGACAAATGGCTTCTCTTGGCCCCATCTCTCCCTGTGGTCACCACACACAGGAGGGATGCCCAAGTAAAGATACCTCCTGTTACTGCAGTGGGACCTCCTCTGCCACTGCCAGGTGAAAGTACAAGAGTGTCTGTATGCAGCAAGTCTGCATTAAATCCTTTTATTCACTATGGGCTTAAGCGACGTGTTTGGAAAAATGTTAGAAGGAACTTAGTTTCCTTATTCTTCAAAATTACCTCTGTGGGTTTACCTTAATCAAACATCAAAAGCTGTGGTAGTGATACCTTGTGCAGTTAAAGCAGAAAGAGACATCTAGGCCAAGTAACATAAATCCTTTATCTACCAGATATTCATTGCAGCTTAATGGGAACTCAGAAACCCTCGGTATGCATTTCTTTGGTCAGTGAAGCAGGGGCTCTTCTCAGCTGAGCTTTGTGGACGTAGCTTAGGAGGGCTTTGATGTTTGCGCTCCACTCACTGCCAGCAGCTGAGGGCCAGCACCAAGGGACTCAAAGGCACACTGCACGCTGGCATCAATGTGTGCATGACCAGGGTAGCTGTGCAGCTCCTCCTGTTTCCATCCCTCCTGTTCATACACTGATTCTTCTAGTTCCTCCCATTTTTCTTGGTTGATCAAACTTGCTGATGACACGCACACATGCATCTTACCAAAGCTGGGTGGTCCTATGAGGATACCCCCTGCCTTCTGCAGATGAGAATAGGCTTGCCTGGGAGAAGGCAGGAGAATTGTATGTATGGCTTTGAAGATTTCTGCTGTTAGAGAAGTGAATCCTCTGGACAGCAGATCAATTTTACCCAGAGGCAGGACCAGTTCTGAGAAACAGCTGTATTTCTCTGACAGTCTGGCTAATCTGTGCTTTGTTTTTTATTACTTTGATACAAGCATTTGTAAAAACAGAGATTTGGGTTTGGTTTGGTTTTTTTTTTATTTTTCATTATTCAAATAACTGAAAATCCATATGAAAAGTACATTTGTATGTGTGCCCAGATGTAGAGCCCCTGTTAGTGAGGCCAGCTGGGATTAAAGTCTCATTTGTATAATTTATAAAGGCTTTGGAATTTTTCCTACGGTTTTCAGCCGTAAGCTGGAATTTGGCTTTTGTCAGACTGCTAGACAGCTTGCACAATAAAGCTTCTAACTAAAAATATTTTCTGTGCAGCCCAGAAAACCTCACCATTTAAAATGCAGTGACTATGGAGATGGTTTGAAGGAACAAATTATTAAAAAAGAAAAATACCCCAATAATCATGTCCTGTGTGTTTTCAAGGCTTAATCAGTGAGCTTCATGCATAAGTAGCACAACATAGAGAAAAGCAGAAATGGTAACTTAGGAGGCACACACGGAATGCTCACTTGCACACAAGTACCTTTGCACAGCATCAGATACCCTCTGATGGGTTGCCCTTGGTCCATTTGGGAAGAGCTGCTGAGGTGCAGTGGTTGACTGAGCCCACCTCCTGGGGCTGGCCAACTATTCTACTTCTAGCCCATTTTTCACTGTAATTCAAGGAAATCTCATTGCTTGAACTGCTGGATAAACATCTGAACCCTGTCCAGGTAGTTTGCTCTCCGGGGAGTGCAGCCTCACTCCATCTAATTCTTCCTCCTGCCACAATGGGTGGGTGGGTAGCAAGGAAATATTTTCCTTACACCTCCCAGCTAGGGAGGATTTGGAGGTGCCATGCTCCTGCTGGATAACACAGCAGTGTTCCTTAAGCTGTTCTGTGGCTTGTGGAGTTGCAAAGTGACAAGTGACTTTGTCATCTCACAAAGGGGTGGTGGAGTCACTGTGTGCACAGCTCCTGGAAAAAAGCAGTGCAGCCTACTCCAGCAGAAGTTGGGCTTGTGGGGTGAGGTAACCAGTACAAGAGATAGGAACTGAAATTGCATCTCTTCGCTCCCCAGCAAAGTATTTTTTAAATTATTTTTCACTTTTTTTCCTTCTTTCTTTCCTAAATAATCTTGCAATGAGCCCAGCTTTCTCTTTGGTTTTGTGTGGTGATGAATCTTCTCATTTTTGCTGGCATTTCACAGCTGTTTGTTCACAGCTTTCTCCAAATATAAGAACAGAAACAGACCTTCAAGCAGAGGATTGTTGTCTTTTTGGTGTTCTTGAGCTCTATATTAAAAGCCCTGCGTATTTTTCTAATCAGGATTACAGAATTAATTTGCATGGTTTATCCTCTGGTATTTTTTTCTGATGGAGCAGAGTTTGTATCTCTTTTGTGAAAATTTTTATGCTTCATCGACCTTACTTTTGTAGTTGTTCGGCTGTTTTTCAAGAATCTCTGGATTAAAAATGAAGTTTACAGAAAGAAAAGCCTTCGTTTAGGTAATTGGAGTAACTAATCAAAGTGCCTTTATGCTCTGTATAGTTTCACTTGGTAACTGCTGTGGTTATGGAAAACATTTCTCATGTGTGTGAATGGTGCATTTATTCGTAGCCATTTATATTCGGTTGCATTTTGACTGTAAATAACTTTTGTTTCAGCAACATGAACACAAAGTTCAATGAGCAAATGCTCCTGAGGGTGTTTTGATGTTGCTCTCTGCATTCGAAAGTTTATTTACATAAGGTTTCCGTATGAATTTTCCTTCAGTGGGTAGGTGCAAAGGATAAATTTGTAGTAATAGCACAGCAGGAAATGAATGTCTCTCCAATTGAGAATTTATGAGTATCTGGTGCTGTCGTTGTTTCTTAAGAAAAGCAGCAGGATGCGTTCATTTTGAGGTACTGTCAGTGTGGATTTTTGTTCTTTTTGTGTGCCTTCTTTCAGAAATCTGAAGTAAAAATTACACTGATGCATTGTAGCGAGTAGAAACAAATATGACAGGGACAGCCAATATATGTGTGTTCAGTGTAGCTGTAATAACTTGTTTTGATTCATGTTTATTTGTGTTTTGCTTCAGCATGTTGTGTGCATGGGAGTGTCATAAATTTACTAATGGTGAAGTATTGATAATTCTTATGATTTGCCTAGAAAAGTATCTGGTACCAGATGGCCAGGACATAAAATTTCTTTCCTTTGAAAAATACTGGGATATTGAAAATGCATTTTATTGCAAATTAAGATGGAAAAAAAAAAGAAAAATTTACATGGAATTTCTGGGGGAAATTACTTACAGGGGAAATATTTGTTTCAGAGCTAATATTTTTGATTTTTATGATTTTTGCATCATGAAATAAATTCCTTGGATCATATACAAATGTCAGGAATGTATCCTCACAAAAAGCACTTTGAAGCGAACACATGGAATGTTTTATTTCTGCAATATCTACGCGTTGCAGCTTTTACAGAGGGATTTGGACTTGTTTCCATTCAGTTTCAAATATCCAGTGGTTACTTACTTAATTTTCATCTGGGTTGACAGGTAGTATTAATGAGCTGTGTAAAGATCTGCATTTTAATGAAAGGCTTAAGAGGGAAATACTTGGCAGTGTGGTGAGGAAGGAATTTCCAGGCACTGAATGAAAAATGTAGAAGGGCTGAGAAAAGAAGGGGGCAAGTTCTCTCCTTCCATTTACACCTGTGGTGATGAGGACTACAGACCAATTTTGGCCACTGAATGATCTGCAGTAGCTGCAGTAACATCTGGGGCTCGTTGCACACCAACCCAGAAGTGAAAGCAAGAGTCAAATGAATAGAACTGGGCTTTTTGTGCGGGTGGAGTTGGTAGTGTTATGGATATGACCATAAGGCTCCTTGTGAATGACAGGCTTCATGGTTCTCTGATGTGGCAGAGCTATTTGCTGATCAATAACAAGGTGTAACATTTGAGTGCCAGTGAGAGACACTTTTAACCTCATTTATGAAAGTGGCATCCATGTAATTGTCAGTTTAAAGAAAAGGTGGAATGAAAATAGCCTACGCTTAGTTTGACCGGCTCGTTCTGTCTAAAGAGTTGGCAGTTTCTATGGTGCAAGTGTCAGCAAGACTTTGAGGGATGTGTGACTCACAGCACTGTATAGCCCAGATTCAGGATCAGTGTGGCATGTCTGGTGCTCTCAGTGTGGGATGTCATCCACAGGGACTGTGCTGTGCTAAGTCACATCCCCACAGTTACATTTGGCTTTCATGAAAGAGTGCTGGTACAGCCTCCGCTTGTCCATTCTGGGTCTGTGCTTACAGAGCCATATAGACCACTTAGATATTTTCTTACTCATCCCAGGGAAAAAACAGTGGGAATGGTTAGATGACTAGAAAACACGATCTGGGATGATCTGGGATTTGTTAGCCTCTTTAAAAAAAGGAAAAACGAAAAGAGCAAACATCTTAAACTGTCTTGTTTAAATAGAAGCAAGGAAGGTTCAGTTTAAATGTTAGGAAAACCTTTCACCATTAAGATAGGAAAACATCGGTGCGTGTCTGGGGAGCTCTGCAGCTTCAGCAGTCATTAAGAACAGGCTGCCTGTATATCTGCTGGGAGTGATAGAGGTATAGCTCATAATGTTTGGGGGCAAGAGGAACACCAACGTGATCCCATATCTTTTATGGCATAGGGCTCTGCCATGGTATCTTGAAAGCAGCAGTAACTTGTACTGCAAGCTCTCTGCAAGCTCCCCTGCAATGCAGCCTTTTGAACTTTATGGTTCACAAGTCAACTCTGAATAAATAAGCATCAGTTAAATGAGGCTCACTTTACAAAGCAAAAATGGAGAAAGAATATTCACTAATGACTGTAAGACATGGCAAACATCCTTCTAAGCATGTTGTTATGGCAAAATTTTATTAGCTCATGCTGAGATAATGTCAGGAGCTGTATTGGATGTGGCCTCTTACATCTTTTACTGCTGGTAGATGCCTGAAGAGAGGTCCTGCCCCTTCTTCGGTCACTGCTTTAACTGCTGTTAACTCTCCACAATGATGCTGTCACCCCTGGAGTTTATAGTCAGCTAAATTACAATGAAGCAGTGGGTTTGAAAACCCTCTTCTTTTTAAAAATTGACTTTAATAACTGCTGCAAAATCCATATTTCACTTGGGTTGCCCTAAAACAAAACACTCTTTCTGGGAGCAGCAGGTCATGTTGATCTGTCAAATACACATTTATTTGTGAGTCAGGGGGTCCTGACATACAGTCTCACAGGGAAAATACAGGGCAAAATAGCTCAGTTAAAGGCTGACGTGTTCTACTCTTGTGTCTGTTTTCTTACTGGAGGAAAGAAAGACTAGCACAGAGATTACAAATTGCAATTAATCTTTCTCTTTTTTTCTTTTATTTAATAAAACATGGGCTAAGTCTGTGATTTTCTTAAAAGAGGGGCACTGTATCTTCTCCATTCTAGTTTTCAGAAAGGCTGTTAGAGGCACATGCTCGACTCCAGATTTTTACATACTGATTACTGTCCAATAATTGAATTACGTGTTTAAGGATCAGCAATCTCATGGTTTATTTTAACATAGATTAGATTAGATCAGTCTACCACTGGGCATATGAGTCAAAAACATATGGCACAGAGAAATGTCTGTGAATGGAGAAAGGGTTTTTAGTGAATTTCACATACCATATATTTAAGATATTTCTCCTTTTTTTAGTGATTTTTGAAATATTACCTGGTAGAGGAAAATGTGACTCTACACGAACTTTAACTCATTTTGAAACCAGCACGTTACTTGCTGGTTTTCCTCAGCCTTTCTACAATGCCTGTTATTTTCACTAAAGCTTTTTTCTGAGTTTTGCATGCTGGTGTTACAGAGCTTTGTTGCAGCATCTCATGTCAGGGCATGTATGGGGCATCCAGAGAATTAAAACATAGATGTTAAAGTGAAGAAAAGTGAAGCATCTCTATATGGCAAGTAGCTGCAGACTCTGATTGTCAGAGAGCTTTGAGTGGGCCAGAACTATGCCTAGATTGAGATGAAGTATAGCCAAATTTATGGAATGTAAGTCCATCCCTATGTGTCTTTTGAGACTGGTTTGGTGTAATGTCAACTGACAAGTGCTGAGTGTGCTGAAGACAGAGTCTCTGTTCACTTGGAGCTTTCCTGTCATCTCTTCTATGTCATTTCTAGTGGCCAGACACAGAGTATGAGGCTAGGTGAGCCCTTTATTAGAGCTAGTATGGCTCATTATCTTATTTTTATGAACCAGTAATCACTTGCTGTGGCCTGCTTCATAACACAGCGATTCCTGCACTTTTGCACATGCTGCTGTGAGCAATCCTTGTCATGTCTCTTTGGAAAGGCACTGAGACTTGGTTTAAAGGGCCAGGGTGGTAAAGATTTTGATACTACTCTCAATAACCAGGATTAGGTGAGCTTGTTACAAGTTTTGGTCTTTTTTCCATTCATGAAGTATATATAGGTTTTCTGTGTAAAACCTACTTTGTTTCCCTGATCCAACTTCTTGACTTCTGATTTTGAAGGTAAAGGAGACAAAAAGGAAATTTGAGGGTTGCACATACTGCTATCTTTTGTAAACAAACAAATCTTTGTTTCCTCTCTGCTAACCTTAATTTGTCATTTCTTGTATGTTTCTCCATGTTGAAATTTAAAAATCCAAACTGGAGCAGTGAACTTCTCAGTGAATGGTTAGGAGGATGTGTTTTTTTAGAAAGTGCCCTATGTAGTACCATCCTGTTGGTTGAGCTCTCTGAATAATTAACCTACTGTTGCCTGCAGTGCAGTTACTGGGCCAAGTTCATTTCTGCTGGCACAGGAAAGTCATGATTTCACTGGGAGGGACATGGACAGTTGTTTTGTTCCACTTGGGAGAAAGAAACATGATGTTTTCAGTGGGGTAGACAGTTTTCTTTCTGGGGTAGATGCTTTGACTCGAGACAGTCTCCCCTCTGATGTTACCTGGATTTTGCTGACTGCAGAGCAGTGTATTCACCGTGCCCTGCTGTGGCCTTTCCTGGGACACACCTGCGTGGGTCAGTGTGCTGTGCTTTGACCTGTCACAGTGTAATCCGTGTGCAGCCCTCTGCTGTGGATACTTGGAGGAAGAAGTTTTCTGGAACAGCACTTCTTGAGAGATAGGTGACCTGTAGAATGCCATCAAGAGGAAAATAAATTGGATTTAAACTTAAAGCTTGGGAAGGAACTGTCACAACGAGTTAGCAATCGTCTGCTGGGATAAATGATTAGGAGCTGTTGTTCGTTTTTGAACAACTGCCTTTCATAGACAGGGAATAGATGCAAAACAGTTAGGGAAGCCCCCTCTTGAAATGACATGAGCTTGGCCAGAGTTCCTGTTCAGGGCTTCAGGGTGCTGAACTTTCTCAATATATATGGGGTTTTTTAAGTCTGATTTTCAGAGAACTGAGCATTGGCAGGATATTCATGTGTGTAGTATTTTTGTGCTATAATGATTCATCCTGAAGGGAATGAAGGTGAACTTGGAAGTAGGTTTGATTTCACTGAAAGGGAAAGAAACTGAAAACCTTTAATTCAACAGTTTATAATGAGCAGTACATTACAAGCTCTAAAACATCAGCCCGAAAGAAAAAGCAAATATGCTATTGGCAGAGAAATAATAGTTCAGGATGTTGAGTTTGAAGAACTTTTACCCCAAAAGTAATAAATAAGAAGTGACAGGTTAAATCTTAATTGTTTCTCTGGGCACCAGGTTGAGGCCACTTTGTGCTGGGAAATGCAAACAAAGGCCTTGAGCTTCATATTGCGTGTAAGTCAGTGCCAGCAGAGAGCCTGTACTGGGGGGGCTGTGACAGGCAGCATGTGTCTCACAGCCTAGTCTGTATTAGCTGGAGTTTCCCAAGCACTGATTCAAAACATGACACTAATGCAGCCTGAGGGAGATGGATGTGCAACTCCCCAGGAGGGGCCAAGGCTTCCAGGATGTCAGTCCTGCAGCACCACTCACCCATCTGTGAGGAAGCATCAGGGTTAAAGGCAAGAATGTTTAACTGCAGCATGGCTCTATCTCCAGCCCAGCATTTGGCTAAGCAGGTGTGCTCTGGGGGAGTCCTTCCCACCGGTGCCCAGCTTTGACAGAGCTCAGTAATCAGTCTTCTCCTGGCTCCCACCCCTCCATCACTTCACTCCTGGCTGAGCCTCTAGGCAGTTCAAGGAGCCTAGGAAGTGCTTTCAAAGAGTGAAAACTAAACACTAATGTTGCTTTTCCACTGACAATTTGCATTTCTAATTTTTCTTAAGTTTGATGTGCCTCCCTCCTCTTTAAGTTCAGAGCCTCCCCCCCAGAGCAGCAGTTCTGACCTGTGCATAGTCCCGTATTTCAGAGATGGTTTTGATTGGCCTTTTAAATTTGCTTAATTTTTAAAAATTGTCACATCTGCAAAAGTAAAAAGGTCCAGGAATTGTAAAGCAGCTCCATTCCTAAGTGAAACGAATCAATTGCTGAATGCAGATCTTGACTGCCCTGAGGCTGGATGTTGCAGTAGGTCATGGGCACAGCAGGAGAAGCACAGGATGGCAGTTGAGGGACTAGAATAGTTTACTGGCCTGAGTGTCAGCACAAAGCTATGGAAGAAATGTTAACATAGGTATGAAAAGCTGAAAAAGGAGGCTTCCTTATCCAGTGAAAGTCAGTAGCAGGAAAAATCCAAGTGATTATGTGTTCACCCTGACAAATAATGTAAGCATTTGTTAGACTTCAGGAAGCACCTCCTGACTTACAAAAACTAGACTGCAGCTCCGTAAGTGACAAGTTTGTCTTGTGGGGGGAAACGTCTCTCAAAGTCCATGGAAAATGAAAAATGGAAAAATGTTGTTATAAAACACTTCTTCATAGTCCATCTTGTATTATGAATACAGATTAAAGCCATAAGTATTAAATTGGTGCTATCTTTTAGAGAAAAGTTCTTGCAGAAGCTTCATATTGCCTATAGGCCAAGTAAAGCCTCTCAACTTTTTAGAAGAAAAAAGAATTAAAGTGGCAAATCAGTCACTAAAGAATCTCTTATGTTTTGAGTACTGTGTGAGTGATGTCTTTCATGTGATGATCTTCTGGTCATCACTAATAATGAGGGAAACGGTTCATGTCTCCACTCCCCAACACAGCTGGTGTACTTTTTTCTTCAGGAAAATGCTAGAACTTTACTATTTGGGTGTTTCAGGTGAGAAGTGTACCGAAGACCAATTGTAAAGATTATAGTGGGCTTATCCCTTCTCATGGTGCTGCTTGATTAAGACAAACACATTGTGGCACTTAGAAAAGGACAGAGGCTTTAGAATACTTGTTCAAGTTTTATGTTAAATCAAGTGCATCTTCCTGGCTTTCACACTTTCTAGTAGGACAGAATTTTAAAATCACAGTATTGTCCTCTGCCAAAAGCACATCAAAATGCAACTCAAATCCATGGCAATATTATGTAACATAAATAATGTCCTTAGTGTTTACAGCTATTTAGCAATAAAGACATAGCAGTCTTTGTGGCACAGAAAGAGCGAGAAATGGCTTCAACCAGTCCTGCTTCTTTAAAATGCAGACAAATAATATCCTTTAAGTGTGAACTTCCATTTCACGGACAGAACTTGGACACTTTCATTTTAAGCTAATAAGGGAAGTTTCATTCCAACAATTTAATGCTAGCACTGTCAGAGTCTTTCATTATTCTGGACTCATGGACTGCTTTTGCAGAAAACAGCTTTAAAATATAGGCCAACATTAAAGGATTTTGAAATGAGTTGAAAATGCTCTTATTCCTCTTTTGGGTGAGTCCTTTATTTTAGTATCTATAAGAGAAGTTCTCTCTTCTCCAAATCCTTTCTCCATGGGAGGAATCAGCAGGGACATTGTAACTTACTTGAAAGTTAAGAGGCTGAAAAGCTTTAGAGGAGGCATTGTAATCTGTTATAAAACATGTTCAGGACCTAGGCATAGATTTGGAGTTGTTGGTAGCTCTCCAGCTCATAGGAGGGAAGCATGAGATGATTAGATTACTAACAAAGTGTTAATCCCACAGCAACAAGGAAATCTGAAAAAAAAAAAAAAGAAATAAGAAAATCCTTGTGTTTACACCAGATTAACTACTACAAAGAGGAAAGCATCTCCTTTCATGGTTACTTTGAGATGTATAATCTCTATCCTTTTGACTCTTCCAAAGTCCACATATGGAATATGTTATCATTACTAATAAAAAACCTGTTTTAGTTGCAAAGCATTCTCACCTCATCAAGAAATCAGTTCTGTTAGCTTTCTGCTTTTATACAAAAAGTATTTCTCAAACCCAGAAAAACTTGATGACACAGGGGAAAAAGATGAGGAAACAAGCTTGCAGTGAATCACATCTTTTGTTTTCCCAAGCTGCCAGGTCAACATTCATAACTGGCTGTCTTAGCTCACACAGAGTGTCCAAAGACAGGTGACTCTATTTTATCTTGTCACTCAGTCTGAATATTAAGAACTGTGTCTACTTGGCTTCCAAGATGACAAGTTTAGCGTTTTGAGGTAGTGTAGCTGAGGTTACTTGGTAAACATGCTGAGGGAGTTAGTAGGGATCTTCAAAGCCCTAAAACAATGTATTTGAGGACTCCCAGTGCTGTGAGTCCCCCAGTGGTGATGGTGCTGCAGTACTTTTCTGTGGACAGCTTGTAGAATGCTGCATTCACTGGGCAGAAGAGCATCCCTTCTGGTCAGTACCTCCTGCTAGGCCAGTTCCAACCCAGTCATGCAGTTTTATCCTTCATAATGATTGTGACTGTGCTATTGACTGAAATCTTACTCTGTCAGACTCTGTAGGAACTCAGTGGACAAAAGTGAGTAAAATTCAGCAAGCAGAAGACATAGTATTCTGATGCAGTTTACATGAGAGCAAGTGCTTCCTGCCTATAAAGAAGGCACGTTCTCAAAATGCCAAAGAGTTACAGGTTTGGAAGAGAAATGTTCCTCCATTCAGATTCATCACTTTGCCAGCAGTGAAGCAGTAGTCAGTGGGTCAGGTCTTGAACAGGCATCATAACAGATGTCTTGGTGGCAGCATTATGGGAATTCAGAAACCCTGTACTTCACAGACAGACCAAGGCATCCTTCCCACTGCTTGTGCTTGTGTACATCTGTGCACCACATGTAAGGACGTTTTCAAAAAAAAAACCACAAAAGGATTTTTGCCCTTGTCACATGTTAGTGATATTTGTATAGTGGTGAATATTGGAACTAATCAGCCTCCTGGGATCCATAATTAGGCTTGGGATATTATGGTGCAAGTAGATATTAAAGGGCTAATATTCTTACATTCTCTGTAAATATCTCTTCTGCATCTACTTGCTGAGACAGAATGCAGAAAAAATAGGCTTCTGTTCCATTATGTGCTTTTTCTTCAGTTGTCTTCTGTAGAGCAGCTAATGTAACTTTAAGGGTTCACAGTTTGAATACGATGGGCTTCATTGATTTTCAATTTCCCACTGCTAGTGTTTGCTTCTAAGCGCTTTCCAGTGATGACAGACAAGTGGACTATGTCATGATGTTCTGCTTTCCATGAAGTGGATGTTCCTTTTTATCAGTCTACTAAAACTTAAAACGTCTGGATTCAGACTGGAAACACGTAGTTGAACCCCCAGGCTCAGCATGTTTGTTTGTTTATTACTATCTCCTGAGGTATGGTGCTGAGTAGGAGCTACATGGCCAGTCTGTCAGTAGGTGACAAAACAAAAATCGTGTATTGTCACTTGCCTTGCAATTCACAAAGAACAATCCAGAGTCCCTGAAGGAAAATTTAAAGGTGACAGTGAGACTGTCATTCTATTTTGTTTTTCACACGTGGCCCCAGTTTTAAAAAGTGGAGTTAAATCATCTAAATATGTTCAAGTCTGGAAATGCTGAGGGTCCAGCACTCCTGATGGCAACACCATTTCTTTAGGAGTTCATATATTGACACTGAACACTGACATTAGCCTTTTGTTCTCACAAATCTGCTGTTAAGAATAAATCAGCTTGAATTTATAGGTGGAACCCTAGAATCCAGCCCCAGTGACACCCTCAGTAGGAAATGTACAGGTCTGCGGTGGATTACCCTGCAGTCACCTGAGGTGGTTGTTGCCTGGGAATATGGCACAGGTTCTCTCCATGCACTGCTGAAGGAACAGGTGAAGCAAGTTGCCACACGCCACACTGGAAAAAATACAGAGCTTGCCGGATCTCGCAGCTTTATAAAGTATCTGAGCTCTGAGGACAAATCTGTTAAGACGAATTATTGTTGTCAGTGATGCTTCCTGTGAAAAGTGAGAAACCAAACTGCAGCTTATTCTGCTTTGAGGTCCTCTGATTAGGCTTTGTCTACTCTAATGTTTTCCACAAATAAGAGCAGCGATGTATTTTTATGTAAATGGAGGGGGTTTATGGCACACTGATGGGCTTGTGTTCTTACATTGTCTGTAAATCTGTGTAAATGAAGGCTATTTTTAAGTCCTGTGCTGTTCCAAGGCCTGTTTGTATTTTACAAGAGGTAGTAGTGGGAGCATTATAATGTAAAAGGGGAGATCACCTTGTCTGATAGTACCAAAACCAAATAAACCCTTGAGTAATGTGAAGAAGATACTTACTTACCACTTAACCTGTTGGGTTTTTTCTTGCCTTCATATACCAGACACTTGCAAAGTACAAACAATAAAGAAGTATTCAGGAATTAATAGGTTTGTGATCTGAGGTCTAAAATATTTTTTTTCCCACATTCATTTGTTGTAGAATCATTCCAAATGTGTGGTTTATCTTTCTGTTTTAGGCTCCTAAGGACCCAGTCTCTGGATTGGTATTATAATAATGTCAAAAGCCGCTTTAAGTGCTTTGGAAGTGCCAAGGTCCTGAAGAACTTGTACAAGAAGCATAGACTGGAGAGTGGAGTTTGTCCTGATGCGATAGGTAAGAACAGCTGTCTTGATTTCTTACAAGATTTATTCTTATCTACTTTAACACACAAGCTGAGACAATGGAAATTCTGAGACTATTCCAAGAGAGATTTTTTTAACACAGTTTTCTTTTTTGCAAAAGAAATATCTCAGTGGAGAAAGAAAAGGATGAAGTGTCTAGAGTGTCTATTTAAGAATTCAAACAATGTTTAATTGTAATTATGTCACTGATACAGAAGAACTGTCTATAAAGTAAATTGCAGTTTGTATTCTAGCTTGTGTCCCAACATTTATCACAGTTCTGAGTAGTCAATGAGTGAGAAAATAATTTTGCTTTCAACATTTGACCATAGGCATATTTCTGTGGTGTTTGAAGCAAAGTTTGATTAACATGAGATACATTCAGTATCCGAGTTGGAGAAAATTGAGATTTCCTTACTTAGAGTTTTGCATGCTTAAGGATCTGAAGCTGGGTACATTTTATTTTTGTATCGATGTTTGTAAATAGGTAAAAGATACTGATAAAGTATTGACATCAACCTTTTAAGTGAAGGCATAATTCTCCCCTAACTATGCTGTTCTAATGCCCCACCCCATAAGAAGAGTGATTGGAGATAGAAAATGGAATTGAAGAAGTAGAGCTTGGTGTCATACTGGCAACTTCAGCAAATACTTAAAACACATCTAGCTGAATATTTACATTTCACTGGATTTATTGGACCAGATAATTTACTATTGTAATTCTTTCAAAATTTGTACAGAGACTGTAATTTTTCTATAGTCCTTACTTTGTTTTTTCCTGAAAATACATAGGATGGTACGTAGACTTTCTAGTCCTGAGTGGAAATTTTAGGTGTTTATTATGAAAATTGACATAAAAGCTTCTAGGGAGAAGCAACCTATTCACTAAATTGTCCTTTATCAGTCTTTTTCCTTTTTCATTATCAAGTTCATATTTCTTGAAAAGATTCCTTAACGACTGAGAACAAATATGTATGAGGACAAGCAAATCTGTTTCAGTTAGGGCAGAAGAGGGACAATGGAGGTAAAAACTGTGGCAGTGGATGCTTCCAAAGTTTCTTATGATGTATTGCTTTTATTTAAACCATAGTCTCAGTGAATGGGTGCTTGAATGGAAGTGTGAACGATGCAGTGATGAGTTGCAGTGGCTTGTGCGCTCTGGGTGAGACCTTTCTAAGGAAGACCTTGGAGTCTAAATGTCATTGCTAACTTTCTTCTACTCTCTGGTGTGACTGATACGTAAACCTTTTGTTCCCTTTGAAGATAAATACTAGTATGCATCTCTGTGTTTTGCCTTGTTTATACAGCATTGCCCTTTAACATGTAGAATCTATTTCTACCCCAAATGTGATAGTAAAAGCAGATTCTCAGTATTTAACTTCTACCATGTAAGTTTTATGCCTAGTAGCATCTTCATCTCTTTTTTACTGTAGTAATAGTTTTTCCATTCAAAATGAATGAGAGGTCTTTGATATAAAAGCAGTCATGTTTTGTACGAAAGGTGATGCAGTCATTATTTATCCAACAGCAACAGCTAGGAGGAATTTTCCAGTTATCCCTCATTGTGTGTGCAATTCCACCATATCTTGAGTGAATATTCTAATCTAATAATGCCTCTGTTGTTAATGGGTATTTCTTACAATAACACATGATTCTGTCTTTCTTTTTAGCAGAAGAAAGTTTGTATGAAGGAAGCTTTGAGAATGAAGGAAGCATTTGTGGCAGTGACTCTACATTCTACCAACAGACAGAAGGTATGCTGCTAAAAACTCTGATTAAAAAGCAGTCCTTACACTTTCAATTACTGGACAAGTAGCTTAGAGTGCTGGTAAGTCTTGTCCACAGATCCAACAATATTTTGGCTGAACCATTCAGCAAGACACTAGAAGTCTTTCGCTTACCATGCTGTGATCTCTTTCTTCAGCATTACACCTACTACATGCCATTTCTAGTGTGATTTTCTTAATGTTCAGTTTTTGTTACTTCTTTCCCATTTCTTTTCCCATGGTCATATATTTTTTTCATTCTTTCTTATATTTTGTTGTTCCTGCTTATAAGAACTTTACAAAATTCCTTTCAATTATTCCCTCCAAACTATTTTGCTACAGTCTAAAATAAGCAACATAAAAATACTAAATGTTTTATTGTATCTAAGATTTACATTAAAGAAGAAACTTAGAGATTGCAACAGATTTCTCTGTCTGAAGTCTTTTATTTTACTGTGCATAATTATGGATTGAGGAAATAACTTTTTCATGAACAATATAAGATTTGAATGTGTGTCCAGAATATGAGTTTGAATTTTGCAGGTCATTATGCAAAATGTGAATAGATAAAGTACATGGTGGTTTTATCTTATTCTTCATCTAGGACACAGCATGATGGATACCCTTGCTGTGGCGTTACGTGTTGCCGAGGAAGCAGTGGAAGAAGCTATTTCTAAGGCAGAGACCTACAGTGACAGCCTGGTAACATTTTCCAAAAAAATGTGTTAATTTACATAAGAGAATCATGTTTCTTTTAATATGGGTAGTGCTACAAACCAAGTAGATAAAAACATGAAAAAGTAATGACTATCTCATGATATATCTAAAGGGTTGGGCATGGGTTTTATTAACTGGTATCCAAGATGCACATTGCATTTCAGAAGGTGATATGCACTTGAAGTGCCTGTAAGTTCCTTCCCACAATGCCAGTCGGGCATATTACCCATTTCCAAATCTATACATTTTCTGTGGGAACGCTGTTTTTATGTGATTTTAGCAAATACAGATATCCATTTTCATGCAGGACAAGCAGAATGAAGCTTGTTACTTGCAGGAGCACAAGGAGGACCTCATAGAAGAGCTGGCCACAACCATTGTGCAGAAGGTATGGCATGCTTATTTTCCCTAGCCTGTTTAATAGCCAAATCACAATGTTTTGCAGCTCAAACTCAGCTAACAACAAAAAGGATGACACCAACGTAGAAAGTAAAGTAAATGGACTATGGCAGTATAGGCTTCATCAGCGATGTCTGACAGAGATCAGTTTATAAGTAAGATCAATCCAGTGCCTAACCTCATGCCGTACATGCTCAGAGCTGAGAGGTGCCACTCCCTGAGGTTTGTGATGTCCTTTCTTGGAAGGGAAAGCCCTTACCTGATGGAATTTTACATCTGTATTTCACAAAGTTTTCTAGAGGCATGGCTCTTGACCATATACATCACTTCCCAAAAGACATAAAGTTTGCCAGTGTAAAGAAGTGTGACTTCTGACCGTACCCTCTACTGAACCCTGCATCTGCAACATGTTCAAAGAAAACATCAATCATGAACACAGAATTCTCTTAATGATGCTGTGAGAGAGACACTCAAAAAATCACAGAACCCTTGGTGTGTCTGATTTCTGTGGCTTTTCACGTAAAGCTCAATCTTCTCCCTGCAAAGCTCACAGTTGGCAGAATGAAAGTGGAGGGCTAGTGGGAAAAAATACCCCTTGAGTTTGTCTGGACAAGTAAGTAAGGCAAGATGAGCATGAACAGAGCACTGTTAAGCTCCTGTGATCAGTAAAGTAACCACTCTGCTAAATTAGTCTCCTTCCATGTGAAATAAGATAGACTCCACATCTTTGGATGGGCTGCGACATTTAACAGCCACATGTGGATCACACACCAAAAGAGGAACATGTTGTTTATAAGGCTGTCAAGAAAAGCCGGAAGAGCAGCAGCTCACTGGAAAATAATCTGCCTTCTTTTTTAATGGTGATGTTAGAATATCAATTCTGTTTATCGGGTCTTTCATAGTCCAGAGCCTATCTCAGCGAAGCTTGAATTGCTACCATTTTTGTCAAGAGCTGCCTAACAAAATCTTTTACGCCATAGTATAATGTTCTGTAGATATTTTATTTTATTTGAGTTGTGGAAATGAAGTGTAGCAGGATGTAATCTGTCAGTGTAGGGAGACATGATCAATCTCTATCTTAAGATGGTGTAGATTTTCAAGAATAAAAATAGTGTCTAGAGACCTTAGACCTCATTGTTTTCACTAGAATTTGTCTGCGTGTCATGGGAGCCTTTGAAATTCCCCTCATATCTAGTATTTTATGGTTCTTGGCAAAAAGTCTTGTCTGAGAAAATACTTGACAATTAGATGCTGCTGAAGTGTTACTGTAGCAACAGGTTTCTATGTTTGTGTAATTCACCTCTGGTATTCCTACAGGCAGTATTATGTATTGTATCAATGCTTATGTGCCTGCAAGCAGTAGGACTTCAGCTGAGAAATCCTTGCATGAGCTACAGCAAGAGCAAAGGGAAAGTCAAATGTTTCTCCTGGGGAGCTTGCCTTGAGACAGGGTTCATCTAAATCTTCTCCATATGGCTCAGACAGTATTTTCCGAGCAGCACTTTTCTGTCCCCTCCCACCCCGTTTTTCCCCTACCCTGCAGATTATAAAGAAGCAGAAGAGCAAACCCGAGCAGGCCGAGGCTGACTTGGAATGGCCGCCCTCGCGGAGCAGCGGCCTGGCATCCGTCGCCGTCTCGGATCAGAGCATGCTGACCTTCCCAGGGAGCCGAAGGGGGTCCTACACCTTGTGGGTGAGTGGCACAGCACAACTATCCGTGTTTTCTGGTGCACAAAAACAGAAGGTTGCAGTCATGGATACGTGTACTTTCTGTCTGGAATGGTATGTAGAGACTTGCAGAGAACAAGCATTAATTCTGTGTCTGGCCACACTGTCACTCAGTTGCATGCTTTCCTCGCACCCCATGGGCCTTGGAAGTACATCACAGACATTGCGTTGTTCTGGTGAGTGTGTTGGGGAGGGCTCAGTTTGTGATATGAGCAGTCTCACTGTTTGCTTTGAATGCTAACAGGACTCAATGCCTCAGTGTTTTTTCCTCAGAACAGTTTTTCTGCTCACTTAACTTTTATGTATGTCTTTGCTAAGGGTTATATTTTCTTTTGTATAAAGTTAGGTTTCTGTAATGTTTCTTTTTCTCCTTAGCCATCTTACAGAAAACAGCCACTACCAGCAACAAGAAAGTAAACCCAGCTGCAGAGCACCATTTACGTCTTACACTAAAGAGTGTTTCCTCCTTGCACTTACTTCTCAGCACAATGTCTTTAGCTCCTGATATAAAGCTGAAAAAAATCTGACAAGCTGCATTAGTGAAAGTTTTAAAAGAGCAGCGAGTAAAAAGAAATTAAAATAAACTGTAGGCTTGGACCAGCACTTTGACAATCATAGAGGAAAGACAGTGACAGATGAGTTAGTTCCAGTGCATTTTGACACTGTGGTTTAAGCTGCTGCTCCAAGTGCCCTGCTGCTGTGCCAGTAACTGCCTCTCCCCCACTAAGCAGAACCATCAGAACTGAACGTGGGCTATGTCCTAGTTCCCAGCTAAGTTTGCTCACTTACACTCCCAGTGAGAGCAGATTTATGCCAGAATATTGACTGTGTGCCAGAATTGCTGAGATACAGACTCGCATCCTAGTCTTCTACCTATTTGCAGAATGAAGGGGTACTGCCTGTAATGTGCTGCTGTTAATAAGTGATAAGAAGTCAGGGTGAGCATGACTTAAGTGCTTTGCTCTGTTGCTCCTAGGCAAGTTGCTTGTGGAATATAAAAGCCAGGAGAGAGAGTGTTAATTTTGCGTCTGACTCAAATGAGTTTTCTTCCTTAAGTTTAAGGACAGGACTCGGATGAAAAGGCTGTTCAAATCCTCAGTCATTATACCAGAAGCCTGCTCTGCATTTGGAGAGTTAAGCTTGAACTCAACACGTTTTGAAATTCTCTTCTGAAGTAACAATTTAGTCCTGAATTTTTTGCCAGAGGGAGGCTCATTGGTTTGAGTAATAGACTTTGTGAAAAACACTGGAGAAACAGAAATGTCGCACTAAGGTGTGAACAACTTCAGAACCTCTGTAGCCATCAGTCAGTACTAGAGATCCAGATGTGTACAGTATTTTATAAGGACTCTACCTCTGTACAGGGTCTTTTGCCACATTTGTCACCATTTGTTCCAATTGTCTTCCCACAGTGCTTTAAGGAACATGAATGAATCTGGCCATCTGTTGTGCGGTTTCATCTCTCCCATAAATTTAGTTTCTGCCTTTTGATTTGCTAGGGTTGTGTTATTCTGTTCTTTTCTCCTTTGTAGTGTGTATGTGTTTATTTTTGCTTTGAATAGAGGAGAATTTTGTTAGTATGACCAGACACCCTCGTAAAGGAAGTATAGCTACAGTCATTCCCATAGCTAAGATAGTTGCAGTTATGTTAGGCTATTAGATAGCAGAATTAAAGTCACAAAATCTGGGCCTGCTGGAAAGTCTACTGAAAGGCAATTTGTGCAGAGCAAATGCAGAGCACTTACAGCCTTCTTGATTGTCCTCAACAGTGCTGAAACAACTCAATTTCCTCCTCCTGAGCTTGCTTTCCATTCCACTTTGTTTTCATTCAGCTACAAATGGGAAGCATGCATCTGTCAGTAGATCTACAGGACTGAACCACATTCTCTTCTGTATGTCATGCAGGAAAGTTATCTTTTCTGCCAAAAGAATTGCAATTTTTTTTTTATTTTCAAAACAAATCTTAGCTTCTACAGAAGCTGGCAGAGAGGCCTTATGCCCATTCCAGGCAAAACTCCTTACTGCCTCCCAGGAACTCTTTTGAGTGCAAGTCTGTAACAGCAAATCTTCCTGGATTTCACTACAATAAGTTAAGTTTTCTTAGTTCCTAACTGATGAAATTAGGTTGACAAAAAAACTCAAGCTCTTGATTTGAGTATATAAATCCTAACACTGAGCTGTGTGATGGCTTAGTTTGGGCAGAGATCTGCCTGTAATGAAAAAAACCTTTACACACCACAGCTAGCAAGGGGTCTGCTGCAACAGATTTATTAGCACAGGTGTTCCTACTGCAACCAAGGTTTTGGTAGACAGACAGTGGCCACAACAATCCCAAGGGAAGGAAGAAGAGAAACAAGTTTTCATTTTTTCCTATCAAAGCTGTCCAAAGACACTATTACTGTGTCAGAGTTACGTGTGTGAGCCTGTTTCCCAATAAAGGTTATTTAACTAGAACTTCCCCTGTTCAAGTATGTCTTTGGTACCAGGCTAACAAATTAGCAGAGGCAGGGTAGATTAAATAAAAGGAAAGAAGAAACATTATTAACAGAAAGACAGACGTACAGGGTAAAGGGAGGTAAGGATAGCAAATCCTGAGGCAGTCAGAATTGCATAATTTAAAACTGAAAATTTATCTTGGAGCAAATATTTTTATTTGTCTTCTGTGCACAACATAATACATGTGCTTTTGCTAGCACAATGAAACTAGTAATATATAACACAAGGCAATTGCATGTTGTAACACTGGCCTTTAGAAACCCATATTTATTATTGCATTGCATTTTATTGCCCAAGTTACTTGCTTACAGTGTCAGGGGGTGCTGTAATAATCCCAGATATCACCTTGTGGTTTCACCTGCCAAGCAATTTCTCTTTTTATCTCAGCTATTTGTGTGCAGCTCATCCATATCAGCCAGAAAATACCAGTGGTCTCTGGAAGCCCTGCCTTACCTCCATGCTCATCCAAAACCACTTGCTTTGAAAAACTAATTAATATGATAAACTTCCCCGCTTCCCCCCCTACTATTGACTGCTTAACTGCAGTACTATGGTGTGCTAGTAGCTATAGACATTGTCTTTTCCCTTTTTTTCCCTCTCAGATTTTTTTGAGATCCCTTGCCCAGGCTAAAAATAGTGAAACAGGGCTGAATATTTTATTTCCTCATTTCATAAAAAGAGATGGATGGCACCATCTGTTTCTCATTACCAGTAAGCAAAGGCTGTGCAGTGTTGGGATAGGAGAAGTACAGAGCAATGGGTGGATGTTTCTGTGCTCTCTCAGTCCAGTTTGCCCGCCATACATCACTGCCAGCCAGAGAACAAATGACCAGTTGGCATATTGTATCCCATTTAAACATAGATGGAGTGAAGGCACCCTGGTGTGTTTTAAGTGCTGTATTAGTGGTCTTTATTTTACAGCATAAAGATTGCATATACAAACAGAAGCTCATCCATAATTTATAGCATATGAAACAGCTAGGGATATATGGAAAAGGAGGATTTCATTAAATACACATTATGATGCACCTCAGGGGAAGCAGAAATATACTGGTTAAGCTAATTATAAGGTCCACAGTGTACTGACAGTTGTTTATTTTTTCCTTTTTTTTTTTTTCCTTTTGATTTGTTTTAAAGAGAAGGAAGGTTCTACGAGCCTGAGGTCTAACACTGCTTTGGAAATCCTTGGAGGTTTTGCAGCTGCTCTGTACATTTTTAGGTTTGTCTCAAACAACAGTGCTTGAAGAAAACCTTTTTGAGGAGGAATCCTGTTCAGCAGTCATGCAGCACAGTGGGAGAGCGATTTCAGATGAGGGAGGCATAGCACTGCAGGAAGCTGATACCAGCTGCCGTCAGTTCCTACCTGCCAATGATTGCATCAGAAACATCATATTTATGTCATAATTAATAAATGTGTCGTGCTGGAGGGAAGATGGAGCTTTTTACTTTTATGCAAGAGCTGGCATCAGAAGGTTGCATGGTGTGTATTGCTGGGACCTGCTTCCAATGAGGCAGGTGTGCATTCACCCAGAAGCCCATCAGCTGGATCCCAATGGGTCATTTGCTGTATTGTTTCCTTTGAAAGAAGTCAACTGCAGCACCATCTTCTTTGCACAAAATGGGATAGAACAGTACATTTCAAGATGGAAAAGCACTTGGTGCTCTAAAAATAATGTCTCTTTTTCATTAATATTCATTATTGGAAGATCCAACTTTCCCTAAGTGCTTTCCAGGTTACAGATAATACTGGCATCTGATGACTCCGCAGGTGACACTGTAACATTGTAATCTGGTCGATTTCCCTCCTTCCACTGCTGCAGGATAGGATACGACTAGTCTGTGATTCTGACTCAGCAAATAGTGCCAGTTTTTAAGGCTCAGGTCGCTAAGTAATCAGTAAAAGACTAAACATGACAGCATTGTCCTTTTAAAGTTGTTTGTGTAGCTTGAGTTTGTACTTCTTCTTGAGATGTATCTCTAGCATAAAATTACTGATTTTTGGTTTCACATACTATCCATGCACTTGACAAACTTCCAAGAAGACAGTTTTCGATGCTAGGTACGTGATCAAGCCCATGCAGGCCTACATTCAGCTGCATTGCACTTAGTGTCAGCAAACCAAGATAGGTTTTAAGGCATGAAAGAGAGTAGGAGAAAGGACAAAGAAGGGTGGTCATTGTATAATGTTGTTTTCCAAATAATTAAAGTTGTTCTTGCAGGTTTATTTTGTTTTAAAGATTCTATCGTAATACATTCCTGGGTATCACAGAATTTTCAGATCTCACTTAAAACCTGTGATGCTCAGAGCTGGGCTGCCTGACAAACCTTGCTTTATTTTTAGATTAAATCAGGGTGTGTATTGCCAGAGGAAGAAGTAAATAAACACAGAACACTTAAGGCTTCCTCTGGTGTTTGAGTAGGAGATACAGCGATTCTGTCTGATTGGGTGAGTGCTGTGCAGAGCACAGCTTTGTAGATGAGGGTCAGAACAGGACATGAAAGGCTGCACAGGGAACTGAGACACCTAGAGATGGATAAAAAAAGAATAGTTGTGTTTAGTGAAGAATATTGACTTTAAAAAAATGGTGTGTTTATGTGTAAGGCTGCAATTAGACCTGAGACGCGGGTGCCAACTCACCTCCTCCCCCTACCCTCTTAAACACAAGCACGCTTCCAGAGAGGTGTGCTAGTAGCAGAGTAAAATCCTGCTGTCCTACACCAGAACCAGGGATCTGGCTTTTGCTGTTGCTCAGCTTTCTCTTCTGTAAGTAAAGTGGCAATACTGTCATCACAGATACTAACTGAGCTCTCAGTGTCTTCAAACTGGGAAGCGTCTTCCCTCTTTGTTCTTAGTTTCATTTGTTCGGGCTTTTTCAGATGTCATACAATACTCAAAGTGTGGGAGGAGGGAAGAAGAATGGGCTGTGGGTGAACATGTGAGGAGCAGTAATGGCTAAATGCACAAGGATCCCTTGTAAAGGCACTGCCTGGATTTCATTTGCCTTGGTATATCTAGTCTCTATTCCACAAACTTCAACAGACTTGTTCACGTAAATCCATTACATTGATCAAACTATGATATTTTATGCTCCTAGCACTTTCCTGAATTGTTAACCCCATAAGTACAATAAAAGGATGTTTACACTCATATTCTAGAATCAGTATGAAATATCCATTATTGCTAGTTTACAAATTCCTTGCAAACAAAGCAGTAGCACTTTCACATGTGGGGCCAGCTTTTTTTTCCTTTTTTTTACACTATAGGTGATGCTGTAGAGCTACTGGCGTGCCTACCAGCAATGGGTTTGTTGAGGAATATGCTCTTGTGTCTCTACCTTTACAACCCTTCTCTCCAGCTGCATAATCAAGGTCAGCTAATCCGAATTGAACCAAAATAAATGTGCACCCAAATGTGGCTCCACAGCTGTGCAATTCATCCTGCTGACAGTCCCATTCCTGATTAGCTAATCATTATTTCTGTAGTCTTTTTAAAGGAACAGTGCTTCTAAGGGAATCAGATGTCTAAGAGGCCATAAGAAGGATGGAAACAATCCAGTGCAGCCAGGATGTGTCTGTCACTAGTGAACAAAAAGTTAGCTTGGGCAGACCCTAGGAAGACTATTCTAAGTATATTCTACGGGTTTTGCAAGAGAGGGACCAGTAATACTTGCTTTATCCTAGCCTGCTGTTCAAGGGTTTGCCCTGATGGCTGGGGTATCCACAAGGGGTGGTTAGGAGGGAATTTTCTTTCAACTGAGTGTGAAAGTCTTTTATTTATCTGCCTGTTCTTGCCCTTTCTCAGAAGGTTGTTAACAGATCCTTTGCCACATACAAGATTAACTAAGGAACAGATGCTTGAAACCCTTGGTATTTCACTCCCACTGCTAGTTGTCTGGACTGCATACATTTAAGCAGAGTGAAAATCGCTTCCAGGATAAATAGGCTGTGGCAGAGTGGCTCCATTTGCAAGCTCATACTGTCTCCTTCCTGGTGTGGGAGTTTTCTTACCAAAGGATGCCTGAGCTGTTGATGCCTAGGGACTGCTACTGTATTTGCTACCAGACCTGCTGGTTCTGTGAATTGATTATATTCACAGAGCACAGCTGAGAAGGGGATTTGCTGCACCACTGGCAGGCATAGCTGCAGAATTTGCAAGGGAGGAGAGGGGATCGATAAGGTTGCATTTGAGTCATCTGAGTTTATGTGTCAATTCTAGGTCGCTTCCCTGAATAAACAAGGTGGTCCTCAAAGCCCAGCTTAACAGCTGCCACTCAGGTCAGAGCTTGCACAGCACAGGATTCTGCTGCTCAAATCCAGAGCTACCTACCCTCAGCACTGGTGTTGAGGTCCTTGTGCCTGCAAAGGCTCCTACAGTGGTGATCCTGCAGCTGCCTTGTGGCACCCAGGGTTCTCAGTCCCTCCTGAACCTGGGAGAGTCCTTGATCTATTTCAAACAACTGTTTGAATCACTGTTGAAATCACTGTTTTATGACTTACACCAAACTGAAGCATAATGTAAGGGTGGGAACAGGGTGAAATAGGAGGGAAGTGAGGGGAAAAAACATGCATGATCCACTTGTGAAGTCCTATCAGATGCTTTTGGGACCTATTTTGAATTAACATTTTGGCTTTTCTTTAGGAGAAGGAGGAATTACCCATACTTTTTCATCGGTAGAGGAATAATGTAGTGCAAAATCTTAATGTTGTCTCTCTAAACAATATGCATACATATAAGGAAGTTGTTGAAGGTAAAGAATCTATAGATTATCAACATTAGATTCAATATTCATTATTGTGGTTTATAAAGTTGTTCTTTCTTTTGGTTACTTTTTTTTATTTATTCAGTGCTCAGAAGAGTGAACTTGAAAATTTTTATTGATAGCAGATGGAATATTTATATTTGTTAAGTAAGGGAAGATGGGCTTACTTTTTATTCACTCCTTCCTTCTTTAATCTTCAGAAACCACTTTGTCTTCTTTTTTATTTCTTTATTTAAGGCCATCAATGAATTAGATTATTCCTTTTAGTTCCAGGTCAGTAAAAAATGAAGGCTGAGTTCTCTCCATCCAGACATTATAAACTATGCAACAGAAATCCCTGAAGAGGGATTTTTAAAAAAGGGACAATAATGTGCCTGGAATTGTAGCAAACATCTCACGGGACGTGCCACTAGGCAGGATTTGGTGGGGAACTCATCTAACTCAGGTGTTTGGAAATGCCTGTCAGTACCCCAACTATATTTTGTGAGCCGTGCTGCATTGCCCAGCGCTCCAGCAGGCAGCCCCTGCCTCTGTGGGGTGTGTGCAGAGCCCAGCAAATGATCCGCGGGGCCGCAGTGCCATCTGCTGATGCACCAATTCACTGCAGAAACCAGCAGTGTCCGACTGAAAACTTACAGGGCAGCCTTGTCTTTTACAACACATAAATACACCTAAAATAGCACTTGGCAAATGGGTTGTGGGTTTTTTCGCTGAGGAAACAGAACTTCTGGTTAGGAAATATGCCAGGTATCTTTAGCTCCTTTCTTAACATCTCAGGTCTTTATAAACCAAAACCAAAGTTCCTGCATGCCTGCCTTTTGAAAATTGTATTTTGCTCCTGTATTTTTTTTGGATACTTTTGGTTCTTCTGCCCTGAGATCTTGCTGCAGTCCAAGCATGTAGGCAATCGATAAAGCTTGAGGGATGTAGTTCCTTCATTTGGTCAGTAAAAATCGCTTGTTCCAAAGCAAACCAACCCAAGAGCCTGTTAGGGCAGCTGGCCTTACCTCCAGTACTTCCATGCATCCATTCACAGGGAAACTACATGAATCCAGGCAGGCTTCTCAATCCTGTTCCCTTGTTTTCAGTGTTTTGCTTCCCATGCAAATATCCCCAGGAGAAAGATGTCCACTATGGATCTACAGATGGGCTGTTATCTCTGTGAAGAAAGGAGGCACCGATGCAGCACAGTAATGTGTGCTTCTGCTGCCTGCACAGGTCAGTGCAGCAGTGAAATCAGCCCACAGGGAAGTAGGATGTAGCCCATGCTGCAGCTGTAGGGCTTTGGAGTTATCGGTGCTGGCTGAGTTTAAGTGGATGCACGTGCCAGCCAAGATTAGGGCTCTTGCTGTGTAATCTCACACCAAATAACTAACATTTTAGTTTGTTCTTTATTTGCAAAAACAACAAAAGGAGGTCCTGGGGTCGTTTGCATTTCAGGTAGAGTCATGAGTCAGGCTGCTAATTGATTGGAGATAAAATTGTAGACAAACATTTGCTTTTGTGCTCTGAAAAATACAGTCAACTTAGACTGGTTTGTTCTCACACCAGGATATGTCTCTGTCCTGTTCCTACACCAAACTTGGCTATTGACACTCCTTTTTTATGTCATTATCATTGATACCAGTGATTTGAACTGCTCAGGAATGAATGTTTATGGTTTCTTTCCACCCCTGTTTGTCTGAGGAAAACACAATTCTACTGCCAGCCCTATCTAAAACTAACTTTCAAAACAAGAAATAACCTAATCCTCTACTTTTATTTTTTCTTCTGAATTGGAGCTTATGACAACATTGGCACTTCTTGATCATTTCAGTCTCTCCAGGTACAAGAACTACAGAGAATTGCAAATATAGTAGTGAAGGGTGCAAGTTCAACAGCATCTTCCTTTTTCAGGGTCTAAATGCAGGGGTGCAGCCAAGCTATTTTATCATGCCATTACTTTTCTCTCCTTGAGTCTTCTGTGACATTGAACCATCCTCAGTGAGAAAAGGTGGCACTTCTAGTAGAGCAGAGCAGTCCAAGACAGATTTTGTCCAAAATTCACATAAAGTGTAGAAAAATAATGAGGATGGCCTCAAGCCAAGCTTTGGAGGCACCAAAAGCTTTGCCCGTTGCTGTATTTCAACTGGATTTCCTGGGAGTAGTTCCTGCCTAATACCAATTTCCTGCTCCACAGAGACCTTGCAGAAACTGTGGAGAGCAGTTTCCCTCTGATCTGACCCAAAAGTTTTAGCACACAATTTCAAAAAATCAGTTTTTTGCTAGGTAAGCTTGTTTGGCTGAGCTTATTTCAGATCCTAAGCTACTACACCACATGGGACTGTGTCCACTTTCTTTTCTGTGCTTCCTTGGTTTTCAGCTCTTTTTATCCTTCAGGCTGTTCATCTTCTCCTTTTTAAATCCTTCAAGCTGTTGTGTCTCTCCTAGTCCTTCTGAAAGCTTTATCTGCCCTATAGTACTGATGCACCTGAGCTGGCTTTAAATTGCTCGGGCACTGCTGGCTGCAGCTTTGCTGCCAAAGCATCAGCCTGGGGCAAGAGTGCCCAGCTCCTTCAGGAGGTTTCACAGCCCATGCCAAGTTCTGTGTTGTCAGGGTTAAGCTGCTGGCAGGTCTTAGGTGAGTTGAGAGCAAAGACCAGACGCTGCCATCACTTCGATGGCATCACTTTACTGTGATGTTTGTGAAATGGTGAGTAGGCACACGAGAGGCTGCCATTTAAACAAAACAGGAAAGCTGTCAAACACACAGATTTTACATAACAAGAAAAGCATGTTACTCTCATTGTCAGAGTCCAGGTTATCATTTTACAGACTATTTAAGCTCTTCCTGATATTCTTCTTCTTAAAGATCCAGTTCTTTGAGTAATAAGGGAAAATAGATACTAGTGGTTGAACTGTAGGGTATTCCTTCTTCTGGGTCTTCTGGGTCTCTTACCTCTCTTGTTTGCTATATGTACATGGAAAAGAATGTGCCCTGAGAGAATATTCATGGTACTGTGAAGACAGTGACAGCCACAACAACTTGCTGCTTCCAGTATATAACAGCTTTACCACAGAGATTTCAAAAGATGTGTCAGACACCGGGCCTAATTTATTGAAAACATGGCAAGTTTTGTAGTTCTAGCTTTACAGTGAAGTGAAGTGAACCACAACAGGGTTAAATCTTGCCACAGTTCAGACAGTGGCAGAGCTGTTCATATTGTCCACATATCCTGCCAGGATGAAATCAAAGTTCATGAGCAAATTTCCTGTAGTGAAACAATTGATGTACCTGTGTGCGTTGCATTAAATTATTTTATTTTATTACTTTTTCAGGGTTAAGAAGGATTCAGATGATCTTGATCAATGAAAGATCTAGTTCAAGGTTTGGAACAGACTAAATATACACTTGAATATAGCTGACTTGTAAAAGCGATGCACCTGAAAGATTCCCTGTAGTAAAATTGCTTTGAGTGTGTTGTGAATAGTTTATATCACTAAATTTAAAAGGAAACATTCCAATGCATCATATTAGGACCTGTGTCTTTGTATGGACAAGATTAACAAAGTTGTGCAGTCATTGTAGTTATAGAAAATATTTGATTCTAGGGCAATAATTCTGGCTTTTCTTCATGAATTCAGAAGCCAAGCTAAACCCTTATGCTTAATTGTGTTTCCTTTTACTGCTGAGCCAAGGATACAGAAAGATTTGCAGTTAATTAAATCTTCTGGCATAGTACATGGGTCCCACAGAGGAGCATTTCAGATGAGAGGAGGTGCAGCCAGAAAGTGGTGTAAGTGTGGCTTTCAAGCCAGCAGGGCTCCCAGCAATGCTTGTGCTGTCCTGGGAATTGAAGGACCTTGAAAATAACTGGAAGTCAAGTTCTCCTTTACCTCACCTGCACCAGTGCAAAGCAGACCTCTGATGCAGGCAAAGACTGGCCCTTTTGAGAGTAACAGATTTAGTTAATTATTTGTCATTTGAACATCAGTAAAAATGTACAAGGATTTGAGAGTGCCAACTTGGCCTGTACAAAGCAGCTGAGCCACTTGAAAACCTGGCATATGCAGTCTTCTACTGACTCTGCAGGAAAGGCAACTCAACTCAAGCTCTGTAGCTTTGTTTCTAGAACTACGTATGTGATTTGATATGCAGGAGTGAGTTCTCCTGAAATCAGCTGGACACTGTCAGCTTTCACAGCTTTTTAAAAAAGGCGAAATTTAAATGTGTCTTCTGCAACTGACCGACTTCTCTGTGCCTAGGTCAAAACTAAAATGTCTGATCCTCAGTAGAAGTCAGGGCTGATTAACAATCACAACAGTATTTTACCTTATTGTACCTTGAAATGTGACCCTCCTAGAACTAAATAGATGTGCAATTGTAGGCTATGTTGAGTTCATTAGTAAGACTGCATAAAACTGCTCAGCATATTGGGTGTTATGTCTGTATGTCCTAGCAAACAGAATTCTGCATTAAAATCATTTGAGTTGTATATCTATTTCTGGGGAACAGGCTGTTTGTTTGCTTTTTTTTAAATTTTTAACTTCTGCAAATTGTTACACCAGATGGCCTGTTGAGCCAACAATAGATCATCATGTCTCACCACAATGGGATCCCTTTCTGGCTAACTTGAGTCAAAGCACTTAGTTCTCACCAAGCACATTCCCAACAACTTCACCTTAATTATTTCTCTCCATCTGGTCCATGGTAGTATAAACAATTTCCTGCTACTTTGCATAGCATCAGAAATGCACATAAATAAGCAATCTAATGCTGGAACAATTCTTTTGAATACATTAAATCCTATTTGTGATGGTAGCAGATCCCACACTCCATGAGTTACTGAATACTAATTATGGTAAAGGGTTGGATAATTAACTACTTGTATTTTTAAATTAAACTCTTTGATTTTTAATCCCACAGAGGTCTCAGTCTGCATTCTCCCTGGCTAGCGAAGATACGGCCAGTAAAGGACAAGACCTTGCGTCGTCTGTGACCGAGGCTCTTCGGAGGCAGCAAAAGGGACAGTCCAGGAAGCAGAAGGAACGCAAGCTCTCTGCATTACCCAGCTGGAAGAGTGTAGACAGGCTAAATGAAACAAGTAAATATTTCTAGTACGAATAAGATTCTTTTTTTGGTTCTCACTCACATGGAATAAATACGACTTAAAGCAAGGACCTTCTCGAGGGCGTTTTTGCTGACCTCTGTGCTTTCAGAGGTCACATATAAAATGTATATTTGATGTTGCTGTGTCACAATTTCATTGGGCTATGTCATTGCTTATTTTAACTTTCTTTAAAAAAAATTATTCAAAATTTGGTTCTCTGTGAAGTTGATTTTGGATTGTTATAAAATTTAGGCAACTACTTCAGATACATTTCAGAGCTTCAAAGATGCAAGAGCCCAAGGGCCCTTCTTTGTCATTGGTAATCTGTCCTCCAGTTGAAGGGGTTTGCAGCTGCTCGTTGTATCCCTTCTGTGGCACAGGGTGACTTTTCATGAGGTTACATAGTGAGCCAACCATTGAAATAATTCACATTTAGAATTCCTTCTTGCAACTTTATTTTCAACCCTGATGAATTCGCGGTGCAGTGTTCTGTGCAGCCCTACTCACTGGTGCTTCCAGACTAGTTTGAGGAAGTTGTATGAGTAGGAACTTCACAGAGCAGCAGCTTCCCTCAATCTGACCTCTGTCATCATGCATTATGTATGAATGTAAATATGGATGATGGATGGTGAGCAGCTTTCCAAGTCAGCTCCATTCCTGAATCAGCACCCTGAGATAGGATGCAATTCCCTGGTTACTTCTAGATGACACAGAGACAGGTTGTCATTGAAGATACCAATGTATATAAGTATCTGAAGGGAGGGTGTCAGAGGATGGAGCCAGGCTGTGCTCAGTGGTGCCAAGCAATAGAACAAAAGACAACAGGCAGAAACTGATGCACAGGAAGTTCCACCTGGATATGAGACAGAACTTCTTTATTATGCAGGTGACCAAGCACTGGAACAGGTTGCCCAGAGATGCTGTGAAGTCCCATTCACTGAAGATACTCAAGAACCTGGATGCAATCCATGTGCAGGTTGGTTGGACCAGCTGACCTACTGTGGTCCCTTCCAACCTAACTCTTTCTGTGCTTTTGCAATTGTGGCTCCTGCTCTTGGGGTGGTCCTGTTTCCATTGCCTCTGTTGTTCTGGCTGAAGCATTTGTGAGGCCACAAGAGTGTAGCACCAGGCAACTCCCCCACCAAAGAGCTGGTTAGTTTTTTACCCCTACAGCTGCACAAGGGGAAGAGCTGAACTTGTTGCAGCAGCATTCCCTGGCTCCAAGTGTTGTCATCCCATGACAGAATCTGCTTGTTCTTGCTTCTTCTCGCTTCTTCTCTTGTAGCAGCTGTAGAACCCATCTGACCCCTGTAGCACATTGGTTCATGAAGCTGTACAAGCAGAAAACTTCTCTTTTGTGGGGTGAGTTCACTGGTGCTGTAACTCCCACAGCTGCCTCACTACACACTGGCAAGCAGAAACAGTCAAATGTGTGTTTGGATTTGGTGGAGACCTGGGATCGGGGATGCCCATCTGTTCAATTTGTTTATCTGTACTGCCAGTTGATAACTGGGGAGACTGAAATGTAGACAATTTCAATACTTTTCCTCCCCCCTGAAAGACATTCTTCTTAAAGTAGTACTAAAATCTGATGTACCCAAGTATGCATTACTCTGTGAATTTTTTAATCAACCCACTGTCAGAAGTGGTTTTCTCCTGGGCATCTTAGTGGAAGGTCTATTTTCAGTAAAGCAGTTAATTTGGTGCTTAAATTTAAGAACCCACTTGAATCCCGTTGCATTCAACTGTTGAGCAATTTAGTATTTAACAATGCTTAACCATAGCAGAACAACAAATTGACCCAGTTTCTTTTCAGGTGCTCTACTCAGAGGATTTTTTCTGCTTCTTTCATCTAAAAACCACATTTGTGCTGAAATTGTGGTGCCTATTGAACTAATAGTAAATAGCTGATTGTGCTAATATCTGCAAACATGGTCTCACCTATGCAGTAATAAACAGCTTTGTATTATTATACTGAAAACGAGAAATCTCAACCAAGAGTTTGGTGTAGTTCACAATTAATTTTGGTTACAGTTCATATTGGTTTAAATGGTGACTCAAGAGCCAAATTATGATACTGGCTTTTTTCCCCCCTTTATCAATAGTCTTACAATGACACTTCTTAAATCTTTTTTTCCTTTTCACATGGATGAATTATAGCTTATGCCCAAACAATTGTGCGCAGAATCCAAAGTGACTTTGTTTTGAAAAATCAGGAAGGGAGCCCTTGACATTGTAGAAGCTGGGACAAAACTGAGTCGGCTTTCTGCATATAGAGTTCTCAATGGCTTTCTACCCTGTTTGGCCCTCTAAGATGTAATCAACTACTATCCTGTCCTTTTTTCAGTTAACTGAGGTTGGTTGACTGATTCTCATGTGGTTAAATGTGGTGTTGTTAAATAGAATGAGGGGGGGTATGGTTTGTGGTCGAAAAGAAGTTTGTGGCTCCCCATTACATTTGTGTAATGTGGTGCAGTTGAATTCAGTTCCTGTTGGAGATTTATATCCTGCAGAGCTGTTGGCTTTGTTTGAAGGAACAATGTTTTAAGGAAAGTTCTTTCTCTAAAGAGAACGTTATACTTAGATTAGTGAGTATAGTTGGGAAAAGTGAACAAGCAGAAGTTTCTTATGCTTGATAGCTTGTTTGGGTTTTTTTCTCCAAAATCAGAGGTTACAATAAAGAATTATTAGTCCTCCTTACACACCTGACTTCAGTTACAGCCTTGGTTGGTCACTGCTACAAGAGAACTGGTATTATTTTGATTTCCTTTTAAGCAGGAGTAAGAATTGTATTTTCTCAAGTTCTCTGAATTGACTTAAAACTTAGTAAGTGAAAACAAGCCAGAAGGATTCAAATTAGTAAGAAATGCAAAAGCTGTCATAAAACTCTCATAGCCCCTAAGTTCAATTACCATGTAATTTTTGTTTTGTTTTTTGTGGGGGTGTCAAAATGCCTAATTATATTCTACAACAGACCCAGATATTACTGTGTCCACTTGAAAATAGTGATGTTCTGCTTACCTTTTGAGAAAACGAATGGTTTATATTAAGTATTTCTATAGGTTTCTGAAAATAACAAATTTGAACCCATGGAAGGACTCCATAAGTCTGAAAAGTTCATTCAGTAGGCTGGATTACCATGTAAATCCATGGCATTATGTATTTGTTCAAGTGCTGAAGAAGGCAGAGTCGTCACACATCCATATTTCCCACGAGGGGCATTTTCAGTTTTGATTGGAAATTAAATCTAAGTTTAGAGGAAATGCAATTCTCAGAGTTATGAGAGTTATACAGCATTTTCTGACCATATTTATGACTTTTTTTGATTTTTGTGTTGGAGTTGTAAAACATACTCTGAAAATGTGGAAGGATACAAGAGAAGCAGTGCTTGTGTCAGACAGAAGGCTCATTTGGTATTTTGTCTGGGGTACAACAACAGCAGCAACAGTAGCCATAAGCAAGAGTCTAGGAGATATTAGGACAAAGCAAGTATTTTTCATACTGCCTTTGAGTAGGCTCTGAACCTCTAGAACTTTCAACTTAATGACTATCTCAGCTAGAAGTGCTTTTCTGTATTTAGTAAATTTTAGTGGATTTCTCCTCCATGTTCACAGCCATCTCTGTTTTATCACACATAATTTCAAGCATCCAGGAGAACCTTAGGCAAATCGCCCTTAGGTTTGGTATGCATTGCACCCCACTTCTTTCTTTTGTTTGTTTAGAACCTTGTTTTCTCTAGCTTCACTTCATGCTCTCTAGTAGTTAGGTTGGAGGAGATTCCCCCATCTCTTTTAGCATGTATTCTCTCAGTCTTCTCCCTTCCAGATGGCAGAGCTCTGGCTTACTTAATCATTCCTTGAATGGACACCATTTCAGAACCTGGTACAACCTTTGTTGCTCTTCTCAGATTCCTTTTCTGTCTTTCCTCTTCAACATGAGGGACCAGAATTGCACACAGAATCAGAGGCATTTGCAAGACTCAGGATTTCTACATGTCTATATGCTGATGTTCCATCAGGCTTTCCTAATAATTCTTTTAGAAAAAAGCTTTGGTCCAAGTACCCCCCCATTTTAGTCGTCACCATGACTTAAAGTGGTGGCTTCTGAGTAGTAGGGCAGCTTGCCTCTCAACATAGGAGAGTTCATGTGGCAGCAGCACTTGTGTTTGTCTGTTAGTTTTGTTGAAACCTTCAATCTGTGGCAAGTAAAAGCAGCCTTTCACAGTGTGATCACAGTTGTCCTTGTTTTCTTTTCATAGGTCCACCTTCTGTTTTCCAAAGCACCGATGGAAACTGGGTGGCTTTGCAGAATGTCACTCTGCCTCGCCCTCGAATGCTTGCCAAACCAAAGAGCCAGGTGTTCAAAGCTTTGGAGAATGAGTCCAGCATTGTGTCTGCCTATGACGAGATGGGCTCGGACAGCGAGGATGACTATGACTGGAATGTGGCCTTGAATAAGCTGCGGCAGAGACCTCGACAATTGCCAGACGACTTCTATTACTCCAATTCCCAGTATGGCACTGAGTGGGCTTATGGCAACGGTCAGTACCAGGCAGTGACCTCCCCCTCCTCCGGGTTGTACACCAACACTGAAACAGTGTTCTCCGATTCGGAAACATCTTCAGTAAACTCTTCCCAGGAAGCTAAAGGACCTAGCAAGCTTCTCTGGTTGCAAAGCAGAACTCAAAGTGATGTGCCCAGAATGGAAAAGAAGCACTTCCATGGAGAACTAGATGTAAATTTCAATCCACAGGCAACTAGCTTGGAGTATTCAGACAGCAGTGAGACTGAAGAAGTCCATTATGATATAGAAAAGAGATCAAGAAGGTGGAAGAAAAACAAAACCATCTCTGAAGACTTATGTGAAGAAAAGAATCAGGCAAAAGCCAACAAGATGAATTTAAGTCAGGTAATTGTGTTTGAGCTTACCAAATGCATTCTCAAAAAGAGCTGGGCAAAACTAATTAAGCTATGCTGGCAATATCATGTGAAGCATGAGTGGGAGGTGGAGTGTTCTTGCAAGCTTTATCTTCCTCATGCCTCCTAAATGAGAAGAAGAAAAAGTAGGGTGTTAGATAGACAGGCTTTACTTTCTTCTCAAATAGGCCACTTTCATCTGATCAAAGACAGTGTTAATGTTGTAAAATACAGTGCTCTTAAAAAAAAACCCCTCAGGATTTGTCAACAGCTAAAACCTGTTAATTAATCACTTGTTTTGTTGTGCTAGGGTTTTTTTAACTTCTGTTTTCTTGGTATAAGAAATAACTCATATGCCTGGAAATCTGCTCTGAAGTGTCTGCAAGTGTTCTGATAAGGGATAAAGCTAATGAGCAGCAGAAATTCTAAAAGGGCTTTTTGTGAGATCCAGCCCAAGTGATGTCTGCTTTTAACTGGTCACCTTATGATGAGTTCTGATGTCTTAGGGTGAGCATTTGCAAACTGCTTCCATTTTAAAAATTCGTCAATTGATTAAGAAAACAAAACTCAAACACACAAGCAAAAAACCCAGACTGTAATATCTCAAACTTGGAAAAACTGTTCATACAACTTGAAGACAGCAAACATTTCTTCTAAACTACAGGTGTTGGCTAACCAGAAAGCCAAGAAGTCTCCTCTGTTGGAGTTTTTTCAGACCTGGGACTGATATTAAGGGATCCATTTGTCCCCCAGAATTTATTTAGCAGTACAAGCACACTAGATCAGGAGAATATTGATCCCTTATTCAGTTCCATTTCCCACATCCTACCCATCTTAAATCCTGAAGCTGCATCATTGCTGCAGCAGAGTAATGGGAAGCCTGAAGCAAGGAGCTGAGGGTTGTCTTCTCCCTGTGCCTCTGACTACAAGCAGCCTGATTCAGTCTCAAAGCTATCTGACCAAATTTAGGATACCTGGAACAGTTTTTCTTTGCTTATGCTACTAGCCTGTATTTCCTATAGAAGAACATCAGTACAGCTGATTGCAAGTCAATATTAGGATTCTAGGATTTCAGCAGGGCTTTAATGCTGGGTGTCATTAATTCTGTATCCATTCCATCTGCTTTTAGGACAGAGTGTGGGTGTTTGGGGTGTTCTGTACTGATTCATTTATACTCGTGTCCTCATATATTTATAATCAACAGTTCTTGAAGGGGAGCATGATGTATTATAATGTGATCTGACAACACATCAGCGGCCATTATTGACTTCTTAGAACATCAGGCAGCACTACAAGGCTTTACAGGGACTGCACAAAGACCGTATCTTGTACACAGACTTCTGCATTTCGCTTTCTGGCTTTGTGTATTTGTGCCTGATCTCTGTGTGTCTCTATTCATATTGTGGCTTCCTAGTCACAATAGACAATATGCAGAGCATGGAAGATCAGAGCTTACAGAGAAGGTCCTGGAGACATAGAATCACAGAATCATTTAGATTGGAAAGACTTTTAAGATCATCAAGTCCAGCTGTTAACACTGCAGGGTCCACCCCTGAACATTGGCCCTAAGTGCCACAGCTACACATCTTTTTAATACCTCTAGGGATGGTGAATCAACCACTTCCCTGGGCAGCCTGTTGCAGTGCTGGATAATCCTTTCTGTGAAGAAATTTTTCATAATATCCAACCTAAACCTCTACCACGTTCATCCAGGTGAGGTCAGAAAGGCAGGGTGCTTCCCAAGCATACTTGATGGCATCCTTTAGCAACTTATTGTGTGCTTCAAAATGCAAGCTGGTGTGGAAAATTATTCTTCTTTCCAAGTCCTTTGTGAGTTGCTTTGTCTCTTGTGACCTCTCTGTTGTGCTCAAAGTGCAAGATTTGGGATTCTAACCCACTCTCCCCTTCATTTTACCCTTTAGGCTGTTCCTGCTCCCCTGCTCCCTAGCTTCAGTGGGGCAAGCAGAGGCTCACTGCCTCCAGATCATGCCAGTGTTTTCAAAGCAATGAAATGCTCATTGTGAAGTTTATGTATGAGTGGGTTTCCATGTGTTTAGTTTGTGTTTGGGGACACACACACATACACAGAGGTGGCTGATTTGACAACTGGTGTTCACATTTGTAGAACTTTGACTCCAGCCTCTGGCAAACAAGCACTGTTGGGACCAGGAATGGACTGACTACCACAATTTATAGCAAGGATGTTGCATGGTTGAACAATTCTAGGAAGCAAGTAAAATTATCATGTGTGTAAGGAATCTGCTTTAATGGATGAAAATGAATTAGCCAGGCATCATTTAAATTGCTTAGAAAAATGTGATTAAAGGGATGTCAGAGTTTCATATGTTCCCCAGAGTAATGTATTGATCTTGGTAAAATGGTTGAGGCTGCAGCATGGAGAGCCCTACATATAAACAGTTTTACAAAATGATAGTGTAGGTGTGTGAAGAACTGCAGACAGCACAGACTTAAACAAGATTGACTGTGGGGTCTTAAACCAGGCATAGCTTTTCACATGATGAGATTATGCAGAATTTGCAGAGACCATAAAAACTCTTCTAAACTCTTGTTGAACCAAGATATTAAACACTGAATAACTGATTATATGTCAATTGCAGTGAAGAAACACACTTTTTCAGTACTTTACTGCATTGCAATATAATCTTATTTTATGGCATTGTAATAATAAGATGATAATTTGTTAACCGTTGTGTTCTCATCAGCATTGTAGAACAGGATTTCAGTTTATCAGTCTAAAAGTTGGGGTTTCATTTTTAGTTTTCAAATAGTGAAGGTTGCTTTTTTGTTTTCTACTCTCCAAGTTTCTCAGTGAGATGAAAACAAGCCCTTTTCCCTTTCTGCTCTGAGTCTAGAGAGTTGTAAGCAGTTATGTTCTGGAAAAACTGCAGTCAGTTCATAACTCACAACTGAATTTCAGTTTAAAATCACATATTTTTTAAATCAAGATCCAGTTCCTAGATTAGGATAATGCTGTGGCATGTTTTTTAAAACCATATTTTAGACACAAGAGTGGAATTCTGACTTTGTGACTGAGAGATAATTTTTTGTATGAAGTCTTCAGTGACTTAGAAGGGGAAACCTGAGAGTAGGTACCAAGATGTACTGTATCTGGGGAATTTTTTGCTTAATAATAAGTAAAAGAACAAGCTCCTTTACTGAGCTGCTTGTAGAGATGCCACAAACACAGCCATGAAGCAAGATATGAAAACTGTCCTGATAAAACCAAGGTCTTGCCATAAATAATTTCGGATTGCTTGTGTACCACAGAAGATTTACGTTTCTGTGGGGACTGAACTGGAAAGTGCAAACCTTGCTTTTAATGATGATTATTTTTCAAATTGTAACTTTTTACAAAAAATGGACACTCAAGCCACCAATCTTTATCTGATTTTATTATTAATAGTTATAATAATAGTTGATACTATTAGTAATAATAACATTGATATATTGGCTCTCATTATCTTTTTGAGAGAAAGATATGATTATTGCTTAATGTACCTGAAATTCTTGTGTTTCTGATGCAAAGTGGAGGGGCTTAATTGCTTCAAGTGAAAGAAGTGTTCTCATTATGAGTTTGCTTCTTGGATCAGGAGACCCCCACCTGTTAATTACAGCCCTCCTGCCCTGCAGCCAGGTAAGGGGTGAGCACTGTCAGACTGCCTGTTGCCACGGGATGGCGCTTGGGATGTATTCTTTGAAAACAGCTCCCTGAAATCACTCTGGCTCATGATGAGAAACTGCCTGCAAACCTCACAAAGTGTATATTCTCCTAAAAACTTTCAGTTTCTGGTTTTTGGTTTCTTATATGAAGGAAACTTTATTTCAGGAGTTTATAGTTTAACATGGATTTTGTTCTGGAGCCTTTTTTATTGTATTTTGGTTTTGTCCACTGTGATTACCTTGGCTTATCAGTGATTTCTGTGCAAGGATTTGGACACTATGTATGCATAAAGGTGTATTTCTTTTCTCATTGTGTCCTAAAAGACTTATGCTTGCATAGAAACACTTGATTTTCTTTTAGTGAAACTGGGTTCGTGGCTGTGTCAGTCTGCCAGGTCCTGACAGAAACTCAGTTTCAGATAAAATGGTAGCCCTTTATTCTTGTTTGCAGATGTTAGCATTATGTGTTGCTGATAGATGCAAATGGGAATTTACACAATGATTTGTGTAATGACACAAAAAATGTCATTAAACTTACCAGAAAGAGTGAAAATGTGAACAGTAAGGAATAACAAAGTTTAATGCAGCATTTATTAAGTAAGTATTAATAGTAGTACCTTTCAATTTATTTATTTTTTTGTTGTCATGGCTGCCCATGCATTTTTTAACTTGTCAGTCCATGAAAGAGGTATAATCTCCTCACAAATAGTTTGCTGCCACTATCTGAAAAGCCCAACACACGAGTCAAACAGCCTACTGTTAACAGAAACCACGAAGTGCAGCAGTGTCAGGTACCATTATCTCTGCATGTGCACAGGAATTAGCAGCTCTTGCAAATGTAGATAATCCACCTGCTCATTTTAAGGAGGTTGGAAAGCTAAAAAGAGGGTAATAGGCATACCTGAGCCCAGCTGTAATACAGTCAATATTCTCAAGATGAGTCCTCCCCCAAGAAACAATGTGCATTCAAAACACAGATTTAGCTAACGCAGAGTGGGACCCTCGGATGACCAAGACAGCTCATAACTTTCATCTGTGCTGGCAGACCTAGCAAAAACATCTTTAAGTTGCTGCCATGTGTGATCCTATGAAGACTGGTATTTTTTCAGGATCGAGAGACGTTGTCATACTGCTGTTGTCAGTATGGATTCTTTAGATTAACTAGTGGTGCTTTCCATGGGTGTATATGTGCATTGCTGCTCCAATAAAGCTGCTAGGCAGTTAAAGCTAAGCAGATCTATGTAAGAAGCCGCCAGAGGACTCATACATGTCCTGCTGCACAGTGAAGTCTGTCAGTATGTTGGTACAGCAGTGAGGAGGTGGGAAAATCCACCACTCTGGACTGCCAGCCTCCCTCTCTGCTCCACTAGATTTTATATAAATGCCTATAAGCTTACTTAAACAAGAATACCAAATTCTTGTCTTTACAAGCTTGATCTGCTCAAATGTCTGCATAGAATGGGATTTTCTTCTTTTCCTTGCAGACTTGACCTCAAGGTAAACCATGCTCAATCTGCATCAATGCTGCTAGAGGAAGCCCACACCCTTAGTGCAGAACTGTAATCCTAAACCAGGTGTTTTGGTATATGAGAGGAGGTTTTTGGAGGTACCGATTAAATAAATGGAGGTAATTTAGGTAAAGAGGGATTCCAGTAATTGGCTTAGACTAGATACCTAGCTGTAAATAGCTCAGTTTTAATGAGATGTATCTTCACTAAACTGTATTCTCATAAAATACAAGAGCACAATCTAACTGTGCTTTCTATTCTGTATATCACATAAATTATGCTTTTTTCTTTCCTGGGTACAAATTGATGGACTGATTGATTCAGCAACAGCTTTCAGATTTTTTATATAGTAGTTTAGTGATTTGTGAGTATTGGTCATTAGGAGATTGTTGCTTGGGGTGTAATACTGATACTTGTACTGAGCTGTTGAGTGATATGCAAGATATGTCTAAAAAAAATCTCTTCTTACAATTAGAGGAAGCACCATTGTGATTATAAAAATAATTATAACAACCATTATTATTATAAAAATAGAGTTTTTTAATTAAAAAGCTGAAATACACAGTCTTTTGCATGTGTGTTAGAGTGTATCATATTATAGAACTGAAGTGAAAACACACTGATTTGAAATCGTGTTCTTGATCATTGAACAGCTTTTTAGCAGAAAAAGCTTCTTTTTAGTCTGCAAAAATTGATTGTTTGGGAAAAGAGTTTCAGCATAAACCCATGGTTCCCCTTCTGTTGTAGCTTTCAAAGTTCTATTGTTTCTTCAAATCCTGATTTTCCAAAAAGGGCCTTCTGCATCCTGAAGATGAACTATAAAGCAATAATTTGGTTGTGTAATTGATTGAATTGCAAATAACTGCAGACAAAAATTGTCCAGAACACTGTGAAAGTGCTGAACAGTACAGTGCAGTTGACTGTGTGAGAGGTGAGAACTGACATTATGAACATGATGTGTCAATCCATTAAAAGCAGTTAGGTGGGTAGGGTTTGTGAGGGAGTGGGCAGAGTTAACATTTCCTGTGAGAACTGGAGTCATTGGTTCATCCGTAAACAGTGCTGCTACAGCTGCTCCTGTTGATGGATTTCCCAATGAATGGGCGAGAGAACACAGATTTTAGTCTCTCTCGCAGTGTCTGGTCTTGTCACAGTACGAGAGCCTAAGGAAGACAGGAATAATTTCCTCTCTGAGAATTGCTCCAAATCATCCTCCTAGACCTGCTGAGATGTGCCTACCACTCTGGTCCCAGGCTGAATTCTTCATAGCCTCCTTCTGGGTGTTTTTGCACAATTATGCTCCATTTCAAAGTATCTGACACTTTTTAACTCACCTAATTCCATCTTATTTCTTGGACTTGGCTGAAGCACCGAACAAACTATCTAATGATTCAAAAATTTCTCTCAGCAGTCAGCAGGGAGAGAACATTTCCAGAAGGCAGTTAGCATTATAGGTGAAACTGGCTGCTCTGGGATATGCCTGTCTCTCTCCAGGGACTGTAGGGCAAATTGGGTCCTAATCAGACAGCACAGATCCAGAAAATGAATTGATATCCACCTGGGGATTAGTTTTTAGAACAACTGTGAAATATTCTCAGATTTTGTCAGCAAGGGCTGACAAAACTATCCCCTTTCCTCCTTATTAAATGCTGGGCAGGCACCCAGCTAAACAAAATTGCAGAGACTTTGCTTTTCTACTCTTCAGCTTCCAAAGTGAGGGACTTACGGTCAAGTCTGTAATACCCACTGTTCTTAACTGACCCTGTAAGTGTTTTCCACTTTTAAGAATCAGAGTCAGAAAAGAAGGTGCTCCTGAAGATTTAACTTCTTCCAAGGAGGTTGGCATTTGGAAAATAATCAGCTCTGTAGAGGATCCACCCATGCAAATAATCACTGGGAAAGCTGACAGTCTTAAGCAACATCATGTAACAAAAGAGAAGTTTTTCAAAAGTTGTTTCCAGCAGTCATTAAGAAAAACATGGATAATGCTCAAGACCAAGCAGTCAGGGAATGCAAGCACAGCTTACAACTGAAAGCTGAACACAGCTGCCCGGTTACAGGTTATTTCATTCCCACACGTCACTTTTATCTGCAGTGTGCCTGTGAGGGATGGCAGTGCTGGGAATTGGAAATGCCACGTAGGCATATTTTATTAGTTGCACACAGATACATAATGATTCTGATAGTTCCTTTTTAGGTAATATGAAAATAAGCAGGAATGATGACTATAATCCAGCAAGTGTTGGTTTATTGGCATTCCTTTTTTATCAGAACACTTAGTGTGCTTTCTTTTTAGCTTCCCTGTGGAGTAATCGTACCTATAGTTTTCTAGGAAGCTGTTTTTCTTTCTGTGCCTATGCAGGAATTATATGTTCTTTTCTAATTTCATTGTAGGATTTTGATGATTTATCAGAAACAGATATAAGCAATGAGGATCAGCACCACGATGTCAAGCCTGAACTTATGGAGGATGAGCTTAAATCCAGGTTATTTCAGCTTGCTGCTAAAATGAGTGACAAGGAAACATCATCTGGTGAAGAACAAGAGTCAGAACCTGGAGTAGATCCGGAAAACCAGAAGGAGAGTTTGTCTTCAGAGGAAAATGGCAGAAGTATTCAGGAAGAGTTAAAGAAGGTAAGTGGTCATTCTAAAGGAGTGGAAATAGTACTGTAAGAGTTAGCATCCAAAAAGAGAACATTCGGGCTAGAAAACTGCACACAGTTGCTAAAAGAAACCTGAGGTCCTTTATACCACCCTGAACCCCTTGTGTAGCTAAAAGTTCAGTTAAGGTGTGTGTTCCTCTCTGTGAGAAACAGGCAGCCTACAGCATCAATTTCAAGTGGGGAACTTAGCTTGTGCAACAAAACTGTTAACTGGGTAATATTAATGGAGTTATACTTTTTGATTTAAAAACATGTCCAGTTTTTCTTTTCTTGTCCTTGCTAACCAGACAGTTTAAGTGGTTTTTTCCATCCTTTTAGTTGCTCCTCTCCTTTTTGTATCATCTAGTTCATGCTGATGACATAGATTGTTCTTTGGCATCTCTATCAAAATATTTACTGTTTCTTTAAAGCTTTCCAACCCTGTTACTCTGTCAGCTAATAGGCTTCTGAGAGTAGTAACATTTTCTAATGAAACTGAAATTTGGTGTCTTTTCTGATAGTGCCTGAGGTCCCTCATTTGTGCCATTTCACCCTTACAATGAGATACCAGATTTCAGTGTCACTCTACAGGATTTACCACCTCCTCTTCTCCCTTTCTGCCCCTGAATTTCTCTTCAGATCATGTGGTGTGCTTGAATTTGGTGCTACAGGATTCCAGTCCTGCCCCTTGCCAGTCAAGCACACTTATTCCTTAGATCCACTTAGGCTTGTTCTAGTCTGCTGCGTATCTTGACTTGCCTTTTCGGGTATTGCCTGCATAGCAGGTCTGCTTTGACAAGGGACATGGACAACTCTCTAAAGAAAATCTATTTGTTGTCATTTGGAAGGTGTTTTGTTCAAATGATACAAAGAACTGATATAATACACTGGGAGGTGAAAACAGGATCAAGTTATCCAGGCACATGATAGAGATGCTGTCCAAGTGTGCAGGAACAGTGTCACAAAAGCCAGATCCCATCTGGAGTTGAATCTGTCAAGAGACAAAAAGGGAAATAAAGTCTTCTGCAGGTCTATCAGCAGCAAAAGGCAGATGAGGGAAAGCTGGGCTCACTACTGCAGTGACCTGGTGACACAGAACATGAAAAAGGCTGTTACACAACATTGTTTTCACCTCAGTTTACAGTTAAGATTTTCCCTTAACAATCCCAGGCCCCTGAGACCTATGGGAAAGCTTGGAGCAGTGAAGACTTATCCTTGGTAGAGGAAGATCAGATTAGCAAATATTTCAAAAAACAGGATGTGCCCATGTGCATGGGGTCTGATGGGGATGCACTTCTGAGACCTGAGGGAATTGGCCCATGCCATTGTGAGGTTCATCTTTGAAAGATCATGGCAATCTGAGACATTCAGAGCTATGAATATTGTTTATTTTGGCTTTAAAAAGGCTTCTAGCAGTCAAAGCAAAGTCCTGCACCTGGGAAACTATTAACTCATGCAACTCTATTCAATATTGGTGAGGCCGTTTCTGGAGTGCTGTGTCCTTGTCTGGGCTCCCCAGTACAAGGAACCCATGGACACACTGAAGTAAGTCCAGTGAAGGGCCACAGAGATGATTAAAAAACTGGGACATCTGTCATAGGAGAGAGCTGGCATTGTCTATCCAAGGAAAGAAGAGAAGGCTTGGGAGAATCTCTTCACTGTGTTTAAATACCTGATGGGGGAGAGTGAGGCGTGTTTGATGTGGGAAATAAAGTGGGAATAGAACTCTTTCCACTGACAGGAATGAAAGCAGTGGGTGCAAACTGAAATACAAAGAATTACATCCAAATGAAAAGCTTTTTCCACTGTGATGGTGCTTAAATACTGGAATAGGTTTCCCAGAAAGATTGTACAGTCTATGTCCTTGGATATAATCAAAATCTGACTGGACATGACCTTGGGCAACCTGGTCTAGTTGACTGTGCTTTGAGCAGAAGTGTTAGACTAGGTGATCCCCAGGGGTCCTTTTCAAATACAACGAGCCTGTGACTCTCTGATTCGGAGTTATTTAGCCATGGACTACACGGGAGTGTAAGTACCTCTGTTACCATGTATGCAAATACCTCTGTGATGTATACACAACCTTTCCAAAGAAATCACATGAAGGCTTTATTGTCAGTGCTTGTTAGCAGCATTTAATTTGTTTTTCTCTGGTTTGTAAAGACAAAACAGCAATATCACATTATTCAACAGCATATATGGCCTAGCTGGGGTTACAACATTATGCAATTGAAATCCAGAATTAAAGGGTGTAAAGAGGACTTTCTGAAATGCTCCTATATAGAGAACTGAGCACAGAAAATGGTGAATGTATGTTGTTGGTGTATTTATTCATCTACATGCCTCTACAAAGTAATATTGGTTGTTTTTTCCTCTCCTAATTGTGTTATTTCTTTAACATTTGTATGTCAGTTATTTAAAATAAAGCAAAGATTAATGGTTTTTTCCTCAGTAAAATTATCTAAAGTTTAAAAAAAGAAGGGGCTTGCCATGTTCAGCAAAAAGGGAATGCTTGGAGTTCCTAATCCTTTATTTGGTTTGGATAAAAAAGTTCTCATCATTAATGGTCATAGAATATAATCTTCTTGTCTATAATAAAAAAACCAGAATACTCCAGTACTCTTCATCGTCTAGACTTCAAGAGAATTGGCAGGGGAACCTTCTCCAGCTGTAGAGAAACAAGCACACTGTTCTCATTCTTATTCTTGACAGTTGTCCTTAAAGGTACTTTAAAATTTTCTGACATGTGCCTTCTCTCTGGAAAACTGGCTGGCCAACATCTTACAAGGAAATACTGAAGATGACAGCGTATAACCCCGGCTGTGGCTGTGGCAGTCTAAAATATGAAGACACCTAAACTCATAAAATATGCACTAACTTTAGGATGGCATGTGAAAGACAGGCATAGAAAACCTATTTTCAGGCAACCAGTAATTTTAGATACCTTCAAAGCTAGAAGTCCCAGTATGCTGTCTCTTTAAATAGACTGATTATTAGAGAATGCACTTGTAGGGATTTACAGATCTTTCAGACTAGCAGTCAACTTTATTGGTCAGAGTCAGCCTCCTGACCTGGGCATCAGGTTCCAAACTAAATATACAGAAGCATTAATTCTGCACCATTAAAATGAGAGCTGGAGTGCCTAGATTCTACTTTTTGTTCCTGAACATAAATACTGCACCTTAGCCATCTTGCTTATATTTTAGCCACACTGCTTGTCTTTGTTAGCCTTTAATCTTCTGTTCTCATAAGTTTATTCTGGAACACTTTAGCAACTTTAAATTGCTGGGAATTTTTTGTTCTCGTACACCTGATCATGGAATAAGACTTAAAAAAACACGTATTGTTTTTGAATTACTGGAAATTAAGTACCTGGTGTTTATGAAAATCTGACCTGCACCTGTCTGTACCTTTAAAAACCTGGAATTCTCTTTTTAATGGCAACTGGGAATCTCATGTAATCAGATGTTGAACTGATGCTTTTAAAAGGGTATTTAATATATTAAGATCTGAAGCAGTGGTAAAAATTATCTTTAATGGAGAATTAGCTGAAGTTGTTTGGCATTTATGGATTCTCAGTTCTCAACTTCAAACTGAGCTCTTGAGTGGTATGTCAGCCTTCAAGATGCAAGTTTGAATATGACAACCTTTAAGTTAATTATTTAGTCCATCTGGGATGCCTGAGGATTTAGGTGGGTATTAATTAACATGAGTTAATTTTGTGACTTGAACTTAAATCATCTTAGATTTTCAGCACCCTCATTTTCATTATTACTCAGTTTGTGGTTGCCTAAAATGGTCTTGTGGAGATTCACAGCTCTCATTTTAAAACAAACATAATCCTGTAGCAGACTTGTTTTTATGGAAAATGTTTTGTGCTTATTAAGCTGCAGAAGTAGTTCATGGTCTTTTGGGTGGATGCAGAGCCCTGAAAAGTCCATTTGTCTTAGTTGCACTGTGAAAGGCCATGGTTTTCACCAAAAGCCACACTGAGGGTAGAGTTGGCCTTCAGCCCCTCTAAACTTCAGGTGTGAACAAACCAAAACTCAAATTGTGCAACTGTTGTCTTAGTGAAACATTTTGTACTAGCACAATGATTTGCACAATTCTTTCTGTCTTGCTCTTTTTTTTTTTTTTTTTTGATTGGTTGTTTAGTTTTTGCTTTACTCCCCAAACCCTAAATGAATGCCAAAAGAAAAAAGCAAAATGTAAATTCCCTCGGAAGTATCTTACTGGTACTGACACTGAGAGTGGCAAGCATGATGAATGGGATGTATTTACTTCATACTCTCCTCTGTCCATTCTCCTTCTCTTTTAATGCTTTCATGAAGATAAATTGACTGGGTCTTTATTTCATGGTATATGCCAGAATTATATTCCAGAAGATGATTTTGGCAGGCTGCATTTCGAATGCAGTCTATCTTTGTGACCACTTTATCAGAAACTATAGAGATTATGTTAAAAAACAGATTAGCCCCTGCCATTTTTTCAAATTGCCCACAGGGCATAAAAACTGAAATAGTTGTTAAAACCTTACTTGTGTTTTTTCTTTTTTTCTCTTCTACTTAGTACTACAACTTGCTTAAGATATACAAATGAGCAAGTTAAACTTCCATAGTAACGTGGAGTTTCTCTTCTCTTTGCATTAGTTTGATGCAATGTGCTGTGTGCTTAAGGAATTTCTTTACATCCCTTTATGCATTTACTTCTGCTCAGAGGATCTTACAACCAAGGCTTAGTAACTGTTTAAATTCTTCTGTTGTCTGTTGACATTACGTGACACAGTAGCTCTTTTTCTGAATGGCAACCTCTAAGTGAGTTTGTTAAGTAGCACAGCAGGATCCTGTTTCCTAAGTGAAACCTCCCCAGTCTCTTGACAGTATGAATAACAGCATAAATAATCTTTTCATTAAATATTTATGCTTCCATCCTCTGGAATAATTTTATTCTTCTTAAGTTTTATAAAGCTTTATTTTGGGGAAAGCATGTACTACAAGTAACATTTTTATGTGGATTTTTGCCAGAGGCCTGTATTATTTGTTTCAAGAGAGTACATCTTGCTTTTTCGCCAGGTAAACTAGTACTGTTCAACTACTGGTATAATGAGATTGACACTTGTTAGAAAATCTGCCTGGCCTCTTTTTTTAGCAAGAGGAGTAGCCATGGGTGCATGTTACTGCAGAAGAGAGAGCCAGCTCCCTGATGTGTGTATGCTGGTGGCTGTGCTCAGGGCTGGCCTTGGAGGGGGTGGCCAGTAAGGGCTCAGTAAGGAGGTCAGGCAAGCATGGGGCTCACTGGACTCAGTCAATGGAGAGACATCTGCTCACAGCCTTGATGGAGCTGGACAATGGCATTGGACAGTTCATTGATGGGGTCAGTGAATCCCTCCTGTGTATCACAGACCTCCTGAAGCATCACGGCAGGGATGGCTGGGATGCTGAAACTGCAGTGCTGTAATACCAAGAGTGAGCCTGTGTCTTCTGGTGGCTGGGCTTCTGTAGGCATTTGTGCTGGTGCAGGCACTGTCCTCACAGAAGATGATGTCATAGTTTTTGTGATCATTATCTTGCCTGAACTCCTGGGTGTTTTGGCTGGTGTGTTGGTTCAGGCTGGGGTTAATAGGAAAGTGCCATCCAGCTTCATATGCCTGAAAGCTTTAGAAGTCTCTGAGTAAAAGTTTCTAAAGGACTCAGAACCACGTGGATCACTTGGGCAAGAAAACAGCATAAGTGCAGTAGTTTTGCTACATTGCTGCTGTTATGGTAGTAATGCTGAACAGTGTAGTACAATGGCAACTTCCTGGATTAATAGCTTGGAAGATATTTGTGTGTCTGTTGCTTCACATTTTTGTGTGCAAGATGCTCAGACTAATTTTTGTGTTTTCATGGATCATTGATTTTAAGATTATGTTAATTAATCTGGGCAGTCTCCCAAAGTCCTGGATTGAAAACCTAATGTCAGCAGCATTGTAAAAAGTGATCTTTAAGGTTTATGAACTGCAGATATTCTATGCAGAGGATTTTGAATGACAGCAGAGAAAAAGAGATTTTGTTTAGGGAAGGTGAAAAGAGGTATAAAACAATAATCTTCACATTGAGCTAATGGATCCAAAGTTTTAAGTTCTCAATTTAACAAAGCAGTCAAGTATATGTTCAGTTTTAAACTGAAGTTTAAGTGGTTTGCTGGAAAAAATTCCCATTCAAGGTATTTCTACTATGTATTTGCTATTAATCAGTCTTTAGTATGAAATATCAAGCTGATCCTGTTTGTTTTGTCAAAATCTGAGTCTTCTGTTTGAAGCATCAAGACCATAAACATCTATTTTTCAAAGTTTTCGAAAGTGAGCAGTGATGTTTGTGTACCTCCAATTCTGTCACTTTCTGGGGTCAATACAGTTGCATAAATATGGATGTAGATAGACCATCTGAGATATCTTAGAGTGTCCCACAGGGCCTTAGGCTGCTAGTCCAAAAGAAACATGAATCTCCCAGGTCCATGTTATATCTGTCAGGGTTGTTTCAAATTCCTCACATACTTCAAGCTGTTTCAAAATGCACTTTATCTACCTGTGTTTAAGCAACTGAATCAAAGCCCTGTTAGATCTACTGGTGAAGTGCAGAAGAGGTGACACTTCAGCTGGCTTCACATGGGGAATGCAGCATCTTTGTAAACAGCTTTTTTTCTCATAGTCTCAGTTTTGACACTTACATGCAAGCCAGCTCTGTCCAGTGTGCGTGCAAGGGGGATCTCCTTCAGTTCTCTCCTCACCAAAGATTTATTTACTTAGGGAGAAAATGTCCAAGCTATTTTACAGATACAGTTGCAGAAAATCAGTGAATATTAGTGTAAGCTGCTAGAGCAAAATGGTGGGAAAATAGACTAATTTTTATAACTATTTTGTCTGCTTTTGTAAGCTGCCCAGAGACTTGGCAGTGAAAACTGAGCTCTTTCAGATCTAGCTGGAAGAGTTTCAAGGAAATGCTGCTCCTCAGCTGGAAGATACTTTTGTCACAGCACAGCCAACAGGGCAGCTGTGGTTTTGTCATTACTTCCAGGCAAAACCAGCCAGTTTAGTTTAAACAGGCCTAAGGAAATTAGGGGGATTACTGTAAACCTACTGGCTGGTCACTGGAGACTTGTACTATGAAGGGTTTTACTTGTTTGTTTTGGGACAGTGAGGCCAGGAGAGGGACAGCAGTAAACAGTAGGAAGTGATTTGGCGTACGACATCTTACTTAATTTAGCCCAGGTGTTTCCTACGTGGGCATCTGACTGTGGCATAAGCGAGGTACAGACTCTTTGGTAACTGTGTCCAAACTGCAGCCATGTACACTCCAAAAGTGAAGCTAGATGGCTTTTCTTCTTCTTAACACCACTGCAAAAGTATTTTTCCATTCTTAGTGACACTTCTTGTGATGGTAGAAATAGTATTTTCTCTCTATTTCATTTTATAAAAAATTGTATGTGATTTGCAATATCTGTCTCAATGAGGTCTATTAAAAATATTAAAATTAGGCATTGCTTTATTTTAAATGTTTTAGTAATAAATGTAAAATCTGAATTTTATGGCATTTTAATCTTGGTAGTTTCTTTATCCTTGCTGTTTATCCTAAACTTCCATTAAGTCTGAACCTAAATAAATGTTAACCTCTATAGCTGTCAATATAACTTTTCTGCCTTTTTATTTAACTGCTTCCCACTATCTAGGAAAAACAAAAGGCTTTTGATCTTCATTTAAAGCTGCAGTTTTTATCCACTGTATTGCAGCAGGTGAGAAAGCTTTGTTTTGTTTGTGTCTTCTTACATCTCTTATGTAGTAAGAGATGCCATAACGTGATATTGAGGGTTTCCACATTTCCCAACCAACATTCTCAAACTCAGAACGTTTTCCTGGAAATATCAGGCCTGGAAAATCATACCTTCTGGCCACAATCAATAATCGGTGCAGAAAATTCTTTTATAATCACAGTTAACACGTGGGGCAGACTGGCTCCCTTGTTTGGCCTTGTGATGAAAATTTGGTTTTATCAGTAAAGAAGAACAGAAGACAAAGATAAGGTGTATGATCTTGCTATTCTCATGTACTCACCTCTATTAAGAAATTTGGAAGGAAGTTCTGACCATAATGGTCTTCAAAAATCTTTCTAAGTTCTCAATTTAAAAAATAACCAAAACCCTTAATTCATTGCAGAGTTTGTACAGTAAGTAGATATTTTCTCACTTTGCTGTTACTGACTGTTGTTTATCATTCTTCTAGGCGGAAAGAGGTTTCATATTCTGTGCTATTTGAGTCTCAGCTTATGAGGATCACATATTTAAAAAGATTTTCATTATATTCCCCAAGCAAATATATGCTTATCTTGTATTTTAAAATACCTTCTTTTTTTAGTATGTCATACATCATTCTCTCAGTCATAAAATAAGAATCACTTTTTTTTGTGTCAGATTAGCAAGACACTTCTCCTCTCAACTTTTTCTTTTTTCCTTGCTCTTAATTTTGTCCTATAAGTTCTAATCATCTTTTAATTATCTTGATTTTATTTAGTAAAAATATCAATGGTGACTTTAAAGAAAAAGTATTCTTCCAGTTGTGTAATGTCACCAGTCTGTGTCCAGTGTAGATCAGAATCCTGCGTGGATTTTAAGATGTAAATATTTTAATTTCCAACTTAGACTATAATATTTTGCCTCTTGGAAAATCACTTCCTTTCTCATGATTATAGGCAACTTGTCTCTAGAAATAAGGCATTAAAAATTAATAGGCATAACATTGGTAACTATATTAGGACAATGGATTGAATTAGTAAAAATGTAATATTTAGCACCATCAAAAAGAGAGACTTTATTTCTCTGTGTTATATTTTGGAGACTATCAGTAGAATAATAACTCTCAGTCTGTAAGATCATTTTGTTGGGTTTTTTTCCTAAAGGAATGCCCATAAATGAAGGTAGTGATGTTAAAGGTCTAGGCAGGAAGTCTTAAACTTGAACAGAAGAGTATTTCCTTAATATCACAGTTTATCATAGTACACTTGTCTGCCATCAAACAGCCAAATTGAGCCTTTTTTTTTCCCCACAGTCTTTGTGGTAATGAGTGATTAGGGCTCACTTTTGGGCCAAAGATCTTTTGAAGGTCAGGGTTGATGATTGTCACAGATAGCTGGGCATTGATGGCTCTTTTCTTCCCACACTGTGACTGGGATTTTGCTGGCCAGTGAAAGGTTTTTGTTGGGCTTTTCAGGGCCTTGTCAAAACTCTACGATGGACTCCCATAGGGTGGGGAGATGAGGGAGACAGGTTTGGGGTTTGCTTTTCTTTTCACCCAGCTTGGATTCGGTCAGGTTACCCTGACAGGATGAGTTAATCAGTGGAAAAGCAAAACGTATTTTCTCCTCTGCTCCCCTTAACTCCCTACAAAAAAACGAGAGATATCGACTGTTACGCAGTGCATGATGTAACACCTTGACACTGGAGCTAAAAATGACTGCACCACAAGTCATCAAGGATGTGGTCAATACTGCCAGGACTGCTAGTGATGGAAAGGTGTTCTTGCTCTACTTCTTGATCTAGCTGTTGATGTCACTGTTCTCTGTTGAATTGCATGTCACCCCCTCCCATGCCAGTTTAAAAGAGCCTAATGACATCATAGTGGCAGAAAAAAAGAAAATGCTAATGGCTGAGTACAGTGGGCAGAAAAAAATAGTGCTGGTGATAGAGAACTACTTTAAGAGCATCAAAAATAAAAGCAATAATGTTCATGGAAAGGAAAGGATGTGAAAATGTCACAAGCTGCTGCGATGCATACAAAGACTTAAAGCTCACCTGCTCTAAGCAGTTTGGATACTTAATACTGCTTCAGTTTTATCATCCTGTTTTCCTTCTGTTACTTGTGCAAGAATGCAAATAATGGTCTATAAAGCATCTTCCAAGTGTAGCATGCTTGAGTTTAAACAACACAGGAAATATTGTCAGCATCAACAGGGAAAGGAAAGAGAGACAGCAGAAGGACAGGGAAGTGGCTAACAGTCAGCAAGAGGTATCTTAGACCACTGAAACATAATCTTCTCAAAACAGGAATACTTTCCATCTGACAAACAGAAATGACAGTAAAGAAGTTTTACAGGATATTTGTTATATTCAGTGCATACATGTATGTGTGTATGCTTGTATACACACACATTTTTAGCATTTCATTGGTGTTAAGACTCAACCACAAAGAACTCAGAGAAATCGAGCCTGTTCTTTTGACTGTCTTTAACATATTTGTGACCATGGATATTAATTATCATAAAAAGGATGAATGCATGTTTTCCTGATTCCATTAAACGCTTAGTCTCAAATTCAGTAAAAAATACGGTTCTCATAACTAGTAGAAACACTCATACTTGGGTCTGCTGCATGGATTTGATTTGGGAGCAGTGGTGTTGATTCAGAAGTAGGGTAGCACAGTTGAAATCAGGATGCATCCCAGGGTTTCAAGAAGAATGGTTGCACTTAGCTTTCCTGTGCTAGATATTTGTACCAGACATCTACCACATCCATATTAGTTCTTTGACTCACTTGACAAGACAGAGCCTGCGTCACAGCATAACAGCTGTCTCTGTGAATCACTTAGAGGTGTAAACAATGACTTTTTGGCAAGGGCAAGATAAATTAGACAACCAAGAGGTGTTTAGAGCAATTTGAAATCCACCTACCAGGGTGATCTTGATGTGTGTGTGTCTGTGAATTTTAGGTGATTTTTATATGATCTTGTAAATCCTAAGTTTGACATGGGTGGTTGGGGAGGGGAGAGGTTTGTGAAGCACAAAAACCCTGCAACACACTTTCTTCTTTTATTATTATTTTTTTAATTTATTTTGGGTTCTTCCCATTATACATGTTAAATAATTATATCTAGAGCACCTCACTATATTTGCAAACTGGCCATTTTGGAACATGAGCTGTTTTAACAGTGTTTGACAGTTGCTCAGAAGGAGGGTAAAACATATGGAAAACCATTAACTAAGTATCCAGTTTTTTACAAATCACATTTCTGCACATATGGAGGATTAGATTGGACATTAGGAAGCATTCCTTTGCTGTGGGGTTGCTCAAACATTGGCTTCCTAGAGAGGTGGTCAATGCCCAACCCTGTCAGTGTGTAAGAGCCATTTGGACAATGTCCTTAACAACATGCTTCAACTTTTGGTCATCCCTGAACTAGTCAGGTAGCTGGACTAGGTGATCATTTGTCATCTTCCAAATGAAAAGATATTCTATTCTATTCTATTCTATTCTATTCTATTCTATTCTATTCTATTCTATTCTATTCCTTTCCTGTTGAACTTCTTTTCCCATAGCCATTACCTATTGAGAAGCTAGGGTATTTTTCACTCAAAATCTTGATTTCACAAAGATTTCTGTCACAGACCACTTTACCTGGAAAACAGAAAAATTATTTTATAGTAATTGGTCTGTGAAAAATGCCAATATGGATTCTCCTATTGTGGTATAAAAATAACTTTTTCTAGTTCAATTTAATCTTTTTTTGAAATTCATCATTAACTACAAAGGATAATAAAAAAAAACTTAAGAAATAATGACACTAAAGTGAGGCTACAGTTCTTGAAATGGAGAACATACATCAGTGAATATGATGAAGAATATGTAGTGTCTGGCCTTCATCCTTTTTTGTTCACTACTCACAGAATATAAGGACTAGGTACTTGTGGAAGCAAATAATAAAAGAAAGTAGCATTGATTTGTCTCTTCTTTCCTATAAAATTATTGATCTGTTTTTAACCTAATTGGCACTTGTGAAAATAAATGGAAAAAACAGTAGGCTATTCATGGGGTTCAAGTATTTGTTCTCAGTAAGAGAGTCCCAGGCCTGCTTGTTTGGGGCTGTGTTGGCTGTCCTAACAAGCTAAAGATCTGAGTGCTGCAGCATACTGTATTTGCTTTGTTCTTCTTCTCTTGAATCTCTCATTCTAATTATTTCTTGTAATTCAGAGGAGTAACAGTGCTAAAGATGCCTTAATGTATTGATACTCAACAATTGAGTATGTATTGCTAAAAATGTAGCTTTTCAGTAAAAGTCTTATCTAACATAAGAATGGACATCTGATTAAAGGAAAGAGATAATGGAAGTAGGTTTCCAGTTAACCCATCAGAATTTATGGGAATCAAAAGAACAGTATTCCTCCTGTATATCCTGCCTTTATACATTTTTAATCTGTTATACTCTCCTGTACCATAGAATTTACTGTATAGAATCCAAAGACTGTCCGTTTCCTCAGTATTGATCCACAGATATTTTGTTTGTGAGAATATTTACAGACAGGTGAGCCCCTAATTCACATGCATAAGTATTTGCAGATTTGAGGAATTAATTAAATTTTGGTCTGAAATTTTTCACACTTTCTTTTAGGCAAAACACCATTAAAGGTATTGCATATATATTCAGTGACAGCATTTTTATTGGCTTCAACAAGCTTTGGCTCAATCTTCAAGCTGTATAGTTTGGATGTTGAGCTTGGTGCTTGAAGGTACATCAGGTGAAATTTTATTCCTCCATCAGAGGAGTTGTCCTGAAGCTTAAAGCTATGTGAGAATCATAAGAATCAGGACAGTTAATTACAAATTAAAAGTAAGGAATGCTGCTAGAAAGGTTTTCAGTTGTTTTTAAAAAGTTGATAAAACTGCATGCTTTTCCTTGGTATCTGATACAATTTAGTCCATATTAAAAAAACAGGTAAACTGAAATTTAAAATAAAAGGGTATGAGTGTTTGCACACTTATAGCTCAATCTTTTTTTTTTTTGGTGATCATTTAATTCATAGTAAGAATTTTAGTAAAATGCTATCCTTACAGGGCTACTGAAGATTGCTTTCCCATGTTTGCATCTGCAATGAAATGGCTCCTGTGGATACAGACATAGATGATTGCACATCTCTTTGCCAGTATCCAAAAAGGAAAATTGTGTTTTAAAACATGCTTAAAACACTTTTGCAAAATCAGCTTTATGTAGCTCACTTAGAGTTTAAAGCTGGATATCTGTGTGCTCCTTTTGGATAAGATTTGGACCATACCTCCAGTAGAATTGTGTTGTAGAAGAATTGCATGTGTATGTTATTTTGCATGCTGTAGCACTGTGGGTGTGTGGAAAGGGGAGGGAGGAAAAGATAAGTAAACTCCAATGCCATTACTTGGTTCTTGCCATGGTCTGTTTGCAGCACATGGCCATGGATATGGTTTTAGCATGGCTGAAGCTGTGGCTGATAGAAGGTGATTTATATCTTACCCCTGTGTGCTAATTTAATGCTGTTGTTCTCTCTGTCTGTTCTTGTAACAAAATAGAAGTACTCTGCTGTCTCTCTCTGCAACATATCTACAGAAGTCCTGAAAGTCATCAACGCCACTGAAGAACTGATAGCAGAATCCAGCGATGCCTGCGATTTCCCAGATGACAGTCAGGACAGAGGGAGAGGAACCCTCCCGCTGGGCACAGATCCCGTCAGACTCGATGAGCAGCTCACCACCCTGGAAGAAAATGTAAGGACAGGAATCAGTGTGTGAAAGAGTCACATGTGAGTGAGTGCCCCTGTGAGTGTGCACCAACTCAAAAGGGAAAGCACATGGGCAGCATCAGTGGATGTTCAAAATTAATTTGGGGTTTTTAAACAAATATACAAACAGAAGAAAAAAATTGTGTTTCAGCAGTGCTTAGCTGTGTTGGTGGGGGGTTTTTTGTCAGTACTTTAAAATATTGAGGGGAGGGGAGTTGGATGCTTTGAGGTTTACAACTAAATTTAGAAACTATCTCAAAAGCTCACTTATGCCCTCCAAACCCTTGTGGCTGTGTGTCTATGCCATGCCTGGCTGAAACCACACATCTCCTAGTCTCAACACAGCCTCATCACTACAAGGGCAGGTGGGGAAAGCATGTTCCCAGTCACACAGAGAAGTGGAGAAGCTCTTCCTCCCCCCACACATCCCCAGTACACCATGCTGAGCACCCAGGGAGCTGGAGCTGCCTCCTGCACTGCTAGAAAGAGCAGGCTGGAGAATCTGAATTAAACAAACATTTGTTTGTCCATGTCCAAATCATCTGTCTTTTTTCATGAGTACCTGTCATCTGCAGGAGAAAGTGCAATGCTGAATCATAGAGGGAAGTCACTACCCATTGGAAATTTTTGTGAATCCACTTAATGGAGTTGGTACACCTGAAACTTTCGATTTTCTCTTCCTTCCACATTTAAGTGATTACATTTCAGTGATCTGTCCCTTCATTAGGAGCTCTTAAAGATCTCATAGGAATCTTCACTGTCCCATTATAACATCCTGATCGATTCAAGAAAACAAATCCTGGTTTCCTTTAGCTCCAGAAAATTTACAGACAGAATCTTCTCTTAGGAGATAAAATCAGTTTCCTCCACAAAAACACATTTCTATAGCAGCTCCAGGCTAAGAACTGAGTGGAAGATACCCTATGGCACTAAAAGCCAGTCCTGGCACCGGACTCTCTCTCTGAAATACTGAAGTGTTCTAGCTCCAAACACCACAGAATTCATCTGGTAGGAGAATGAATACGGAATAAAAATCCAAGTCCAGGCTGGACCACATCTTCAGAAGAACTAAGAAATTCTGCAAGACAGAGAGCAATTTGGGGAAATCTGCTCCCACTGGATTTTTTTTGGAGAACTGTGTTGTAAACTACCTAAGGTGCATGGGTTTTTTTCCCCAATTGCAGTCTTCTGATCCCTCCCAGCAGTGTGGAGCTTTGGCATCTGTGGTGCTGTGGCCTCCAATCATTCATTTGGGCCAAGAATTTCTCACTGAGCAGACACTGGGCACAGAGGCAGAGCATTTCTTGCTTTGTCATCGCCCTCACTGCAGCATCTCTGGTTTATCTTCTCCCAGTTCTCTGCAGAATTCACAAGATACCCAGCTCAGCCTTGCTGTGTCCCCACAGTATATCTTTCTCTGTCCCTCTGTCACAGGACATGAAGTAGGTGGTAAAAATTTCACAGTTTTAAGATTTCATCATTTCAGTCCATGGTAAAGAGCATTTAGAAATCCAGGAAACTATAACTTTTCCCATTGGAGTTGGGGCCATATTTACATGAACCACAGGCTCTTTGCAGCAGCTTCTGCAAGAGGATCTGGGTGTTTATAAACACTTTGTTCATTTTTGCTCTCTCTAGCCTTTTGAGGACTGTGCATGCAGCAGTGTGGAGAACATAGGGCCATCTGTAACAGCAAAAATGTTGGGGTTTTGTGGAAGCTGTACATACCTAAATGATGGTCAAATAAGTCTCCACAATCTAAATGTGAATGTATGAATAAGGGCATCATTTAGGGGAGGCCTGCAAGGACACCATTGCTGTTTGGAAGTGTAACAATTGTTCAGGTAAAGAGAATATTCTTTAGAAAAATATTTTCTTCAGATCCAGCTGGAAAATGTTCATTAACATTTCACAAATGTAGGGGCTGATTGAGTTATGGAAAAATTGATGAACTTCCTTTCTCACATTTTTCCAAGTCACATTTTCTTGAAATATATTTTTCACCTCTTCAAAAGGACATCTTACTGTGCAGTTTTTTGCCACAGCACTTAAATGCATCTTTTCTTTGACTTTCTAAAGATGCTTCTGTTCAAAATGTCCTATTTCTTCTTTCTCTAAGCTTTTAGATGTGACAGGGAAATCTAAAAAAATCACCTTTTAATCTGAACTGGCTGTGGTATGTCATACTTAAAAGGTGTATCATTTAAACAAATGCAAGGAATAATTAAACCCCACAAAAACAGCATTTCTATTTAAATCATCATGTTAACTTTATGGACCACCCATGTCTCCAGGTACTTCAGCAAAGATGTTACAACAGATCACTTACTTCTTCTATGTATGTTTTTCAAAGATTTCATGCCTGCAGTTAGAATGTGTTCTTACAAGATGCAATTTGTATAGATGTAGTGATTTTGTTTCTTAGCAAAGTCACAAGCATGAAAAAAACCTATCTACAACTGACACAAAGAAAAAAGAAAACTATTGCAAGCAATTAAGAAACATTAATGAAGTAGAAAAATAATAAAAAATAAACACATTTTGATTTGGCCATTCTCCACCATTTTTATCCATAAAGTCAGAATATTGCCATAAATTATTTTAATACCTCTTATGTCAAAGAGGTATGAATGATCCAGGAATTGTGGGCAGATATAATGACTGGAGTGGAAGACATATAAAATGAAGGTACTGGCTCAAGGATCTGCTTCAGATCCTGTTTGCTTGTCCCTTGAACCATGGAGTCGGCCACAGCCATGTTTACTTCATGCTGGGTTTGTAGCAACATGGTCTTTACTGCTATTACAATGGGGAAATCAGAATATATATTTCATTGCCACTGTGCTGTTACCAGCCTCATGGAAACAAGTCTCTTGGCTAACAAGTAAATAGGCAGAAAGTGCAGCATTTTCATGTGGTTCTGCACACTTTTAAGCACAGATGTCAAAAGCTAATGCCTGAAAATTACCCTTTTCTGTAAACCAGTGACCTCCATCCAGCCGTGTACCTTAGGGTGCTTTGTGAAATAAAAGAAACAATAAAACACAGTGTTTCACTAGTTACTGCTCTGAGGAGCTGAATGGGAAATGAAACCTTTAGCTGTATTTATGGATACCAGAGGTGGGCCAAAATACTAAGAGTTGTTCATTTTTAGGGAAGAACTCTGAATTATAACATCGGTAATTCCCTCTTATGTAGCCCAAATAAGCCTGTTGATCCTCCACACGTTCACTCAAAGGCCCAGGAGGTGGGAAGGTTTTGCCTGTTGTATATTTGGATGAGAGCAGGATGGGATGGAAAATCGTTATACATATAAGCACATTTACTCCATAGGAAGTTAATAACTATTTGCTGCTGAGCAGTTACGCATGCAGTTTTTACTGCCAGAAGGCATTTAAGTGGGTTTAAAGAAACACAGATTTATATGAGGCATAATCTGTTGACTTCCCTTTATGCGATTGAATATCAATAACAAAAAAGCCAACTTTTCAACTTTCTTCTTTGCTGGTCAGTCTGGAACAAATCTGGTTTGTACCATTGTAGCACCTATGAAATCTGTAATGCAGTCACCTCGTTCGTCCCTTCTCTTTGTGGATGTGTGTTTTTCCGATTATTTCCCCACAACTTTCGTCTGCCAGGTTAATCTCCCCATGGTGGGCTAGCAAGCCGGGAAGTTTGCAGGTATGATGAAAAATGCAGTCTGCTCAAACCTGCATGCCCACAAACCAGAAGCCACTGACACCTGTCCCTGCCTTGCCCTGCAGGTGTACCTGACAGCCAGCACAGTGTATGGGCTGGAGGGGCAGCTGACCAACCTGGAAGATGCCGCACGCAAGATCAACAGTGTTACTGAGGAATCTGAGCTGGCCGATCTGGAGGATCAGGTGGCCACAGCAGCCGCCCAGGTTCATCATGCAGAGCTTCAGGTGAGGACAGCAGCTCCTCCCCATCTGCAGGTTTTGCACTGCCTTGCCTAACACCCACCTCAGCATGCACACTTTGAATATTCTTTCATACTGCCGTAGTCTGATGATCTAAGGATGCTGACAGCATCACACAAGCTGAGCAGAGCGTAACTGAGCTGTGTAGCTCAGCCCAGCCAGATGTACTATATCTGTTTGTTTCTTCCCTCAGCTTGGTTTTGGACATGGGAGTGCAGCAGCCTCTTACTGCAATACTAATGCTGGACTGCTCCTTGCTGCCAAGCAGCTCCCATGGTGCGCTCTGTGTCGTGTGTGTGGGCCTGGTCAGACTGCAAATAGTGTCTGAGGCAGTTTATCTAATCAGCAGCTTGTAAAGCACTTCCCAAAAGATGCCAGTGTTGGCAGCTTTCTACCAACAAAGGCCAATGGCAGCCAGAGGCTGAGCCAAGCACCTAGCCCAGGGCTTGCATGCCTGCTGTGGGATTTAGGTGCTAAGCAGCACATATCCAAGCCAAAGGCAAGAAATCTTGGGCACTGTGATCTAGCGGGCTCCAGAAAGGCCAGGGCTCAGAGCACGTTGTGATCTGGTGCTAAAAGCTGAACAAGATAACATTGCCAGAGCTCAAGGGGCTGACATGGCTTTCAGCTCACTGCCCAGTCTGTACCCACCAAGACACCCTGACCTGCCTGTGTCAGGGTTTAATTGGAAGTACCTGGTGATTTTACTCAGTGGAAGCATGCTCAACTCAGGACTGAGCAAAGATCTGAGAGCCTGACATGTCTCTGATGTCAGAAATGCATAGTTGAACTGATGCCTTAGGTTTTAACTTTTATATTTTTTAAATTATGTACTGCTTTGTGTGTGACTCTGAAGTTTCTTGTAGCCTGGTAATTTCTGCTCTCTCGTGCTAGGTAGACATAACAAAGCCTCTCTGGGCCTGCTCTCCAACGACAGCCAGACCATCCTAGGCCCAAAAAGTATAAACCAAAGAGCCTATAAGGGGGGGAAAGCTGAGGGGAATTACATCATTAAACTGAAGCTTTAATTGGAGAATTAACCCTGCTATGCAAATGAACCAAACCCATAAAAGTGTGAAGAACTTGTGACCTGTTGTCCATCTCGGGGTCCATCTTGGCAGTAGCCTCTGGCTCCCCAGAGGTACCTTTAAAGGCCCTTCAAATAAATACCTACCCTATTCCCTTACTCCTGTCTAGCCTCTGTGTCTAGGAGACCTCTCAAGGCATCAGCACTACTCGGCAAACTGGCAGTGGTGTTTTGTTGGCTTTGGTCATTATCTTACAGTAAATCTGCTAATGGGGGTGACAGGGAGAAGGAGAGAGGCCTAAGCTATGCAAGGAAGCCAGTGGAAGGTGTTCTGCAAAGTGAAGCCAACTGTGGCTTCAGGTGTCATTGTGAATCAGGAGCTGGGTTCTATGTCTGACTTCCCTGACTCTTCTTTCTCTTTGTCAACACTTGTTTCCACTACTCTTAATATCAGACTACTTTCCCCTGGCAATTTGTTTTCCATTCAGTATTTTTATATAGTCTGTGCCTGCATTTATGCATGCTGGTATTTAATATGCATATACATTTGAACTATAAATACTTATGATCAAATGTTTAGATTTTGTGACAGAGGATGTACTTTGTGTGTGTATGAAATTAATTTTGAGTTACGAAATGTGTCCCACAAAGTCATTCTTTGAATGTAGCCTTTTAAAAACACAGCTTGAATGAATTTGGGATTATGCAGCTAAAGGTAATTGAGAGATAGCAGATGCAGGTTTTCTGTGCTCCTTTCTTTTTTTCCTCAAAAGGAGTAAAATGTCTCTTCCTTGGAGTCACAAGGTAGGTTGGATTGTTCTTTTACTCCATCTTTGCTAACAAATTAAGCCCCTTTTAATGTCAGGACTAAAGAATGCAGGAAAGTGTCAGAATTGCTGAAGAAGTTAGCCATCTGTTTATATTTTCTTATTAAAGAGGATTTTACTGGGGGAGGGTTATATTTTAGTAGTGGCATCCACAGTAATTTTAAAACTTCTTTTCCCCCCTCCCCATCTGTCTGTCTCTCTCTTTTATTTTCTTTGAAGATTTCAGATATTGAGAGCAGAATATCAGCTCTCACTGTTGCAGGCTTGAACGTGGCTCCCTGTGTTCGCCTGACAAGGAAACGGGATCAAAAGCAAACAAACCAGGTGCCAGAACATTATGTTCAAAAATACATTGGGGAAATCTTGCCTCTTTCTCTATAATGGAGTTGAGTAATGCATATGTGTTGTTTACAGATGCATACAATAGACACATCAAGACAGCAGAGGAGAAAACTTCCAGCTCCACCAATAAAAGGTGCGCTTGAATTGTTATACGAATTAGAGAGAGAGAGAGAGACGCTCTTTATAAGATTCAATATAATGTACAGGTTAGCAAAGTAGGGAAAAGTTGAAGTTATGAAATGAACAGAGAAAGCCTAATAGACAGTCTCATCCTCCTCATTTTCCACGTACTTGCATTATGTAAAATACCCCTTTGTCACATTAAAAAGCATCACCACTTTCTCTTCAGTGAAAGTTGTGACAGTGACAAGTAAACAAGAGCAAAGGCAGAAGGCTGAGAAATGTTGAATACTTGAACCTGCAAGAGGGGTGCTGCTGCACCAGCGTGGCTGGGGTTTACTTTGTGAGACCCAAGTGGTCATAGTGCTTTATTTACCAAAAGCCAGATGCCGCCCTCCACAACCCACCACTTCTTTAATGTCTATATTTGCTGATTTCAGTCCATATGAAGTGGCTCAGCAATGTTCCTGGTATGTCAGACAATGGCTGTGAAATGTCTTTATAATATCAAGTGGGCTTTTTCTTTTATGATTTTTTGTGGATTTTTATTGGGGTTTTTTTAACTCTGCTGTGCGTTTTCTCTGACAATTCTAGGGCTTGGTTCACTGCACTATTCTTTTATAATTCCACTGATTGACATGGCCTCAAACTTTAATAAATTTGGAGTACCACAGCCTGCTGTTTTTAATTTAAATTAAATCCAGCTTTCCTCATACATCTTAGGAAAAGTTTTATCTCTCTAGAAGCTGTGACTCTTCAGAAGTATTTTTGTATCTGCTTCAATCTCTTACGTGAAAAATCTCCCCTTTTGTATTTTACCCAGGTGAAAAAATAGATAGTTCTCCAGTTACCACTGTCAGAACATTTAACAGAAACTTCATGCTTCAAGGATCTCTAACACAAAGAACTAAAGAAAGGAAAAGCACTGCCAAGGACTTAATGGTAAACAAATGTTTTCAAAACTCTGTTAAAAGCTGTTAAATAAAGAGATAGCACTGTCTGTGTAGGCAGCTGTATTTCAGCATCTTCAGAAATCTTTTTTTTTGATAGTTTGAGGAACAAATATGACCAGGGTCCTGGAAGATGTCTGATTATATACCATAGAATAGCAGCTCCTGAATTTCAGCCTGTGATAATGCAGCCTGGCTGCCAGGTCTCCAGGAATGTGTTACCCTTATTTTTTAAAGAATAAATAAATTTGTCATCCCCTGCATTTCAGACTTCTGAACCAGACCCTCACAGAGCCTGCTGCACATTGTAACTTGGCAGGTGAGAGTCACCTTGAATTTCACTAATTGTTGAGAAATGTTCAAAGGTTACCTAAGTGGAATTTAAGGGGTAGATGGATCATACATTGGCTCTGCAGGGTTTGAACAAAGAGGCTTCACTCAGGACACCCAGGACAGCTGTCGGTCATTTCTTCTACAGCAGCCATAGCAGGATAAGGAAAAAAGCTGGCTGTCCCAAAGCAGTCTGCCACAGGATATGTGGGAAATATGTGGGGAGGTGAGAAGGGCTGGCTCTGTTCTTCAGCAGGCTTGTTTAGTCCTTCACTCATGTTTTTTTCTTTCCTGTCCCTTTCTGTTCTAGGAACCTGCTATAGGATCTGCTGTGATGTACTAAACTTACACTTCCCTACTGCCAATAACACACTGCCTAAGGCTGTACACTTGAGTGCCTTTTCTTAACAGCCATTGTGTATGTCCAGCTGAAAATGGACCCTCAAGAACCCACAGAGCCTCAGTTATAGGGCTGCATTTGGATACCTCACTGAGAAAGCTGTCCAAGTCTTCAGCATTGTGGTCTGCTATAGGAAACTCTGCCTTAAAGTTCTCAGAGGACTCTAGACAGGATGCTGTGTTTCAAAAGCAAGGCTCCACATTTTAAGATGCACTTTTTCTCCCTATCGATTGTACTAAAGTATGTTGTCTTTAAACTGCAGTATGTTTTTGTACACTCAATCAATCATAATTATAGGCCAATTAATCTGCCAAAGCAGACCTGTGATCCTTATTTTCTGGCCTCTTACTATTCATGTGGGCATCTGTCTTGTCAAGCAATAAGAACAACTCCGTGCAGTGTGTGCTGCTTTTCAGCTGCTTGGAGGGAGAGGAGAATCTGTGTACCTCGCTCTGCCCCCAGGGAGTCAATGGAGGTCTTGGGAGGGTTGGTAGGAGGAGGAAGACTTCTCTGTTCACTGAGAATACATTTCTCAGATTGAATGTTCCAGCTCCAGAGCTAGGGATACTGCTCTAGGCAGCAGGGGTGTCATGCTGAATCAGAAACTGGTGGCCACGCATGTGGACCAGATGTCTGCTGACTTATGATCCCAGTGTCTGGAAACATCTGAACAGTGTTAAAGAAACCAACACCTTCGTATGTGTCGTTCTTCTTGGCAGCATTGTCCACTTGGTGGTGATCAGCCATGCTGTAGTTCAGAAAAAATTCTGTCCAAACCTTTAATATTGGAAAAAGGAAGTGAAAGCATTGGGGATGAGAGATCTCTGCTGACTGACTAGTAGTCGTAGGGTGGCTGCAGCTTGCAAGAGATTCCTTTCTGACATTCACTGGTGTTTCTGAGAAGGAGGCAAATATAGCCCAGACATCAGTTCCTATACTAGTCTGGAGTCCCCAGAGAATAGCTGGGGCCTGTTGCTGGTGCCACATGCACCCCTCTACCACTGGACCACTCTGAATTGGATTGTGAATAGAAATATTCCTTCTTTCATTTCTTGAGACCCTTAACAGGTGAGTCAAACTACAAGGCCCTTTGGCAGATGCCCAGGAGGGAGGATGCTGCTTACAGGGTGTCCCTCTCACCCTTTCGTGGGAGAACATTGCCAATTTGTGGTATTTTTTGCTCTGAAGAATACAAAGAAGGTAGTCAGAGGAGGTGATAAGCCAGTGAATCCCTTACCTTCCCCACCAGTTGCAGAGCAGGTACCCAAGTGCAGATGGGGTTGACGTGAAATGTGCTATAAAAGAAGGCATGAGCTGGCAAGTTCCCCCTCAGCAATAAGGAGTGGTGAGCTCTCCCAAGAGCCATGGATGCCAGGAAGGAGGGGAATTCCTTCTTTCCCTGGGTTCCTAGTGAACACCCAGGAGCAGAGTGCCACACATTACCTGCCATGCAGCAGGAAAGCAGTTCCCTGGGACACCAGGCCATGAAATGTCTGTGGTTGGGCAAATACAAGCAAAACAGGGCAACTTTCCTGACTTGGCTGGATTTAGGGGCGTGAGTGGGGAAGACAAGGAATGGCTGGATAGGTTGATTGGAACAACAGTGCCAGTTGCAAATCTGCTATCCACATTTGACATCTAGCTTGTCAGTCCTCTGATGTCCAGCTGCATGTGAGGAACCCTTGGAATAAATAAAACCATCTTCCCACTTGTAAGTGTCACTCCATCCCTTCAAAGAATTTCCATCTGCCCAAGATCTGACCCAATGTGTTGGGTGAAAATTTCTGGGTGAAATTAGGCCTTCTTTTACTCTCACACAATACTAATTCTCTGAAATTGGTTTGCACAGATGTGAGGGAAGAATTTGGCCCACTCTGTTTAATATATAAATATATATATAAAACAAATAGATTTTATTTATATATGCAATCCAGTAAAGGAGATTAAACAGAGTAGGATGCCTGGTAATTTTTTTTTGTTACTCAGTTTCCTCCTCCATTGACTGTTCTTGTGTATGTGTACAATACATTCCCAGGTACTGGTTTATGCAGGTATGTGTGTTATGAAATGTCATTAATGGTGGTTGGTCTGCATATTCGTCTAATAAATAATAACTAATATTGTGTATGTAATATCAATACAGAAATGACTAATTTTAATAGAATAACTCTTTGGCTTTTTGTTCTGTTAGTGTGATTTAAACAAGCCAACAAAGTTTGGAGTAGGTTGTTTTCCTTAAGAGGCATGAAAAGCAACTATTATCGTGTTACAATGTTAAAATATTCAGTCTTCTTTGACAGACAAATGTGTACTGTGTAGGCATTGCAAAAAAAAAAAAACCTTAAAAAAAAAATCCCACCTGCTCTAAGGCATTTGAATTTTTACAAATGTTTATTGTGCCAAATACGTGCAAAGATATAATTTACTGTTTTAAAAAAAATCATAAAAGCATATGTTATAGCATACAAAGAATTATTTTGTCATCAAGTGATTTCAATCTTTAGTGTTAATATTTATATTTAGATTAATTTTTATAAATGAAGATATTTTAATGGGTAAAATGAAGACTATATGACCTATTTGATGAAGTCTGAGTGAATATTAAGCTTGCCTTGCTGTTGTTATCTGCATACTCACCAAGAATTATTGTCAAGAGAAATTATAAAAGAGTAAAAGTGATTTATGAAAAGAATGCCTTTTCAATTACTTGATTCATAAAGAAAACCAAAAAGTTCTTCTCTGTTGTTTGGATTTGTGTGCACTTTGGCCCAGAAGCGTGCAGAACCCACAGCCACACACAGTGCTGAGGCACTGCCTGTCCACAAGTGACACCGTCACACCTGGGACATGGGCATCTCCACAGAGGGGCCGGGGTTTGCCGAGGGCAAGGAGGCACGCCAGGTTCACACCTCCTCCTCTAGGATTGGGGTGGGAGGAATCCTGTTAGGAACATTGGATGCTGTTCTTCAAACCATCGAGTCTGTTGGGTGAAATACCATCTCAAGCACAGTTTCTCAGGCAGAATTTCTTGATCTCTCTCTGGGATTGCTACAAAAACTGAGCAAGAACCCTGCTGATAACCTCGGTCTCACACTTCCTAGCAATGCATGCCAATCAAAATATTTATCAGCATATCTTCTCCACCATTAAAGCATTCAGTAAAATTAGTGTGGTTTAAGTAACACTTTGGGTTAACAGCTTTCTTGTATTATAAATGGTAGTAACTCCCTTATTATAGTAAAAACCCGTCCCTTGCTGACAGTCCGTTTGCAAAAAGAGAAAGAAGGATTAAAATGTCTGCAATGGTTAATTCAACCATTATTCAATTTTAGTAGTAATTCTCACAAAGCACAACTAGAAGTGGAAGTTCATTCAAGTTTATCCTTTGCAGAATGATTAATGACCTGGATTTAACCATCTGTTATTACCTAAATTGTAAATTATCTTTTTTGGATATAAATCATAGATTAAACTCTATTATTCCTCCTAACAGTTATTAATCAAGATGAAACACATTGTAAGTAACACTTCTTACAAAAGTAATACAACAGAGTTATATTAACATGAATAAATATGGGTATTGAGCTGTATCTTCAGGCTTATTGATGTGGACTAATGTGACATGGCTTGTGATCCTCAAAGAGTGAGTTTAGCTTGCTCAGACAGTGTACTTGGAAATAATGACATTGTTTTAAAGGGAATCAACTCATTCAGGCCCTTTCCCCTTTTGGATAATGGTGCATGGTTATATGCAGTAGGCACAAAACTACTCCAAGGAGTTCAATTAGCCAATTGTTTTTTTCTTCAGCAGGGAGAAAATACTTACCTTGATAGGAGCTCCTCTTTGTTCATTAATATCCCTCCAGCAGTACAGGATGAATCATGAAGGGCCAGTGGGTACTTCAGAAGGGAGACATCCTTAGGAGTGGATGTTAACAATCTCTATAAAAGCTACACACAGAGCACCAGCATTTCATGCCATTAATGCCGGTACATTAAAAATTGGTAAGAGCCTTTTGTCTTTCTTCCAACCATTGCTTTTTATTTTTACATATTAACAGCCATTGACCTTGAAATATGACAGGAGGGTTTAAATGTAAATGATACATTTAACACCGCAGGGTTTAAATCCCAGCCCAAATGCTGTGTGGGTTTTGGATAAACCTAACAGTGAACGTAGCAGCGAACAGGATCAGGAGATTGATGGGGATGCACAATGAAGAAACATTTTTATAAGCTGTGGTGGCACTCAGTGCTGGTGTCCATGCATTGTCTTTTACCTGCACCCTGAACATGTTTCTTTTTGAAGGTACTTGCACGAGAAGCAGAAAAGAAGAGCAGCGTGGGATTGCTAGGCAAAAGCAGAACTGTAGGTCTGAGGTGCAGGGGAGAGCACAATTCAAAAAACAGAGGTTGTATTGCCACCTTGGGGAACAGAAATCACCAGTCATTGTCCTCTGTGTCCAATAATTTTTGCTCCCACAAAGCATTCAAGGTGGAATCCAGGTGTCTGCTCACAGGCCTCAGGCTGCCATGGCTGCTTCTCAGCTGCCTCTTCCCAAAGCGACCGATGGGGCGAACACCACGGCCCACATACCAAAAAGGGTCGATCTCAGGACCTGCAATTCAAAGCAGTCAGTGAGGATGTACCACTGCACTTGGAGGCAGCGTTTCCTGAACATCTTGAGGATGTTAGACAGCTTACTTGTAGCCCATAAGGAAAAAAAGGGAAAGGCCACAGCCAGACACACAGCTTACTGGTGCCTTTGAGGGTTACTTTCCATGTGTAGAGCCCAAAGGAAGAAGATTCAGATGCAAAACTAATTTTCATCCATCTGGGATGCAACCTGCATTTCTAACAAGCCAAAGGGCCCATCAAAATTTTCTGCAGTAGGTACCAGGTACACTATTTCTACAGGCTAACAAATCCACTGGATTGCAGAAGGGGTTCCTACATGAGAGGTAAACACGAAAAGTTAATTCTTGTTCACTTAGGAAGTTGTTTTCATGGATGACTTCTTTTCTTTTAAACCTCTGACACATTACTTGTTTTGTGGTCTAGTGCAGTTTTGGAGCAGGTGCGGGGAGGAGTTATAGTTGTATTAAAAGACTGTAATATTAAAAAGATTATTTTAAAATATTAAAGACTGTATATTTAAAGATATAGCAGCAGGGAAATTCTAAAACATGCTGGAGATTATGCCACCCTAAGGAAATGCCAAATGGTTCCAGAGCTAGACAACTGTCAAGAGCAGGAATAAATTACCATTTAAGTGCATTATATATCATCCCAGACACATGAAAGTCTTAGTCAAGGCAGCAGGATTTTCCCCTGTGTATTTTGATGCTTGAACAGAGAAAAAAATCACTTTGCCTTTAAATTTCTCCGTAAATACATCTTTTAAGTCTTTCAGTACAGTGTTTAACAGCCTTCCTGCTCAACAAGACCCAAGAAACTTCCTTGTTTTTCACCTGTCTACCTAAAACCTGAGGTTCCCAACATCTCTAGTCCTCTTTAATGGGGAGCCCAGACACCTTACTCTCCACAACCCCTCTCTTCTACTCCACCTACAATTATCAGCCTATGCTCCTTGGGGGAAGATGAGATTTCTTGATAAGATTTTCTGAAAAATCTTTAGGACTGTGTGCTAGTTTTAACTTGGGATACATGGTATCACCCTCACCTGGCTACCCTCAGTTCTTCTCAGCATCTCTGGAGATAGATACTTTAACCACTTGTATTTGGACTTTCAGACAGCTCACAGTCCCAGACAGAATTGAAGATGTCTGTAACATGAACTTAAGCTTCTGGCCCTTGCTTTCTTTTTATTATATAGAAGTAGTTGTGTAGGTCTACGGAACACAGCTGAAAATTTGGTGCTTAAATATTTGATGTATATCACTTTACATTTTCTTGTCTATCCTCTGCACGTTAGTGTCTTCTCTGATATTTATCAAAAATAACACTATTTGCCTTGGCTAATTAAGGGCTGTGAGAAGGACATGAGGTTCTGTATATGCACCGACAAGTGCAAATGGAAGCACAGGGCCTCACATCAAGGTTTCACCATAGAAACACCTGCATGATTTGCTGTTGAACTTTGCCTGACAGCCCAGCCCTGATCCCTCAGTGCAGCAAAGACTGTGGGGTCACCATATCAGGTGAGAATCATACTTACTTCTGTTGTCTATCTGATGCTTAAATGGCCTGCTCTGTCCCGAAGCAAAGCTGAGCGACACCAAGAGCATCAGGACATAGACAGTGACCAGCTTTAAGTGGTTTGGGGACCACTGGGCACGTGGTGTCCAGGAGATTGGATGCCACATGGCAGAGCAGTGGTGGGAAGGCTGTAAGGAGAAGAGTGAACATGGGGAACACATGTGAGTTAAAGCTCTCAAGGTGAAGGAACGTGTCAACGGTAATGGTATGTTCCTGCCCATCAGATCCATTTCATGCTCTTCAGTTCTGTGGAACACTGATGCTGGGGATGATCTGGGCATTTCTCTTTGAAGGCAAAGGCTATGAAGTGGGCCATCTACTGAGATAAAAACTGGAGACTTTTTCTCTCCAGCAGTGAAAGCCTTCACAGGACACACAAATCCTGGCCCTGAGCCCACTGCTGATTCTGTATGCCTCTCTGTATGACCACGGGCATTGGCCCCCAAAGTGTGTTTTAGCCACTACCACCAGCACACTTTCCTTGCTTGTAAAATGTGTCTAACATTTGTGTTTACACACTCTTTTTACAACTAAATGCATTTCAATATGAATGTCAATGCTCCTCCTGTGCCATCACACTGGTTTTTTGCCAGTGTGCAAAATTACAATTTCCTCAGGATAGGCTGGGCAGAACAGAAGGTGTTGAGCTGGGAAAATTGCATCCAGGAAGGGGAGGGAGCCAGGCTCTGGTTACCACTGTCTCCGGCATTTTGTACAAGCTTCCTCTCAGCAGCTCTCACAGCTGTCATGCCAGGATAGTCTGTCTTGTGACATGCAAGGTCTGTCTCCACATCTGACATCCTGGAGCCTCTCTCTATAGAGCAGGATCCTATTTGCTTAAGCATCATGTAAGTGATACAGAGAGGCACAGAGGCTGTAGGAAATCCTCTCAGCTGTGCCTATACAGAGGCTTCTCTTTGTGTATATGCAGAATTTTTCCCCAGTTGCTGCCAAAATCTTAGCCTGCCTTCAGTACAGGCAGAGCAGGAATGAAAATATTTGATGCAAGATGCTTCCAAACACACCAAACAGGCAACACAGCAAAAACACATGAAGAAGTTGAATGTGTCTTTCACAAAAATGTAGTCAAAAGCTCCTTCGCCCCTAGTATTCAGTGAATGTTTCTCAAGGGCTTTTTCCCACACTGACAGTTGCTTACCAGGAAGCTTAGAGGAAAGTGATTTTAACTCATGATTTCAGAACTTCAGATTAACTTTTTCTAACTTGAATATCTCATGACAATCAGGACTAAATTATCTTAGTATGTAGAACCACATGGGATGGATTCTGCCTTCAGTTTCAGCTGGGGTACCTCGCCTGTTGCTCCATTTTTAGCAAAACCTTAGGTTCAGTGAGACAAAAAGAAGGTGTTTCGAGGCATCTCTCTGGTGTGTTTACAGGGCTGCTGATAGGTTTTCCAGGTTACTTGTTACCTGGTTTTGTGTCTTGGGTTTTTTTTGGGAACCGAGTTACAGAAAGAAAGAGCTTGCCTTCAGTTCATTGTTGATGAAAGACAAAAACACAGGGAAAAGCTTTTAGCACTTTTTCCTAAGCACTGCTGTGTCTCAGTACCCACCAGCTGGTCCTGTGCCTGAATCAGCCACTGCAGCCACTTTATATAGCATTGATATGTATTGAACTTTTTGTTCATACCTTGTCTTGGCTAGTGTTTCTGTGAAGAACATTGCTCCCACTGCTCCTCAATAAGTAACATGCCACCCCTAAATAATCAGGGGGCTCAGCATCTCTAATGCTCCCTAATTTTTCCTACACCTAATTGTCACACCACTGTTTATATGGTACTGTTTATGAGGTGCTGCTCTGAGCATTTTTAACACCCAGCTCCATCTTGTGACTAAGCAAAAAGCCTGGTTACCCACGCACAGGAGTCGTGTGGCTGAGAGATGGTCTGTGATCTCCTCAGGTCCAGACCTACCTTAACCCATAGACCTGCAGATTTCTTCCAAAAGGAAAATTAGAAAAAAACAAGACCTCACAGAGTCAAGCTGTGTGCCTCCATTTTCAACTATTAAATAATCATAAAAAATTTAAAAACTGACTAGTTGCAACAAAACTTGACACAATGAAAAGTTTCAGGAATAATTTTGCTCCTGGAGGTCAGCAAAATTCAGTGCCACTGTCATTTGATCAACTTGCCACTTCTGCTTGGTGCCCAAGCATAGTCTGTAAATTCTGGCTGAGCAACATCTGTGCAGCAGTCTGGCAACTTTAATCGACATGAGAGGGGAAAGTTAAAACCACAAATGAAGTTACAGTGAAGCAGCAGTATCACGACTTGCCATGGGTCTGCCTCACAAGGAGTCAGGGACCAGCCTGGCTCTCCCTCTGGGCACACAGGGGCTCTTATCATACCAAACCCAAGCTCTGCTGCGGATCCATCAGCTATAACCCTACCACGGTTGTCCTCGGAAGACAAGGTGCTATTAACTCTTTACACCCTAGACCAGCATCTTCCTTGAGATCAGCGGCTGTGTACACCCCCTGCGATGCAAACGTGAAAAGCCCTCCTGTTCGAAAGCAGCGTTGGAAGCACCACCGAGGGATAAGACCCCAAGCAAGCGCAGGCCCGGGACCAGGCTCGTTTCAGCGCCGAGAGCCAGGAGAGGTGCAGGCAGTTCTGCGGAGTCCTGCCTGTGCTCTCCCCGCAGGGCACAGCTCTGCCCGCGGGGTCAGACACCCTGCCTCGCCACGGTCTGCTTCGCTAACAAAAACTGGGCCAAAGTTACTGAGCACAGGGCACAGCTCTGTATGTTAACGTTTTGGGCTAAAGCCCAAAAAGAAAAAAGGAAATTCAGCAAGAAATAACCTGGACAAGAGCTGAAGCAGATAGGGGAAGGCACTCACCTGTGTGCACCAAAGCTGCTTCTCAGGTAGTCGCTGCTCCAAGTAGGGCAGCTGATGGGGGCATGTGCCTTTTATACTGGAGGGAAGTGGACTTGAAGCAGGGAGGGGGAGTCAAGAGGTGGGCCAGCAGGACGTCAGCAGTACTAGTGAGTAGGATTTAAATTTACAAAAGGAGGAGTAGGAGAACAGAGGCTCTATTAGAAAGCCATTGATCAGGGAAGGAGGCTGGGAGCAGGAGTTGAGGACGGCACCAGGGGATTTGGGGGGGGGGGGGGGCATGGCAAGACACGACTGAGGCCCCCAGGCCCACCAGGAAGAGAGCAGAGGGAAGGGGGCTGCTGCCATGCCCCTATGAGTGGGGGGGCACAGACAGACGGGAGCAGCTACACTTTCTGCAAAGGAGAGCCAAGCTCTCTGTGCTGCCCAGCCGAGATGCTCTGTCTGAAGAGCATTATCTGCAGGAGGAAACACTCATGGCTGAGGATGAGCTGTGGGGAGAAAGAGGAGATGGACAGTGGGGAGCTAGCAGAGCTAGCAAGCTGGAACAAGTCAGTCCACACACTCCTTCCCCAGCCCTTGTTCCTCTTGGTGTTGTCCCATCTGTGTTTTGCTTAGGATCTTACTTGATGGCAGCTCTTTTTTCATTCAGCCCCAGCCCACAGCTGGGATCAACCCACACATGCTTAAGTCACACTGCAACACAGCACACAAGTAGCTGATGAAATCAGTAGTGATTCAGTGCTTAAGCAGGCCCTTGCCTGTTTTGTGGCAGAGAATATTTCATCTGCGTGAGGCCAATATCTCAAGCAATATTGTATTTTTACAATAGGTGTCTCTTCTGAGTGGTTATTTTTAACTCTGTCTCTTGACTAATGTGTCACTTCAGCCTTGCTGTTAGGGATCTTGCTGCTGTAGAAGCTAAGACCTTGTTTACTCTGGAGGTTTGCAGGGGAGAGCAGCTCCGCTCCTTGGGCACCATCCTGCAGAGAGGCTGAGATATGAAGCATTACTGGGCTGACTGGGAGCTGCAGGCTTTCTCTTCACAGACCCATGTTCCTGCTCTGCTCCTGGTGAGGTACCTGAAGGAGCAATTTTAAGGTTGTGCTTTGAAAGGGGGCTCTGAGGCCTGACCTCATCCATAAACTGAGACTGCACAGGAAATACTGCAATCCCATTAGGATGAAGTTCAATAGCAAATATGTTCAGTTTTTCCATAAAGACGCTTCCAGCTGGGAAAACTTCAATGCACAAATAATGCTATTTCACTCTAGGCACCTCTGAAAAGAAATGAAATTATTTTATTTCCTAGGGGCAGTTTGTGGGGTGCTTCTACGAGGAAGTATGGTAAAATGTTACCTGGTCCTGCCCTTACTCACCATCCAAGCATCAAGTATCACTGGGAGAGTATGGTCACTAATCGCAGGGATTTTTCATTTCTGTGTAATAGTTTGTTTTACGGGTACATATATGAATAAAAGTGGTAAAGAAGCCTGAGAAAAAAATACTCTTCTGTTCTCCAATTTCCACCCAACAACAGCTAAAAGAAGTGTCTTCCTCATCCAAGTTTTCAAGAGTTTACTCAGACTACTCAGGATCACAACTGCAAAATATGAAGAGCACTTCACATCCATGGTAGCACAAAAGGTCTTCCTACAGCTATCACAATCAATAATAGATATACATGCTTTTCTCAGAAACCTCCTTTTAGCATGTTCCCTTTGAACCTTGCAAACACTCCCTACCTAAAAATCAATCTGCATCCAAGAACCAGGCAGTGGCTGTGCTTCTGCCGTGCTAATTTTGTGTGCATGTGTGCAGAGGCTGTCTTCTTAGTAAGTAAAACCCTTCATGGCTTCTCATTAGAGATCTTTTCCCTTACTGGTTTTCACATTTATTTTGACCAGAAAATGTGAGTATTCTTTCATGACCTCTAATGGGCAATTGCTGGAGTAAAGGTTTCTTTTCTCCAGGATATGCAGGACCCTGTCTTGTTTTGTTGTTTTGCTGGTGATCCTATCATCTTAAAATAGAAGCAAAAGTTTTTTCATCTCATTTACTTTGTCTAGTCTTGCTGGCACTGCAATGTGAGCCTTTCCATAGCACAGGTCATTTTCACCCATTGTCACCAATATGGAAGTTACCACATAAAACAAAATTATGCACTCTTCATGTTAAGAATGCTTGTTTATTGATAAAGGCTGCTTGCAAATAATACACCATACAAAATAAAATAAAAAATACCCTAACCAGATGCAAAAAAACATTATTAGGAGAGCCAGCATTTAAAATGCTCTAATATGAAAATTTACCTTCATTCTGGCCCAAAGTTGATCTACTGCAGTATCTTGGTTTTGACAGTGGGCAACAAAGAACATTTATGGAAAAGTCTAAAAACAGGGCAGCATATTTTCACATTCCTCCACAATACTCTTCTCACAGACCCTTGAGCCCTGTGGTCCAGAGACTTCCCAAACCAAATGTTTCTTTGTGGTAGGTAGCCCTTGATGGGCTTCTTCTCTTTCACTGTTGCTTCCTGAACCCATGTAAATTCTCAGCATCCACAAAATTGTGTGCCAAGGACTTCACAGCTCTTTCTCTGCTACAAGAAGGATCATGGCTGTGCATCTGTTCTGGACACACTACTTGCCAGTTTCAAGAGCTTTCATTTTCACTTTCATTCAAGTATTTTCATTTTTGCTTTCAATCATTCTGCCTTCATTAAAGGCTACTGCAAAATGTCCTCAGCAATGAAGAGTAATAAATTATGTGACAGTCTGTTTAAATGAGCCTCATCAGGCATTTCTCTTACCAAAGTAAACTTTACCCTCATTCACTGGACGTCATCATTTCTATCCACCAGACCACAACTGAACCACCACAATGCTACGTACAGCACTCAGAAGCTTTCACAGAAATCATTCTGGCTTCTCAGGGTCTTTTCAGGCAGCTGTGACTTTATTTTATTTTGTTACCCCATTCATAATAGGTCTTAAGCTTTGGCTGACAAAAGCAAGTCAGCTCATGCAGCACAGAAATGTGAAAGCCATTTAGACTTGGGAGGAACTGGGAAAGATCTGTCAGGGGAACGAGGGTTGTGAAAGACTGAACCAGAAAGATCATCTTGAGGACAGCTTGGTCTGTAGCAAAGGTGCAGAGGTTTGTGTGTTAAATCTTCCATTCTTTTCCTGTTTCTGAGGGAGAGGCTGGGCACATGCTGTCTTCTTTGTAGAAGATCCTTGAGAAGAACTCAAGTCCTGCCTCACACACAATTAAAGACTCCTGCACATAAAATTCCTGCATAAGTTATGAGCAGGAACAGGGCTGAGCCAGCTGCTAGCTGGAGTGTCTCAGTGGGAAGGCTGACCAGGGATGCACCAGGGATCAAACTAAATCAAAAGGCAGTAGATACACAGGTGTGAAGGGCTGTAAGGAGAAAAGCAACTTCCCAAGGTAAGGAGAGGTCAGGCTTCTGAGCAGGAAATGCTGAGGAGGATGTATGGAGATTATAGGAAAGTATTGCCTGGAGGCTGGAGTGACGCAAGAGAATGAGGTCCAGGGAGCCTGATGCAGAGAAGTATTCTTTGACAAGACAGCACCAGAGGCCAACAGTGAACTACAGTTTTGATGACAAATTCTACAATTTGGTTTTCTTAAAGAACTAGTCCAAATCTTTTTTCTGTACTTCTTTTGCTGGTCAGAGCCTTCCACAAACAGAAGGTGAAAAACCACAAAAGCAAAGACATTTGATGCAGTTGGATGGAGAAACAGAAACTTCCCCCCCTTCCTCCCTCCCCACCCAACCCACCACTCTCATTTTTTCACATACCAGTCTGGGAATAGTTTGCAAATGCCTTGAACTACTGCCTGACCTATGAATCTGCCCAGCCTTCTGTAGTGGGGTAGAGGTACAGTTGCACTAAATGAGTTTGGAGGACTCATGAAAAGTTGTATTCAAACCTACTCAGAAAACCATGCCAGTTCACTCAACTAGATAAAACTTCTAGCAACATTTATCTTTACAAAGAAACGGTTCTCTATTAACATTCAGGTTCAGAGAACAGCCAGGACTGGCTTTAGTTTGGAGCTACATTTTTTTAAATTTGAGAAAGAGGACCATCTAGTGGTTAATGCCAAAATTATCATCTTGTTTGCAATCATTATTGAGTAAGCAATGAAACCCCCACATTGCAAACGAACATGTGTGTATCTTCAAATCTGACCGTGTACACAAGCCCAGCCAAACTACACATAACCTTGTCTCTCTTGAGTTAGGCTGGATATACAGGTGTTTATCATCAGCACAGTTTCCAGTTTGCCCAGTGTCCCAGTCAGTACAGGCTTATTGGGACAACTTCTTAGCAGTCAGGCAGCTCAAGCATAGGCTAGAGCTCAGGACTCCAGCCACTTTCCACAGGCCCCTCCTTAGCACACTGTGGAGGCTTTACACCAGTGTTGGAGCTTGGATGGAAAAATACAAGTCACGCTTGGCATGGTTACAGCCACCTTCAAAACTATTCTGCTGATGGGAGGATTTCTTCTGACTATTCTTCTTCCCTGATAGAAAGCTATCGGGCAGCCTTCTGCACAGAGGTTTGGGATGTGTGGATTCCAAGTGGAGCTGGATATTGTAAGTAGACTCATGTAGTGAGAGCAGAGAAGTTCAAGAAAAAGAATCAAGGTTGGAAATATTTTTGCATATCTCTCAGGGATCCAGCACTTTGACGTTATTTTCAGAATGCAAAAGTTAGGCCAGCAAATGCCAGCTTCTGGTGCTGGAGTGGGGGAGAATTTCTGTATAGAGTAGGTGCACTGCTGGAATGCAGAACGGAAATTAGTGCTGCTACATGCCATTTGCACGTTTCATGCACAATTGCTTTGTCAGGAAACTTAAACTGCTCTTTGAACACCATGTGCTTCAAGCAGTAATTTGTTCTTCCAGAGAATTGCTGTGTTGGAAAAATGGCTGGGAATGGCACAGGAAACCCTTGTTTCCAGGCCGTTGCAGAGGACAGGTCAGCATGCAAGCCTGACATTTTCTGGTAAGGCAGGCTGCAGGGCCAGGTATGGAGATCTCCCTTCAGGAGCAAGCCCTAATTAAATTAAATTTTGGCTTTGGAAAAGCTCCTACAGTATAAAACCCAGAATATTAGTGTGCTGCACCTGAAAATAATAGTAGTACATATTAGATTTGCGTCTGTAGGAAGTGAAAAAATATTGTTCATTCTGGTTATTACAGAGGGGCAGGTGCAGACAAGGGTGGCCTTTTACATGCACACTACCAAGGAGAGATGTCATACAGAGTCCTAAACTAAAGCACAGGTTTAGCCCTACTGCATGGGTGACTTTTTTTTCTGATGCAAGGCTTTCTTGTGCCATTCCCAGCCCATTTTTCCAACACAACAATTCTCTGGAAGAACAAAGTTTCTCCCACTGGTCTGGGTTACCTCAAGGGCATCTGAAGTGCTTCTGAGAATACCCAGTGAAGGTGAAGTTCTGCACTAGGGTGACATTTCTTACAAAAGTGTACTTTATGGCTTCAGTATGTCATATTTATCATCTGCATGCCTGTGAGCCCCTGGTTTTAATCCCTGCAGTTTATCCAGTCATAAACAATCTCTCATGATTCACATACAGCTTGATAGATTAACTGAAATACAGTAAAAGGCAAGCAAGGGGATCTCTAATTGCTAATCATAACCAGGTCTTGCAACTATTACATTTAAATAGCTTGAAGCCGTGATCATGTTAATTACAGATGATGTTCTTTTCTGGCACTACGGTTGGCAGGTTATACATTAGTCATGGAAAGACAAGAGTCTCATTCCCAAAATATTGCTTCAACTCTGATGTCTAATATTAGTGAATGAGATTAACTTCAGCCTCATCTCTAGGATGATCTAAAATTGAACAGGTTTTGAAATCTGAAATGTAACAGTTTTCAAAATCTGAAATTTAACAGTTAAGCAACAACACCTCTCACCTTCACTTAGGTTTTAAACTTATTTTAATTGCTTCTACCTCTTTTGGTTGCTGCTGGGCTATGTCTGCTTTGCCCACCTTCCTTCAGTCTGGTGTGACTGGCAGCCCCTCACAACCAGGACTTTCACAGGTCTATTGCTACAAGTGACTGCTCAAGAGCAATGGGAAGGACTCGGTCAGCTCAAAGGACCTCAGGACAGCTGTCCTGTTGAGGGGCAATAGCAGGAGAAGCACATCACCAGCAGGATGCCACCTGCCTCAGCACACAGACACCAGAGTTTGGTGCAATGTGCTGGCACAGACAGGATTTATGTCAGACCTTAGTGATGGATGTGACATCGAGACCTGCAGCTCCCTCTGAGGAGGACAGCAAAGGGAGAGCTCTTTGCATTGACACAGCCCCACAGAGGCCCCGCCAATTCACACGGACTTTGTGGAAGGCTGCCAAGAGAACAATGAGGGTGCTGGCCACCACCTTTATTTTAATTGCTGTGCAGTGCATGCCAAGCTGTGCAGTTGGGGGTTGTTTCCATTCCCTCAGCAGCTGCCAGAAATATTCATTGTTGTTTCATTTTAAGGATAACAAATTCACATCTTCTTGGCTTATAAAGGAGCTTTGTTGCTTCCCAGACACCCAATCTCATTTGTCTGTAAACTGTAGGATGAATTCCACAGATGTCCAATGAGCCCATAGGACTGGATTAACCCTGCAGTAAGAATCAGATGTGTAGAACTATTTTAAATGCATGAAGATTCAGAGTAAGCACAAGAACTGACGTAACAACCAGAACACTCGGCTAAACCTGCAGACTCAGACTTGGGGTTTGTGTCTGAAGATCCACTGTTCCTTTCATCCATGGCCAGGCCTGTCATCAGCCTTGTCCTCCTTGGCTGTATCAGCACAACTGTTGCAGAATTATGCAAGTGGAGTGGACCTGAGTCTTTAACCTTTGAGTTTATTTTTTAACTCAAATCAGTTTGCTAATCTGGCTCATCCCAGTGCCCCACTGACAGCAGTACTGGTGCAGCCAAGGTAACAAAAAACAGTGGCTGGGAGAAAAAGAGTGAGGGACCTGCTTTGCCACTGGGAAAAAGTTTCGTGGGATGATGATGGGAGAACAAAAGACAAAACAAAATCTTGCAGAGACATAGGATTAGGAAAAATATATCAGAGCCAGAACTTCTTCACATTAGTAGTAATACAAGTTTTCTGAGAGAGGTGTTATTGATGTCCTGGGGTCATGTCCCTGACGATGGGTGTCCTGAGCTCTCTCAACATTCCCAGAGGGTTTCTCAGTGTTTAGCTCTGCATCCTTAATCCACAGGCATTATCCAAATTGTGGCCTCAAGCTCTTGCCCCGTCCTTCCATTACCACGCCAACAGCGCCTTTTGCAGCTGCTTGGGAATGAGTTAAACAACCCTCATCTACCGTCCATAGTGCAGTGAAAGGTTTAACCAATGATGGTAGCAAAGGGTAAGCAAAGGTGTTGTACCATGGTAAATGGCCTTCCTTTCTCCATGGAAAAAAGAAAAGCTTCCTTGCAAAGTGCCAGGACTAGAAACTTTCTTAGACCATTGCACACTGGCATTCATAAAACTTCTGCACTGCTGATCCAGACCTTGGATCTCAGAAAAGAAATATCCCTTTGATATAAGAGGATGGAAGTTTAGCATAAAAGCCAAAAAAAGAAAAAAATAAAAGAGAAATACAGGTTCTGCCAGTTCTGCCAGTGAAATTAGCTTATTGTACAACTGCACAGCCATTATTCACCTCATGAGGACTGGCAAGCTTTGTAACACCTGCACACCTTTTTAAAAGCAAACTTTTCTCATTGCAGCCCCTACACTGCTGATATCCTCCCAAAATACGGATGGTCAGTGAGCGGCCGTCACACAGGTGTCCCATGAGGCCACATGCCAGCCATCCGTGGTGGACCCTAGGGACTGGGGAACAGCAGCTGCACCTACCTGAGAGGATGCAAAGTTCACAGAATCACAGGATAGTTAGGGTTGGACTGGACTCCCAAGATCATCTGGTCCAACCCTCCTGCCAAAGCAGGGTCACCTCAACCAGGTGACATAGGAACATGTCCAGGTGGGTTTGGAATGTCTCCAGAGATGGAGACTCCATGACCGCCCTGGGCAGCCTGTTCAGTGCTCTGCCTCCCTCAGTGTAAACAAGTTCTTCCTCATGCCGAGGTGTGTTGTAAACATATATTATAATATTGACTTCTCGCAAAGTATAAAGGCAGATATTATATAATGTTAGAAATGCTTTTTGCTGTGTGGATGTAGTTTTCTCTCTTTTAGCAAGAATGTTATCAAGTGTGAGCAAGTAAGATAACCTCCAAGTGAACAGAGGATGAGGCCTGAGAAGCTGCTAATCAACACTTTGTCCAGGGAACAAAAGGGCCCAAAGGCTGCTCCGCCTGGAGAACTGGCGGCCAGGAGAGTCCGAGAGCCGCTATCACCGCTCTGCCCGGAGAGACGAAGAGACCCAAAGCTGCAATCAGCCCTGACTGTCTGGAGAATTAAGAGATGCACCCTACCATCGACTCTTACCTAGCAAGCCCAACCCCAAGAATCAAAAGAAATAAAACTGCAAGGCAGAAGAATACGCATGCTCTAAATAGGTGGAACCAAGGAGTGGCCATGCAGAACAGCTCCGGGAAAAGTTTGAGTATTAATAGAGAACAGACAGTAAAAATGGTATAAAAAGGACTCACCTCGAGCATCAGGTGTGCTCTTGGCAGAGCGCCAAGGCACCCGGCCATTACCCCTTTGCTTTATTTTATGTGTCTCTTATTGTCTTTATATTAAACCCTTTAAATTCTCACAGGAGAGTGAACCTTGTTTTTCACAGGTGGAACTTCTTATGTCTCCAAGCCATGCCCAAAGTGGAGGCACAGGCAGTTTGTGGGGTGCTGACTGCCTCCTTCACCACACTCAGCATTTAACGCAGCATTTTGTCCAGTGAAGGGGGCCTGAGGGAGGGGGTTTTCCAACATATTTTAGTGGGGAAGGGGGAAGTGCTCTCCCAATTTCAGATCAGCTTGAAAAGCACCCAAGCCAAAGGGATGTGAGTATGGAAGGGCCTCCATGGGGGTCATCCTTGCTGGGGCATAGGGGTCTCTGAGGGCCAGAAGCATGGAGAACGAGAGGCTCCAGGAACACACCAGCACTGCTGTCGGGGATCCACTGAGGGGAACATTGTTGTGAGAAAGGACATTGGTGTGCTGGAGCAGGTCCAGAGAAGGGCAATGAAGGTGGTGAAGGGTCTGGAGCAAAGTCCTGTGAGGAGCAGCTGAGGGAGCTGGGGGTGTTTAGCCTGGAAAGAGGAGGCTCAGGGGTGACCTTATCACTCTCTATAACTGTCTGAAAGAAGTGTAGCCAGGTGGGGGTCAGTCTCTTCTCCCAGGCAACCAGCAACAGCACAAGAGGATGCAGCCTCAGCCTGCACCAGGGGAGGTTTAGGCTGAACATCAGGAGTTTCTTCATAGAAAGGGTGATTACACATTGGAATGGGCTGCCCAGAGAGGTGGTGGAGTTACCGTCTGGACGTGGCACTCAGTGACATGGTCTGGTTGACATGTTCATGTTCAGCCATGAGTTGGACTCGATGACCTCAGAGGTCTTTTCCAAACTATCTGATTCCGCCACTCTGTGCACCGGGCTCCTGAGGGGCTGTCACGTGCGAGACGCCATTTTGTGCGGCGGGCGGTGCCCGTTGGCGGGGCCGTGGGGCGGTGCGGGCGAGGGGCGGGGGGTCCTTCCCTCCCTCCACGTTTTATTTCCCTTTGCGCTTCCTCCTCCTTTTACTCCTTCCTCTCGCTCTCGCACTCCTTCTCGGGTTCGCTCCCCGCGTCCCTCTGCTTTTGTTACGCCTCCCCTCGCTCCCTCCCGCTCCCCGCCCCCGCGTGGCACTGCGGAGCCGGAGACGTGACCCGAGCGGACTCGCTTCCCCGCAGCTCCAGCCTCTCGCCGCAGAGTCGCATGTCCTCGATCCAGAACCTCCAATCCTTCGGTAAGAGCCGCCGGCGCGCCGCCACCCCCGCAGCCATCCCCTCGGCAAACCCACCCATCTCCCGCGGCCCGCTCGCCGTGCCCCCGGCCCCGCTGTCCTGCCTCCGCGTTGCCGAGGGCCGCGGGGCCCGCCGCCCCCGCGGTGACATTGAGCGGTGTCGCTGTCGCCGCGGTGCTCCGTGAGGCAGCGCCGGCGGCTCGTCCTTGTCCTACCGCGCCGCCGGCCTCGGGACGTGCTCGGTGTGTGCGGCGGAGAGACCTCGGGCGGGAGACTCAGCCCCTCGCTGCTCCCGTAGGAGGTGCTGCCATGTTCTCAGCTCTGACACCCCGTATATCCTTTCCTAAGGAAATAATTTCATCAGTTACAGTTGGTTTGCTGCCTTATCTTATCTTCGTCAATGTCTCAAAACGCTATACAAGCCCTGCAGAGGTTATTGTTTCTGTGAAGTAGCTACGCAGATGGCAGATCATTTCTCTCCTATCAGCAGGGAAGTTTAACCGTGCCGGGCCAGCGTTCTCCTACTCCCTTATCTGTAAGCAGCAGAAGTGAGCAAGTTAGCACTTTATACAGTAATTCAGGCTTTTGGTCGCAGTTTTGACTGTAATCTTCTGCACGTATAAGCCGTGCGGGAAGGTTACGTTCAGTCATGACTGGGGAGCTCACCCTGTGCTTAAGGAAAGTGCCGCCCAGAGGATTCGTTTGAAGGGATCCAATGTTGACACCTACAGTGCTGGCTCATCTCCAGTTTAGAGCCCTAAACTCTGCCAAGATATCTTGGCTTATTTCCAACCTGGAGTCCTAAACTCTGCCAAGTGATCCTCATGCCCAAGTCCTCTTTTTCTTTCACTTTTTCTTTGACTAAAATTTGCTATTAGTCTTTGTGCAACAAGTTGTGGGAGACAGTAAAATTCAGCACGATTTAACAAATTTCATAGTAGAAACTGAGCTAGTCAAGATTTCCAATGCTGTACTTCTTTCCTGTTGTGCTTGAATCCTCATTATGCTTTCAGTGCCTTTAATGCTTGTGTCATTCTTGTTTCTACAAGGATCTGTCAGTCTGGAGCTGAACTACTTTTTTGTGTTTCTGCTGAAGTTCTACTCATTTGGGGCCTTTCTTTCTAGTGGATGGCAAAACTTGGTCAGCGTTTTTAGAGCTGAGTTTTGAATGGAAGTTTGGGAAATTGTAGCTTGCATGGCTATTGAACCTACATGGGCTCTTAAATATTGTTCTGATTAGTACAGAAAAATTATTTTTGATTATTCTTAAAAAGTAATAAAGTACTTTATGCTTCAAGGTTTATTTGGAGCTACTGATTAGGAGACTTGTAGAACTGTAAAATTTCTTGATTGAATGTTAAATATGTTTTTGTGGAGTACAGAGAGTAAGAAGTGTTAACCCAGAACCCTCCTTCTTTCTAAATGCCTTTCTGTTTTATCTGTCCTAGATAGATGCTAAGCTTGGAAGAATTTGAGAACTGACCTTTCTTTAATCTAAGCCCCGGTTAATTTTGTTACATTTCTTGACTAAAGCTGCTGACTGGAGGAGTTCTGGTTTATGGGCAGCCTCTGACATCTGTTAGAGTGTATCTCTCTTTTATTTCTGTTTGTAGCCAAGAGTTACATCCATGCCTTAACATGCTGGTAGTGTGGTAGTTACTACAGTGTAAGACTTCTGTTCTTGACCTGTAAGGGAGTGTGTGTTCTAGGGCTTTTCTATTTCTCTGTTCTTATCAGTTGATCTGATAAGAGATACAGTTGCTTTATTTCACTTTAAATGTATGCAGCTGTCTAAAACTTATGTGCATTTGATGTTCTCTCAGAACCATGTTTTCAGGTTCAGGATTTACAGTTTGCAAGAAAAAAATGAAGTAAACTGATACTGTAGCAGAAAACTGTTCATACCTGGGAAGGCATGGAAGAAACTGGGTGCCTGGTAGTTGAGAGGCCTGTCCTGAGTATGTAGTGTAATGAGACTTAATACAGCTGTAGAAAAAAGCATTTTGGTTTTAACAATGTGTTTTTAAATGGGGATTAAACACCAAGATTATACCCTGAATATAATGATAAATTTTTGTGAAGTGAGAATCTTCCATCTTAGTTTTGAACTTGGGTGTTTTCCTTTGTGGGAAATACATGAATCTTTTTCCTCCTGCAGACCCCTTTGCTGATGCAACAAAGGGTGACGACTTACTCCCGGCGGGGACTGAGGATTACATTCATATAAGGATCCAGCAACGAAACGGAAGAAAGACACTAACAACTGTTCAGGGCATTGCAGATGATTATGACAAGAAGAAACTTGTGAAAGCTTTCAAAAAGGTAAAGTTGCTGATTTGATTTGATAATAATTATATATAAAGGAATAAGATAGCTTTTAATACTAAGTAACAAAATATTTATTTCACTTGATTCTTTCTAGTGCACGTCACTTTCATATTTGAGTCCTTTCCCTTTCTCAAAAAACCTATCAGTGTCTAGTAACACTGATTTTTGCTAAAAAGCTAAACATTTCTATCTTACAAAGAAGTAAACAAAATATGGTCTGAATGTTTCTTTAAAATTTCACAGATGCATGGTTTTGTTGGTGTGAAGAATAAAATCAGTTTAAAGTACAGATTGTTTTTATTCCTGCCTCTGTTGCAGCTGGGTTGTTGCTCAAAATAGAGGCTTTTAGTTTTGCCAGGATAAAAATACTTATTTTAAAACAGCGTGGAGTTGAAAGGGCTGTATTTTATGACTTTGTTTTTCATTCTTGCAATGACTGTTGACCATTTCCTTCTGCACAGTAGCTAATCCTGTCCTTGCCTGAATTTACCATCAGCAGTTTAGTTTGTGTATGTATGTATCAGCAGATATGTTCAATTTGCTCTCAGAGCCAGTAAAATAGATTTAACCTTTGCCTGGCTTGGCATCAAAATAGTAAGCAGCTTCTGAGACAAAGTTCTTCTGAAAAGACAAACTAACCGAAATCATGATGTACATCACATGTCATATAATATGAATGTTTCTCTCTTAGAAATTTGCCTGTAATGGCACTGTGATTGAGCATCCTGAATACGGTGAAGTTATCCAGCTGCAAGGTGACCAGAGGAAGAACATTTGCCAATTCCTCTTGGAGGTGAGGGACTGCAGATAAATATCAAAACCTCTCTGGAAGTAGTAGGGTGCCAGGTGGTACTGATGCTAATTAACCAGCTAAAGATGGCCACTGTAGTTCCTTTGTATTTTCAGCAGGAAAGTAAAATGACACTTACAGAATGAGAGTAAGCCTCTGGTAAAAATCAGAGCACTGTAGAATGCCTTTGCGCTGTTACAACGCACCACTTGTTCTCTGGCAGTGCAACTTGAGCTCTGTGCTTGTAAAATCAAGTGTTCTATGCAAACCATAATCGTGAGACTGAAAGCACTGTAGAGGAAAGAGGCTTACTCTGATGCAAATGATGATGCAGAGTTGTTACACCATCAAAGAATAAGTCCTAGGACTACAGAACAAATCAGATGTCTGATAAGATTTTCTTTTTGTTTAGTCAATTCTTCTGCTTGGCCCAGAAACATTCTGTAAACTAGAAAATGTTCCATTGAGTATATACACTGTACTGCAGTTTGTTTAATCGAAGTGTAAGATTGTGGTAACTTGATATTGCTCTAATAGCCTAAGTATGTAAGCTTTACTAAAATATATTGTTTTTCTCCTTTAGATTGGCATTGTCAAGGAAGAACAACTGAAAGTTCATGGTTTCTAACATCTCTGTACTCTTATGAAGAACCCTGCAGTATTGGTCTTACCTATCCGGGCTCTTCTGTGAAAATGAATCTTTGCAGTGAAAGGACTTCCCTCTTACCTGAACATTTACAATTTGATTCAGATTTGCATGACTGCATGAAACAGGTGGTGTGTAGACTAGAAACACATAAGAAAACTTCAGTAAGATGGTAATGAAGACACTTGTGAACTTTAACACATTTCCAATGGAAATGTATTAGTGAAGATTGTTCAGTTTAGTATTCTCCACCTGAGTTAAATGTGAGTTTTATTCAAATAGTGTGTGTTGTTGCTTAAAAATAAAAGTTTATTCATATAATTTCTGGGATATTTGAAATGCTTTAGCCTAAGTTTTAAACTAGCACTGCAGCCTTGCTGAAGAGTGGCTGAACTGCTTTGTGGCAAGTGTAGCTCACTGCTGATTGAAGAAATTGGAAAATCTACATGATTAAGTACTAGCTGATTAATCAGTAGATTAGCTTGATGTGATCTTACCCTGTAGCTGTAAGACTAGAGCTTTAAAGCCTGTAGTGCAGGTGTGTCTTAGTAGCAGCATAATAAGACATCAGTTGTTTGCTGTGTAAGTAACTGGATCTTCTCTAAAATTTATTGCAGTGACTATGAGGTATTAGTATGAAGCAAAGTTGGACTAAAGCAAGCTGAGCTTCTCAAGACAAAACATTTGGGCAAAAGCCCCAAAACACTTAAAGGAAGTGGATAGGGGATATTGTATCTCCTCTGTCACTGAGTGAGGGGAAAAGACATTGCTTTGGCTTCTGCCATGACTGTGCATTTAAAGTTGGCGAGCAGAGTGCTTGAATGAGCTGGTAGTGTTAGCTGCAGGAGTAGGGAAGGGAACAGGCTCTACACTAACCTTTTCCTTGTTATGAAAAGTTTTCCTGGGATTAATGGTTGACATGGAGGGTTTTGTAGTCATGTTTGGGTGTTACTACTAAAAGCTCATTTGGTTTGCTTTTCTAGAAGGCAATTCATTCACAGCATTACTGGAAGTTACAAAACATTTGTTCCACCATGCTTTTAAGTTAGGTTTAGTTAGAATACCAAATGCCTACAGCTGCTTGTAGGATATGTCTCATGAAGAATGAAATCAGTTCATTTGGTGAAACAAGCAGACATTGTCTTCCTTTTGAGGTAGACATGGAAATATTTTTCTGAAACAGTTCAAAACATGCTGAGCTGCAAAACCACAACAATAGTGGGAAATGTTTAAAAAACTTCATGTGATATCGTGTGTCCTCTGGAAAGAAAGAAAAAGATGTTTCTTTGCTGCTAAGACTTAGTAATAACTTAGCCAGAAAAAAAAATTGATAAAATAATTGTTTATTACCTAAGTAAACATCAAGAATAGGCAAAACGGTATTATTTAATATCACATGTACCTGTACTTTATTTCCTATTCGTATTTACCTTTCTATACAGAAATGTTTAATTTAAATTTATTTGACCTGGTTTTTTTTTCTTTTTTTAGATTTTTGAGTTCAGAAATGAACCCTTAAGGCACTAGCAACAATTAGGGGAGCGTTATATGACAATTTCTGTCTCCGTCTGGTCTAGACAATTCCACTTGTAAAAATCCAGTCTCTCAGTCTCCACAAATTCTGCCTGATGTTACAGATCTTAACTGTTCCAGAGAAAGGATGTTCCTGAAGACTGTATATTATTAAGGTGCAATACTTTCAGGAGGAGGGAATGCCAAATGCAAAATACCCACATACCAAATGGAAATCCAAGAATAAATCTTACGCAAGTATTGCAGATGAGCAGAATAAAATCATTCTACTGCAAGTTTACCTAGTCCTGGTTCTTAAGTGCTAAAGTAATCAGTGTTTTGGGGGTACATAGCAATTAGTGATTTTCATTTTATCACATGCCAGAAAAACTGATGTTCTCATTTAAAGCTTGTACTCCTGCCCAACAGGAAAAACAAGCAGTATCTTCTATTTTGCTGATATTATACAAGTAATTCTGGTGGGCTTTGAATTGAATATTAACAAATGACTAGCAGGTCTTGTGTTACTGAGTCAGTCTTCATTTCAGATGGCATTCCATTAACTTTTACTACCTAAGCTTGAGTCATTTCTCCATAGTCATTCTGCTTGGAATAAATAAGAAAAATCTTTGGGTTTCTTCTGCCTCATTTAAAAATCCTTTCTAATAGGAAGAACCTTGCAGTTGATAGGTGGCTTGGGTGGAGATGCTTGTGTTTTGACCTTTGAAGGGCAAAATTATAAGGAGGTGGAATAAGATGTAACACATTTGAAGTTTTAAAGAGGTGAGATTTGTTGTGGCAACAAACCATTTAATCTTTCTAGAAGGAAAGCAGAAATTTTTTTCCTTGAGTGTTTTACACTAAAACAGTATTTCTAAGATTTTAATTAGCCTTGTTACAAGCCCAAATATCTTTGTATATTCTAGATGAAAGGCTTCAACAATATTGTGTTTTGTCATCTTACTCTGGAACTTCTTTGTCAAAGCTAAACTTATTTGGAGTACATATCCATGTTTTAAAAATGCTGAAAATAAACAACTGTTTAAAGTGCCACCACAAAAATCTGTTTTCAGAATAAAGGCAGGTTTCAATCTCTTTATCTATTCCAAAATAGGTTAAAAAATGTTAAAGGATGTGGCCCATAATTGTCAAGGCAGTAAAAATGAGCTTATAGTAGAAAACTCTTGAAATCCACTAGTAGGACTTGAGGCTGGCCAAGCTCAAGACTGCAAAGAGCAATGGTTTCTTTTTGTTGGAAAGTTGTGAAGTCTGTGTCCTTCAGACCTGTAAATCAAGATTGCCTTCTCAGTGACATTTAACACTTAAGGTGTTACTGGATGTAGAAATATGTTTCAAATTCACAGCTGTCTGCATAGCTTTATTAGGCTGTTCTAGCTAACTCTGAGCTGATACACTGCATAAATAAATTCATTAAATTGTCTATTCTGAGTCTACGTCTACTTAATGAAGCTACAAGCAATGAAACCCTCGCTGAACCCTTCGCTGCTGGTAGCAGTTCTTGTTTGTAGAATATGAGATTTAGTAATTTAAGTCTGTAAGCTGCCTACTTCCTCTTACTGTGTGAGCTGTCAGGCCCTTGACTGTCACCTATGGTCTGCTACATCTGACTCTGTCTCAGAGATGAGCATGAGGAGCACAACTATGGGCAGATAATTTTCTCAAGTGGAATAACCTTTTGGAAAGAGGAATGCCTGGGCTGTGTGTGCATACTATTAATTGTTTCAGTGATGTTGCTTAAACCTTGATTCCTGAACTGCATTTTTGCACAGCCTAAATTAAAAATGTTTTGGAGAGTTTCTTTGGCAGGGGAGGAGGGAGCTAGTAAAAAAAGACTGTTATAGGAAATATGTTTATATCTGAAGTCTCTGTTCATTAACTTAGATTCCTGGACTGCACGACCTCTGTAACATTGTTTCTCTCTCTCTCTCTGTATCTTTAAAAATCCTAGTTAAAAGACCTTGAGACTTTGACATTTAAGGCTCTAAATACATCTAAAGCCATTTAAACTTTAAAATGTGAAGAGCCATTGACACTTAAGTTTCAAATATTTGAAATAATAACAATTAGGCAGAACTCCTCATTTTTTCCTATACTGCCATCCTGCTTATAGTTGGTCTGTAGTTGCCCTGAAGATGCATATGTTATTTACAGCCAGGCAGTAATCAGATACCCCTGCTGTAATGCCATACCCTGTCTGAAGTTTTTTTTAAATTTTATCTGATGTGCTGCACTCTTACAGGCTGGACTACTCTAATTTTGCAGTATAGGACAGGTGTACCTTGAGTTTCAGTCAGCAATTATCTTTTCCTTAATCCTTCTGCAAGGCTCTAGTGTACAGGATCCATGTGTTACACCTGTGAGTGGCTCAGTACTTCCTCACACTGTGTTAAAATGTAGGCAAGATTGATATTTGGCCAGTTAAAGCGGGGGGAGGCATATTTTATGGGTGGCTCTGGGACACAGTAGGGGTTACTGTCCCTTTATCTGTTCCGTGTTGATTGGTGTCACTGAGCATTTCTCTAACTAATGTGCTGCTGCCACTGGGGAGAGGGAAGTGGGCTTAGATGGTCATGTGTCTTTATGGACTTTCTACGTCCATACTCAGTCAGGAATCAGTCCCCTATGCATGGCAACATGTAGGTGGTTTTCCAGTTGCCAGATCAAAAGCTCTTGAGATCATTAAAGGAAAAATGGCATAGTTGTTTTATGTTTGCTGTATACATGTTTCATGCCTACTGTTTCCCATTTAGATTAAAAATACAAAAATAATCTCAAAAGAGGATTTGTACTTGGCTTGCCTTTTAAAGTTTGCTACGTGCTTGTCATTGATCTCTTAAAGAACAAGTCTTATCCTGTGTTGCAGTGTTGCTACAGAGCTGAGACAACAAAGTCTTTTGAAATGAAGTGTGCCAGTATTATTTGATGTATGCTTTTCTAAAACAAATGGAATTTTATGCTGTTGTTAAGGAGGATTTTATTTTTTTTGGTGGAAGATAAAAGTAACATAATTTAATAGAGATGTGTGTGATCATCTTGTAAAGTAAGCTTTTATTTCATACAGAAATGTTATATTTTCTCCCTTTCTAATGTAATCTGTATTAACCAACTTAAAAATACTGTGACTTGTCCTGGAATATCTTATCTCCAAAACAGGGTGATTGGCTTGTATTGGCTTGAGGTCTAAAACTTTGAGTAGAAGAGGATCATCTAATTTCTTGAATAAGCAAAATGCACAGTGTTTTAGGATAAAGCCAGAAATGTGCTCAAGTTTAGTTTCAGCTCGTTTAGAATATCTTGCATCTGTGAAATGTGGCAGCACATTTCTGAAATGAATTTGGGGTCTGATTAAAAGTACTTGTGTATACAATAAATGCGGCTATTTTTATTATTCTTTTTATTTTTATTTACAGACCATCTTTGCTGTGATTATGCAAAAAAAAAAAAAAAAATCAACCTCCCCCCAAATCAGAAACCCCACACAACACATGATCCAGGCTCAGCTCTCTGAGTTATGAGCAGCTGAATTCAGCAGATGTGGTTCCACGTGGAATGGTCATGCTCCTCAGTGAGAGGATTTAGCTGTCAGCGGTGTTTGCAGTCCCTCTCACCATCAGACAGGGGTACAGCTCTGTTCCTACAGTACACTCAAACACGCCTTGGCTGTCACAGGACAGCTGACCCCGGGGAAGGGGTGATGCTGGGGCTGTTTAAATGGTTCTCCCACTAATAGAAGGTTGCCATTTTAGATAGACACAGCAAATTACATAAATGCATTGAACAATAAATCTGAGCTAAGAAGGGTTAAAATGGTGTATTCCCAAGGATCCTGCTGGAAAGATCTGTTGAAGGGCAGCCCTGTTGTAGAGGAAGCAGCCTTTAGCTACTCTCTGCCAGAGAAAGTTCTGTGATGGGATGCTTCCTGGTGAGTGATGGGCTACTCCCCAGTAAACAGACTGAGCAGACATTGGTGTGAGCACACCTGTACTGGTAGCAGCGGGGCAAGATGGCCCTGCAAACTGATACCTGTGTCTGTGACCTACACCTGCACTCAGAGTGCACATCTGCATTAGAATTTCAACTTACAGAACAAAAGCACTGTCTAGGTTCCTTTAGTGAATAGTAACCCATGAATGAATCCACACATCATTTAAAATAAATTATGTGAGTGAGAATTCAGTATGAATTCCTTACATGCAATATTGAGCAAAGAGTATTTTCTGTGCTTACATGCTTTTCCTTTCAGTAAGATTGTTGCAGTGACATGAGGAAACTTTCTGATTGTCCAGTAGTGGTCCTACTTCATTAAAAATATTGTGAACTTTGTTCTCTTTGAAAGTAGCTGTACCTGGAGTCTTCACCCTTTGCTGCCATTTGTGCTAAGCTGTTTTAAAGGACACTGAGGGGAGGGACATCTCCTGGGGTCATCAAATTTTTTCATTTGTCCTGGCAGTAGAAGTCAGTTCAAGTACTGATTTAAATCACCCTAAAACTAGACCACCCTTTGGTAACTCTATGGAAGATAAAATCCAGTTCTGGAGATGTTGAGGGAAGAAGGTGTCTGCACCCTGCTTCCAGGTAGAGCAAGGTAGAGCCCTTCAGGCTGCTGCCACCTGAAGCCAGCCTGAACATGGCAGCATCTGCTGCCTTATGTTTATGCTGTGCAGAAGCACCTGTGGGATTTCCAGGTCTTGGCTGCTTCTCCTAGTGCTTCAAACTAATACACAGCTGGGTCTCTGGTGGTAAATTCAAAGTACCAAAGCACTCTGGTCATGGGACGTGACCTGGCCACACAGGAATGGATGTTACTGTATCCCTCCAATCATTTAATTACTTTTTGTCTGTCTGATAAAAGTAACATTCTAACTTCAGGGCAGTACCCTGTGAAGAGGGAAAATTGTCATTTGTTCACTGTGGAGATTTACAGGGATAACACAAATCATCAAGGCCAACGTTCACCTAAATCATACCAGGTGATTTTTAGTCTCCTATTAGTTTCTAGTATCTTCTTAGCTGTCTCAATTTGATTTCAGGCTACTAATACTAATGTTGTGGTATGTTTTCAGGAGGAAGGCCTTAGGAATGCTTTAAAGGAAAGCTTAGCTGAAACAACTGAATATAAAGAGACAACATAAGGATCTTCCAAGTGCATGAGTTAGTTGTTATATTTCTGCAACGAGGCTTTTAAAATTGATGCCTGTCTTATATTCCCCTACGAGGCATTTCCTGCCCAGAAGTGTTCCTGCTGCCTTTGTTTCAGTTCCCTAATGCAGGCCTGAACAGTGCTTCCTCCCAAGTCCCCCTGTGGAAGCTTTTGGAGAGCCTGCTGCAACTGGTGGTACTCTGATGGGCACCAGGAAAATGCAAGTTGCCTGTGATTGCACCAGGACAGGCCGCCAGCTCTGGCTGCTGAGCAGCACTGCTGTCGGATAGAAACAACAGCAGTGGCAAAACCAGAAACAAAAGGATTGGTTCTTTCTCTAGTGGTTTAGTGATCTGACAAAGTGGCTGCTGGGAGCAAAGGGATGGAATTTTTTCCAGTTACTTTTCCACTTACCAAGAGAACTTGCCCTGAATTTAATAGCATTGGATAGACCATATTCTTAGGATTGTGTCTTGTAGTGCTGATAGTGGCAAAGCATCCACTAACTTTTCTTTTTCAAAATTTTACTTGACCTCTACTTTAGAACAGAATTTTTTCTGTTCACTGAATTTGGGCCATAGGTGGCACAGCTTCAACTGCTCGGACCAAAAGTTCTTGGAAAACCAGCAGCTTGGCTCTGTCCCCATTCTCTCCACACATTTTTGTCCATGTGAGCAGATTTAAATACTTTGGGTTTGGACATGTGGGCCTCTGATACAAGTATGAACACTTCTCTTGATGTCTTCTTCTGAAAATATGTTCCACATTTCCTTCTGCCATCAAAGAAATGTATTTTTTTAGGTTCTGCAAAGGTCCAGGCATGAATTAGCACAGAATTCTTTTTGTTGTTGGGCTGTGAATACTTAGGAAGTCTAGATTTACAGGGAAAAATCCAGAGCAGATGTAGATTGTAGTCACACGAAGTCTGTTTTGAAAGAGTCAGTTTATACATTTCTGCATCTTGATGTGATGTATTACGCAGGCACATAGTGGGTTTCTGTCTAATCCTGCTTGGCTGTCCCTGGTTATGCTCTGGAGGAAGCCTGCCTGTGCTGCATAAAGAAATGAAGGCACAGTGGGAAGACTTGCTGCTGTTTCTGCTTTGATCCTGCAGGGATAAGCTGTTGAACACTGTGAACCAAAGTCTGTCATGAAGCCGGGCTGCAAAGCAGCGCCGATTGAGCCACTGTTCCCTCTGCTCTACTGCCTCCATCCGTTGGTTCTGCCTTGTCCTGCAGTTAAGGTCTCCAGTTCCAGGCCCATATCTTTGCCCTGTGTAGGTGAAGCACTAAGCATGGTGATGCCCTGTGACCAGAGGACTGATATATAAATGTAATGAGTAATTTAGTAGTGGTAGCAATGAGTAAATAATGGATCCAGTCACTAAAACATCTTGTTTGCTCTTTTGACCTCAAAGTGTTTTTGTCCTCCTGATGACATTTTCCGTTTCATGTGGTTTTTTGTTAGTACTGATGTACCTTTATCTTGCTTGTATTCTTTTTACCAGAGCAAAATGTTATGTCCATCAGTGCCATATCTCTGCGAGCACTTTAGGAAATGAATGCTAATGCACGCGAGTCAAGGAATGGGCCTTGGGGCATCAATTCAATCCTGCAAAACATGCAAGATTCTTTTCACCTGATCTTAATTACAATTGTTCCTTAAGCCTTTGGCTCATCAAAGATGCAAGTTTTATCAGTTTGAAATATGTTTTAAACAATGCCTGTGTCCAGCTTGCGATTTCCAGTCTCTATCCCTAGATGTCACTGGAAGACAGCGTATGCTGAAAATAGTGACACTTAAGCCAGGAGAAATGACTGTAGAGCTTGGATAGAGGAACGTGGAAGTCAAGATTTGGTAAAATTCCCAGGTGGTTGCAGGCATGGCCCATGTGCAACTGTTCCCCAAATTTCCTCTGCCTGAGAGGTAGAGGATCTGAAACTCTGTTCCTAGATCTATCCCTTCCGTATGGTAGCTGCACATCATTGGTGACTCCTAGCTCAGTGCAGGAGCACCACAGAGCCCTGTGCAAGAGGTGTGAGGAAGAGTCCCAGTGCTCCACTTCAGAGAGAAGAAAGAAATCTACTGGGAGAGGCAGGAAATTACTGCTATGGCTTCATAACTGGTGAAAGACAGTTCATGGCAAAGTGTCCCAGAAAGAGGCAGACCTGCCTTAGTGCATCTCCACAGTTTCCACCAACCAGTGCTGCCCCTCTTCAGACAGCAAGCCAGTGCTGGGGGTGAATCATCAGTAAATTATTTGCTTTGGGGGCTTAAACAGTCACTCTGTCTCCACTTAGTTCTTTGCAGCCTGCAAGAAGGGATGATCTTGGGTCTGGTGGAATGAAGTGGAGAAGAGCTCAGTGTCTGTGTGCATGGAGGCAATGAGAGTGACTGCATGCCAGACCTGGCTGTCTACAGAAAAGGGTTGTGAGGATCCAGCCATTCAAAGCCATTCAAAAACATGGCAGAATTCAAAGGAAGAACCTTTAGGAATCCGAAGTTTGTACATGGTGGTCCTCTCCAGTGCCACTCCAGGCTGGCTGGTCCCATAAGGGTGTTTGAGTGGATCTGGGTATGGACAATGTCCATGACCTGTTCTCTTCCCACAGCAGTAAGAATTTGAAGCAGCCCATTAGAGATGGTCTCCTCAAATGCTCTCAGCCATTTGAATTTCAGTGGACATTTTTTCTTGAAAGGAGGCTGAAACCAGTTCTTAACATCTATAGAACCAAAACTATAACTGACTTTTATTAACACTCTTGCAGAAGAGAAAAATGCTCTGATTTGGTGAATACTCCTAGGACTTTTGCTAAGAAAGGATAAAAGTTGTCACAATTGTCAATTCCTTCCTGAGCTGTAATTGTACAAAGTGTGAAGTATATTCAGCACTTGATTCAAATGTTGTTATGAGTCAGAAGCAGACTTTCTCTTGACCTTAGCAGGATTCAGGTAGATAAAGGGAGCTTTGTAAAACTGAACCTTCCTTTTGTACTTTAACCTTTTTTATTATTCTTATCGTTATTAGGAGTGAAGAATCAGCTACAGTACAATGACTTACAAGATTATGTGATTAGAAAGTATGCTGTGCCCACGAGACCAGAGTTTCTGAAACTCTGGAGCCAGTTATATATGATTGGAATTGACTTGCATCAAGTGAGAACCTGGTTCATGGGCATGTGATTGCAGTCAGTGCCAAGATACAGCTGCAGAGAAATGTGTTGGTAATTGAAGCCTGCTTGCTGAAAATAATGTATGTCTTTCTGGTTAAAGGAGGGATGTGTTCCCTGTCTTTGCAGAGGCATACAGGAGTGTAAACCAGGCTCAGTGATGGAAGAAAACAAATTGGCCTTTCACCAGCACCTGCTGGAGTAACTCGGTTGGTTCCATCCCCACAGAACTGAAGATACACTCCATGAGAGTAATGTCCTACCGTGCAGCTGTAAGGTAGGACATTCCTGCCAAAGGCCCTGCCTGATCTCATAATTCGTAATGATGACCTCAAACCACAAGTAATACACATAAATAGCTTGGGTCCAGCAGCCTCCCTGCTGCCATCCTTGCAGCTGTATTACAGAACAAGCTCTAATCTAAAATGTAGCCTAACATCTTCAACTTACATGTGGAGGGACTTGCTGATACTCTGTGGGGAATCTTCCATATAAATAAATAAATATACATACATAGCATTTCTTGCAACATAAGAAGGTACTGAATGATTTTATTTTTTTCCTGGCATTGTGGTATACTGGTTCTGTTAAGGATAGCTATGTGGGAAGTCCCAGCTGCTGATGGAAATATTAGCCCTGAAGAAGGAGGACTTGTTGAGATGCCTTACTGCTCCTTCCTTTTGGGTCTTGTAGAGTGGTTCAGGTCATTCTGCATTATGTCACTCTCAGATCTGGCAACTGTAGCCTACTGCATGCTGTGATCCCATGGACACTTAGTTCTGTGGAATAATGACAGCTGCTTCATCACAGCCAGCAGGCAGCACCTCATTGTTCCTGGGGCAGGAGCAGTGACCTCTCTAGCACAAAGTGCTAAAAATCATAACTTAAAAAGAGGAAAAAGGAGAGAAGAGCAGCCAACAGCAGAAAACTGGCACTGAGCTCACACCAGTGAATCAGACACTGGTCCCAGCTGCATTCAGCCTGGTCTTGAGAAACAGCGGTCATTTCAGGTGAGTGGCTTCATAGTAGTATTTAACCTTCATACACATTAATTGAAGTATGTCATGTGTGATAGAGATTTAAGAGTCAGATGGTCTTATGTGATCCATGGTGGTCCAGTCCACATACCTTACTGTATAGGCACAGTAGGCTAACTCAGGCATGTAAATATACCCAAGTGCTACAAAGCCATCTGCAGCTGAGGCTGCTCACACTTGTGCAGAGCTCAGAAGAAGCATAAAGGGGTTTTCTAATTTCCCTGAGAAACTAAGAAAACATATGAAGAGAAAGCTTTAGGTTTAGCTGTTCCCCACAAAGATGTACATGTAAGGAAGAGTCTGGCTGAGCTACTTCAGAGACAAAAAAGGTAGTCTATGAATAATGCCAGGAAACAGGCTATGATTTTGTGACAGAGGAAGATCTACTAATTTCATGCCACTGAAATTACTATGAGTTGCTTCTACTAAGGATAAACACGCTAGTTACAATACTAGGAGACGCCCCTCAGACCAGGAGCCCATGGTAGTAGACACTGTACAACATTACAAGATAGTGCCTGTTCCTCTCCAAATGACTTGAACAGTCAGCATTGTTTGTGGGTGTAGAAACAGAATTTCAGAACCACCAGGTTTGATGGTATAGGCCTTACATGATTCCCAGCTGCCTCCAAATGTGAACTGGGAGGTGAAAAAGTAAGCACAGACAAAATCCTGATTCAGGAGTCAGTCCCCTCCCACTGACTTCACTGGTGGCTATGCACACCCAGGCATGGATGCAGCCCACATGGCCAGCCAGCTGCTGCTGCAGCACCACCTTTGGAAACTACCAATATTACTTAAGAACAGGCTCCAGTGAGTCTCTTAGGTGCCTGAGTGCCTATTGATTCCTGTGGGACTGTAGGCACCTAAATTTATTTCTCTATTCGACCCAAAACTTCCCTAATCCTCTCACTGCCTTCCCTTACAGGAAATTGAATGAGTGGAACAAACTTGTTTGTTTGGGAAGCAGAGAGGTTCCCTAGGAGGAAAGGACGCATAGATGTGTTATTCAATTCTGGAACATATTCATTACAAGAATCCCAAGTCAAATAGTTTGCAGGTCAGATAGATTAGACTATAATCCTTAACAATTTCATTCCTGGTCTAGATTAAAACTGTAAATATAACTTCAGCATTGCAACTGCTGCAAGCAACAACTCCTCATAAAACTTAAGAGACCAAGCCCATCAGTCTGGATATCAGAAAACCATTTGGAATTACATTTATACAGATTGTCTTGGGTCGGTTTAATTGAAGTACTGCCTTTTTAAATGTTGTGGGGGCTCCGTGTAGGTTACTTTATCAATACAAACATTTTGTGTAAGCTTCCTCTCTCATTGCTAAAGCCAGAAAGATACTTTAATGGTTCCTATAAGAGGTGAGCTTGGTCATGCATTGAAAGTGTGGATCTCACCTGCTGGGTAAGATCTGGCTGGTTTCAACTTTATTAGCAGAGATTCCCACCAAGGAGACCAGCTTGTAACCTGGGCTCTGCTGCTCTCCTGAGGTCAGGAGCTGCTGCATGATGGAGCCCAGTCCATGGCTGACTTGAAACCAACAGACCTGGTGATCAGGTATCCTGAAAAGAAGTCTGCCTTTGGGAAAAGCTATAAGGTTGAAAACCATAGATACCAGGCTCAATTGGTCTTTTGGAGTCTATTCATTGAATTCTGAAAGACACCATCTATAAGTCATTTTACAGTCATTTCTTTTAAATGTAAAATAGAGAGTAAAAGTTTCAGATTTGGATCCACAGCTGGAAACGCAGATCTAAATCAATGTTATTTCTGTCCCCAAACTGGCAGTCATACAACAATTTTGACAACTGGGGAAGAGGTAGCACTAAAGCAGTTTGCTCCCAAATGAAGACCTGGACTGATTTGTATTGCATAATAGAAGGGTTGTTCTGAGGACTTGTGGCACTGCTTTTGATTAAATGTTGATGACTGAGACTCAGCTGGAAATTGATTCTTTGATCAGCTCTTTTGTAAGAAAATAAATTAGGTCTGGCTGTTTTTTGGATGAAAAATTGAGGTTTCATGGGACTGGTAACTATTCTGGAGGCATGGAATGGAGTTCTGCTGGAGGTTAGATCTGAAAGTAATAAATTGTTCATATTTTTGAGCAAATACCTTTTACAAGTAAAACTGGATGCATTTAATCCAGATAAGCAGAGCCTAGAGCAATTTTAAAGGCACCTTTGCATTTTATCAAATTTCCAAGATTTCTCTCCTTTCTTTACCAGTAGCAAGTATCCCTCCCCAGCAAGTCCCTAGTGTTCTCTCTTCTTACCAAAAAACAGTAGTTTTGTTGGAGATTTTTCCTGCTGAAATACAGTGTTCATCTGGTCACCTTTTTCAGCTTCTCTGACTCCTTACTGTCTTCTTCAAACCTTGATCTTTTCCCTCCAGCCCCTTTTCAGCAGGAAAGGCAGAGTGCAAAAGTGACTTTCCAATAGTTCCATGGTGCTGTGCCATGATTTGAAATTCAGACTTATGGGTTTGGGCAAAGGGATGGCCCCACATGTCTACAGGAGACCTCTCCTAAGGAACCATGGAGTTAGGAGAGAAGGCACAGGGTTGACTTTTTCATATTGCTGGAGGGAGAGCATCAAGCAAGGTGATGGAAGGGGTGGGAGGGAAGGGGCTGGTCGGCTCTGTCCATCATACAAATTGTGGAAACAAAATGAATGTTTGCTGAATCAATAAATGCACCTCTCTTCAGCATTAACAAAATACTTCATTCTAGACAAGCCCAATCTCTCTGTCCACCCCCACCAAAGAAACCAAACAACTGAAATCATCTTGCAGAGCATGAAAATTCATTGGAATAAACTATTTAATGTCTATTTCTGCTCTTACTTAGTTGTGAGCCACTTTTCTCAGAGGTGAGTAACTGAAGAGCTACTGGTAGTTTAGCAATAATGTTTAATGAACTGAGAAATGATCTGCTTGTAGGAGGAGTAGTAGCTCTCTGCATATTAACCTTGTGTGCTGGTTAGTGAGAAAATATGTTATGGCATGGGCCTGCAGCTTTCAGTCTTCAGCTCCAGGGCTGAAGTCACTCCTACCACAGCCAAACCAGGCTTTCAGAGAAATATTGCCTGGGTCTGTCAGGCTAATGACCAAACCCGGTTTCTTCTCAGCAGTTTCTCTGTCTCAGCATTAAAGCATTACTCTACTTTTTAGTTCTCCTGAGAAGGCCTAGCCATGGAAGTGACTGCATACTTGGGATTTTAGCTTCACTTGTTGAAAATGATATGTTTAATCACAGGGAAAACAAGTGCTTGTAAAGTTACCCTGCCCTTAAAAGCAATAGCCTGAAGGAGACCAGAGGCATTTTATCACAGGATAAACTCAGCAGTGGCTGAAGCTGATGAAGTTACCATTATGGGGTTATTTCCAGGTAAAAGCCATAGTGTCTTGTCACCACTGCAGTGCCACAAGGAGAATAATATCAGGCATTGGTGAGTATTAAAGTTTACACCCCCAAACAGTGTTTGATTTAATGGCTAATGGGGGAGATGGCACAAGAGATGGACACAAAGGGAGTATTCCCTGATATTAGTGCTGCTGGTGCAGTATGTGGTCCCTGTTATGTAGAGAGAGATGTTGATATAATTTTCAGCTCCCCTCCTGAAATGTAGCTCTTGGAAAAATGTGAGTGAACAATTGCTTTAGAAAAGCAAAATCTCTACAAAGAACCTGGCATTACAACGGGGACCTCCAGGTGTTTTCTCTCCAGCATTAAACAGAGCTTTTTCTCATAGTTTCGCATGGGCTGAAGTGCTGGCAGCTTTCATTTCAATGCCCAAAAAATGTAAAAAGCAGGTTTGTTAATACAAAAGAGAGAGAAAATTAAATCTGGAAGGAGAATTGAATGACCTAGTTCTAGGCCTTCACAATGAACACCCTTGGTTTTTTATCTGCACAATAAGTGGACTTTTCTACAACACACTAAATAAAATAGTTGGTCTGGCAAGAGGGAAGAAATTTGATGGTAGAAAAATGGCCATTAGAAATATGGGCTTCAGCTCCACCAGTAAACCCAACAGTAAATACCCAGTCGACATACCTGAAAAAGGTGATCCTGCAATGAGTGTCATCCAACAACCTCAGCTATTGTCCATTTAACTGAAATCCAATTCTATTTTAGGGTGATGGATGTGGCAAAAACACACATTAAAAAACTATTTTAGATTTGCTTGGGCCCTAAATATTAATTTCTGTTAATAGTGTTGGCTCTGGTGGTGGTGTGTTGCCACGTTTCGTTAGTCTAATGTTCATGCCGGTGTTTAGTGCTGTTTCCTTTTGATTTGGTTTAATTTCTGGAGCTTTGTGTTCTATCAGTTATAGCTAAGTAAAATTAGCCTGCAATTTAGTTATAAAACAATTATCAGTTCTGGTCAATTAGAATGCAGTTAAGTGCTGTGCAAACCTGTTATGGTAGAAAGCAATGCTGAAATAAGAACTTGGGAGTCTAAAGTTAAAGGACACTGCTGTGCATGTGCAGTCCCCTCCAGGCAGTTTGAATTCAGCATATGTGAGATATAGACATAAGCCTTCCCTGCCATTTGCCAGGTTGGGCGGTACCTGAGTCATTTTCTCCCTTTTGCCAAAGACCAGGGATTTGTGGTCCACTGTCTTTGATGGCTGTATGAGATGGACTTTTCTCCTGTCACTCCAAATCTGGCTGGTGAGAGGAGGCCAGGGTCACTCCTTAATGTTGCCCCATGGATTGCGTAACCCACAAGCCATCGGGGAATGGGTACCACACAACCATGGCAATACTCCTCAACCTTTTCCTACAGGACCTTTGGGTATGAGACCTCCCCCAGGGGCTGGTACTGTGCAGCAGAGTTAGTTTGCTACTACCAGCTGGACACGCACTCAGCCTAGAGCTGAGCCTCTCCCAGCCCCTCTCCTGGATGCTCCTAGGTGCCATGGCAAGTGTCAGCTACTGGATCCAGAAAGTACTAGAACTGACTGCCAGACCCCAGTGTCTGAGCAAATGCAGTTGGTACTTTTGCCCTTTTTCCCCTGAAGCACTGGCCAGCAGTCACAAGAGACACTGGCACTTGTGGGACCCTCAGGCTGCAGGGTGATGCTGAGATGAGCTGAGCCGGGAAGTTCCTGCAAGGGGGCAGGTAACTGGTAATGAACCAGGACTCCGTCTGTGGGCCAGCAGGTTCATGCTCTAATGGAATTAGTCTAATACACTGTACCAGCAGGAGGTTATGCAGTCTGGGCAAACATTAGATGGCACTAAAACCTGCACTTTTCAGGGGCTTGTTCAAGCAGAAATAGGATTAAGAACTGCCGCTGCTTGAAGGTCACCAGGAAGCACGCTGTACAACTGGAAATTATAAGCACAGCCTAAAAAACAATTACCTAAGAAACCTTCACAGACTATTTGCTCTAATAAGTTCATTTTCATTAGGCTGCTGGTATAAAACTATCTGGAAGAACTGTGAGTGTATTTTCAAGTGGTCACTGCCCACTGGTGATAAATTGCTGCAGATACAAGGCGTAGCTTGTAAATATCTTCAGACTTTACAAGGCAGGGCTCCTCCTGCAGGCCTCTGGAACTGTAGGGGTTTTGAAATGTCCCTGTGGCACTGAATAAAAGAGATGCTTATTGAATTGCTCTCACAGTTGTAAATCATGATGGTAACTGGTCCAGAGACATTACTGTGGGGCCCACTTACTGAAGCTTAACTGAGACTTCAGAAGAAGAAAGTCAACCAAGAGGAGGGTATATGCACTGCATGTTTCGCCTTGTAAATGTGGAAGGGCTTCTGCACAGATAAAACAAATCTTTTAATATCATATAAGCCATTTCTTCACTTAGCCATGCCAGAGCTAACAAAATCAAATGTTGTCAACTCACAGTTTAATTGTGCAATGCTAGTAAGCTTCATGGTAGCTCTTAGGGTTTGGTTTGTTTGGTCTATCTGAAAGCCGAAACAGCTTGTAAAGGTAAACAAGTATAGGAACTTCTGATTCTTTTATTTACCTGGTTTTGCTTTTAAATAAGTGGTTTACTCCTTCTGCTTGAATGAATGAATTCTTGAATGAATGTAAATTCCTTGCCCAAGAACCTGACAGAGTACATTTGAAAGGTAGACTTGGACAAGGCTTTGCTTTGCTCAGCCCAGCCAATGTAATCTACTCTCCCATATCCTGATGAATGTCTCAGGGCAGGCTAATTTAAGGATTGTTGTTGGGGATGGCAACAACATCATTTAGAGGCACCTCATATGACTGAACCCTTTTCACTCTCACAAGCATCCCCGGCAGATGGGTTACACTACTCTTTGCGTACAAAGGGGTTGCATACTGGTTTTGTGCGTTCGTTCATCTCTGGCAGTTTGCTTTCTGTAATTCTTCAGCATAAGTTTCAACCTGTCTGTCCATGTTTAGGAGAGCATTTCCTGGTAAACAGCACAAGCAGAAGAGGCAGTGGAACACTGAAGTGCTGATGTTTTCTAGCTAAGTAAGCCCTGGCAGTTTGTTACCAGTGCGTTCATGAGCTGTTCAGGGCTGAGAAAAGCCTTTAGCTCTCTGCCCCATAGTGAATTACATGGAAATGAGAGAACGCTCAATCTCTGCAAATCAAACCTTGAAGTCTTTCCAAATGCTCTGAGCCTGGCTTTTCACAGGAGGCTGCTCAGACAATGCAGTCATGGAAACTCACTTTTATTCTATCTGAGGAGTCCTGTAGTGGGTAGCTGGGTAGATGTGAACCAGATGTGACACAGGGCAATGTCCCATGGGAAACACAGGTGGTTGACATAAAACAGGGACCTGCAGGCTCCATTGCCCAATGCTGTGGGGCTGTGGAAGCCTCTGTGAAAATTGCCTGCTTGAACCCTATTTCAGTGAGGGTCATGATGAGGTTTGTGTGAGTCTACATATTAATGAGGCATGCAATCATTGTCAGTAATCACTCAACATTATATATACAGATATAAAGTGTTTGCTCTCATGTTGGAGAGCTCTAAAATGAACATATGTGTCTTCTAATTTTATTCAGCCAAGCAAACTTTTAGCTCACATAAAACCTCTTAGGAGAAATCCTTAAATTTAGCATAATGTTTTCTATCATTCAGGTGAAGGTCAATTTAAGGTGTTTGTGATGTTATATTTTTTCCTTCAAGTATCCATTTAATGCATCTTTAAGTAGAAATTAGTTTTCTGTGTTAATAGTTTCAAGCAGCAGTTTTAAGTACAAATCTTCCTTTCTCATCCAGACCTGTCCTGTACAGTAGAAAGCTGCACCAATATCCTTATGTACTGCAGCAGGCCAGCTGGGATAAACAAGTGCAGCTATGGGAATGAAGTAGCCATTAAATTTTAATGTTACTAAAAGATATAAGAGCAGCAGGAAGCAAAAATAATGACAATTTGTTATACAACTGTCCTGGCATTGTTTTGCACAATTAGTATTACTTTTATCTATACTTTGGGTGTCCCTTTCGTGCTAATGGTACCCTTCTGATAACAACTGCACATTAGGGGCAATGTAAGCAGAGAATAAGAGCTAGCTCCTGGTCTGAAGGGAGGAAAAGACAGGAAGGTAGGGTTCAGAGAAAGGCACACACAACTTACAGGCAGAAGGTTGTGAAATGAGCCACTAATAATGGAACTACTTGGGATGAAGGGCTCACACTGAGGTCTCTGGCTTGCTCCAGTGTTTTCTTTTAAAGTCCATATTATCATGGCAGGCATTTAAAATTCATGCAGAGAACAGAAAGACTACAGAGGCCTTCCCTCTGTGAGTTGTATTGAGACAAATATGTCTTCCCTTGTTTGGATGAGCACAGTAACTACTCGGTGCATTTTGATATAGATAGTTGTAAGTGGCTCTTTCCCAGGGGTTACAACAGAACATGGATTTAGATGGCCACATTGATTCATTACCAGCTTCCAGTAAGATAATATATAAAGTGAACATGAAAATCAATAAGACAAGCAAAATGAAATAGCTTGCAATAAGCAGGGGGAGACAGAAGAAATCAATGCCATCCAACTACTATGATGGTGAAACAGAGTCCATAGGAGATCATATCAAATTCCTAAGTCAAATATTTCAAATACTGATCTGTACCTTCACCTGTGACAATAACTGTAACAGGGATTGGCATCAGTACATTCACATGATTGCAGTCAAATTCTCCAGACAGCCAGTGAGCTTTTCCTCCTACAAACTATCGCAGTAGGTTTATGGCTGTGCCAGGATGTGTTTTCCAGAATAACCTTTCTGTTTAGTATAGGGAGATTTACTGATAGAAGATCAAATATTAACCTGCATTTCATGACCTGGAAAAAATACGCCACGTTAGGAATAAAGACATTGACTATTACCTAATTGCTGGCTGTGGGTGTGCACAGATACATAAATAAATAAGTAGATAATACAGCAAGGTCCTCTGATTGAAAGTGATTATTAATTTCATTCAGGCCACTTCTTCAGACTTTTTGGGAGCTCTGTGTATTGTCAACATGAAAACAGACTGGATGGGTTTTTTCTCCACTTTTTTTTTGCATAGTTTCTTATTTTTGTAAGTAGGCAGCTTGGCACTGTGGGAGTGAAGGCTTTTATTTATTTTCCCACCTTAGGACAGTGTCATACAGTACATTATCAACATCTGATATTAAATGCATAATGCAGATTGTATAATGCAGACCATGGGGGTCTCTCTCTCATTCAACATTTTTGGGTCACACCCCTGAAAAGTGGTTATTAGATTTCATTCGATTCTGCTTGCATTTTGAAACCTCTCTTTAAAGACAAATGGGACATAGAGCATGGTTGAGCTGAGCTGACAAAGTATGATGTGAAGGCAAAGGTGTTGTATTACCATTTTAAAAAGTATTTTTTTAGGAGGCAACAGAGGCAACAAAGGTCTGTTCCACAGCCTAGTGAGACAGCCTGGCTGCTAAAGCCAGAGTGACCTTGCACCCAGGACACCTGCAGCTGTAGGGCTGAGATGATTTACTAACACTGTGAAGAAGATGGAGATATTTGCCTTTTTGCAGGCATTTGCTAGTGAAGGGAAATTCCTGAGAATATAATCGTTTTCTGCATAGGTCTGCCACTAATTCTGGAGGCTTTTTTTTGTTAGCTTTTTACAATTTCTTAGATAAGAAGTCAACCTTCATTTCTTCTGGCTTTTTATTCATCATCATCATCAGTCCTTTGAAATCTGTCAGCCACTCTGACCTTGGGTTTAACAGCTGAAACTAATAAAATGTCCCAGAACCCTAGGGGTTGTCTTACTAGAGCCTTGCAGCAGCAGAAAAACTAAACTCATAATGTGTATTATTTTCTTCTCCTAAAGTGTGCAGCCGCACAGTTTACACCTGATTTATTTCCAATACCACTTGCTGTTAGTGTTTTCCCTTCCACTGGGATATAGCTGACATTTTCCCCCCGGAAATTTATTAATATCTATTTTTCTACACTGAGCAATATTTTAGTACCTAGATGTAACAGCACCCCTCCGTGTTGCCTTTGCTCCAAGCACCAGAGAAATAAGTACTTGTTTCTGCTGAGGTTCCCATCTGGAGATGTATCCAAATTCTCTTTGAAGTTTGCCTTTTTAAACTTAGAAGAACCCTACCTAGGCTGGTGACTTTGTAATAAAGGTTGAGGTTGCCTTTTTTTGAGTTTACAATGTGAAGTATTGGAAGATACCATCACTTGTCTTTGTCTATCATTTCTTGTGTTGCTCTTATTCTTCATTTGCTTAACTGTTTGCATGCTTATGACTCATTTAATTTCTAAGGAAAAACAAAACATCCTGACAAAATTGACATGCTTCTTTTCTGGGGCAGGTTTGTTAAGCTTCCCTGCATTCCCAGCTTACATCTTGCGGGAATCTAAATTTAAGAATTAGTGTGGTGATGTGACCCAGCTCAGAACGCCAAATTGGAATTTGCACTCAAATGTACAGCTACCAGGGATGATGTTTCCAAATGCAATATCTTAGTTTTCAGAAAAATACACAAACCCATTTCCCAGCTAGATTTTGTTTTTCAATGAGGAAATCATAATTTTTTACAGAATACACCTTATGAAAACTTTGCACTACATGATAAATTTGTGAATAATTGGATTGTACTTTAAACTTTTTCAATGAAATTTTTCCAGGAGACTGGTTTTCATTTGTAAGGCATCAGTGAAGGTATTTGTGAAGAAATCATTACCATTACAGATCTGGCATCTTGTTAATTTGTGTTAGAATGCTTTCTCTGCATTCAACATTACCTAAAGTATTTCCAAATATTGCCATCAAATTTTCTTCCTCATAGAGAGAGTAAAATTGCCTTTTGGTATTCAGATACAAAAATAATAATTTATCTAAGCAAGAGTAAAGCACCAGCCATTCCAAATAGCTCTTTTAAATCGATTTCCCTTCTTCTTTTGCCTAAATAATGCAATTCCTCACATTTTCATTGCTGTAAACACAGTTGCATTCCAATGTTACTGCATTCATTTCAGCTGCATTACTCTGATGTGGTGCAACCCAATGACAGGACAGCACTTGCACTGTGAGAAATGAGGAAAAAATGAGAACATTTCCATCAGCAAATGCACTCATTTAGCAGCAGAGCTGAAATGTGGCATTTACAGGAAATTTAAATAGACCTCTTCTTTGGAGAAGGTGTATCTTTGTATGTGTGTATATGTGTATATGTCTTAACTAAACTTATCTCTGGTGGCATTTGTAACTCTACCTATTCTAGATTTAGTAAGAGAAGACCATATGAAAGTCAGTTCATCTTGTCTTTCTTTCTCTTTCTTGGGGAATGTATGGTCTTGGTGTATTTTAGGCAATTGTCTGAAAGTAAGACAAGTGAAATATTTGCCTATCTGTTCTATGCACCAGAAGCCACCTATCTGAGAGTTGCTATTTGCATTCTCCCATCTCATGCTGACAATTTGCAGGAAGGGAGCCAAGTCAGAAACCTGCCCTCATTTCTATCACAGCAAAAGGAAGACATCACTCCTATCCTTCTCCTCCTTCACCTCTGCATCATGCACTGGAAATTAAGAGGATGGCAGGAGTGAGTCAGTGTTCCCAACTCCGCAAAAGTCAGCCTTTCCAGAATATCTTTTGAGTGTAACTCTCCTGTTAGTTAATGTCAGAAAATAATGCATTGGCCTTAAAATAAATCATCTCTCAACCTATCCCCACGCACACATATGGTCTGCAGTCTCCTACATCTTGCTGGGGTTTACGATATTCCAAGGAGAGCTGTGACAGAGCAGAGCCAAAATCCTCGGGGCTTTTGGTCCAGTCAGCAGGACAGATAGAGGTAGAAATGGAAGCAGCAGCATCCAAAGTCTAATGTCCCCATGAAGGTCAGAAAAGCCTTTGTTAGTGGCTTTCTTGCTTGCCAGAAAGGACCTTGTAAGAATATGACTCTGCAGTGAGTTTCTCGAGTATTTTGACGGAATGGTTTCCTGTCTTGATTAAGGAGGAGCCTTAATCCAGAATCACACAAATATGTTCTACAGGGTAGAACAGGAGCTCCTGTAAGTCCGACAGAGGCCATGACTGAAAGGTTATTTGCTTTCATTCTCTTTCCAGAGATGTAGTGTTTTTGCTTGTAAGAAGCAGACATTAGTTCTTTAATTTAGTTTCAAACAGTGCAGAAGCGATTTCTTTGAGGCTTCTTCTCTGCAGAGCAGAAGAGGCATCAATTATCAAGGTTAGGACTGTAAATCATAATTTTTTTTTGCTCCTCTGACTCAGGCACAACATATTTAGGCCTTCAGCTCCTATGGCCTGTACTGCTCTTTCTGTACTTGCAGGCTTTCCCATGGTGTGAACACCGTGTGCTTAGGGTGGGCAGCACTTCATGGCTACCCACCAGTGCCATGGAAGGAGACAAATGTGCCCTCAAAAAAACCCCCCTGGTTTTGGGCTGAAAGAAATTTCCTCCTGCAGTAAAAATGGGCCTCACTTTTTTACCTATGATGTAGCCAGGCTGTTTTACACAAGTAAAGAAATTAGGAACCAAGGACGAAGCAGCCCTAGGAAAAGAGATGTGGAAGGTAATCACTCCTGTTTTGCCAGTAATACAGTCAGGTTTAGAGCTCTGTTTATGTGGGGGCACTCTGCTCTTACCAGCTTAATTGGAAACCAGAAGATTCTGTATTCTGTATCAGATCTACACAAACTTTGCAACTCCTTAGGGAGGCTCTTCATCACACAAAACTCCTACTGCCTTTTCAGACACCTTTGTGTGTTTTCTAGGATGTCCTAGGCAGTCAAAAGGCACCATCACTAGAGCATCCATAATCTTCTCATGATTTCATTAAACATTCATTACATCTTACTCATCAATGTGCATTTTCTACAAGTCTCTGTCCTACTCTGTGCTTCATTTTATAGTAATAAGGCTTTTTAAATACTCTCTTTCGGAAGCTTTTTGTTGCCTTTTTTTCTTGCAGAATAGGGAAGGAAGGCAAGAAAATAAAGGCAGAGATACACAGGACTCATTTAGCAGGGATGCTTGGCGTAACCTTATTAGTAAAAATGGTGAGAAATAAGGAAGAAGATAGGGAAGAGGCATTGTTGAGACATCTTGAATGTGCAGTTAACTGTGATGTAAAAACTGTTGTCTTGTCCCTTGGTGAAAGCAAGAGGATGTTTATCCTTCAGCTGAGCCCTGTAGCTTGTTTATCCCTCTCACTGTCCCACAATGAGGAGGCAAAGGCTTGGCAACAAGTACCCTGGTGTTGTGGTTTGCCTGCTGCTCACCAGTTGCGATGCCCATGTTGCTTCAGAGGGAAATTCAAGCAGCTCCCTCCTGTGGGACGTGATGCTGTGTCCCCCCAGGCTCGCTTTTGTGTGGTGCTCAGCAGCTTTGCTGACCATGCAGCTTTTGTGGGGCCACACTACCAGCACTGAGAACAAAGTAAACCACAGAGAGCAGGTTAGAGAACTTTTGGCACCAGATTCTTATCCCTGAAATGAGTTCTGTTTGAAAAATAAACTCTGCACATACCTTGTATACACACTACGTGAAGACACCTGTGATGAGGTATAATCTAGTTGCTCCTACAACAGAGCGACGTGTAGGCTACTTTGCTCTTTCCAGGAAACATCAGTCAGCGAGGAGGTGGAGCAGGCTAGAATTCCCTCTACCCAGCCCCGTCACTGTGGTACCCCTTGTGCATCAGGTCCACGTAGGCAAGTTTGAGCCATCTGTGGTGCCTCTTATGGCCTTTTGTGATGGTGAGAGTCCAAAAACTGCATGCAGGCAAGTATGTAAAGACAATAACCCCTCCTAAGAAGCCCTAGGAAAGAAATGCTGTTCTGAAAAGAACTAAAAGTATGTTATATAAAAAATTGCATTGTTCTTGATTTTCCTTCTCTTCATGAAATTGTCTCTTATTTTCCAAAGAGGAAATACAGTCCTTAAATTAGATCTCACAGGGATGCTGGCTCCAGAATTGTGAAAATTAATACACAAGCAATTAAATTTGAAAACAAAAAAATCCCAACAATGAATCAGGAAAGAGGTCACTGACATTAAAACCAGAGTTATGCAAATTAAGTCATAAACTCTCAGCCAAATTTAGGAAATTTTTTGATCTTTAATTCACTTCACTCTGCCATCAGAATCCTTCTTGCCTATTTTCCCCCAGGATAGAAGTCCATCATTAAATAATGGATGCATAAAACCCTTTTTTTATTTCTTCCTCTAAAGAAAACTCTTTAGAGGAAATTCTGGAGAGGAGCAAAAATTAGGGATGAAGAGAAACTACAGTGATGGTAAGTGACAAACAAAGCCAGGGCTTGACGAATTAATTTCATTCTCTGAATTACACTGATCTTATTTGCAGGGTCATTATATGCATCTTTGTTTTAGACTTCTGGAGAGTCCTACACATAGAGAAAGGACTGAAATACAGTCTTCATCTGATGTGAAGTACACTGAGTTTTGATTTACTCGCGTTTTTATAAACAGCTGGACTCTTGCAGTACTAGCCTGCAGAATCAGTAAAGCTATCACTGTGCCATTACCAAACAACACCTCTGAAGCCACTCCATCCATGGGAAAGTGGAGTCACTGAGGCGCAGTGAGGCCTTCAGGTAACTCAGCAAAATTTATTATATGAAATCAAGGGAGAACTGCAACTTTTCAGCATGGCTGGTGGGCTATGAAATTCATACTTTAGCTTTATTAATGTTGTTTACTTCTATTGATCTACCCAAAACACTTCAAGGGATCAATATGCATGTGACAATCTGGACTGTGCTGCTCAGTACTGGGATCTCCCTGCTCTGAGAAGGCCTTCATGGCTCCCAAGCAAGGGGCTCCCTTCTCCCTGGGGAAGGGACTTAGTGTCAGACTGATTGGTATTTTAAAAAGTTGTGGCCCATAGAGATGTTCGCAATTATCTAGAAAATATATCCACAGCTGTTAGAGTAGCTAGCTAGTTAGAAACGTGGAAAGACAAAGTCGGGTAGGTGTAGATTAGAAAAAGCCACAAAAAACTTCTGCAGAAATCTTTGTACAGTTTGTCGTGGATATGTGTTATGACACAACCAGATCTTTGGCATGGGGTGTAAAGGGCTCAGCACCTTTTTTTTTTTTGCAGACAGTAGAATTCTAGGGAGGTGGTGGTGGAGAAAGGGAACTGCTGTCTCTTTGGCAATAGTGCACTATTCAGAGCAGAGCTGTAGCTGTTCATTTTAACTCCAGGAAGATCTCTATATATTTCAGCAGCTCAGCTGTAATAAAAAGTAGTAATTGATAGAGGATTAAGGGCTGTATCATTAAAAATTACTTGACCTAACCATTATAGATTATTAGATTACTGAAGATAAGTAGGCACTTTCCAATAAGACTCTCACTCTTCCAGATTATTCTTGACAGCTCGTGTAATGAAAATGCCAAGTAGCCATGTCAAATGCCCTTGAATTAACAAGGCACATTATCATGTTTGCAAATTGTTGCCAAATTACACTCATCAAAGGCATATTTTACTTCACTGATTGTTCACCTCACAGTAATATAGAACTGAGACTCTAGAGATGGATGTCCTTGTGCAGTGGCATTTTTGTCATGTCGTCAAATCCCATTAATCTTCCTTTGGTTCACTTGTGCTCCTAAAATACCTGCAGTATTACATGTATTTCTGTACTATTATGTATTTTAACTAACACGTATTATCTATGCAAGCTATACACCTTGAAAGTGGCATTAGAATTACACACCCTTTGTGGGGGGATGAAGGTTCTCTTGTCATTCATTATATGAAGAAATTAATTAAAGAACTTCTAAAAGAAATGGTTTAAGAGCCTCTTCGAAGTAATTGAATGCAGGGAGTCCTGCATTTGCAACTGATGCTGGTAGCATTAGAATGATTCTGGTAGACCAGAACAATATCTGTGGAGTTTTGGGTTTGGTTTTTTTAACATTTGTAAGCACTGCATAAATAACAAACATTGCCAATTAATAACATTTTCAGTCTGTCTTGAGACAGATATAAGACAGATTGATAAATAGATAGCTGCATAACAAAATTTATATCTATATTTTTATGAGATTTCTATGTAGGTTGCATAGAAATTTCACAAAAATATGCGTAGACAGTAGTTACACATATTACCTAAAGCCCTTCTTTGGCATCTGAGATTTGTATGAACATCTCAGTTTTCATATTAAAAATATTCATGGCCCCTGAGATGAGGGAAAGAACACACTCTTCCTCTTCCATTTTTATTTTCCCTTTTCTATTTTTCCCACAAAAAAATAAAAATGGGAAAATAGAATACCAATAAAAGAATAAAATTTCCTTTTCATATTTCATAATCTGTAAATTGATCTCACTTTTTTCCAAGTCTTTGTAAATACAAAATTCAGTATGCAAAACTGGTCTTGGCAGCAGAGATGTTGTTTACAATGTGTCATGTCCTCAGCTTTTAGCAAGGAACAAACTCAAAGTAAGCATTGTAATGCTGGTAAGTGTAACAGGAAGAAGCACAACATGCTTTTTTATCTAGAGCAAAATGGAACGGGTGCTGGGGCTCAGAGACACAGACTAGAACAGAAAAATACACTCTTTGAAGTGCCCTGCTAGGAAACCTCCTTTAAGAAACTAAAATTTCACTTTTCCTGCGTAATCTGACCTTTGGGAGGAAGGTGAAACTTTCTTCAGAGACAAAGTTGACATCAGTAGGGGATAGGAGGATTGAGCTCCCTTTTGTCATCTTTCTTTCCTGTGTGCAAGGTAGCTTTAGAGGCTCCTCTTAAGAAACTCAAATTTTAAATTGCCTTCCTGTGCCAAATTTTAGATTCAAGCAAGCAGATGCATCATTTCACAAGTATGAATTTTATAACAGTTAGGGTCTGTATGTGGGGCCCTAAATGACACAACAAATGTGTGGAGAACCTTGCATGGACCTAGGAAAAAAGTACAAAGAGATACATGCATCGTAAGTTCATTAAAAACAGTTTCTTCATTCATTCCAATTTACCTTCTTATTCTGAAAGTCCTGGGCCTGGAGAAACAATGTAGCTTTTGCAGTATTCCAAGATATGCCTATTTTCTGACTGAAATTTATGTTCCAGATTTGCCATACAATGCTTAAGAAAAAGTGTAAATGGTGATTATCAGAGCCAGCATGTAATCAGGAAGCAATTTTATTCAGGCAAAAATCAAGGACAGGGGTTGTACTGTCTTACCCCATCTGGTGTGCATCTGCATCAAGGAGATGCTTGACTACCGGGGTTTCACATCTTTTAATACCTCCATGGTGGCAGGAACCCACAGCCAGTTCTGATTCATAAAACACAACCAAAACAGCAAGGAGAAGTTGCACTGGCCTGTTTTTTTTTTCCTCTAGGAGCTCAGCATTTCAAGTGACACAGTTCAGCTAGGTTAGTGGGGAACCTGGGATCATCTCCTTCCACAATGCACATTGTGTTCCAGTATATTCAGATAGCTACAGGTGTCTTCTCTTCCCGTAGGTTACAGATCTGCAGAGATTCAGCACAGAGAAAAATGAAAGGTGCAAGTGGCACTCTTTGCTGGCACTGTCAGAAATATTGGGGATTTTTATTAACCTTATATCAATCCTAATGAAAGAAAAATTTGAAATAAATAGAAATACAAAAATCACCATTTCAGTTTGATGTGTGGGGTCTCTGATAAGTAGTCTTTTGTGAAACGCTGCCATTCAGTTCCTGAATAACTGCTATTTTACAGCACTTTCAAGAGCTAGCTTTTATAAGCCATTTCTTATCATTATCCATGTCTATTTTTCTTGTACTTAAAGCACCAAAGAAGCCACTCATTCTGTAGTCCCTGCATCCTCTCTGCCAGCATCCCAGCAGCACACAGCATGCATATGTATATTAACCAAGTGGAAAATTCCACTGAATGGGAGCTTTCATAGTACTCTTCCAGGCTTATACCAGTTTCTGTAGGACAGGGGAGTGGAGGTATTCACTTTTAATACAGCAGTTTGCCATATGCATTCATCATTCCCTGATTCCTTCCCTCCTTCCATACTCTGTGGGAAAGCCACATGTGAAGATGGGCAGGACTCCTATTTGATGCATGCCCATGAGCATGAATTAAGAGCCCTGGTTTGCTTCCTGACACCGAGTGTCCAAGGTCTGTTTTATCTTTCTCTCTCAGTTGCATCTCACAGAGATTACTCCCTCCTCTCCTTAGCCTACTTATCTCGTCCTTCGTGCCAGTAACAATTCATACGATCTTCCCTAACTCCCAGGAGTCACTGTAAGCCACCAAACACTGACAGATAAAAATGAACTGTTTGGCTGGAAAGGCAGCAGCTCAGACTTAGCAAGTCCCCAAAGAAGGGATGCACTGTGGCAGTGATGGAGATGCAGAGCAGCTATCAGCTGGCATGGATAGGCACCATGACCTACTGGTCCAGCCACAGGGAAGTTGAGAACACCCACAGATGCAGGTGTGTGCTAGTTGTCCTGACAGAGCTGACATTGGTTTTGATTTTAAGGACTTGAGGAAGTTCCACATCTGAGAAAAAAAAAGGCAGCAAGTGAATCCTGTTAGAGGAACAATAGGGTTGCTGAGAGGTACATGCGAACATCTAGAAACGCTGGCATGATGTTACTCTGCAGAAGGGTGACAGGATTCTCCTGAGCACACGCACAGCAATGTCAGCTTGAGTGCTCCGTTCACCAGTGATCTCTCTGCAGGATTACTGTCCTACATAAGCAGCTGCTTTAATACTGAACCCAGGCTAAAGAATAAGAGCAAGGAATTGCAAGTCCATAAAATACACTACGTAATAAGCATAGCAGTGCCTATTAAAGCTTCTTCGTTCCCCTTCTTGCAGTACAGATCCAAGTAAGGTGTGTGCCTATAAAACCAATTAGTGGTAGAAGGAGCTACCAACAGCATGAAAGTAAGCTGCTTAAACATCCTGCTGTTAAAGAGACACAAGCTGGGTGCAGCTCTGTGCTGTGACTACACACAAGAGCACAAGATGATGCCTGATTTAGCTGATGGGCAGCTGCAACTGAACACAGTCCCTACAGGAAATAACTGCACTCAGCCAATGCCGTTCCATGCCCCAGTCAATGCAGATGGTAGCAGTAAGGCAAGCAAGTGTCATGGCAAGCACAGAGCCTGCAGAATAATAGCTACACAGTAAGAACAGCTATACATTCAATCTAGCACATGCCAATCCAATCTGTCATTATCTTGAACCCTTTGAGCCCCACACAACCATGACGAGCTGTTGTGGTTTAACCCCAGCTGGCAGCTAAATACCACACCCCTGCTAGGGTGGGGCAGGGAATTGGAAGGGTAAAAGTGGGGAAACTTGTGGGTTGAAACAAAGATAGTTGAACAGGTAAAGCAATAGCTGCATACACAAGCAAAGTAAAACAAGAAACTCATTCACCACTTCCCATGGCAGGCAGGTGTTCAGCCATCTCCAAGAAGGCAGGGCTCCATCTCAGGTAAGGGTCACTTGGGAAGACAAAAGTCATCACTCCAAATGCGACCCTTTCCTTCTTCTCCTCCCACTTTATGTGCTCAGCATGATGCCACATGGCATCAAAAGCCTCCTCACTTTTCATGAGCATGGGAAAGAAGTGTGATGCTACAGTACTGGCAACAAAGAAGGATCTAGAACATGATTAAATTAAAACACAAGAAAAGCAAAAAAACCCAGAAACACAAAACCCAAACACCAGTGAATCTGTAGCAAATGGGAATCAGGATGAAGTGGATGAAGTTGCCACTGCTATTTATGAAAATCATCTTCATTTCTGGGTATTATTCTTATGTTACTATATTTTCATGACAAGGCTGTACTTCATGGGCAGCAGTTGAGGGTTTTCCTGGTTGCGTGAAGACTGCATGATCCTCTGATACAGGCCTGAGCAGCAAATTCATGCCATTCCTATGTCTCATGTTATCAGCCTGTAGCTCAGCCTGTAGCTCTGGTGAAAATCACATTTTTAATGTAACAATGGAAAAAGCAGCACTTGCCTTGCAGTCTGACCTTCTCACTGAGCTCTTACATAACCACAAGTGAAAGCAATGCTCCCTGACAATTTTCTGGTATGGTCTCACTATATATTCCTGGCTCAAAAAAATTGCTCTGTGACCCATATCATCACCCCCATAGCTGCAGTATTTCTGACTAGGTTTGACACTCAGCTGCAGAGCATCACTTTTCCCCCATCCTTTTTCAACTATGAGAAAATGGAATCTGGATTAATCAAACCCTGCTGCTCACCACCTGCAGCACTTGCAATTTCCAGCTTTCAAGGCTGCAGTGGCAACAGGAAAGGCTCATCAGGGCATGGTAACAATACAATTGCTTCGAACCAAGGGTACAAATACTGGCCACATAAATAAGGGAATGTCATCACAGAAACACAGAGACTGCTTCTTCTAAAATGAACTGAAGGCTAAATACCATCTACTTGTAATTACTTACAAAATTAACTGGGAACAGACGTGGGACAGATCAAGGCTAAATGCTCAGAAACGTAGCTATTGCTCTGCTGGGTCCAGTTCACAGGAAAGCATATGGAGAACACATATTACCCAGCACCAGCTACTCAGAGGACCTGACAACTGACAGAGATAAAGGGGCAAGCTAAGAGTGAAACCAGCCCAACAACTCTAATTTTTTCTGCTTTTCGTAATGTTTAGAATACACGTTGGTTGTAGTTATAATGGAGCCCTTTCACTTTTCTCTAATCCACTGGAAGGGAAGATAGATGCATAAAAAGTATTAGAGAGCTTCCTCAAGTCATAAATTTCCAATTGATGAAGCAAATCCTGAGCTTCACTTGAACAGGTGAGCTCATTGTCTGTAATCATTACAGCAACTGGGGAAGAAGTAAGCCCATTCCACACAAGCTTCTAGGTGAACAAAAGTGTTCTTGACAAAAATCAGGTGAAACAAACTCTTAAAAGTTTCAAATGAGCTTAAAACCCCAAGAAAATTACAGTAGACAGAAACAGATAAAAATTTCAATTTTTCAAATTTCGAGTTCTAGACACTTTTTGAAGTACCCTACTTTTCAAGATGAAAACTTTTTCCTTTGGAAAACAGCAGTTTTTACATTTCAGCGATGATGTAGTGAAACATACAAGGATGTTGAATCTCATTAGTTTTTCAAACTTTAATATGAAATTAATTTCAGTTGATGCCTCCTTATAGTAGGTTTTGGTTACTACAGATTGGCTCTTGCAAATAAAATATCACAAAAACCTTTCTCATGTCCACATACAATTTCAAAACAGAATCCATCACAAGTGCCTAGTTTTAGGAGGAAGCAACAATAAACTGAGATTTTTATAACTCTTCTAAAACACCTACATTTGTTCAGATCCACCTGAAAATTGGATTTCAGGTAAGTGATGGGAATACTGAACTCCAGAGAAGGAGACAGGTGGTGCCGACTGCTGCACCCTGTAACAAAACTTGACTGTTTCTGGTCTCTGAGTGACAGGTTATTCAGTATTGAGAGGCATCCTAACAAGCTTCACAACTGATGGCATGTCTGGAGAATGAGCTTTGTTTCCACTCTGACTAATCTGAAGGGAAACTTCCCAGAATGGCCCTCTCAGTTATCAGCTCCAAATGCTGTGCCTCTGCTTTTCTCAGCCAGTTACTTAATGAGGACGGGGTCCCTCGACTATATTTTTTTCAATCAGGCAGTCAGTATTGTGCAAATATTTCCTTATTCCCCAAAATCTTGAACACTGGAGAAATTAATTTTTGCCTCTTAGGAAAAAACTTCCTCTTTCTCACTTCTCTCTTCCCCTCTCTTGCCCTTTCTCTTTTCATGCAGTGTAATGTATGTTTTCCCTTATTGCATCCACACACAAAAGAGATGAGAATCTATTGCACAGCATCTTCACAGAACTCAGAAGCTCTAAGCTAATTTACACTGGGTAAAATTCTAGCTCTGGTAGATGATAAAACTCCTCCTTAAATTTAACAACAAACGCATTCTTAAGATTATAAAATGAAATTATATATTGAATAAGTATCTTTCTTCTGACAGTCTACTAAGAAGAAACGGCAGGAGATCACAGGGGTTTATCTCAGTCAATGCAAAAAGTAAGAAAAAGTCTGAGCTGACGTTTTCCTCCAGCACACGCACACAGACGCACGCTTGCGCTTACGCACAGACACTGACTCGCTTTTCATAACAGAAGGACCTCACACAAGACATGCGCAGGAAAGCTCTCCAGATGTGCAGTTCCAGGGCAAACATACTTCTGCATGGATGTGCCTCACAGCACTTTCAAAGATTTCATTACTCTCAGCCAAGTACAAAAAGAATATTACATATTTGATATTTGTGATACCTGTTACAGCAAGTGCATTTCAAGCTGTGATTACAGATGCAACCATCTCCTCTAGGGTTTAATGTTCTCGTCCACAGCATTAAAAAATGTATCAAAGTCCTATGTGTGTAATCTGTTATAAATAATTCTTGCCCTGCAGGTTATTTAACTCAGAGCTGCCCTCTGCAATTAGTGGTCAAAGATGAGAAAGTAGCAAGTGATCTATTTAAGAGTGCAGCGTTTGAAGTACAGGTACTCTCATGAGTAACTGATTCCCACAACACTTTTGATTCAGTAGCCATGAAGTAGTATCACACACAGATAATGATACATGCATACTTACACATGTATAAATCACTGTTGTCCGACATCAAGCAATTTACAGGAAGTGAAGTCTTGCTAAATATTTACAAGATTGTGGAAAGAGTAATGCTAGGGTCGTATTTTAAAAATTAATAAGGAAACAATTTTCACAGCAACAGCATGACTGACTTTTACACACAGCTATTGCTGCTGTGGGATTCAATACCTAATTGCCATTTCCTTCACGGCATGCTTGAACTGCAGGAAATATCTCATCTGGATATAAGAGAACCATTCCTTCCTGGATGCCAGGACGTGAGCAAGGCATCATCAACTAAGATTCCAAAATGATCCTTTTTAACAGTTTTTTACGGCTCCAAGACCAAAAAAATAGTTCTACTCGAGAATTTAAGGAGCAATCTCGCATTCTGCAATTTCATGTGGGATAGCTTTAATTTGTTTTTAAACATCTTAGCTATTCTAAAGACTATTTTTTCTGGAATTGTTTAGAGCGTATTTTCCAGCAAGGTCTCATAGAGTTTAGACAGTTGTATTTGACAAGTTAAATTAGCTGGAACTATTTTCATGGTGATCCATCTGTCCTTTAAATTAGCGACTGAAAAGGCCTGACAGATGGTTTGTGGTCTGGTTAATAAGAGGAAACCCTTAGCACCATACTCCAAGTACTGTATGTGGAGTCTCAGTCTCCACCAGGACTAGAAAGATGCAAGTCTTCCCAGTCTTGCAACAAGAAGCAGAAATACACCAGCACTGGGACACTCAGACATTCAGGTGCAGCCTCCGGCCATTTCAGCTGTATGAGCCAACTGGCAAAATCATGGTAATACAAGATGCAAAATTCAAAGTACATGGTCAGAATTCCCCACTGTTTCTGTATGTTTACAAGCCACAATGAAAGGAGAATTTATAAGTCTATGTGGCACAGAGAGACATTAGCAACATTTTGGGGCAGAACCAGACAGCCCAGCCAGAGACAGGTTAAAGAAAGAAGGGAATGGCTGTGCCTACTTCAACTGACCTAAACAATTGTCCCTTGATATATAAATCCATTTCTAATACATCTGCAGGGCAATAACTATGGCTCTAACAGGCCACATGCTTTCAAGGAAGCCTTTCGAAATGTACTGTGTTGATCACAGCAATTACATGAGTTCTTCAAAGCAAATCTACAGCAGGTGAAGAAGGTAGCTGAGAGCAGGGAAGCCCCGTTCAAACCAGCTCAGCTCACAGAAGGGGTGCAAGTGCTGCCAAATTTGTGTTGGGAATCAGCCAGAAGCTCTAGGCACTAGCAAATGACACCATGACTGCTGTCAGCACGAACATGGCTCTGGTCATGCCACCAGCACCCTCCACTCCCTTGTCCCCTTCAGCCAGGCATTCGCTGCCATCTGCCTCTGAGCAAGAGCCAGATATTGCCGCCAGCTTTGCTATGGTTGGAAAGAGGGAGGCTCTCCAGTGCTTTCCCCAAAAGCGGGGATTAGAGTTCAGAGCGGTAGTGAGGTGAAGGAAGGTGAACTTGTTCATAGGCAGCACTTGCTTTACTTTACAGAGCTTAGCAAACAAGCCCACCAGTACACAGCAGAGTGCTGTGTAAATCCACCCCTTGACAATGCAGCAACACTGCTGTCACACAGCTGCTAACAAGTTGGAGCAGAAATGAGTTTTCTCATAGAGACTCATAATTTTTTTAGGTTTTATAGTCCTGATTAATGCAGATACTCAAAAGTGCGATGGCAGCATTCAGACTCCAGTGCAAGGTAAAAACCTGAAGCAGAGATCCCTGAAACTCTTTCTATATCCCAGCAACGCAGAAGCGTCTTTTTCATGTGAATTTTCCTGTACACTGGTGAATTCACTTTTACTACATATTTCTTCCAAAATTGTGAAAATAGCAGAGCCTGTGAGAAAGCAGGAATTTATCTCAATGTCATTGCCAGTTAAGGGAGGATGGGTTTCTTGATTAATAGCCATCCTGTTTGGCAAAACAAGTACAGGCAGAGCCCACTCTCTCCACAGTATGAAGTTATTATGGAATGCCCAGATCTCCTGAAGGACATTCACCATTCTGCTGCACATACCACCCTGGATAGTTCTCCTCTTTCTTATCTCAGACAATAAACTTCAGGATACAGAAAATATGTTTCCTTCGTTTTCTTTAAGGGTTGGTGTGGCAGATAATGACCATTTCCTTCTTACTTGGTCACCTCTTGGTCCATCTGAGATACCGAATACAGGCCCAGAACCTTACTCTGCTTTTCATGGTATGCAGTCACATCCATCTCACAAACTTTCAGTCTAATAAAGGGTGCAGAATGTGCTTTCAGGAAAAAAAGCCTACCAAGAGTGTAGGGAGTGAAAAGGGTACCTGAAGTGTGATAGAGGGAGAAAGAAGTAGCACAAAGGAAAAGTAAAAAAATGAGTTTCAAGATGTGTGCTTTTGGAGGTATAATAGGGAAAAAGAGCCAAGCAGTCCTAACCTCTTTAAGGTGAAAAACTGAGAGACTGTAGAAAAGCCCATCCTTGGTGATGAAGATCCATTCGTCTTTGGATTCATTTTGGCTGTGAAGGACTTCTTTATCAACACATGATATCGACATGAAAATAAATTAAGAAGGAATGAAACAGAGGAAGAGAAAAAAACCCTAACAGTCAAGAGTGAAAACAGTTGAACTGGCCTTTTTTTACTGCTGTTGTTTTCCTCTCTGCAAGTGATATTGTGCTATAATGCATGGATCAGCAATGGCAAAGCCCATACTGTGCTGGCATTAGAAAAATAGCCATATGATTTTAAGTAGTTGTAGCCATCAGTGTCCTGAGAGAGAGGAAGGTTGGGAAGAGATCAAAGGAGCAAATGAAAATAATTTATTTGATTGATTCACTCATCTTTTTTCTGAATATAATGTCAGATAAACTAACCACATTTTCCCCTGGAAATGAGTCACTATCCTGTTGTCTCTTCTGCAGTGACCCTACGAGAGGGAAAACTGAATGCAGAGTGAATGAGGTACAGCTGTTTAGTAGTATCCTATCTCTTATTGTAACACTTACTGAAATTCTTTAGCTCTTTTTCTTACAAGAACTTCCAGCCTGGGAAAATATTTCCCATTGTCAGAGATGGGTATCACAATTCACAGGTTTTTGGAAAGATGCAAGTCCATCCCCTTTGGGGTTTGCATGGCAAGGTTTTGGTGGTGATGTGAGGGGCTACAGGGGTGGCTTCTGTAGGAAGCTGCTGGAAGATTCCCCTACATCTGACAGAGCCAATGCCAGCCGGCTCCAAGACAGACCCACTGCTGGCTAAGGCTGAAACCATCAGGGATGGTAGCAGTGCCTCTGGGAGAACGTAATTTTGTGTGCTTGATCCCTATATGGATCATTCACTCAAGAGCTGGATTCGATGATCCTTGTGGGTCCCTTCCAACTCAGAATATTCTGTGATTCTGTGATATTTATGAAAGGGAAAAAAACAGCACAACAACAACTGTAGCCAGAGAAGAGCAGAGTGAGAATGTGTGAGAGAACAACTCTGTAGACACCAAGGCCAGTGAAGGAGGGGAAGGAGCAGAGGTTCCCCTGCAGACTATGGTACAGACCATGGTAAGGCAGGCTGTCCCCTGCAGCCTGTGGAGGTCCACAGTGGGGCAGAGATCCACCTGCAGCTCATGGAGAGACCCACGATGGAGCAGGGGGATGTCCTGTGGGAAGCCTGCACTGGGGGAGGTTTGCTGGCAGGACTTGTGCCCCCTGGGGGACCCATCCTGGAGAAGTTTGTGGAGGACTATCTCCCATGGGAGAGCCCCACTCTGGAGCAGACGAAGAGTGCAAGGAGGGAGTGGCAGAGACAGTGTGTGATGAACTGATGGTAGCCCCCAGTTCCCATCCTGCTGCCCCTTGGTAGGGGGGGAAGGAAAGAAAATTGGGAGTGAAGTTGAATCTGGGAAGAAGAGAGGAGGAGGAGAGTGAAGCTGTTTTTAAGGTTTGAGTTTCTTTCTCAGTATCCTACTCTGATTTGATTGGTAATAAATAAAACCTATTTCCCCAAGTCATGTCTGGTTTGCCTTTCATTGTATTTTCACTCCCTTGTCTAGCTGAGAAGGGGAGTGATAGAGCAACTTGGTGACCTGGTGTCCAGCCAGAGTCAACTCACCAGCAGGGAATTTAAAACATTCATACTGGGTTGCAAACATCTATTTTTCCCACTTAAGCAGTCACATTATTCATTAGGAATGCCACCTTATTTTGTGAGGTACTGCCATGACTAGCAGAGCTCTTCTGAGCTTTGACAGGAAAAAATTTGCCAGTTTGGGGAGAGGGGATTGTTTGCTTTTTTTCACTCATATCAAGAAATTTTTGCCCCACAGCTCTGAGCTACAAGCAGGGCTGGTTCTAATGCAGTCAGACCTCCACAAACCATAGAATAGTCTCACCCAACAGCGACATTGCTGCTTTTCAAACAGCAGAAGATAGATAATCAAAATGAGTACTTTTCCAGGCTGGTAACCAACACCAGCAGGATGCTCTGCTTTGGGACGCGGTTTTTTTTGCTGTACACTGCACAGTAGAAAAGGGAACAGTACATATTGAAGCAATAACACTTTCTCCCTGATAATTTATGTTTGATGTTGCAGAGCTTGTAGGATCTGTAGGCAAGGAGGGGCATGTCAGACAAGATGTGTGGAGTCAGGTGAGTGTGCAGTCAGTTGCAATAAAAAAGTCACATCAGTAGTGTCTATATGTTGAAGCTCAGGGAAAGGAAGGCAGTGCAAATAGGAATTTTCATGGGAGGTTGCTTGGGGGTTTCTGATTGGTTTGGGGGGGGATTTTTTTTAGTTTTTTTGGTTTTGTTTTATTTTTCTGTAGCACAAAAGCAACACAGAAACAATGCTAAGCAGAAACAGGGATAAGGAACTAAAAAATTTAAGAAAAAGAAAAGAAAAACAAACAAAAAACCTCAGCAAAACTAAACAAAAAGCCCAGCTGTGACTGAGACCAGAAGGCAGCATTTGTGATAGAGAGCAGAAGGCTGAACAGACATGAGACGATTCATAACAGAAAAGGAGGAACTCACAGGTCAATTGCCAGAGAATGTGAGGCCAAGAATATATCACTGCTAGCCAGGAGAAGGGATGCAAAATGCTAGGGAGGAGGGAAGATAGTGCCTGATGATCCATCATCTGGGAGCAGAAAGATGCTGCACTGAAACAATTTAAAGTGAAGTGGGGTGCTGAAGGGCTCCAAGGAAAAGAGCACTGTTTGGGGATTTGGCAGGGGGTTGTGGTTCTATTGGGTTGTGGGTCGTTTCCAGAAGAAAATCAAAAACTTGAGATGAAGAAGGTACAAGTTCCTTTCAGACTGGTGTAATGCATAAGATTTTTAGGGAGTTCGTTATGGCTTCACTTACTGTAAGATTGACAGTCTACAGAAAGGAGACTCCCCAGATCTCTCATCTGCAGCCTGACACTGCCACCCCTTCCATTTTGGCCCTGTTTGCCCAGTTCCAGCTCAGTACCTATAGCCAGGTAGGTTGAGCATTTCTTTGGGTAGGAGTCTGTGCAGCCAAAACCTCTGTGGCCAAAGCAGGATGGAAACCCACCTTCCTTCACTCCCTGGGAAAGTGCTCTAACCTTGGGTGGGGGTAGTGTAAAAAGCAGCTGTCCCACCATATGACACACCTTCTCCTCATTTTCTGATTTGTTTGTGTGACCATATTTATGCACTATATCCACATAAAAAATGTCCCAACACCGGCATCCTCCACAGGCAGAGAATTTCTAGCTCAGCTTTGTAAATCCTACACCCTAACACAAACTACTGGCTACTGCCATGCTGATCACTGTAACATCTCTCATGTAGTTATTTTATGGTAGGTCCCATATAGTTATTTTAAGTAAAAGACAGGGAAGGAAAAAATTTCCAAAATAAGAAAAAAATCCTAGGTCTTGTTTTGTAGCTAGCACTGAATTACATCATGCTTCTGTGGAGCAGTCTTGGAATTGCACAGTGCCAAGGAGGGAACCTTAAACATTGTGATTTAAATCTGACTTCTCAGCCAAGTTCCTGTTGATGACATTAATGACAAGTCTGCTTGTTGCTGTGCCTCTAAATAAAGGGGTGTAATTTTTTCAGCCAGATTGCTTTTTCCTGCTTGAACTAGTTATATTATTGTGTTGTATTATAGTTACACTGCTCAGCAGATGTGACTGCCCTGACCAGTAATACATATTGTAAATAGCTTCTCTGGATTTACTATATAAGCTCTATACTGCTAGTGTTCCTGAGAGAATACATCTGGTGAGTACTAGGAATATGTATTGAATAAATTACTCAATTAGGGCTATCAGTATTGTGTAATCACAAATTAGATTTATTAAATGCAGGTCATTTCCCCTTGTTGCTTGACCTGCATTAGTCATAATGCAATTGTCTGGATACTACTCTGTTGAGCTTATCAGTACAATATCTCATTTTAAGTATTATCATATAACAATCTTTTAAATTTCTGGTGCATTCTGAACTGAGAGCTGATCTGAAGTAACACCTCCATACAAGCCTCTGAGAGCATCCCTTTTCCTTTCATGAGCTGCAAGTGAACCCAAGTGTAGTGTGGGTGATGCAGTCTATTGTCTAATACAGCAGCCCCCTGACCTCATTGTGCTAATGAAACCAGCCATCCATTTGCTAACTCTAAAGTGAGCAGAGGATCATGAGATGTAGATATATCAAGTTATACAGCACATTAATTATGTGTATGAACAAATGCACTGCCTTGTCTCATTCTGAGGTCCTGATCTTCAAGTGTCACTTTTTAATGCCAAGAATTAATAATGCCAAGGATTAATAATGGAGATGGTACTTTCTGTCAAAAGATATTGGTACTGATATGACTTGGGGGGGGGGGGAGGGGAGCAGACAAGCTTTAGGAAGTAAAAGCTTTCTTCAGATCTGGAGTTTATTGGATTTAATGCTAAATAAGAGTGGAGAATGATCATTCTGAATTTGAGTATGTCAGACCAGCTGAATGAGCTGGTAGTGTTAAGATGAAGGTGGCAATACATTCACTATATTCTATGGAAGAAAAAGAGACAGGACTGAGACATAAAGTATAAAAAAAGAATGAATGCATGCATGCATGAATGAATGAATGAATACTTATGAAACATGAAATTGTGCACAGACACACAGGAAATGCAGTGTGGCATAAAATGTATAACACTACTATGTCTGAGTGACTGATTTTTTAAAAGGGATTATGAAATGACACTTCAAGCACCTTATCACAGTCTAAGGCTATGTCTTCTTGTAAAACTATTTTTTAGGCTATGTCTTGGTGTGAACCCAAGCACAGCCATGACATAATGATGAACCTTCTCAATGAGCAGTGACAGTCTCACAGATAATTAAGAGCACAAGGAATGTGTTCATTTTGAACAAGTCTATTTCCTGTACCAGCCCATTGGATCCAAAATTCATAATTTCAATTAAAAACAATGGTTAACTTTATAAAGCCCTGACAAGTTACCAGCAGCAGTGTAAAGTGATCGATATTGCAACAGAGTCCGTAGTCCACAGTTTAGAAAGGGAATTAGTGCAGGAAGTAAAATGTTCTCAGAGGCATCGAAAATCAAATGCAAATTTCAGTCTAAAGGTCAAGACCAGATAACATTAAATACAACCTTTCATACGCCATAAAAGCACTGAATATATTTCCATCTATTTTCATATAGATAAAGGGACTTGCGTTCATTCACATTTTAAAAGCAATTTTTTAAACAATAAGTCTGTATGTAATGCTCTGGCTCCATTAGCTCTCTTTTGTATTATCGTTTCGGGCAACAGACCTGAGATGTCAAGGGCATGGAATAATTCAACACTTCATATTAGCTTCAGAAACACAGAACATTTATCTTTGCTGGGTTTTGACATGTTTTTACACTAAAGCTTCGTTTTTACTTAATGATTGCAACAGTTTTATATCCTAAAGGAAGGATATAAATGTTGCTGAGCTATTTCTTGCCATACCCTGCTTCTGAACCATTATTACTAAACCTCCACTGGCACCATAAACTTACAAGCAGGATATTTGAAGGTGGAAATGTGGAGGAAGGAACCTTTACAGTGGCATTAAAATGATCCCTTAGCCAAACATCACCATAAAAAAATACATGTTGCTGGATTAGATGGTTTCTTTCTCACAAGCTCCATTTATGACATTACATGGCATATGGCATATGGTTTCTGAAAACAAGGGGAGATTTGAAACACACTGATAGGAAAGCTGGTAAAAAAACCATATCTGAAGCACTGCACATTTATCAATCAGAGACTGCCAGAAGGTGTGTGGTAAGGAAAGCGAATGAGAAAATGCATAGGAGTCTAAGATGACACACAAATTGTTTGCTATAATCCCTCTTTAAAAAATAGAAAGAAGAAAGAAAGCTGCTAGCATTATTCCTATCAGAATCAGGAGGAACTAGCTGTCTCTTTGCATGGCAGCATGTATTGTGCAGAGCTCAGCCAGTCAAGCAGAAATTGGAATAATTCCTATTGATCCTGCTGTAAAAAGAGAAAAAGTCTTTCTTTTACAGTACAGTTGGGCTCATTTTTCATATGTTCTGTACATAACTATTAAGAAATTTTATTTAATTATATTTGAATTTTCTGCATAAATTCAAGCTAAATAATAAATGAATGGAGTGAAACTTTTCACAGAGATAAGTAGCAAATAGCAGAAGTGTTTTTCTTCCATTTCCACTAGATGACATTTAGCACTACAATCTAACATAATCAATACAATAAACTTGACATTTTTTACATAAAATTATTTTCCTCCAGGGACCTGGGGGGAAAAAACTTAACAATAGGATTTAATTTTTTTCTGTAGTTCTGACTTTATAAAGCTATTAAAAATTGTCCTAAGTGGCATTTATTATTAATTTCAATTTTTTTTTAACAATCCATAAATTCTAAATCAATTTTTATTCCTCTTTTGAGTTTTCTCAGCCTGAGAGAGAAACTTAGTTCACATCATTAAAAGAAAATTGGACATCACACTTGGACAAACTAATATATTATTGCAGCTAAATGCTTTATTAACAGCGCTCTGATGATGCTGAGGGAGTATTAGGCAGAGGAATGTGCTAAAATATTAACCCATTTTCCCTTTTTTTCTTCAACTGAACATTTACACACGTGCGAAACATACAGGTAAGTAAAATTTTTAAGCTGTCTGCTGTCCTGCCACTTGTAAAATACAGCCCCAAATCCTGCCTGGACACTTGACTTTGTTTCTACTGTGTAACTGAGGTGCCCTTTCCCACCTCCTTGCAGGAGCTCCACTGGGATTTCCTATCATGGACGGCAGTGTGATCTGTTCCTGCCCAGGTGTGGACATCCCTCAGTCCCTGAGCATTTCCAAACACAGGTCACTCAGGGAAAGAAACTGGATATTTCCCTGCCTAAACATCCTGATGAGGCAGAAGGGGCAGAGGCCTTCGGAGAATGTACTATGTGCAGGTAGAAGCAGAACATGTTTAAAGGAGAGGAACAGGATGTTTATGCTTGGTTTTGCTCCTCATTTGCTCATCAGCTGCCTGTTTAGGATCCCATTCTGAAGTTTAACCCTGCCAGAAGTCCTTAGGCATCTCTCTCTTGTTTCTTAATTCTGCCATGTCCCTGGAATTTTGCTCAAATTAGTGACTATTTTGCTGAAAAAGATAGTCTTTAAGCCATGCTCCTCTCACCCATGCTAAGGTCACATGGCACCTCTAGCAGCTCAGGCAGACTATCTTTTTTTGTACCTAGTCTTTGCTTTGTTAAATAAAAGCACTCAAGGGATTGATTTGCGTCTGTGGATTCCTGTAAGCAGTGGTCACCCAATATGAATGAGAATGAGCATGGCAAACCTTCCACCTTTTCACAGGGCTAGCTGTTACTGGGGAAGAAAAACCAACATAAAGAAAGGAGGGATGCAAAAACAGAGTTCTCTATAGATGTGCATGGTCAAGATCAGAGCAACCTGCACGTGGCAACTAGGAACTGCATCAAAGCTCTCCCAAAGTGGGAAGTGACAGGCACGCGTAGGAGAATACCTCACCAGCATTATTAATCTCTTCAGTGTCTGGACCTGCTCACTGGAGATCCTGTTTAACTATCTTAGATTAAGTAGAATCTATAGATGTTAATTGAAACTTCCTGGGAGAAAAAAATTGGATTTCACCTGAAAAGACATGGTGGATTTTTTTCAGGAGGAGTTTCCTTCCTTTTAATGTGAGGATAAAGGAGTAGGCCATGTCGGGGGCAATATTCCATGGGCAGTGGCTGAAGTCCCATGAACAGAGATGTTTCTAAATCTGATATTTGGAGGAACAAGACTTAGCAGTCTGGTGGAGTTTCCCAGCTCTTCAATGGTGAGATGAGGAGAAGCCCAGGAGAATTCACCCCTTCACAGTGTTGACAAAACTTTAAAGCAGGGACAGCTTATACAAGCACTAAGACAGGTGCAAAAATTATAAGAACCTTTCTCACTTGATGAATCCAAGTGAGCAAAATAAAATATTTACCAGGAAAATTTAAAAGAGAATCACCTCACTTGCTGAAATATTCAGCTGAGTTTCAAGGGGACTTTTAAAACATTCATTCAAAAGGTATTTCCAGGTGAGAAAGACACAATTGTTTGGCATTCTCTCCCAGGAAACGTACATAACTTGTGCTTCATCTCTTTTTTCTGCCCTAAGGCCTTCAGCAACTTTTGGACTTGTCTGTCCATGCCATCTCTGCTGGTGTTCTTGATTTCACTAGACATAAAATAAACCATCTCAGTTCACAGAAGAACTGACCCCTGCCTTTAGCTATACTATTCCTGAGATAATTTGATGTATCTGCTTTGCAGCATATCAGCTTCCTCTAGGTTACCTGGCTGCTATAAATGTGTGCATCTATAGATTTCTTTGTGGGCATTCTGGCTCCTTTCTGCCACAATGGGAGTTCTTCATTTTTTTCAATGTTTACATCCATTCCCACTGGTGTAGGACACAGACAAAGCAGTACATACTGTGATTGCCCATAAGAAAGGGAAGAGGTAGAGCCCTGTCCAGACAACCTGAAGTTGCTCTCCTTCACCATCAAACCCCAGGGCCACCAAGCCCTGGGCTAGGTAAAACGTTTGCAGTGTTACCATAGAAACAGTGGGCCTATAGCTCTTAACAAGACTCATGGAAGTGAAATTGGTTGTGCTTAGACCATGTACACAAGTGGCAGAATCATCTCTTCTCCCTGAAGAGTGAAGGATAACCAACAAGATCTTTCAGCTCCATATATCTATTCAGGTTTACAACAGCATGTATTCCAAATTTATGCAGGTTTAACACAGTACAGTTCTGCACATAAGCTTTCAGACAGCACTCAGCCTGCCTGCCCTCATCATCACTCACATTATCACCCTTTTTCTCTCTGGCATGCTGCTGTTTATTACACCCCTTATCTTGCTGGAAATATGTAAGCATCTTTATGTGTTTCTCACCACTTGAACAGACTTATCCCTGACTTGAATCAACCACAATCAAAAGGGAACATTTAAGGCTAAGAGCTTTTCCAGGAGTGATCTAGAATCACTTCAAGCATAGAAGCAAAGGCTGCATAAAGAAAAGGGCCAGACCATTCCCAAGATCTGTTTCTAGCTAGAGTTGCTGATCTTTTAATTGGACACAAATCCCTGGTTACTACTACCAAAGCGAACTGAGTAGATTTTATTTTAGCTCAGGGTTATTTAGCTTAATTACCCAGCAAAAGTCCTTGAGGTAGATATGTAAAATGTAATTAGCATATTTTACTTGAGGCAGCTGAGTTGTTCAAAGATACTAGGGATTAAAGATTGCAGTAAGGTCTTATGTGTACACATTAGGCTAGCACGTGCAGTCTTCCTTTAAGCAATGTGCACCACTTCTGATGAGACTTTAAAAAAGACATTCTTAAGCATACCTTAAGAAAATCTTAAGAAATAAGAGTTTTATCTTTGCTGTATTGCAGCCATAGCCCAGGACAATAAAGGAACGCTGTTTGCCTTCTCTGTGTACTCAGGAGATCAGAGGTAGCACAGCTGCTCCTTTTTCCATTTGGCAGTGGAACCCCATCATCTTTTCATGGCAAGGCCAATTCTAAAGTCTGAAATGTAAGAACTAGAGAAATGGTCTGAGTAAATTAAATGTGCACCCTGAGAAAATGAGACTGAGACAGAAATACTCTTCTTCCTTCAACGATGTGTCTATTGTTACAAATTGTGATATGTCTGCATCCAGATCCAATTGACATTAATTGGGGAGTAGCTATTAAATGCCTAACAGGCTCAGACTGTTATCCTCACCCCCTTTCTGGATTTTGATGGAAAGGATTTGATTTAATGCCCACTGAGGTCCACAGGAAGTCTAAGAAGGGAACGGGATGCAACCCCAAAGCTGGACCACTGTGATATGGACAAATGCTAGAAACATTGCAATAAACAGTGCTATTGACGATGCAGTCATTAAAATAATGTGCAACAGACCTCTTGTGGACTCTTGTGAGGCTTGTGCTAAGGTGTCAAGAGTGGCAGCACTGGAACCTGATCCCCAGTCACATTTCAGGTCCCAGTTCGAAGACTCTGGGAACTTTGGACAAGATTTATGTCAACCTCTGTTCTGTGGAGATACCCAGATGTACTACTCCATGGAAAATCATACTTGCTCTTTTCTCTGATAGAAACTGTGACATTTGCCACCTGTTAAGAGAAGGTAGCTGCTCAGACACAGTTAATCCAGTCTCAGTGGTTCAACAAACATATTTGACCAGCTGGGTCATCTTAAGCTAGTGTTTTTTCTATCCAACATGAAAAGAAATAAAATCAGAAAATGTCAAAATACCACATTTGCATCAACTCAGCTCCAGACCACAGAAATTTAAGCAGTTAGATTTACCAAGGCAGAGAAGAAAATGGAAAAAGTCCTCAAGCCCAAATCATAAGCAGTAAAGCTGGAAGCTTAAAAGAGAAATGATGAGTAAGGATTGGGAAAAAATACCAGTTCTTAATGATATTTTAAATCTTTCTTTATATCTGCTTCCAGAAATGACTTTCATCTCTTTCTGTGTAAAGCAGTATTACTTTGGAAGATGTCCAGTGAAACTGCTCACTGAGGAATCAAATGTTGATACATTTGTAAAAAGGATGCAATAAGTAATTCACAAAAAATTGCATTCATCGGCTCAGAGAACTGACTTAGTCCTGTCTTAGTACAAATCACTGAAAATGAGCATGGCTGTAAATCTTTCAATCCATATGCCATGTAGGGATCCATGTCCATCTTGGAGCAGAACAGTTATTGCACAGTGACGAATTTGCTTTGTTTACACCATGATTTCAGGAACAGCACAGCAAAATTAGATCTTCCACAAGGTGAAAATCATTAAATACTCTGTGAAAATGATTCAATTAGTAAGTGCCACATAGTATTCAGCTGAATGGGTATGGACAGCTCATTTATTATAAAATATTTGTATTTGTCAAGCCTGTCATGAGAGCATGCACCCTTGAGGAAAAATTGGTTTTCCCTCTGTTACACCATCTCAGACAGAATTTGTCATTTGATAGGCAGGTATTATTACCTTGGCCTTTTACACAGGCCAGGGACCTGTTTAGCAACAAATCAGTCCAGTGGGACCCTCATCTCATTGAAATGGACAGGAAAATAAGCTTAAACATAAAAAAACCCACCACATTTTGACTGTGAGTCATCAAACCCTGTCACAGGTTACCCACAGAAGCTGTAGAGTCCCCATTCTTGGAGATATTCAAAACCTGCTTGGCTGTGGCTCTGAGCAACCTGCTCTAGCTGACCGTGTCCTGAGCAGGTGTGTTGTACTAGGTGATTTCCAGAGGTCTCTGCCATCTCAAACATGCTGTGAGTCTGTGAACAGTTTCTAGCTCATGCTTGGCACCACGAGGAGAAGGCCCTTTTCCTCCTGCCCCCACACATGTACACACCACAGTGCACAGGAGATCCTGATAAGAGCTCAGCAGTAGGCAGGGCTTGTGGTGCCTCCATGACCAGACAGTACAGCAGGCCACCCACCAGCTGTGATTACACAGTGAAGGAAACCTTCTTCTCTAGGGTACACTTGAGAACCTACAGACTGAGCTTTGGGATATTCTTCAATAAAAAACTTACAAGATGTTTTCCTCAAAAACCCCCCAACAAACAAACCAACAAACTAACAAAAAAATCACAACAACAAAGAAAAAAACAACAGGAGAATCCAGGGCAATTTCTGTCTTGGCTTGCAGCCTTGAAACCTCATATTAACCACCTGTTCCTTACTGCCTTTGCATTCTCTCCAAGATGCTTTTCTACCACATCTCTTTTCCATGTTTCTCCTCCCATAGCTTTTCTTATCATGCATCTCACATGGCCTTCTCCATGTGAGCACATTTTCCTTCCTAGGTCTACTGCTTGGACCTCATTGTCTCACTGGAGCCATTCCTGTTTTATAGGCTACTGCAGCTTTGGAGTGTAGAGCCTACACCTGCGTAGCTGTATGTGAATGTATGTCCTGTCATAACGGAGGTCTTTTCTGGAGAAAGAGCTTAATCTTACTGAAATTAGTTTTTGAGAAAAGACAGCATTAGATTGCTAATTTTACCATTTTCAATCTCCTAGTTTAGTCAAGATTTTCAAGAGAACAAACACTCTGCTGTCTGTGAAGTCAATGGAGATTTATCACCAATTGATCCCTTTGGAAACTATTACCTTAATGGAGATTAATAACTGCAATCAACTCATGATTAAATCATCTTCCTGAGGAATTGCCTATACATTCAACAGACATTTTGAGAGAACAAAAACTCCCTGTGCATCCGGTCTGATGTTTTTGGACTGTTGCCAGAAACAGTCCTTGTGTTTATTCTTCTGTCAAACAAACTGAATAAAGAAAAAAAGTTGGGAAGGAAAGAGGCTACAACCCCAGTTAACTCCAGAGCCTCAACCACTAGCCTGTGATCTGGCAAGATAGACACATTCTTCTGGATTTCTGCTCACCTCTGCTCTTGCACATATTCTGTTTGCATCAATGGCATTGCTTGTACCAACAACGCACATGGGATTAGACCCACTTCAGTATCTGTCCAGGAAAGCAGAAACGACTCAGGAATTCTAATAGTTTCTGCTTTGGGTCATTTGTTAGCAGCCTCTTGAGAGGAAGCAACACTGCTGAAACGCTGCAGGTTTCCAAACCTCCACCAAAACAATCAGCTTGAGAAAGAAAAATGCTTTCAGGTGGCAAATCCTGTGTTGGCACTGCAGAGAAAGAACTCCTTTCTTTTTCATTTATACTTGTGTGCCTGGCAAGAAACATTCATGGCCAAGTATAAATCCTTCCGAAAGTGCAGACACTCCATGCAGGTGGAGTGCCAGTCCCAGTACCTGTCAATGCACCCTGAGTGCAGATGCAGTGAATTTTCATTCTTTTGGAATCCACAGTCTGTTTAAATATTTCAAAAACCCCAAGTATTTGACAGAGGTACCACTCTCCCTAACTGCTGATAATACTGCTGTCAAACAGACTGCTTTGGCTTTGGGGAAAACTGCAAATATGATTCTTATTAGACTTACCTAGCAGAAAGATCTACAGCGTTGCTAACATTATTTTTTTCTTATATTTTAAATTTTATTTTAAGTTGAACAAGCCAAGCAGGAAAATATAATAAAAATGAATGGGTTGGGACCATGCTTTGAAATTGAAGCAATTTCTGAACAAACTGCAATGAGATTTTTGCAAGACCTATGTACTTCTACTACAATCCATTTATTTGCTACTGGTTTTGATTGTTCATTCTTATCTGCAAGTTTCCTGAAAGCACAGCTGTGTATAGCTACATTAATCTCATCTACAGAGCAGCACATGACTGAGGCACCTGAGACAACAGGGGAGTAACTTGGTAGGCACTCCCTGAGCAGAGAGCAAGATGGTCACTGTAGGATGTGATCAAGACCACCAAAAACCTCTCACTGACTGTGTTGAGAACTGTACAAAGACTCTTTGCAGGAGAAAATGCAACTTCCTTATGGGTGCAGATTGTAATTCACACATTCCACACAAAATAAGCCTCCAGAACACAGAAAGTCTTGGCCTTGAGAAGGATCTTTTTGTACATTACACAGACATTAAAAAAAAAGCACTACATAATGACTGTGGAGTTGCTGTACTAAATCTCTGTATTGTACTATCTGTACTGTATTTTACCTCTTTATTATCTACACTACTTGTCAGTGATAAATTAGATTATAGCACAGATTGGAATGGTTTGCTGCAACCATCCCCTGGTGCTCTGTTCAGAAAATTCTTGTTATTTTGTACTTGACCTCCAAATTTCATGGGTGTTTTTCTTCTAAAGGAAATGAAATGGAAAATGCTTATCAGCATTCACACTTTGTTCTTCTACATCACTTCTCTTCCAGTGACATCCCTGCTGACACAAAGATAACCCTTAATTCCAGGAAACATGGATGGCAGGAATAGAAGGGATCTTATTCAATAGAACAAAAGAAGTTATAGGGAGCTGTTGCTCTGGGGAAATTTCTCTTTTGGGAAAAATTTTATTGTAACATTTGTGCTTGTCATTCCATTCTTTTTTTTTTTTTTCCGTTGTTTTTTTTTTCATTAAAAGTATTTCTTGTCCTGGAATATTTTTCTCTCCTTTTTCACTCTGAATAATGACCCAATCAAAGACGTATAAATTCTCCTAGCTTAAACTTATTCCTCTGAGTTGTTTTAAATTTGCTGCTTTTATGATTCTTCTGGACTAGCATTAGCTCTTTCAAAGAAATGGTAGAAAGCACTAATCTTAAAAACTCTCAGTGGTGTTCAAAAACCAAGCAGAGTATGAAGACCTATTAGAAAGGCAGCAACAAGAAAACAGTGTTACATACCACGACGTAAATATGTTTCCCCATATTTTAATACATTATCTAGTCTTGATTACCCCGTTTCCCTAAAGCATTCAGTAGAAAAATAATTACTGGTATAGCAAACAAGGATGGCGAAAGATAAGTCAAAAAGAGAAAAGAAAACTCGGGTTTTTTTAGAAAATACATTTTCTAAGGTAAGTTACACATGGGAAATTTAAAAAAACCACACCACTTCTCTGAAGTGTTTAGAGGACCACAACATACCAATATTAAAAAGAACGGCTAACGATTTTGAGGATAGCTTGCTACTGTGTACTGTGTACTTCAGATTTCTAGTACTTTTCTGAAAGAACTACTCTCCCCCTTTTTAACATTGTTGATATTAATGATAACAATACCAGCCTAACTTCTATCCTTATGTACTGCTACATATGCTCATTAATTGAGTACAAAGGTATGACATACCAGACAGGAGAACTTGGACCTTTTGGCCTCAGTTTAGCAGTAAGTTCTGTGTAACAATGCCATCTTGTGCACACTTGCACACCAACACACAGACAGACACACTCCAGCATAGTCAGTGCCTGGATTTGTAGTCAGCCTCTGTCCATATGACAATTTGCATGACAACCTGTTCTGAAGAAAAGTTTGTTGGGTTTTTTTCTGGTTTATTTCTAAATGATTTATCTAGGATACTCAGGCCAAATAGAAGACTAGAAAATCCATAGAAAATTCAGTCTTGCTCTACACAGGTGGACTTGAAGATATGAACTCTGAAGTCTAATGCCAAAAAAAATTAATTTAATTTGTAGATCTTAGCATCTGAAAAGGAGAGACAATATATGCCAGCATTTACTTCTTAATGGCTTTGGGCAGTTTGGATCAACTCCCTTCAGCAACCCTGAATGACACTGTTTTAAAGAGGAGTTTAAAGCTTAATTTTTATCTTGTGAATGGATCACTGACAACAAGAGTCATAATTCTATGTACATCTGCGTTGGTGTGTTATTTGAAAATGTGGGGTTTGGCTTTGTTTTTTTAAAGATGTCTTGATGAGATGTTTGTAAACACCAAGCAGTGCATGTCCTTACCCTAATCTTCATTGACATTTGACCATTTGCTTTGCTGTCTTGCACAAGATGTGTGTTGACATTAGGCTGCCATAAACAGTTGATGATTGTGGAATTAATGGGCCGGGAAGAGAAGGCCATGTTATAAATTTAATCCTCGTTCTGGATTGCACTTGATCAATAGTACTGCATTGTGGCTGCCCTATTGATATGGGAAGTTCGGGATTCAATTTAATACCTTTTTCAATATTGTGACTGGCACTTTTCTTTTAACAGGCTGGCACAGCTTTGCTTTCTCCATACTTTCTGATCGACTATATCTACTGCAGGATTAAGGTATGCCATTTGAAACAATTTAAGGATTGAACTGAAAGGTTTTATAGAAAGGCTTCTTCTTTTTTGAAAGGGAAATGAAGAGATGATGTATCTCAGAATAGATGTTGCTGTATGTAGTAATGCCTCATAAACTTGCTATAGCTCTTTATGACATCAGAAAGAACTAAGGACTCTTTTTTGATTAGGTTTAATTTTTAACTGGCAACAGAGCTTAGGGTATTAGGTGACAATAGTATCTATTCCCTGAGCCCAGAGGACAGTCTGTCCTAGCTGCTACACAATAAGGTCTCCTTCTCTGTGAGGCAGAAGGTACAGAGCATAATGTGCTTGCTCACACTGAAGAAGGTTTCTGTCTCTCAAACAATGCACAATGGTATCTGTCTTATATCTATCAGGAGCTGTATCACATACTTCCATTTTTCTTTGAAGACCCCATTAAAAATCAGTGTTTGTAAGGCCTTCTCATTAGTACACTTCAAGTTGTTTCCCAAGAAGATAAATATCAGGAAAGAGCTTTTTCAATGTGCGCAGTTTTCTGTGCATGAATGCACTGGCAGGGGTGCAGGAGAGGCTCAAGGGGAAACTCACTGGAGCACAGTAGGGAGATTGTAGGCATTCTTAGGGTTCTAGAAGCTTTTTGGTGCTTCTGGCAAAAGGCTGTCCAGCAATTAGTGATTTCCTGTGTGCATTAGTCTTTGAACAATATTTCTGGGAAACAACTCAGCAGATTCCTCAGTTCCTGGGGTTTTTTCCAAAGTTTGAAAACAAGGCTGTATGTTTTCACAAGTGAAACATGATTTTCAAGGGTTCTGGCCTGTTTTAAATAGTTTATCATGTCTTGGCTTACAGAAGCAGGATGTTACTTGAAATGTACCAATTCACTGGGAACGTAGTATCTAAAGGCTAAAGGGTCCCAGCCCGCAGCCTGTTTTCACCTCAAGATTATCATTCCCCTCAGACCGGAAGAAAATGTTCAGGTTTTCAAAAAGCTTTGTCTTCTCTTGAGAAAGGATTCTCTGGTGTGTTTTATCATCTGCTTCCCCATTACCATTTGTGGGAGGAATGAATTAATGGTACTGACTTGCAAATATTGATTGTAACCCATGGAAAAGGAATCGGTTCTGATTGCATCACATTAGGAGGACAGTTTATTGCATAAAATAGAAGAACTGCTGTCATGAAAGGTGTATTGTTACACGCATAAAATAACACTAATGCATAGGGAAAAATTGGGGTTTACAGCTGTGAATGCTGTTTTTAAAGTAATGTAGAAAACTTCAGGCTTTGCAGTAACAGTTATTTTTCCCAACAACATTTCATACAGAATTTTTTCTGCTTATTAAATTTGCTGTTGTTGGACTGAAGCAGACTGGAGAGGATTTGCTCTCCTTGGCAGCTGCTGTGTACAGCTCATGCTTTCTCAGGGCCTGGCTCTCCTACAGATGCCCCAGAGCTGCACTGGCTCCGGTGAGCACTCTGCCAGTTCCCATTGGCATGAGGGGGAGCAGAGTCCAGCCTCCAGCTTTGAACAGAGTGTATCTGAGGGTAGAGCTGGATGTACCCTCAACCCAGCTGATGCCGGTAGCACCTTTAGCCGGTGCCCCGCCCCACTCAACACGCCCAGCTGAGAATTTTCACATCCATGGCTGGGATGCAGCATGGAAAAGCTTCCTCCTTCAGGTGTAAAGGAACCTGGGAAGAAAGCAGTGCCAGCCACCTGGGAGTGCACAGCAACACACGGCAGCTTGCTTTGAACATGTAGGTACAAACCCTAAACATGAAAATCTCTACTCTAACTTCCTCGTATCTGTATTAGATTTAAATTGCTGCTGTATTTTGGCCCAATGACAAATCACCTTTGCTTGAACAAAGAACAAATTCTTGGTTTGGGTCCATTTTAAAAGGAAGATTTGAGTCTTAGACACTGTTAGTGACTCTCAAATATATTCATTTTCAAGCTCTTTCTTGGTCTAAACAAACCAAAGCGGAGAAGATATCAAAGAGGGTACTTACATTCTCAGACATTACCTGCATTTTTTTCATCTTTGGGAGTACAGATACAAAAAACATGATCCAATAAAACAGGGAAGAACTGAAGGATCAATAAGAAGGCAGGGAAAGAGAAAAATGCATCAAAGATTTCTTAGAGAAGGATTCCTAAATAGAGAGATGACAGTAACATGTTATTTCTGCAAAAATAATGAAAAACAGATTGCAAAAAAAAATTTATAACAAAGGGCAGCATCTGGACAAAAGTGGCTGCATAAATTTCTGATTTATTCCAAGGGGAAATAAGACAAAACCACAAAACTAAATCAGAATATATTATAATTTTAAGTTTCTCCTCCAATGCTTATTAGCCTGATGAGCTGTTGTTTTCCTGTACACCGCTCAATTGTAGACAAAAAAAAATTGATGTGTGGATAAGATTAATCACAGTTTTTTAACCATGAACAACTTCAATTAATTAAAAGGGAAAAAGCCGTTCATAGATGGACACCCACCTTACAAAAAAGCTTGCTGTGTGATCTGGAAAACCAGTCCAATCAGGAATCTGACTTCTACATTAGGCAAGCTGGTGGAAATTGTAGTAAAGAATCAGTTCAGTAGACACAAGGGCAATGTTTGAAGTAAAGCAAAATCCTTTATAGAATGCAGCTTTAAATCAGAAATAACTTGAGTGCTATGACCAAAGATGGTTTTGTTAGTATGGTTTATAATGCCTTGACTCTGTCTTTATGGAATTAAGTGAAGTTGATTAAGAATTTAGATTTGGGGTTTAGAGTGCTAGATTAGGAGTCCACAAAATGACAATCATAATTTTTAGGCCAGGACAGAAATATATGATCAATTCTAAAAATGAAAGAGGTTGTCAATGGCACCGATGCTTTGATCTGTGATGATCAGCAGATTAAGCAGTCCTAGAGTAAATAGTGAGATAGGATCTTCTAGTACTGAGACAAAAATATCCAGGATAGTGAAAATGACTGCAGAAACCCATGATACTGATACTGAGAGGCTGGTGGCCTCTTGGCAAAACAAAATAATTTAAAAAGAAACATAAATGATACGTACACCATGATGGACTCTAAATGGGCTATATTGTGTCAGAAAAAGGTCTCAAATTCAGTGTGGATGGGCCCACAATTTAAAAGAATAATAGTCACAATTTAGAAGCTGCCCAGAAGCCTCCAGAGGCTACGCATCAGAAACTGTAGCCATTGCTCTAGTAGCATACACTGAAAAATGACATGAGCAGTTTTCATGACCCTAAGTAAGCTATATAATCCATAGAAAAAAAAAATTCAGAATATCCCAAGTATTGTTGTCCCAAAACAAGTTCTTTTGCCTAGTGTGCAAGAGGCCAATCCCCATACAGAGTCAAGGTATTTGATTTATTTACAGTTCTGCACAGAAATGTGTTCTGGGTGCCAAATTCACAAAGCCAGCAACATGACTATCACAACTTTTCACTGCTTTTATATTTTAGGAAACAAAGGCATTAATGTTCCTTGGCTACAAGTTACATAGTTCTCTTAATAACTGGTATTCTATGTTCTATTGGTTAAATTATTCCCTCTCTTCTAATGCTAATGAAGCCACATGTTCAGTGTTTCTCTTGGGTTGGTGGGTTTCTTGAGTTGGAGGTCCATGAGGCAGTGGTTGCAATCTCCCCCGGCCTTTACCCGGCTGGGGCTGATTCCAGCACAGGTGCTGAGTTGGCTTTAATAGTTTCTTCCTTATCTCGGGTGTTCTGCCAAATGTCCTTGTGGCCCATAAGTTCTGCAATCTTTGTGTCCACTATCAGTGGTACATCCTTCTCCCCAAGCTTTGTTAGCCTCCCCCTAGGCCTGAGATCATTGAGGAATGCCAAGCCCTAAACCTTAACAAGGCAATTCTACTGACAAGTAATCTATCTTCCAAACGCCTGGGTATCAGTATGTCCCAGCCTTTGAGCTGGTGAAAACCACCTTACACTGTACACCTGGTTAATAACATCCTTCACCTGCAAAATACATTAAATCCCCAGCACTGATAACGTACTGACTTAGAAATCAGCCACTGTCCATAAATAAACTATGCTCATGTTTGTGTATAGAAACTACTACACAACCCACAAAGCTAGCAAAGCTGTATCTGTAAGTGAGTATTAGATTTTAGCTGAATGTAGTAAAGAACAAAGCACTGATTCCAGAGCAGATGGGCATTACATGGAATATTTGATACACACTGTATGTCATCCTAAAAAAATAACAGCTTTGTTCTGGAAGGAATCTTTTATGGAGAAAAATAATTAATGCATTCTCAACAGATGGAATCCTTCCATTTACTTTCAAAATAAAAAAAATCAAAGCTGTTCTCAGCAGGAAAAAAGTAAAAGAAAAAAAAAAGCCTAAAAAACCTCAACAAACAAACAAACAAACAAAACTCCCCAAACAAACCCCCAAAAAATCAAAAACTGCTGGTGCCCCAACTTCCTCCTCTATTTCCATTTTCCCTGCAAAGGATTAAGCTTCTCCAGTTTGTTCTGAAGAAAGTGCCATAGAAATCTTATTTTACAAACAGCACAGAAAGATTATGCATGACAGGATAGCATCAGTTCTAATAGGGGCCTGGATTAAATGAGATTGCATTGATTAACATTGGAGAGGACAGTGCTAAAATTCAGCGGTAGCATCACTGAACTCTGAGAGGTTGTGCTAATTTAAAGTGGTTCAACTTCTTCCCTGTCATCAGAGGAAGTGAATACTAACTTATAATTAACATCACCAAACATGAATGCACATGACCAAAAATTGGAAATTAAATTAAAATAACTTGCATATGTTGCACAGCTACTCCAGTGCCCACTTCCAAGAAGTGCTGCCAAAGATTAATTACACAAGAAATAAAACTGAACATTAAAGAGCTGGATTGTATTTAGGATTGTCTTAAGTAACCAGTGCTAAGGTCTCTCCTTTTCTCATCATTTGAAAAAGTGTTTTAAGGGAGATAGACAGTTGTAGAAAGTAACAGACTTGATAGATATATGTAAAAAACCCCAATCTTCAACCACAGACTCTATTCAGATGTTCTTCTTTGCTTCAGACTTAGGGCCCTGAGGCATGAGCTGGAATGTACCTCCATGAAGCTGTCTGCAGAGGCATGACAACTTTTTCCTCAGACTATGATGTCTAGGTCTACATTTGTGAAAAGGTCTGGGTTGTGGTTTCCTTAAACTGATATGATGGAAATTGTCATGCCTTAAAAAATGTTTTTCTGGGCTATTCTGCATAACAGCCTTTTATTAATGCCCTCACATTTAACTCAATAGCTTAGCCTGCCTTTGGACTCAAAGGAATGTCATAACACACTTCATATTCATAACTGTTTCCAGCTGGAACACCAACCCACTACAGCATAGTCCACAATGCCCCATAGTCATAAGAAGCTACCACGACCCAAATGCTGAGCAAATATATCTCCTAACCCTGCTGCCATCATACAAAAATCAATCCTGACTGCCAAACCTCTGCAAAACTCTTCTGTTCAATTCCTCACATACACACAGACATACACCTGCCTTGACAATCTTATAAATGGTCCAAACTTTCCACTGGGTTCCCAGAGGCTCTTTTTTTTTTACCTGCCAATCTCTAACTTTACATCTATTCATAACTACTTTTTCCTTGGTTTCCTACTGAAGCTGGAATAAAACATGAAATGGTTTTGTGCTTTCAGAAGTTTCTCCATCAAAGACATGAAATATCTGCCAATGAACAGTAGTGTGCTGTTCCTTCTCATTACACTGGCATCTAAATTCCCTGAGGATAACTCAAGAAACAGGAGCTGCTACCATCATAAATGTTCTAGTCTAAAAAACATTCTAGAAAAACAACTGACTGGGTGTAACTAGTAAATAGGAAGAGTGTGTATTACATGGTAAATTAATCAAAAAGTTCACTAGAACTAAATCCTTGAAGTAGCCAGAATATTGATGAAATCACTAAGGTTTTTTCTTCTTCTTTGAAGAGATATGATAGTTCTTCAGGGCTTAACCTGACACTGAGTTCCTCAATTTCCTGCTAAGTTGTTAATAACACTAGAAAATCACTTTCACTTCTGGCAGATGAGCTGTGTAATATGGATACACAGGCAGTGCACTCAAAAAATATTTGGGAAATTCCTTTGGTGGCTGGTTGTTGATAGGTTTCTCTTCCCTAGTTTGGAAATGCAAGACATTTTTTACTTCAATTAGGTTTAGACCAAAATAATTTTCTTCTTGACCTTTCTCTCAAAGTCTGCTTTCCACAATCTGCCTCTCTTGGACATATTAACCAAGACTTTGGGTACTCAAAAAAGGCTTTTCAAAATGCAAGCTCCTGCCATAGTAAGATGTAGAGATCAAGCTATTCCTTCAGAAAGCTGGAAGGTAGAAATGTGCACTCAGTTTACGAATGTGTCCTTCTCTATGAGCTTAAAAAAGAGAAGAGACAATAACAGGATCAGGACTAGAATCGGGAAGCAGTAACTGACTTCTGGAGAGTCCCTTTGTCAGCTACATTTACTTAAGTCTGAATGCAGCAAAGGATTTCCTCCTTTCACATTGTTCTTGGAGCCTGCAAATTACAAAGCACTGAAGATTGAAACAGCCTCAGTGCCAGCAGATCACAAGTCATCTGATTTTCTGGACAAGAACTTGGAATTACCAGATGATGAGTGCACAGACAATCCTATTCACAAGTCTTGGTGAGGCTGTTCTGCTGTTCCTTGCCCCAGCATTGATCTACAGTAAACCTAATGAGGTCACTGTCACACAGATGCAAAGTCTCAAGTATTTCTGTTTTCATGGCATGAACCAGTAAAATCAGTTCAGAAAAGCAGCCCACCCGAATGTATAATGGCTTAAATGAGAAAAAACCCTGCTGATTTACCCAACCAGATTTTACAGTGCCAAGGTCTAAAATTTATGAGGCTGGCTCTGAAAAACAAGGAAAAAGACAACGCCTGGCAGCTTCCCTGACAAACCTATTGAGCAAATCACTCTTTCACAGTGCAAATTCAGAAACATTAGGAACAGAGCACACACACATTCTTTGAATGCTCTTCAGCTTAGTCAGCCTTACCTTTGTTCTCAGCTGCTGATCTAAAATAACTTGTAATATTCTATATCATAAAGGGATTATTAACTACCCCAACCACACTGTTTCTGAGAAGCAAGACTCCCCTGTCCCTATCTCTTCTGCAAGAATAACAGCAGCACTCCAGCAAACAGAATGGTTTGAGCACGAGAGCACAATTTTAAACCAATTCCTGCTGCACTGTACTGCTCTCTGCAACAGATGGATGAGAAATCATTTTGCTGAACATAATTTATTTCACGAATTCAAGGGTATAAGCAATCCTCTTCTGCCTCTTCAGCTGTGGGGCTCATCTGTCTCTGGATAATGAGGTATCTAGATACAGTTTTTTATGAGGAGGAGACTTGATTAGAAATTAGAACATGCATTCTTACCTGTGAACGGAGCAGGTACAGGATTCTGACCCTTAAGGTGGTGGATTAAAATCCAAAATTCAGCTTTTAAGGACTAGCAGTACAGATACATTACCATGCAGAATATTTGTCAGGTTTTGTTGTCACTTAAGTCTGGGTAAAATGAAAGAACTGACAGGTACAGATCCCATTTTGCTGATCTCTTCTGCAGGCATTTGGTAGAAGAAAATTTTTTTGCTGTGGGAGAGAGGTGTGAGTATATCTGTTGTAAACTGAGGCTGAACCTGACAGTTTTCAACCTGTGTGTCTTCTGGTACATACAAAAAAAAGACTTTTAAATTTTCAGTGTTAATGTTGCAATCTGTAATCTGACTACTCAGCAAATGGGATAGTCCTGAGAGAAATGAAGGATCACAAATACCTTATCTACTACTTCCCCTGTCTATATAGGTCTTATCAAGAGATCTTGAGAAGAGGGGAGCTCTGGAAAATTAAGATATGCCACTAATGAACAGAAAGTTCCCCTGGAACAGGGGATAGCCTTTGACCTGTGGGAAATGGGTCCTACCAGCTGTGTGGAAAGCATGGGACAATCCTAGTTAAACAGCTATAGTCTCTTTTAAACTCTTCTAAACGAAAAGAGTGGTTTTCCATAAAAAATGGAAAGGAAAAGTGGCTTCTCACTATAAAGGGAAAATTATGTCCAGATAAGAGGATTCTTAACTCAGGCTACTCTTTTTAATGCAGAAAAACTGTCTGGTGATCCAAGACACTAGGTTTCATACTCATACTGTTCAAGATGAAGATATTCCAGTTAGTTAAAGTTTGGTAAAAATCATGTTTTCTGACTTGCATTCTTCTTGAGGAACTTCATGCTGCCTTTCACATTTCTAACAAACCCCACAAGAATGTGGACTTATGTCACTCTTTGGGGAAAGCTGAACTTAATTATGTATTCCTCTTCCTCATGTAGCCTTGGATATAGCCCTTCTGTGCTTCCTTTCCCATTTTTAGTACAGGAATACTAGTACTAGTAAATAGTACTACTATTAGTAAACTAATTTTGAGGGAGACCCAGGAGGAAAAAATGTGAGAGGTCTGATACTATACTAGGGAATTTGGATTTTAGCTAATTAAAGATTACACTTCATTTTGGAAACAATAGTGTTACTGAACTTTGCAAGGGAGGCTTTGAAGTGAAATCAGCATTTGTTTCTCCACTGCCCACGTAAATAGATCCTTTTCCTGCCTTGCCCTCGGCTGATGTCAGCAGAGACTTGTCATTGCTGTGACTTGATCTCACGCATGAGTTAGTTTTCACTCGCAGCATCACTAGCAGTGCAGTAACAGCAGCAGAGAGCCCACAGACTGCTCAGCTCACCAGATGAGATGAGTAAATACTCCTGTGGTCAGGCAGAGCAGAACTTCATGCTGGTACAACTCCAAGCTGTACCAAACCAGCTGCTTTTAAACCATGCTTGATATAGGCACACTTGCTATAGCCTGTTATAGAAATGGAAGACCAGCAAAAGCCAAGTTCCATGTTGATTTGCATCCTATGCAGTGCCACCAACAAGAATAAATTGTGTTGCTTAATTTGAGTCACCGAACATAAGCAGAATGGACATTCTTTGGAAAGCATGGAAATGTGCTTTGTTTCCCTGCTACACTTTAATTGGCAATTTGTGATACAAGCCACAAGGATGGTGATGAATGTGATTCTTTCCCCACATTCAAATTTCTTAGCCAATAACTAGGGAAATAATAAACCAAATTCTACTTGAAGCTACATTTTGTGCTGTCTCATTAGGCTGAATTATATTAAAGAATGAGTTCCTTTAAAGCAGCCACTCTTCAAGCTAAAGGCACTACAATTTTAATTTTTTTTTCTCCAGGTGTATTTTGAAAGTAATTACTGCACCTCAGAAGTTTCTAGAACAAATGAGCTATTCAATTCTGTTCTCATAATTTTCCCCTCTTTTCTATTTTCCTAAATATAGCACAAAATCACTTTCCATTGCCATTTTTTTCTTTTTCCTCCATGTTCTCATTATGACTTTTCATTTCTTTTCCCCATTCTCCCTCTTCTTCATCAATCTTGCCTTCACTGTTTCTCTCTTCAGATTCTGCTACCCAACCTGCTGTGCTGTTGTAGCTTGTGCCATTTTAGATTCACTGTCTCAAAGGTGAGAAGAGAGAAGTGTGGGTTCATTTCACCCAACTTCAGGCATTGAGGGCTGAGCCTGTAACTGATGACCCTTTTAGAAACTCATTTGTCATCCACAGAAGAGAAATGAGCACTTCTAATGCCTGATTTCCCCTATCATTAAAAGGACATCCAATGAATTGCCTTCTGCACAATGGTACTACTCCTAGCTAATCTGTGGATAAATATAGCTGAGATGAAATCTCAAGCTGCCCAGGTTTGACACTGAGAAGGGCTTGTTGCTGCGCATGGCTCTAAGGAAAAAAGAGAGACTGGAGCAGGTCTCTGGGTGACAGCTGATTGATTGCTGAGCACCAAACAGTAACAGCAGTAAAATGGAAGATGACAGATGGGTCAGTTTAAAATTCCCCAAATTAAATCCACCTGCAAAGGCATCAACTGCATTTACTTTCTACCTGTAATTAAGGAGAAAATGTCTAAAAGGAAGAAAATTGGAATTTAGCCACATTTATAACTATAGCTTGATTTGGAATACTCAGTTAACTCACTCAGATAGCAATAACTATGAAAGATATTAGAAATATTCTGCATTTTAACCCTTCATACAGAACTGAAATTGGAGAAAAATTGGAAAAAGAAGAAGGTTCAAAACTCAAAGATACTGAATCCCTTCAAAGAGACTGGACTGCTGATAGTAACCACTGAGCGGTCTCTTGTACACAACTGGGCCCCAAAGGAAGACCACTTGGCAAAGCAGCTCAGATTGGTGAACCAAAGACATCAACCTTTTTCCCATCAAAAATGACACTTGAGAAGGGTATATATGGCAAGAATAAGTGTGTTCAAACTGCTACAAGAGCTGAGAGGGTGTAAAGTACTTGCCATCTCTCCTGGGTACTGTTGGGTAGCTGATATCAGCTAGACACTTGGTATATGTTCAGTAAAGGCTTTCTGAAGGGCAATTTAAAATATTTACAAGGGCAAAACCTTCAGAAGGTCATTTTTCCTCCACCTTCCTTCCAAAGCTAAACAGATTGTAAATGTTTCTAAGCCAAATATTCTGCCAAACACTCTGGTGAAGTAGCCTGATACACCACAACGGATCTTTCCCTTCTCCCCATGCTCTCTTCCACCAGATCCTGAACAGCAAAATGCCAAAAAGCAGCCTCTCTAGCTAACAGCTAACTTGAGGATATTACCCATAGTTTGATGGACGTTCTTTATCTCTCAAACAAATTCTGTCTTGGGGCAATGGAACAGGTGCACTGAGTTTTTACTGGAGTTTTTACTACAAAGGGAGAACATAAAACAGGTTTTGTGAACCTGCTATCACAACAAGGCCTGAGACCCCACCTGGAGTGCTGTATCCAGCTCTTCAGTCCCCAGAACAGGAGGAACATCAACCTATTGGAGTGAGTCCAGAGCAGGCCACCAAGATGGTCAGAGGGATGGAGCACCTCTCCTATAAGGAAAGGTTGAGAAGCTTGGGTTTGTTCAGTCTGAGAAAGAGAAGACTTAGAGGCGACCTAGTTGCAGCCTTTCAGTACCCAAAGGGAGCGTACAAGGAAAATGAAGAGGGTCTATGTACAAGAGCATGTAGTGACAGGACAAGGAAGAATGACTTCAAACTGAAAGAGAGTAGGTTTAGATTAGATATTGGAAAAAGTTCTTCACTCTGAGGGTGGTGAGGCACTGGAACAGGCTGCCAGAGGAGCTGTGGATGCTCCATCCCTGGCAGTGCTCAAGGCCAGGTTGGATGGGGCTCTGAGTAACCGGATCTAGTGGAAGGTGTCCCTGCCCAGGTCAAGGGTTTGGAACTGGATGATCTTTAAGATCCCTTTCAACCCAACCCATTTTATGATTTCATGATTCTATTCAGGTACTGGGCTTTGAAGCCCTGATGATTTTCTTCCTTTGATTTTGCCTATGCATTGGGTGTAGGTGACGAGTTGCTGGCAGTGGGAGAGCTGTAGGGATGGCTTCTTTGAGAAAAGACCAGGGCTGCTCTGTGCCAGACAGCCAACATCAACATATTCATCAAAGGACATAGCTGACACAGAGAGATTATATCCTTCATCCTTGAAAACAACTGGAGCTAAGTGAAAAAAGCCATGTGAGCCATAGCCATATAGCCAATCTTCTTCCAGACACAGCTTCCTGCCGTGCCAGAGCACCGTTTTTTCCTAGTTCCATCCTGTTGCTTCTTCAGTGTCCATTAAATATCCATGCAGTGTGTTCCACACCTCTGTCACCTGGGACAGAGTCATCCGTGACCTCCTGCAGCCTCAAATCCAGCTGCCTCCCATCCTGCTGTGTTTGTGACAGATGTGTGATCAGCCTGGGGAAACAGTCTTAGGTTCTTCATCTCTGAGTCTCCCATTGTTACCTTGTTCTGTGACCACTGCAGTGTACATCTTTATGGGCCTGAGGAGTGCTGCATACTTCAAACTAAATAAAACAGAGTTTTGCTAACTTGGTGCATTAACTGAATTTACTTTTACTGCAGTATAAATAAGGTGCAGGATCTTTTGTACAGTGAAAGACATCTAAAATTAAAAACAGGAAAAAACGAGAGTAATCAGATTACAATTTCATTCATGGGTCAAATTTATTCTTGACATTTCCCTAGCTTGTCAAGAATTCACTGGGATCTGTAAAAGTCTGAAGCAAATAAACCAAATTTCTATTTCGTAGAGGCACCATACCACTATGGAGTCAGGAAAAGAAAAAGCAAAATGCAAGCAGCAGAGTTAGAAGTAGACAGCACAGCATGAAGAATATCCTTTATAATTTTTAGTAAATCACCTTCAAATGAACCTTGCTCTTACTTGAAAGATCTGGGAACAAAATTAGACGTAGTAATATTTTTATTTTTCAATCTTTTTGCATGTAGCTGGTTTAGAGGCAGTTGAGAAGCAGTCAGCTAAAGTATAGTCTAAGTGAGTTTTGTGCACTTGAATTTTTCTTAAAAGGTGGGAAATAACATTAGTTTTAACATTTTCAAGGGTTCAAGAGTAGCTTTGCAGGTGGTGAAAAATTAATTGACTGAAAATTAGAAATTACAGAAAACCAAAGAAAGTTTTAAAATCTTGGTTGGAACATGAAACAGTGGTCCAAACTACTTACCTATAGAAAAGGTTTTTGAGCGTAGAACAGTGTCAGGAAAAAAAGATACAAGATCTACTGGTTGCATCCGAGCAGAAGTGAATTGGTAATTATGGACTGTGAATTGGTAATTATGGACTATGATGGTAATTATACATTGGATTCATTTACTTGGGGATCTAGGGATTACCTTAAGCTGTGTCCAGCTGTCTTTGCAGATGTACTACAGACTGAAGAAGAGCTGGTGGCTGAGTGCAGAAAGTGTTGCTGACATTCTTCATCTTGCACAAGTTAAAACTTGGAGGTCACTAGTCCTAATGCTTCATGGGATCCTTAAAACTAGGAAAAGGTAGGAGGGGATTATCCAGTCTCTGTAGAGAGATGTAGATGAACAAGTTTTCCAGTCTAACCAGCAGGTCACACTCTGCTCACTTCCCAAATCTGCATAGTTTGGCCTTCAGGTACCTCCTTAAGAGTACTGAAGTTCTTTGCTTGCTCAAAAAGCCTAAGCACCATAGATTTAAGATTCTGGTTTTCTTCATCAATATTGGCTTTCATGACATCCACTACCATTGCCATCAGGTTCCCATTTCCTTTCTTCATAGCCTTTTTGGGGAGCTCCAAGATAAGACAAAACTCAGCAAAGACAAGGAAAATATGTAATAGAGTTAAAATCTTGCTCCATGCACTGTCCGTGGATGGGAAGCCTGACAGCTGCAATTACGCTGAAGGTCAGTAACAGATTTGATACTCCCTAGAGACCTATTTTTACCAGGCAGATGACAGTAGAGTTTCTGAGGTTTATCACATTAAATCTCCATTTTCATAAACACATCTAAATATAGAAATTAGATGAGCCAAAAATACTACAGAAACAAGGGTTATGAATGAAAGCAAAAGGGCTGCCAACAATTTACTTAGCTCTACAGCAATAGTTTCAACCATAACATTGCCCTGAATGACTGACCTGTCTTTCTCTCTGAGTTCACTGAGAAATGTAGCATTTTCATAGAGTTTTTCCGCTAAATGGTGAAGATAAGACTGAAGAATGTTAAAACTAGACAATTTTTATTTTTATACCTAGGCAAACCAATCCAAAGCTGCCTTACAGGACCAGAATAGAGAATATAGCAGTGGAGAGGGCTACAGGTTCACCTAAGCGAACAGGTCATACTGTGAGTGGAATAAGTCCCTAGATCAAACAGTCTGGATTATAGAAGTAATATTTTCATGCATATTACTACTAGTATTTTCAAGATGTGTTTACATGCTTCAATGATACAAAATTTAATGGTAAATCAATAAAGTTCGGTTATGGTTTTTTCATTTTTTAAACTTATGTGGTTTTAAATTATGTGGCTGAATTACTTGCAAAATGCTGTGGTCATGGAGGCCGGTGTTTTGTATTTGTGGAGTGAAAATTACAGTATATTTTACAGGAATATACATTCCCGTAAAACTCTGTAAAGAGCTTTGGGAACAGCTGTTCTGTGAAGCTGAGTTTTGGCTTTATATGCAAAACATGAGACAAAATTCACAGAGCTTGTTTACTCTGTATTGTTTTTGAAAGAGCATTTCACCTGACACAGGGTAAGAAACTGCTGACTTGCAAATTCTAAATAAAAACTGCCTTTCCTTCAATGACTTGTCCAGTCTCTAAGAAAAATAGATACTTACTCAGGATGGTGCTTTTAGGTGCTGCAGTAAGGTAAAGAAAAACTAAAATTCTAAAACCTTGTAATTTCTGCTCCAAACAGACAATGATGCCTCATAGCCATGACAAACTAGGCTGTGAAATGACATGGCATTCAATCTAGGGCAACAACACCAGGATTAGATGCTGTGGGATTTTTGCTAAGGCCAGCCATTGACTCACTCCATGAGTGACTAGAGATGTTGCCTCCTAGCTGTGTTTTGGGTAATTATAAAGTGACAGTACTATCACTTATTTAAGTTTTTGCTCTACAGAGGAGCAACAGATAGGAAAGGCTTTGTTAGAACTTTTTTTCCACTTCAGTAGCTGAGAATCATAAATGAAAAAACATGAAATATTAAATGGAGGAGTACAGGTTGGGTTGATTCAATAATAGTTCTGCATAAAGGGGGCTTATTTCCTTTGCCCAGATAGCCACCAAGAAGTGTGGGAATGGGAAGAGTCCATTGGCCAAGAGCTTTCCAAAGAGGAAGACTCCATTGGCCAGGAGGTGCCCAAAGGGAATGGTAACTAACCCTCTGTGCAGTCAGCTTGGAAGACGACAGCGATGAAGAGCTCAAGCAGGACAACTGGGGAAACGTCATTGTTCGCAGCACGGGGGTCAAGCCCCTGCTGTGGGACGAGGACGAGTGGGGTGAAGTGAGCACCCTCCAGCTTTGTGAAGAAGAAGGCAGAGAGCAAAGACTGGGAGGTTTTGCAGGAGATGGACTCCCAGTGCCTGTCCCTCAGGAGGCTTGGGTTGAGCACGGGGCGTCTTGAGCCATGCCCTCAAGGGCTGCTCTGTGCCTCACCTCCCCATGTGGAAGCCCAAGCCCTCAGAGGACATGTGGCTTCTCCGGCCCTTGAGGAACAGGTGCCTGAGGCAGGGACAGAGAACAAAGTTCCTCCCTCATGCAGCTGCCCCAGCCCTTCAGCTCCCCATCTGGGAGCCCCAGCCCACAGCCAGCAGCTGGCTCCCCACAAGAAATGTCCCTCTCACTTCAGGCAGGTGCTGCGCAGCCTCTTCCGCTGCCCCTGCCGACGCCAGGCCGGGCCCCACAGATGGCAGCTGGCACGGAGCCTGCCCAGTGTCCTGAGGGAGCCCCACGGGCTGCCTTTGCCTGGACACATCCCTGCAGGCTGAGCAATCCCAGGCTGCTTTGGATCACCCCAAGCGGGTCTTCGCAAGACCAAATACTACCCATGGGGCCAGCTCCAAACCCGCACCCATGGGGCACAGTTGGGGCCAGGTGGTTCAGTGGTGAATCACAGAGAATCATCAACGTAGGAAGTGACCTTGAAAGTCATCCAGTCCCACTGGCACCACCAGCATCAGCCCTACACCATGTCCCCCGGTGCCCCATCCAGACAATTCTTGAACACTTCCAGAGATAGAAACTCCACCATCTCCCTGGGCAGCTTCTTCCAATGCCTGACCACTCGGTCAGGGAAAAATTGTTTCTGATGTTTAATCGGAACCTCTCCTGGCGGAATCTAAGGCCATTTCCTCTCATCTGGAAAGGGTCCTTTGGGATTTTATGTATGAGGAATGGGCAAAGACAGGAGGTAATGATCCCAGGACCCCACAGCACACTGCGTAACTCTGACACACACAACTCTTCCAAAACAAATGGAAGCTGTCTTTAAGATATAGTAGTAGTAAAAAAAAATCCCACACCAAAAAAAAACAAAACCAAACCACCAAAAACCAACAAAATGAGAAAGAATAAGGATAGGAATAATAAGAAGTAGATGAAGAAGATGAAAAAATAGTAGTAGTAAATAAGAATAAGAAATAAGAATGAAAATTGGAAGAAGACGATGAAGAAGAAAAAGAAATAGTAGTAGTAGTAAAAAAGAAGAAGAAGATAAAGTAGAATTAGGAGAATAAGAAGAATAAGAACAAAATGAAGAAATTGTCGTAGTAGGAAATAATAATCATACTAATTCTAGGAATAAGAAGAATAGTAATAAGAAGAAGACAAACAAGGAGATGAAATAGTAGTAGTAGTAAATAAATAAAATAGTAGGCTCTCACAAAAATGGAGTAGAGGAGCAGAATCACCTCCCTTGACGAGCTGCTCTTTGCTCCTTTCCATGCAGCCCAGGACATGGGTGGCTTCCTGGGCTGGGAGCACAGACTGCCAGCTCACCAAAGCCCATTTTCTTTTCACTGCACTTTAAAATTTGCATCTGGAGGAAGCTACACCAGTTGATGTCTTTGGCAGCTAAAAGTTTTCTTTTCAGGTCATATTGCATTTAACACAACTATGGCTAACTGCATCAGCAAACCTTTAGGCCATCTTTCACCAACCTAAGGTTATTTTTGTAAACCTTGAGGCTGCTAAGTTAAATATACTGGCTGAAATCCTACCTGAAACAGCATTTCTTTTTTTTTTTTCCCTTGGCAATACCTCATTGAAAATTGAATTCCAGCCTAGCTGTTTGTCAGGGCACACTCTCCTGCCATAAGGACATTTAATTTTGATTTGCATTCCATACTGACAGCACTGTGACTGAAAGCTTAACATCTTGTCTCTCTAAAAATGTCTGCAAAAGTCACAACTCATCTTGTTACTATTTTAATTATGATTTTGTCTGGTTGCAGATCAGTTTTCCCACCTCTTCCAGAAGCAAGGCATTTGCTAGTGCCTCTTCACTCCCAGGCTAAGTTCAGCAGCCCTGCTGCAAGGCATGATTTAGCTCTTAGTAAAATCAATGGATGTGCTCCCATATCTCTTTGTTGTTACAAAGCCAGCCTGTAGTCACATTTAGAGGTGGTGAAGATGTGTATTCTACATCTTTCTCATTGAGAAACACCAGCTTGAACAATTTTAAACTTGCTTGAATGACAATAGATTTCAACTAAGTGTATTAATAGTTATCAGTGCAGACTTCTGTAAACAGCCATAGAACTACTCTACCTTTCATTACTGTGATGTGATACACGTACTGGAGTTTCACAGCCCCAGGCACCTCCAGAAGGCAGGTTTTAAGTTTATATGTCCAAAACCTTCCCTAGAGTTCCCAGTAATGATAATACAACTATTTCATAATGGATCATGTGAAATCTGTACAGGAGAAATTCAGAAAAAAAAAGGACACAGACTTCTTAAGTATTGAAGCTGTTCCTATCAAATGTGTTCAATATAGCTTAAAAATACAGCCTTTTTATCTTACCACTTCCATGTAACTTCTTATAAAGTGTTTTCCCAATTTGTTGACTTGGAGTCTACCTGCACTCAAACTGCTCACAGCCTGTAATCCCATCAAATAAGGTGATTCTGGGATTCTTTCCTCTTGACTGAGCTGTAAAACGCCTGCTGATATTAGGTATTACACAAAGCAAGAACAAAGAACAGGCCATAATCTGTGGTGGGGTCTTGTTTTATAAGCTGAACAGTAACTTTAAAAATAGAGTCTTTTCATTCCTTCTTTGTATCACTTTCCTGCTCAGCTTTTTCTTCTACTTTTCACATGTGGTATAGTTTGATCAGTTTTTCAGCAACTCTTCTAATTTCTGGTTCCAAAGGAAGCTCAACTCCTTGCTTTATAGACTTTTTACAACAATAGCAGCCAAATATTGCTGTGTTTTCCCATCTCGTTCTCTCCTCTCTTGCTGTTACCATCCAAGTGGGTTACAGCTGAATTACCATACTCCACTGAACATCAAGGCAAGCACTGAGTCACTGGGTTTAATTGCCACTGGGTACAAAAAAATCTTATTTAGAAATTAATTTAATTCAGGCAGGAGAGTTCCATCTGCATGTTATCTATTTCTTTTAAGTTTTTCTTGTCACTTTGTTCTGCCTGTTTTGCCCCTCCGTGACCCCTTAGGAAAAATAAAAGTGGTCCCTGTGGTAACAGAGCAGATCTCTGCTCTGCTAATCAGATGGAATAATCACTTACACTATCTATAATGCAACATTAAAAGGCCAATTAGATCATTACTATCTAAGAGAATAACCTTTCAGTTTAATGGCATCCTCCAGATAGTAGGTTATAAGACTAAATTAATTATTCATATTAACAAAATAAGTCAGCTAAGGAGGAGAACAAATGATTTTCCTAAATGAATGACCTGAGCATCACAGAAACCAAAATCATTAATTCCCACTTAAAGATGGGAATTTAAAACAAATAAAAACAATCAGGCCAACTCTGAAAAGAAGCAGATAAATGAACAAGCAAGTAATTTTAAGCAGGAAAGAACCTAATTATTACTGTAGGTGACAGTGCTGTGATCTCATAGGGAAGCTGACATCCTGATCAGAGAAAAAGCAGCAAGGGAGATCATGAAGGAAATTCGTTATATGGTATCTCCTGAAGGGCTCCCCTAAATTTGAGTGTAATGTACTATTACAAAGTTAAGGCATCCTCCCAGCCTCACGTCTCTTCTAGCTTGTGCCTCCCATCCTTCAAATCCAAGGGCTCTTTCAAAATGATATTGCACCAGGGCTGATCCACAGCATTAGCTGGACACCACAGGACTGGACTCTGCCAAAGTTTGCTCTGATGGACGACTGAGAGAGGACTGGAGCTTAGACAAATTCTGCTAGCTTGAAAGTGGAGGGAGTGAAGCCTGTAGGTTGTCAGACATTCGCATCTGAGTCCAGGAGTTTAAAAGAATCATCACCTTTCCTATAGCTCATTTCTGTCATTACCAGCCATAAAGCTAACTTCTTTGCTATACAACCTTTTGCATCATTTCTATATCTCTTCTTAAAAAACTCTCCTACATAAGTTTCTTTACAGTCACAAAACACAATTTTATGAGACATCAATTGTCTTTTAAAAGAGACATCAAACGAAACTGCAAAATATATCCTTCCATCTTTTCCATCTTTTGCAGTTCATGGAAAAATGTCTGCTTAAAGCTGTTCACTCTTCACATTTTCATATCTCTTGATCATCACTGCTACCCTGTGCCTGATATTCTATAGTGGGTTACCATCTTCTGCTGCCATATTTGCAAACGCTGCCTTAAATTGTGGCATCTGTCCTCAACCTCCTTCATGAACATTTCCTGAGGCAAACCCCCTCATTTATATTTGGATTACTAATTTGCATTTTTATCTGTCTCACATTGCACACTGTCATTTCTTGCTGACGGACTCTCTGACACTCAGCTGCCTTCAGCTCTTCTTCACTTTCTAAATTCAAACTCTCATGTATAGAGAGCCAAACAGTAACATGACAGTTGGTAGAATTTCTCTCCTCACTAGGGGTGATGTGCGTGTCAGCACTGCAGAACTCAGAGACTCAAAGGCCAAAGGCAGCTTTGTAAGTAACCCAAATGATTGACCATACAACAAAGGAAATGTCCAGAAGAAAAGAATATAAAAACAGCCGCTTCATATTTGTTCAAAGCCTGAGTCTAACATATGGTCTCCAGCACTGGCTGACTTTAAGCATCCAGGGAGGAATACAAGAACCAGGCAAGTATGAGAGACCGTTCCCTGCAGTTTCTGCATTAGTCTACCACTGTGATTTTGATCAGCTTGAAAACCTTGCAATACTGAGGGAAGGGCTCTCCTCCCCTAATGCATGGTTTCATGACATCATTTACAGTTCTGTTTTTATAATCCTGAATTTAAGAACATCTTTTTTAGGTGTTTTCACCAAGTACTTAAAAACGTTGTCATTTGCTGCTTTTTCTCTCAATCCTAGCCTCTAGCCACAAGAATGACTGAGTTAATGGAGAATTCAATCTCCAGCAAGCATACCAGCCTTGGAAGTTTATGAAAAAAATTGTTTAAATCAGAAAAAAAACTACTTAAATCAGAAAAACAAATTAAATATCATTAAATAAATACTGTCCTTGTAGTAAATTCCTCACTTTGATTCAACTTTAAAGACTATTGCTCTCCATTTAATTAAAATTTGCAATCTGGTAACCATGAAAGGACTTCTTTCTAAAAACAGGTTGCAAATCTTAAAAGATCATTCCTATTCTATGGACATACAACACTATAAGCAGATTGTACACAGAATGCAGAGGACACCAGTGGCAATGAGCAAAGTTCAGAACTTCCATAGAGCCTAAATTAATTTCTCCTATTGGCTTTACAAAGAAAAAAATCTTTCAGTTTACTTATTTGATCACTCATGCACAGACTATTGGAGACTATCAAAGAGAAGTGAAAACTGGAATCTTTCTGTCCTGTGCAGTGGAAAATAAAATTCTTCATGTTGCTCTCTAACATTTGGCAATGTATCAAACAAAAATACTCAAGAATATTTGGGGTAGAAGTCATGATTCAAGCCAGGTACCCCCTGTGTAATGGCAAGAAAAGGATACATGCCTCATGAATAGAGATGTCTGGAAAAGGACAAATGTTTGTGGAGGTAGAAAGGCGTAAGGAGAAGAGGGAGGAAAATGTAACTCCCTTCAGACAGTTTTTGCATTTAAAACTATAATTTCTTGAGGGAAATATAAATTATAAATCTCAATTCCACAGATGGCAATATTCAGCACTGGCAGAGTTTTAAGGTATGTATTTTAAAGAGGTAACTCTTTGGCTCCCAGTTTCCTTGTGCAAATCATGTTCAGACTGAATGGGACAGCTGTTTTAGTGATTAGAGCTACTGCCCAAAAATTTAACTTTGCTTGAAGCAAGTTAAAACTTCCACTCAGTTCATAAGAAAGCAGATGAAATTGGGCAATGGCACTTCTTATCCCTGCTTTGAGATCAGGCAACATTGTGCTGTGTAGTGACATTTGTGTTGATTAGAGGGAAACCTTTGAGGGTTACAGTGTCCAGCAATCAACCAAATTCCTGATAGTTCCTCAGAATTTTTTCATCTTCATAAATAGTGAGTGAATGTGAGAAAAAATCCCAGCACCTGTGTGAGATGAGATTTCTTTTGTGTCAACCTAAAGCCCACAAAACACTCTAAGAGGCACCTCAGAGAGAAAAAAGTTCCCGGATGGCAAGCTATGTCTTACCTCTCTGGTAAACAACCTCTCTTGATGATACTCTAGCAGCATCCACAGTTCTGGTATGGGAAACAAAACTAATATATGGAACAAAATATATTGTCACTGCTGGCCCTGATCTAATCCACTGTGACCATGGTACAATACTACTCCCTGTAGCATTTTCTTTTATGATGATTCCCAAGCCCTTGTGACAGGCATTCCCTCCTTCATATGGACAAGCAGCACCATAAACTCAGAGATCCTACTTTCACTACTGTTTCCCTTATTTTTTTCTTCCTAGACTTCTTCCCAAACCATTTGGCACTTCTACAGATTGCAAGGACAAAGGAAAGGTTGTGGTAAATTGAAACTTAAAAGAGCAGAGGAAATGGTGCAGAGGAAGCAACCCCAAAGGAAGAGAAGAAGGAGCAGTTACCAATGGAAGCATTATTCCAGAAAGATGCAGGCATAGTAGTGATTAGCCTGCAGCCATGAGCTTCTGACTGGTACTGAATTTGCACTGTAAAAACCCAAAAGAAGGGTAAGTTTTCAGGCCTCTGTCACTCATTTTTCATTGAACATCTGTCACAACCTGCATGTACTTCCTGTGTGTTCCCAGCAGCTATGAACATTTCTGTTCCATTTCTCACAGCTATGCCCCTTGCTGGTCAGCTCTCCATCCCCCAGGCATTGTAGCAACAGATCCTTCTAGAGAACACGGGATCTACAATATGTATATGAACACAAAAAGTGTCTTTGGCAAGAGCCACAGCAGTCACCTCCCTTTTTTTCACAGAAAAGCTGCTGAACATATCTCCCACCTGAAGCAACAACAACTGCTGCAATCTCTGCTCTGCCAATCCTGAGCTTCATCAGTGATTCACCCTATAAGTACCTCCAAATTTCAGAAGTAAAGGAGTTTTAGCTGATACTACTTAGTAAATGGTAACAGTGCAGTAAACATGATTAGGACATACACAGATGGCATCTGAAATCAAACAAGTGAATCCAGTGTCGGTCCATCTTGTTGAACTTTTCTTCTCTGTCTTCCACTTCCTCTATCTTCACCATCCTGAGGCCCATTTGTTCTAATATACAACTTTCCATTTTCAGTGATCTGAGAGAACAGGGCAGGAGGGAAATGGGGAAGAAACAGATGATGAGGAATGCCTAAAAATAGACCTGTGGCAAAAGCTAGAACAGAAATAACAGGGAGACAGAAGACACAAGAAACAGAAGGAATATTGATCCTAGACTATATGATGAAAAGGCCCTGCATCAGGCTTCAGATGAAATGTGATTGAGAACGAATGAGAGGTGAAAGAGAACTCTCTGGGAATCCTTGCTAGAGACTATGGGATCAAAGCAAGTAAAAAAATGGGATGAGGAACAAAAGTTGAGAAGCAAACTACAATGAGCCGAAAAAGAGAGCTGAAAATAGGGTGATAGGAATTAACCTCAGGAGTCCTCTGAGAGGAAGATGTTAAGCAATCAGACTATGAAAATCAATCTGGCATGGAAATTCTAATGAACAGAGTCATTTGCTATGTAAGCAGAGAGATGGGACAAGAAGGAGATGGACCACACTAGGAAAAAACAGGAGTGTAGAAGATCAAGGTACTGCCATAAAACAAAGTTTAAAGCCATAGGGGCACAGACCCCTCAGGTAGTTAGAACTGGACACAAGATTCCTCAGTTTGAGTAGTCCTCTCCTGTATAATGGAAATATAACTTCCTTTGCTAGAGTTGACAAACTTATTTTTACCAGGTAATTTCAGGTGTGAAGGTAAACATAGAGACTACTAGTGAATGGTTATGTAAGTATTTATGATAAAAAACAGAGAAACTCCTAACTTGGTTCAAGCCGAGGGTATGACCTAGAAAATTATTCTTACAAGGTCCTGACATGCACCATGAATTTTGTCATGTGAATATCCCCACAGTAGGAAAGGTAAAGATTAAATTTCTTCTTAGGCATTAGCAAAGGCTCCAGTTAACAAGAAAAACACATGGAAATTCAGATTTCTCAACACTATCAAGTATCAACCAGCTGTTCCTTAGATACTGAAATGTTTTGAAGTGCACAAAGGCACTAGTTCTATCCCTGCTATCTAAAGGGACATAAAAGTAACTTCCTAGATATGGTTAGTCTTGTGTTTAAATTTGATCTGCCATACAGTGCCTTTGCCCTTTAACTCATCACTTGCTCTCTGATTAATAACTTAAATACTGTTCCCTGGGAAAAAAAGAAATTATAGTTCCATTTGCTCATGCTGTTTATTGGTAAACATGTGCTAGTCTTAAAAAGTCAGCTTGAGGCATTTATTTAAAACACGTAAGGGAAAAAGGCTTCTGTTGAGTGTGTGCATTCACACACAGTGTGACAAAAAGACATCATGTTGTGCAAACGGCAGAGTCTTTATTTGTCTTCTTTACATTTAATACTGCCCTATAAGCAGTTCATGTAGAGGTGATCTTAATTTATAGGAAGTTAAAGTATTCACCGTAAATCCAACAAGTGACTTGGATCCCAGGGACCTGGTTTGAGACATGCTACATCTAAAGAGTATCATATAGGGACTGTTTAAAGCAATTTTTTTTGTTACTTCCCCATTCAGATTCACAGTTAAAGGAATTGTAACATTATCAAAACTTCTGGACAGTTTTGGTGCTGTTGGAGAAAGGTTGGAAAGGAAGTGTAGCGCTTTCTTCGTGTCTTTGCATTAAACACATCACCTTTTGAATGTGTTTCAACCAAAACCTTTTTCAGACTGAGATGAAAATTAGTCAGTTCTTCTGCATCACCAGCAGATAAATAAGTCAAAAGTACTCTCACTTCATGTCAAAGGTATCTTAAGCTACTCATGGTTTTTAAATTACAAAGATGAATTTGTCTATGATGATGTGCCAGTTATCCACGATATGCCTGTTTCATGCAGCTCACTTAGTGTTTTCCAGTCAATACTATTGATCAGCTGCCAGAACTACTTAGTCTCTTTCCTTCTTAAGCTCATCATTACATCATTACCAAACAGTCTTTAATCCTCTCATGACAAAGCCCACTGTACCGAAAGCTGGTAGCAGTCAGCTGTACTTCTTCACTGTTTTTTTGCTTTGAAAGCTCACTTTTACCAGAAGAGCTGAGACAGACCTTCACCAATACAACAGAACTATGCCTCTGTCTTAGTTTTCAAACTGATTGAGACAAAGATGTCCTTGTCAAAAGAGCAGTATTTTGTGTGTGTGTGAAAGATGTATCCGAAGCAAATGAAGGATGAACTGCTACATTGTAACAAGACAATCAATTGTAGTTTTTACTGTATTCAGGTAAATCCATGTTGCAGTGAGAGAGGATTAATGAATTCCAGTACATCCACCTCATACAGGTTTAAGAAACATTCAATGTTTCTTTATTTTATGTGATGGGCTGTTACTAGAAAAGCATTGTATTGGGCCAGGAAAAGCTCTGCAGGCTGGGACTTTCTAGAAAAAAATAGAGGCTACATGGGGGTTGAACCATCTGCTTGTTCAGTAGGTATCCACACCAAGAACAGTATTAAAGGAGTTTTAGATTTTATAGCTAAAGAGAAATGAAAAGCAGATGTACTACAGCAGGACATCCTGAAATATCTCTTGATCAGGGTTTGAAACTCAAGGAAAATAAGTGAAAAGATTCAGAGTGCTGCTTGTCCTCTGGATCTGTCCAAGTTAATTGCAAACTCCTGTTGATTTCAATAGGATGGGGTTGTCTGAGGGCAGCAGAGGAGCAAACCATCAAAGATAACAGCCTGGTTTATAGACAGAAATGAATAAAACTTTAGATTAGTGTCTGTCATCAAATAGTTTAAGCTGGATTTGTCCACAGACACTGTTAGTGCTAGGAACCTTTTACATCCATTAAAGGTCACATCATAACATTGCAGTTGCCTCTTTTGGCGTTACATCAAATTAGCATTTGTACTTCACATTCATAGAAAATGACATTAATTTACAGGAAGCTGAAGTACTACTCACAAATACATGATCTGACTGGAGCACAACAATCTCTCTGAGGTAGTGCATAGTTTCTAAGATGAGTATTTCTCAGCAAAGAATATGAACATTAGCAGCAAGACAATAATCTTATTAAAAAGACATGAAAACTTTTCTTATTTCTATGTGCAGTACATCACAGTATTTTCAGGAGAAACATTAGGAAATTGATTGCTCTGGTATTTGTGCTCAACAAGCTAGAAAAGTATCAGGTCACTTGAAGTCTCAAATGAAAATCAACCAAAAGCTCTTACCCGGAGTAAATTTCAATACCTCTCTGATCATATTTTGTCTACCACAAGCATCAGTGATCCATCAAATAACATTTATCTATGTGCAAGAATCACAAGACAGTAGATAAGGTGGAAGTTCTGTGCTGGACATTTCCAAATTCTGACTCCTGGGGTTACAAGCTGACCTGATTTTTTCTTTACTGTACACAATGTGTTTTCTCTTGTGATGTCTGCAGACAGATAATGACACTGTGAAACAGTTGCCTACCAACTCAGTAGGCAGTACCTCAATCCATGAGGACTTCAGCAAGGCTCCTCATGGAGTGGTGTGTGATGCTAGGGAGCATGAAATTTGTACAGAACACTCCCCACAAAAAATTTTATTTAAGGCTGGCCTAGTCTGACTGTAATGCAGTTTAATATAAAGGCAGTAATGTCTTGCTGGTAATACACTGGGACAGCATAACACTATTTCACATTCCTTCAAGGTCAAAATATGAATGCTATATGGCTTCTTTCCTGTTTCTAAAATAAACTAATTCACTACACATGTATTTATTGGGACAGACAAGCATTTAAGTTCTGCTAAAATAAGGACAAAATCTCCTGCTGCCATGGCCTCATTTACTCTATCACTCAGCTTCATACTGCTCACCATTATCCTTTTACTCCCCTCTGATAGCTTAAAGGGACCGCAAAGCAGATGTAAATTGACCTCATCTCTACCCAGAGGTTTTTTCTTTCCAGTAAATGAGAATTGGGCCCATTCTATTCAGAATTATCTCTTCTTTCTTCCTACTCACAGAGCCTGTCTTGGATCTTATATGACAAACTTCATGTAAGGTTTGAATATTTTGAACACTAAATGAAACTGCATATAATTTTACTTGCCAGGAAAGAGGATCCCAGAAAAGTTGCTGGAAAAGTAACTCCAGGAATAAGCTAATTTGATTTAGTGCTCAGCTGTGCATTTTTTAGTGAGATTTTTGTCCTTTTTCTTTTTGTTGTCAAGACTTTAAAATTCATTAAGCAAATACTATTTAAAAATAAAAACAAACACTGAATAGCAGATCTCAACCTCAGTTTTGGATACTGGAATTAAATTACAGAGATTACAAGAGGATGTGGTTGTCCACTGTTCTAAACTGGACATTCACAGGTTAGTTGTGGGCTATCCTCTGCTCACATACCACCTGTGAAGCAAGCATTGCCATCTCTGTCTAAAGCTCACATGGATCTTCTTTCTGTCTACCACTTGAAGAACATACTACCTTGCACTGAACAGCACCGAGGCATGTTAATTGAGAGATTTCTGCTGATAAATGACATGATAAATAAATACATTTTACATTATTAAATAATTGGTGAAAGTCTTTTCATTGCTACAGTTTCTTTACAGGTGTGTGTCATGGCTACTTTACCACAAGACAAAGTCTTTGAACTCATTTTCACTGGTTTTGGGTCATAACCCGGTGGAATCTTCAGGACCACGGTGCTGCATCTTTAGGCCAAGTTCTTGTCATTATGATTCAGTGTAAAACTACAGGGAAATATGTTGTAAGGAGCAAGCATAAAGAATACTTCAGCTCTACAGGATACAAGTCTTTCAATACGTAGGAAACTATTTTAAATCCCCTACTAAACAGAAAATTATGACTAAGAAAGAGGCAGTATTGGTCTATCTACTCTTCTCACATGTTCAGTCTCAAACAACTGGCTATGATGAGTGGAAATTTTCCCTGGCTGATATTCCCTGGTTGTCCTCTGGACCATAAGAACTCCCTTTTAGTATAACAATCATAACTTCAACACGTAGTAATACTGCTCTTCAGGGCTTTAACAAAAGTCATTTTCAGGATGTATCATCCCCATGCAAGAGAATTACACAACTTTGAGGTCATTTGGACTTCAGAGAAAATAGTATTACATAGATAAAACAGGGAATTTGCACAATTCATGTGGTCCCAGACAAAAGCAGCATGTAGGTCAGGTAACACAGGGTAGCCCTAGAAATTTAGCTGACACTTCATAGCCAGTCTAGTGTATCTACTTCTCTTCAAATTATCCAGAGAATGATTTAGACACTTATAACTCTGCCTGAAACATCTGTTGCCTTGCAAAAAATAGGGAAGTAGAAGTGTTTCGTTGGAACTAAATTTTATTGTACATGGAAATTATATATTAAAAAAAAATTTTAAGGGATGGCTTCTGACTGTATGCTTATATTAGAATAATTTCACAGTTGCTCTGATTTAATCCCAGGGAGAAGAAAACATTGGCAACAAGCCACAATTTATCTACTGTGCTTACACCAGAAGTGACTATAGCATTTTCAGTATGTCCCCTAGGACAATTATTTTATTTCCACTCTCCTCCTTTTTTTTTTTCTTTCTCTTTCTCCAAATTTTAGGAAAGGACATTCTATGAAAGGATGTGACTCAGCCTGTCTCTTTTATTCTTTATCCAATTCATTCCTTTAGGGATTAATAGTTTTCACAGAAATTTTGCACTGGAACAACCTTTAAGCAGGATGTAGAAAAAGTGCCAGCACTGTGGCAGAATTTAAGAAATATGCTGGTTGATTGTAATGGTAAAGACCCAATCTTGAGCACAATTCAGGTCACCGCAACTTGCATTGACCTTAATTGACTACAAACCTTGAGTCTGTAAATAGGATTGCCTTCATACTTCCCTAAATATATTTTAACTTAGCATTAGAACAAAATCCAAGCAGCTGGTTCTCTAAATGGTTCAATGGCAGAAATGAAGCAATTACCTTTGACACAAATAACCTGAGCAAACTGGATTAAAATAGACCCTTCCCCATGCAACACCACACAGACTATGTCAAGTTATGAATAGCACTTCATCTGTTTATTTTCACTCAGAACTGAGCGTTTTGTCTGTGCGCAACTGATCTCTCAATTCCACACTAAGAACAGATCGACTTTCTGCGTGTCAAGACCTTCTGAACTCCTGCAGAAGCTATATTTTAGCTGAACATGCCCAAAAATCCATGTAGATTTAAATTAGTGCTTTATCTATGACCTTAAGTCCAGCGGGCTTAATCTCCATTTCCTCTGCACTGCACTCCCAAATCCATCCCATAATGCATTTTCCCATCAGCAGCTCATCAGATGTCCATGACAGCCACATTTTCCATTATTCAACCAAAACCAGTTTCTACTAGTTTCCATACTTCTGCTTTACCACTATGTAGTCCTGTAGAACCTGCTCTAAAAACAAGCTGAATTCAGATATTTCTTCAGTGCTCCGTAAGTATTATTTACATCTTTTTTGCCAAAGTTAAAAGAGAAATTTGTCATTCCCCACATCTTAATTCTTTCCTTTTTGTTTGAGATTGGACCTTTGAACCAAGGTGATTCCCTGCGCTATGCACCTTTTTTTTTTCTCAGAGCCGCTGGAGTAACAGGAGACAGAGACAACTTTTTTTATTAGAAAGCATTACTACAAGAAATCAGGTGAGGACTGATGATATCAAACAACATGGCAGCTATGCTTTTGCTCCACATTTTGGTTTTATTCTTCCTAAAGATTTCCTTGGGCTAGAAAATTACATGAGGATTTCTCATCATTAATTCACATACTGTTTCTGCCCTGGTAAGACCTTGCCCCTGTTGAAGCATTTCAAAATATAAGGTAGCTACTCTGAAGAAGGGCATTTTGGCTTAGTTATGCTTTTTGTTTTACAGTGCTTTATAGGTCTTTTATCATCCTGACTGAAAGGGAATACAAATGCTAATGAACCATGCACTTGACATAGAAAAAATGAAATGTAAAATTACTGTCATACAGCTTTCACTTTTAATTTTAGGGTAGGTTTTGATTTTTACGGATAAGATAACCTGAACCACTTCTGAAATCAATTATGATATGGAATTTTTAAAAATTCCAATATCTCTAGTATGTTACCATGACACAAAGTGCTGCTACTAACCTTGCGCCATACCAATTACTGAAGAAAAACATTTATTCCAGCATGACTGTGGGCATGCAGGCCAATGGCTACCAAGAGGCCTTTTTCCCTTTAAGGTCACCACTTAAAGAGGAGTCAATACTAATGCCAGGTCCTCGTTCATGGCAAGAGAACATGCTCTAATCACAGGATGACCAGTGAACACAAGGTAAACACAGAAGTTAAAGCACCTAAGATTATTCTCTAAGTAAATCTTCTCTTGTCATCTGCCACAGATTTAATATAGTGCTGGCCTTTCTCTTTTGGGGTGGCTCATTTAATGACTAAGGGTAAACAAGGAAAACATTTTCTTTACTAACTAAAACAAGGCCCCAAAAATTACACCCGACAGCCTCACATCAAAGCAACAGCAAAACACAACACATGTAGAGTTGGTCTTTTTCTTCTTTCAGATTCAGCTTTGCAGAAAAGGACTTGGGGGTCCTGCAATGTGCCCTTGCTGCAAAGGTAGCAAAAAGTATCCTAAGCTACATTAGACAAAGTATTCCCAGCAAATCCTCTCTGCTCAACACTGGTGAGGCCACACTTGGAGTGCTGTGTCCAGTTCTGGGCCCCTCAACACAAGAGAGAGATGAACATATTGGACAGAGTCCAGCAAAGGGGCTAGTGTTACTAAGGGAGATTAAGGGGAACTGGAGCATCTTCCCTACGAGGAAAGGCTGAGACAGATGGCACTGTTCAGCCTGGAGAAGACTCAAAGACATCTTATCATGTATAAATACATGAAGGGATGTGTAAGGAATACACAAGACTGGTTCCGTCAGTGGGGCACTCAGTGGGACATGGTAACAAAAGGTGCCCAGTTGATGGGTACAAACTGAAACATAGGAAGTTTCCTCAGAACAGAAGGAAACACTTTTTCACTGAGAAGGTAACTGAGCACTGACACCATAGAAATGGTGGAATCTCCCTCCCTAGAAACATCCATAAGCCAGTCTGAACACCACCATTAACAACTGGTTCCCACTTTACTTGAGCAGGGAGGTTGCCCCTAGAGATGACCTTTAGAGGTCCCTTTCATCCTCAACCATTCTGTGATTTAGAAATACATAGTCTGAAATTTGCAGTGATCATTTCCTAAATGAGTTGTGATATCAGATCAGGATTTAGCTCATTACCAGAGGCAGTGATGGATATGCCACTTCTCAGCATCACACCCTTCAGTCTTGGTTTCAGTGTCACCATCAGTTTAACCACTGTAAGAAATGGATTAACTACTGACAGCCCCTTTTAACATCCATTTCCTCTGACAACTCTGAACAACTTTTTATGATGCTTTATCCAGACCGTTCAAAATGTGGGGCTATGCTGATTGTTGAATGAGTAAAGGAAATAAAAACAGTTTTTGTCAATTTGCACAGTTGTAACATTGAAAATATGGCTATTCCTTGCAGAAGAACTCATGACAGTATTACTGTTACAAGCTGCAGTCTTAGACAGGGAAAAATAAACTGACCCATACTGAAAGAGCTGGCAGAACCATCATGTGTTGAAACCTGTATCTAATGCTGGTTTCATGGAGAACACATTGATTGTTACTCCACAGATCCACATTTTGCCTTCAGTGGTTTCTCTGCTTTATACAGGCTCTTCCTTTGTGAAGGAAAGCTGCATCCAATAACCTAAGAAGCTGCACTGCACTTTGCTTTTGAAGCTGGCAATGGCTATGACAAATGATGGATAGGAATATGTTATAGCACTAGAATAAATTAAGTCCTTAAATTAACAGAGGTGATTATCAGTCTCATTCTGTTTTTTTTTTTCCTAAACAGCATTGACCTCATACTTGCAAAAACACTTTAGTGATGCATCTGCACTTAGCCAAATTTGCATTTGGGAGCTGTTTTTAAATACAAGATCAGAAGCAGTTGTAACTTCAGCATATGGAAGGCACAGGCAAGTACAGGGTGGTACTTTTAGTTTCCATTCTTTAGCATTCAGGACTACTAAGACGTGTAAGTGAGAAAAAAATTTGAGCTACAGCATAACTCTTTATCAAGTCAAAACCAAAAATAAAAAACGCCCCTGACACATTTACCTTTTGAAACAGAAATCTTTCAGAGAGGTGTGCTAATGCTACTGACAGTGTTGTTAGAATGGTTTCCCTGGTCCATGGTAGGATTTATGTTCAACAGCAGCCTTCTCCCCACAACGCAAGACCTTTGACCACTGTACCACACACTGCATACTGCAGGCTCAAGCAAACTGGCTGCATGACAGCTGAGCAGCCTCAATTCTCATTCCACTTTGCCAAGAAAGGAGGATAGTTTAGGCAGTAATGTTTTGAGAGAACTTACTGAACCTGGGAGAACATGAGTTTCCACACACAGATATCAGCCCAAATCACTGTGACTACTGCATATGTGGAGTCTCAGAAAAACATGGAAGGAGAGAGAAAAGTTTTTAAATTTTTTATTTCACTCTATAATAGGATGAAACAAAATATTTCACAGATTTCGCTGTTTCCATGGCATTGAACCGCTATTTCTAACTATTTTTATTTTCCAAAGATTGCCAGTCAGATGGGGCTGGATTCACCTGAGGTTACTGGTAGAAGTGCTCAGCAAGCCTCTTTCAAACAATTATCAGCAGTCCTGGAAAACCAGAGAGGTCCCAGTTGACCAGCAGTTAGCAAATGTGACACCCATCTATAGGAAGTGTTGGAAGGAGGATGTGGGAACCTATAGGCCATTCAGTCTGACCTCAGTGCCAGGCAAAGTCATGCAGCATGTACAGGACCACCAGGGGATCAGACCCAGCTACCAGGGGTTTATGAAGGGCTGGTTTGGCCAACTGGATCTCCTTTGATGGCAAAGTGACCAGCTTAGTGGACAAGGGACAAACTGTGGATGTTATTCACCTAGACTTCAGAAAAGCCTTTAACAGCATTTCCTACAGAATTCTCCTGAAGAAACTGGCTGCTTACAGCTTGGTCAGGTCCACTTTTTGCTGGGTAAAAAAAAATAGCTGAATGACCAAGCCTAGAGCTGTTGATGAGTGGAGTTACATCCTGTTGGTGGCCTGTCCCCAGGGCTTTATCCATGATCTGGACAAGGTAATCAAGTGCACTGTGAGTCAATTTGCAGACAACACATAAAGTTTGGTGGGAGTCTGCTGGAGGGTAGGAAGGCTCTACAGAGGGATCAGAACAGGCTGGTTCAATGGGCTGAGGGCAATTACATGAAATTCAACAAGGGCAAGTGCCAGGTCCTGTGCTTGGGTCAACAACAACCCCGTGCTGCACTATGGGCTGGGGGCAGAGTGGCTGGAGAGCTGCTGGGCAGAAAAGGACCTGGGGCTGCTGGTCAACAGCAGCTGGATATGAGCCAGTGTGTGCCCAGGAGGCCAAGAAGGCCAATGGCATCCTGGCCTGTATCAGCAATGGTGTGGCCAGCAGGACCAGGGCAGTGATTGTCCCGCTGGTACTCAGCACTGGTGAGTGCTGTGTTCAGTTTTGGGCCCCTCCCTACAAGAAAGACACTGGAGAGTGTCCAGAAAAGGGCAACAGAGCTCAGGAAGGGTCTGGAGCACAAGTCTGATGACCATTTGAGGAGTTGGGAGTGTTTAGCCTGGAGAGAAGGAGGCTGAGGGAAGACCTCACCAACTACTTAAAAGGAGGGTGTAGTGAGGTGGGCGTCAGTCTCTTCTCCCAAGTAACAATCAACAGGACAAGAGAAAATGGCCTCAAGTTGTGCCAGGGAAGGTTTGGATCTAATACTAGGAAAAATTTGTTCACCAAAAGGGTTGTCAAGCATTGGAACAAGCTGCCAAAGGAAGTGGTGGAGGCATCATACCTGGAGATATTTAAAAGATGTGTAGATGTGGCAGTTATCCGTGCTTTAGGGGTGGACTCGGCAGCATTAGTTTAGTGGTTGGACTTTATGCTCTTAGAAGCCAATCCAAATGATCCTATGAAAATTTTGTGCTTGAAATCGACCAAACAGTTTCAATTGACATCTGATAAGGCCGGTAGTCAGATAACATTTAAAACACAGGGACTGTTAGCCCTTTCTCGTATGATTGATCAATAAAATTGGGTAAAAATGCCTACAAGCCGAAGTTTCAAGATTCTCCTTGTTTATCTTTGCAAGCACAGTCAGCACAGTGAGAATGATTCCTCCCTCTCTTGTGGTTTGTACTACATTGTATACTAAGATGCATATTTGTTCTTTGTAATTTGCTGGAAAGTCCTATACCTTTTGTCATGACATTTACTTGCTTTGGAGATGATAAATACCTCTGCCTGAGATGCTTTATGATTGGTTACTTGTCTTTCCATGATGTGAGCAGATTGACAGTGACACAGTCTTACAAGGTTGCTCTTCTCACTAAATCACTGTGTGGGAAGAGTGTCAGAATCAACAGCCAGCAATATGTTCTTGTGTTGGTTTCCTTCTGTCATGTACACTCACATTTAGAATACAGATGGGGTTTATTATGCTTCAGTTGGACTTTATGCACACATTTGCATGGGTCACTAGTGAGTATGTAAAACCAATACAGATTACGTCTTTGACATAGTGCAAAATGCCTTAAAAGTGGTTTTTTTTGGAGAGATTTACTGGGAAAAGTTAGAAATAGTTTGTGGAGGCATCCACAAAATAAGGGTCAAGAACAGGGCTTCAGAATTTAGATCAAAACTCTGAGAAGTGTGACATTTCTATGCAATGCTGGCTCCCAACACAGACATACACATAAGTGATTTTCAAAGCTATGAGCAAGTGTCTGCTTCCATTTTCTTCAATGGATTCTACTGGATGCTCAACACAAAGAATTTATCCAACTGCAGGCTCCTGCTTTTGACAATTCTTGGCTGAACTATTATAACAGGAATTCAGCTGGGCTGAGCACTTTCCTATAAGAGCCTTATTTAGAGAGATTTTAGTTTCAGTATCTCAATAATAATAATGTGCAGAAATATGTCTAGAGACAGGAAAGAATATTTTCACTGACATATCATTATTCTTTCCCTAGTTATAGTACTTGAAGCAGCAAAGATCTCCAAACTTCCTCAACAGGCTATTTTTAACAAAAATTCTTTCTATCTTCAAGGGACCATGTGGAATAAGACAACTCCCTTTCTTGTCTCAGTCTGCTTCCTACATGACACTTTGCTCTCATCTGAGCTACCTTCAAGAGAGCAATTTTTTAACATTCTGAAAGAGAATGCTATATTTAAGATGAGTAGATGAACAGAGTTCAAGCTGAAGGCTCTTGCAGGATAAATACATTTCCAGGAGCTTTGCAGGCTAACTTTGTTATTTAAACACAGAGTGCCTTAGAAGAGGTTGCGATTGGCACCACTCATATTCTTAAGCATCACTAAGTTAGATGCAAGTAGGTATTTGGTCAGCAAATGTTTGCAGCAACTTAAACCATGCAAGTATCAGAGCTTAACTCAAATCATCTCTCACAACAGTCTAAAATAAACTGATGAAGTCTATACTGAATCACACAAGGAGGACTTGGAAATTCTCTTCTGTTGATAGGCCAAAAGAGGTGAAAAATTCCAACGAAAGGACAGCTGCAAAATTTTTTTCATGGGGATTGCATCTTTAGCCACCAGAAGCAGCTGCCAAGTAAACATGTCTCTGCCTTGGTAAGTGGTTGTTTTTCTCTTCAGAATAGGGCATTGTAGTACTGGGATCATACATTCAGTGGCTGCTCTCTCATTGCTTCTAGCATAGACTTCAACATTAAAGCTGTTCATACAGAAAAGTTGGCCCTCGGCATTTTGAGCAAGATGCTGGCCTTGATCAATAAAAAGCAAAGCCAATTGCTCTCACTGCATCCCAGTGAGATGGTCTGCCAGACATGCAAACTGTGCTTTCCTCAAACACCTACAGAGTTACAGATTTGCTCGGTTCTCTGGGTAATCAAAATAGAGTCTTTCATGAGAAAATTCCATCTGGAGGAATTTTTGCTATACTGATCAGCACAGATAAAGGCAGAAAAGATTTATCTAATGTCTGATGGTGGTCAGGTAATGAGGTTGCCTTCTTCTGTCCTGTTCTTGAAAAAATACTCCCACAATAACAAATGTGTTGTAAAGACAGGGAGAATCAATCCTAGTTGAGAGATGGACTGGTAGGTTCTACGTTCTTTCAAGGAGAAAACAGTTCTTAAATTGGTTCAGCTGTACCAAAACCTTGCCTTTGAAGCCAACAGATGCAGATATGAACTCCCAGCTCTTTGATGCATTTGAAATGATATAGGCAGATAGATAGTGAATACATTCTCATTTTTAGAACATTCCTTCAGAAAGATAGAAAAATTTCTGTGTCCTTTTTAGTTACCAAACTCTCCAACAGTACCTGCTAATGGAATACTTTAGTTAAACTGGGACAAGAACAAGCCCTGCCAGACAGCTTATCCTTCTGTTCGAACTTTAATTAAAGGAAGAAGACACTTCTATGGCATTTTGCACTTTAAGTCGTAGAAGCCAGTTACAGTGCTAGTTGTGAGACAGGTACTTGCTCTCTTGAGAGCACCAACAATGTTGTCCTTGTACTTGTTGAAAGGACTGCTCATTGGTGCCCAGCAAGAGTAAAACACATTCTAACCAGAACAGTCGTGCAGTACAATCATCTCTAGGGTGCCTTACACTGCCTTTGAGCCCAGGCAGACGCCAAGTGAAATGCAAGCTTGTTTGATTTCATTAAAACTATTTCACAGGTGAAAAAGTCTGTGATTCTTTAGAACAGCACTGAGATAAGTACAGAGAATTGTCAGTCAAGTTCCTCCCGTGTAGCCTGGTTCTTCAGGCAATGTGTAAACCTGGAACAAGTCTGACCATAATGTACATAATAAAGTACTAAATCATTAAGCAGGTTGCTCAAATAGATATTATGATTCACAGTGTGGAATAAAAAATACATATTAACAGAATATATTGTAGTTTTACCATTTCAGCCATATTTATGCTTTTTACTCATGAGCTCTTCACAAGCATTGTAGGATGTTTTCTTTTATTCATCAGTCAGTGATGTTGTATAGCTGGTAGAAAAATAAAAGAGGGAAGAAGAATGAAGTCACAGGATTGTAGAATGGAGGTTGGAAGCAACCTGAAAGATTATCTAGTTCCAATCTCCCTGCCATTGGCAGGAACACTTTTAACTAGACCAGGTGACTCAGACCTCCATCCAACCCATTCCTGAACACTTTCAGGGATGGGGCACCCACAATTACTCTGCCATGAATAATAGTCCAGAGCAGAGGTAAAGGAAAGAAAGGGAGGACCCTCAGAACCCCACCTCCTTAGCAGGCCAGTGTCCCTCTGAAAAAAAAAGGACATTTTCTCCCTCGGCCTTTTGAAACCACATTGTTACTCAGTTCTGACAGATTAGGTGGTAGAGACAGTCTCATTCTCCAGCCAAGGTCTCACTGGGAAGTCTGAAGAGCTCCGTAAGACCAAGAAGCAATATTAAAGATTTATTCAGACATTAACTATTCTTTTCATACAGTAGGGAAGTAGCTACAAAGTAAATTTTAGCCAACCAAGAGAAACTGGAGACACGAGAAATATCCAAAAACTCTACAAGTAAAAGGTCCTAACATCTCCAATTATAAAACTGATACATGAAAGAAGAAACTGGCTGGAAGGAAGACATCGGCTTCCTTGCAAGGTGAGTGGCCAACATTGATGCGTACAGACTTGCAGATTAGTTGGGGCTGGAAGGATATCCAGAAAGCGGAGCAGCTCATCTAAGTGCCATCCATCTAATTACACCTGCAAAATACACATATGCTTTTCTAAGAGGACTGAGGCTACACAGAACTGCCCACAGTAGGCAGAGACAAGCAAGGCAGTACAGAAAATCTCACATATCTGTGTGTTGCTCTGCTGCTGGTAATCTGGGCATATTTTTCCCAGAGATTGCATTCTGATTCACTTCCACCAACATCTAAGGAGTCTGTTAGCCCTCATGTGGCGGTAAAATGCCCTGCTGAAAGCTTGTTCAAGGTGATGGCCAGAACAGTGTTCTGCTGGAAGATTAGGATCAGGAGTGCCTTTTCACCAAGCAGCAGTCCTATTTCAAGCCAAAACAGACCCAGTCTTCTCATTATAGAAACAATCCTACACTAAAGCAATTTTAAAACCTATTCAGAACACAGTTGATGTGACAGAATGAATAAATTTCTGCTGGGTGTCAACAGAATATCACAGGCCTTTTTTCTTGAGTCGTCAGCTAGAAAATACTTAAACTCCAGAGCACCCAGGTTATGCAGCTCCTGACTTACAATGATGAGGTGGACATGAAAAAATCACAATCAAACACATCACTAGCAATGGCAATGTCATCTTGTATCTTCTAGAAAGAATATAAAAAGGCAAATCCAGCAGAATCTTTCGAATTAACACCTTTTCAGAACCTTCTGGCAAGGAAGCCAAGACGAAATTGCACTTCAGAACCCAGATCAAAGCCATATTTTATAAAGAACTGATGTCCCAAAAAAACCAATAGAAAAGTTCTCATTATCTTTGATGGGACCACAATGGTTGTCTATAAACACCACCTGCAAACAGTCACAAGATTTGAGCTGTGGCTCATTCCCACCTCCTCTCCCAAGGTTTCCTAGAGGCATGCAGCAACCCTGGGCAGTTCACTGCATAGGCCTCTGCCTCAGCACATTTTCTATACATACAACCTGATCCTCCAGGCAAGCTTCCTGATGTCCTCACATACACATGTATGAGGCACCTTCATCTTTTACTCATAATAATTCATCATATACCCTATAAAAGGGATTATATGCTTTTTTCACTTATTACAGGGTCTTAAGATATCCTGCTTAATTTTCCAATAAATTGACATACATTATCTTATTAACTTTGGACAATATAAACAATGTATTATAAGTATTTTTACAGTCAAATAATTCAAATGATTGTCACTATGTGCCACCAAACTGGGGCTGCTTTTAATAAACTCTAAATCTCTTTCACCTAACAAGCCTTGGATGTTACTTTTCAATTTCCAAGACAAGTCATCAACTTCTGTGTCAAGGTCTGATTCATGAAAGAAAAGTGAATTTATTGATTTCTTTTCATCTAGTAATTTTTTAGAACTATTTGGGGGAAAAAAAGCTGATTTCCATAACACTGTTACTGTCCTGTCACACTAATGTTCTGCCACAGTCTGTTGGCAAAATTGTTCAGAGAAAAAGGTATGTTGCATTGATGCAAACATTGAGGAGGGAACTGTATTTCACGTCAGGGAAACAGCAAAAGTGATTCCTCTACATATAAGAAGTTGTGAGGTAGATTCAAGGCATTCCAACCAAAAATCCATGTTTTGTCATCCTCACATACACCATACAATCAATATGTGTCACTCAGAGAAATGAAAGTGAGATTGTGTGTGTCTGTTATATTTTGGACATTTAGTTTTAAAGTTTACTGCAATGCCTGACAATGACTGTGAAGCCAGACTCAAGCCAGGACTGGCTGAATAAGGAATTTGAGAAATATTTGTATCAAAAAATGTTTGGCGTGAAGAGAATAAGAAATCCTAATTCCTTATGAGATCTTGTGATAGTTTATACCTAATGACTAGAACCCAGGAAGCAAAATCCTGCATGAACAAGAACATTCTATATAAAAACAAGAATGGTTCTTGTCAGCGTAGATTAAAAAGCACACAGATACCAATGCTTCTCTATTTCTCAGAATGAGAGGAAGGTACATGAGGCCTCTCAGGCAATAAAAACAGGAGAGGTACCTTCTAAGACAAGAATTTCAGCTTCAATAAAGGACATGAGTGTCAGTGGTACAATTGAACAGACAACATCCCATAAGCTTTAATTCTGACAGACTGGATCCCTGACTAGCTACTTTCATTCTCTCATGGTAGCACAAACTTTTTAACTGAATGAAACAGAGATTCTCTTAGAGATAAAAGAATTTACAGGTAGCTGATACTCAAGGCTTATTTACATTAAGATATAGATAGATAGATAGATCGATCGATCGATCTGTGGGTGTCCATTTCTCTGCCTGCACAAATTTTGTAGTTCTGATCAAAACCATAGTGCAAATCTCAAAAGTTCATCACCTCACAAGGAGGGATAGCAAAAGAAAACATATCATTAGAGTCCTCATTGTGAGAAAAAAAAAAAAAATAGTAGCACAGACTCCCTTTTCATTAGACAGCTGTGAATTTAACATCAGATACACAGCCTATACCTCTGCACAAGTAACACCCACAAGAAACCAGGTTTCCTTCAATCCCCTGTTCATAAAACTGTTTGTCTAATTTGGTGATTAAATACAGCCCACTACTTGATTTATCCGTTACAGAGTCAATATCACTGCCAGTAAGAGGGCTATTTTGTTGATATTTTCAAGCAAATTACAGAAGAACCCAGTGCTAACTGCCAACAGAGACTCAGAGAACGTGCTCACACCTCCTGAGTCTCCATCATCAAATGAATGAACATTCCAGACATCAGGAAAGGCTCAGTGAGGACTAATGCAAACTCCTGTGAACTCACGTAGCAGTAAAAGGATCCACATGTGAAGTGCTTTATAAGCAGGCTTTATTGTTCATGATGCTCTTGCCACCCATATGCTGCTGTTCACCAGTTCTATGAAGTATATCAGATTTCTCACTGGGCTGCAACAAAGATATTAAAGAAACCTGCTTGTGCTCATAAGGTGGTCTGAACTGGATAGGGAATAAAACATTGTTTGTAGTGCTCTTACTAGGCTCAATTACTCACTCAGCATCTTCAAACAAATAATATAAAAAGCAATTCTTTATATTCCCAAGGGTAAATTGGAAGGAGTAGCAAAGACTATCTTGATGAATATTATTACTTGCTGCAGTGTATCACTGATGTTCTTCAGAGCTACACACAGCAGGGTTCTCCTATCAGCAAAATAACTTTGTTCTTAGTTCACAAAGTGGCATAGTAATGAAAATTTACTACAGCAGCAGCAAATGGCTTCCTGGAGATTTTTAATCCTTTAATAGGAGAGATTTTAGTCTCATTTTGGTCAAATTCACACAGAAAATCAGGAGTGTTAAGAACATTCAATACTGTTCATTCATGTGCAGTTTTATAAAGTCCTACAAAATTTCACACTAGGGAGTTGTCTCTTTTGACTGAGAAAATGCTCAGTGCTATGCACAGCATTTCCCTTTAGGAAATTTCACTGCTAACCCAGTTTGCACACAGTCAGACCTGTTAAAGAAGGCTGGCCCTGGTCACTTGCCAGGGCAAAGGTGCATCCTCACTCCTGCTGCTCCTTCCAGTGCAATGAAAGGTGTTTCAATCCATCAACTATTACATTCCTAGGACCAGGATGGGGGCATTTTATGGTAGCCAGAATACTCACAGCTGAGATTAAATAAAAGATGATATAGCAAACCAGCATTCAACTGCAGTGCACCACATTAGTTGTGTTGGTGCTGAGTTGTCATTACTGGTGCTGTTTTCTCCCACAGTCTAATGATAAAGGATAACTTCTCTCCACTGCAGAGCAATTGTGAAACTACAAAGCATCTGCCCTACCATTAAATTAGCTACAGTCAAAAGCTTGTGTTTATAACTTTTCTTCCTACTTTGGTAACACTATGCAAACAAGGATCCCTGCACTACAAAATATGACAGGTCCTCTGCTTTTTTAGGATTTGACTCTGCATTTGAGCTCTTGCCAGTAAGCAGCATTCCTGCCTAAAATTTCTAATGAGGTGTTTAGGACTTAAATGATGAGAGGTGTTATTTCTATTTTAATGATAGTGATTATGTTTGTTTGCCAGAACTGTAATGAGGATATACTGGAGCCTTATTATCATCAAGTACCACTGCTGCTGTATACATCTATGTTGAGGTCATGTCTGCTTTTGGATTAAGTAATTTTTTCTCTACTACCAAAAGTGTCACTCTAAATGAGCCTGAAGAGTCTTACATAGCTCCAGGAACATATATACAGAACAATAATCCACCCTCTCAAGTTCACTGTGGAAAAGAATCAGGCTTGACTGCCAGCATTTTTGCCATCTCAGAACTCAGTTTAGTTCCCATGCTTATCAAAGGCTTATCTGTATCTGACCCTAGACTTGAACATCCCCAGATGCAAAGAAATTTTAGATCAGTGTTTTCTATCAAGATCATATACTATGACACTGCCATTTCAGGAAGTCCATCATTACATGTTCACTGAATACACTGAAAAAGTAAATAACTCATTAAAACTATATTCCTTCTACAACAGACACACAATGCTACATTACAGCAAAGAGGAAACCAGCTTCATCATGAAGTCCTAATTATAAATACTTTAAAAGTATTGATAAATTTTTAATATACAATTTAATGATTAATCAGTTTTTGGATTATCAAAGTACAAAAAGTTTATTGCTTTTTCATAGTTTTGTTCTTTTATACTTACAACTGATACAATGTGCAGTGCTCAGGTTTGTAACATCCATTATTTGTGTGTTTGTCATTGGTAAAGCATTTAGAAATGAAACATTGATATAATATTAAAACTGAGAAGCTGCTCTACTCTGTAGACCTTCCTCCACCACATGTCTTTTATACCGCTATCAAAGTCCTACCATTTCATGCCTCATTCTGCCTTCACTCTCTCTTCCCTCTTAGGGAAGAATGTTCATCAGTACAGCATTTTGGTTCTCAGTAAGAATTTATTCATTTTCTCTCATTCAAATCTTAAAGACCATTTAAGAGAGAGACATTTTCTGTTTCTTTATCAATCTGCTCCTTATCATTTTTATGCATGTGGAAATCCACAACGAGGTAAAAGCCCTGTCCTTAGAGCACCATCATCTGTTGCTACACAATGCTACCCTGAAGCATGAGATGAATTCTGACAGTACATGTGCAGACACAGCTCCCACTGGGAAACTGATGTTTACATACAAGCTAAAACAGTTGGCAATTCTGAATTTTTTATTATAGGTGTGATAAATTTATTTCCATTGACTTCCTCATCACAGAAAGAAGGTAATACTGACTCTTCAGTCTGGGTCTTTGGTCAAGCCTCACCTCTAGTAGTCAAATACTCATAAATCACAAAAACAGATAATAAAATTTGGTACACAGCCATTGTGAAGAAATTGATAGCATTGTATAACAGCCTCATTAAAAACAAACAAAAAAACCAGCAATATGAAGCCTGTGTTAAATGAAGAATGAACTGGTTATTGGAGGAAAAAAATTGGGAAGACAGCCACTAAGTCAACAGAGGTGAGGATCTGTCTGAGTCTTTAGTACAGATCTAAAAAGCACATCTGCTAAAACCATGCAGATGACAAAGTTTAACAGAGTCCCATGAAGTGCTGGGCTGAGTGGAGAGACTCACACAAGTAACCGAGCAGAGCTCTTATTGTGGTTGTTGGAAAAAAGGGCTTATTGTGACCATTAAGGGTCACCCTGGGGTCCAAGTAACTGTTTTACCTTTCTATACAGTATCAGTGTGGTGATCAGCACTGAAGTATTGTGCTCTTCTCCTTTTTTTTTTTCCTTGTAGGACATAAAATATAAAACATAATAAAATCATGGAATAATTTCAGGAATCTATTCATGAATCGAGGAAAATACCTTGCAGTGAAAACCCTGTAGTTTACAAAATATTCTGTGGCTCTGTGTAATTTTGTCTACTACACTGTGGTTGGCTCTGACAGAAATTAATGACGACAAAATGAAGCTTAAGGCCAAATCTGTATCTGTGAAGAGTACTAGCACCTGGAATAAACTAAAAGAGTCAGACTCTATATTTCAGAAGTCATTTGGACAAAAAATGGATGCTGCTCAGATGGTACACTATTGGTAAGCACTTCAACTCAGTTCAATTGGTGATGATTTATGGACCAATATACTGAGCAGTTTAGAATAAATAATCTAGTGGTTCCGTCTCACCTTGAATTCTTCACATTCTTTTTCACAGCAAGAAAGATTGTTTCAAAGATTAAAATGCCAGTGGATAAGACTGCCACAGTCCTTATTTACTTTACAAGGATACATAGCCCCTTCTCTTCTTCCTCATAGTTGCAGTAAGTCTTAATCTGGTAGAGGAATAAACTGCCTCTCTCTTGCTATAATAAAGAGAAGAGAAAAGGAGAAAAATGCTTCAGCTGCTTTCCCCACTTGTGCAAGAATAGATGAGCCCCACAGGAAGCTGTAAGGTTTCTCTCCACTAATGGAAGAGGAATTTGGGCTCAAGGCAGGAAAACACCCTTCAAACAGACAGCACTGCAGCAGTGACTGGGATGCATTTTCGCTCTTAGGGATTGTGTTTTCACAAACCAAACACACCATCTCCCACTTCAGGTACTCCATAGAGTTACATACATGACCGCCTACTCCCAGAGCTCCACACTGTGAGGTGCTGAATGCTCTGCACAGCCCTGGAAGATGCACAGTGTACAGAAATGAAACAAACGGGCTCAGCCTGGGTATCTAAATTTCAGCAACAGTGCTCTGCAAATGTTCCAAGAGCTGCATTTCTGGAGTGCCTGAAGCTGAGTTGAAGATACAGTCATGGATCCTATCAGAGTCTTATGAGTAAGTATGAGATTTCTCACCATTTAGAGCACACTAATGATTGAAGCCACCGCATTAGATTATCAAAATGTTTTCCTGGCAGTTATTATTACAGAAAACAAATAAATAATCACTCCCAGCTGTCAAATAAACAAGACATCGAAGACTTTATGCATTAATTTAATGGCTTAGATGAGCATGTAGCCTAGTGCTCCCCCATCAACCTACAGTTTAATTTGCAAAGGTTTTCATTTCCCTCCATTTTCTACCTCCTATGTAAAAAAAAAAATTGAGAGGAAAAAAAGCACAAAAATATTTTTAAAAATACTTAAAAAAATATTTTCTATCCCTTTTACTCATGTAAACAAACTGAACAATAATAAGAAGAAAACCCATGAAAATCCAAACAACAACAATAAAAGGAGAGATGGCAAGGAGAAAATAGCAGTACCCAAAAATATTAAAATTAGATATTTCTATTGAAAATCAAATTTAAAATACATATAAGTTCTTGTTCATTTGCTTTAAATGTCTGTGGATTATTGTCTCTGATTATTCTCATGGAACTCCAATTTTGATTAAATAACTCTTGGTTCCAGTCTTCATTTCAGTTCTTTAATACATAGCTTTGAAAATTTCCTGATCTTTGTGAGATTTATGGGTTGGAATACAGGGGGATGTCAGCTCCATGCTCACATCAATCTTTAAGTGGAACACAAGTAATTGGGACAGGAAGTCAAACACAGAAAACAGATTAAACTAATATAGTAATGGGGGCCTTGTTATTTTTTTTAAATGCTTCAATCTTCCTATAGCCCAGTTTCTGCAACTCTCATTCACACAGCAGAAAAATTAGATGGATACTAAAGTAATACTAAAATGCTTTAAGACTGAAGTCCTACAAGAGCAGATAGATCCACTCTTACAAATCCCATAGCTTAAAATTGGGCCAAACAGTGTGACTAAAGCTTGCATAGCAGGAGCACTTTGAACACCCTACAGAGATTTTGCCATGCTTTTAACTTTGTGTGAAGGCATTACCTCTCAAGGCCAGGAAAGTCAGCCTTTCCTTTTAAAAACTTAAAAGTTTCTTTAGCAAAATAGTCCAGGAGAGTTAAGAAAGACAACAGCCAATATTGAACTGAATTATTTATCGGGATGGATGTTTAGGAACAAAATTCCTCTTAGTCTAGGCCTTTTCACTGTGTTCTCAGGGTTGTGTTCACCATCCCCTCTGAGAGATATGTCTGCCACATGATGGTGGTGATCACAGAATCCTGAAAATTCAGCAACTCTCACATCAAGCCACAAGCTGTCACCAATGAAGAGGCTGAACAGTGCTTTTTTGAAAAACTACACATCTGGAAAGCATGGAATCATTGATTCACCAAATTTAGATGATTTTTAATGGAAAAAAAAAACTTTGGAGCTTCAAGAGAGACTCATCTCTGGAAATACCAGCTGGTCATCATATCAGCTATTCTTATCTTTGGGTGATATTAATGGAAACTGAGAATTTGAGAATCCTACATATCCTAATGGATATGTGACAGGCAATGCATTGTTTTAAAGGTTTATGTGAGCAATAAGTAGATGTATAAACCATGTGTAATATGAACCACATGTATCAATACAAACACATTTATTTTCCTATGCTTTTACCTTTTTTTTTTTTTCCTTAAGTGGCCTGGCTGTTATGAACACTTTTGTTGTTAAAGGACTCTGGAGTTAACCAGAAAAAAAATCCACTGAAATATTTCTTTATTGAAGAACCTTAATACTGATGTTTTCATACAGAGAAACAAAGCTAAAGATCCCTGCTGGAGGAGAAGTCTACTTGTCACTAATTTTGCTAAGGAATTTCTCTATCTTGCCATTAGTTCTTTTTCACTTCAACTGCCATCCTTCTAAAAGCTGGCTTGATAGAGCTCATCAGTATTCTTAAGCAATAACAAACACATGGGTTTTGTAAATCAGAACTCATTTTATTCATGCTGTGTGCACTTTTAATTGCATAATATTAAAGCAGGACCTGTAGGCAGGTGAACAGAAAAAGAAAAGACTTAAGACACCCCCAAGCAATTAGGCTCTATTCAAATCAATCACATGAAATTTAGGGCCTGGAGTACGCTGGACTCATTTCAAATTTACGTAAGTGATGCTATCATCTGAGCTGTCCCACTGAAAGGCCTCACCTGCATTCTAATTCACCATTGCATCACTCTAAATTCCTGTATTTTCAGCAGTTCTTTGATGTTCATAAATATGGAACAGATTAGTTCTTAACAGAAAAATTCTCATCCTTCTCCCAGAAAAAAGTGAATTCCCCCTTATTTATCTGAGTCCAGCTGTGATTCCTTAGTGACCATGAAGTTAAACTGAACTTTGAATTACTTTTGTATGATGCTATTAATTTGTTCAGCGTATTCCTTAAAGTGTGCCATTAGTCAGAAAATCACAACTGAAATGCCACCATTGCTAAGCCCAAGGGAGGTTGATGAGTAAATCAGAGACAGGAATGTGTCTTGCAATTCCCAGATTCTGCAGACACTGACTTAACTGTATCAAATTTGCTCATAAGCAGTTTATTGGGAATAATACTCACAAATTCACTTAGGTGAATAAAGGATTCATAAGAACACAGTAATATCCATTTCCCAAACCATTTTCTATTCCCTATCAGGGCTGGATGTTATAATTTGTTTATCTATAATTTAAGTATTGTTTTATTAATGAAGGAAATAAATGTATTCATTCAGGGGGAAAGCTCCCATTCATATTGATAAGGTTTGAGTTTGTCTTCTTGTTCATTGTATTTTATCTAGGTCCTTCCCAAGAGGCTTTAAAATGTTCAAATGTAGAAAACAGGTATGGAGAACACACTTGCAGAGTCAGAGGATGGCTGAGGTTAGAAGCTCCAAACACCCCACTCATAGCAGGCTGGACTACAGCTGGTTGCTCAGGCTTTGAGGATCTCTAAGGACAGAGACTCCACAACCTCTGACCAACTTATTCCAGTGTTTGACTACAATTTAAAAGCAACATAGACTATTCTTATGTTTAAATGCAATTTCCTGTGTTTCACTTTTCAGCCATTTCCCCTTGTCTTGTTTTCTTGCCCTTCAAACCTCTGGAAAGAGTCTACCTCCATATTTCCCTCTCCTATCAAAATTTTATAAAAAACTTGATAAATTACCCTTGAGACTTCTTTTCCCCAGGTTAACAGTTCCAGCTCTAAGCCTCTCCTTGTATGACAGGTGCTCCAAGCCCTTATTCACACACATGGTCCTTCACTAGACTTGCTCCAATATGGCCATTTGTCTCTGGGGCCATGGAACACAGGACTGTGGCATAGAACTCCAGATGTGTCCTCAGAAGTGGAGAAGGATGACCAGACCAGACTCCTGTTTCAAAATCCAGTTTCCCAAATCAAGAGTCCCTGTGCTCATGCACTTCACACCACAATCATTTTTTGTCCCTCATGCTGGAGAGAGGATTTGCTCCCACTAACTTTCCCAGAAAAAGGCCTGCTTATGCCCCCGGTCCTCTCCTATGACAAACCTTTTTCTACCTCTCCCCACTAAGATTCCCTTACCTTCCCCTCCTACCTGTTGTGGAAGGCTATCTTGTGGATGCCCATGTGGAAGTCTATTTGCTATATACCAACTTCTCCCCTTCACCAGTTATGCCCCTCAGCGTCTCTCAGCAACTCTCTAAATCTTCCCCACATACAAGCTCACATTCCCAGAACTTTGGGAGCTTCTCACATCAAAGTCTGCCAGTATTCCTCAAACCCATCTGCCATTCTTTATGTCCTTTCCATAACTGCCCTTTTCCCTTGGATTCCATACAAGTTATCTGCTTCTCCTACCCAAGAGAAGGCCCTGTGAGGGCTCCATACTCAGCCTCACCAAGGATTTCCTGTCACATACTTCAAGTTAAGATTCTGATTTCTGCAACTCTTCTGGCCCTTGCTTCTCTGTTTGGAGCATTAAAGGATATTTGAGGTTGCTAAAGCAAATGTTTAGAAGACACCTGGGTCCTTCACCATCACTTGAATTTCCCCCCCTTTTTCTGTAAAGGATATTTGTTGGATGGCAATCATTCCCTGCAAATTTGCACTAGAGAAGCTAATATAGACATTAGCCTAGAGACATGATGAGCTGCAGAATTTCCTCACGCAATGTCAATTTTACTAGCAAAAATGACAGAGATTGGGTTGTTGAGCTGAAACTATACTGATACAGAGTACAGTCATTGTCAGGATCTCAAAGTCCAGTATATACCTTTTGCAGTGGAAAACAACTCTCTTGTATTGTTACAAGTTATTTTGTGCGATAAGCTGTACATAGCCCAACTCTGCCTTACCCCTTGACTTCAGTAATGCAATCAGGATAATGGTAATTATCTTTGCAAACCTCTCAGGGCAATTTTTGGTACAAAGCAACTGCCATTCTGGGCACATTCTCATGCAGCATGTGGCCACTTTTTTCAGTTAATTCTACTTGAGCTTAATGTCATGAAAACAGGATTTAATCTTTGGTATATCTTCTTGCTTCTCTTTTAGTACTTGATGACTAGAGGTTACTTCAGAAACAAGCTCTACCACCATTATTCTGTCCATCAGCTTATGGCCAAAGCTCAAAACTGAAGGCATAAATTGGGTTGCTGGTTTGAACTACTGAGAAATAAGCAAGTTTTGCACGGTAGGAAACCATTTGAAAAACTATTAAAAAAATTTCAGCATTAAAAAATCCCCACAAACAAACACAACAGCCAAAAATGAGAGGAGTGTACTGTGCATTTTCAGTATGATCAGCCTCCCCTGTGACCCTATACCACAGATTCATCCTTCTTATCCTCCTTACCTTGTAGGATCCACCAGCTTCAGCCTTTTTTTTTAATTAAAAAAACTTCATCTCCTCCAAAATAGTACAAGTTCTTTTTAAAATAATTACCATTACCTTTTACAGAAGTAGAATGAAGAATCTCATCCCTTATTTTATTCTTGCAGGGTTCTTTTTCCTTCTGGACCACAGCTACAGGTCTTTTCAGAGAGGCTCCTTGCAGCAAGTCTTCACAGCTGAATAGAATAACAACAGAAAAAATTGTTTGAAAGGGACTGTTGGAGTACACAATGCTGTCAAAAACCTACTGCCACAGAATTTTGACAGATATATTGAAGAATATATCATATTCAGATATGAGCATCAGACTATATTTGGAGTGATAAGTATATAACAATTAGAACTGTGTGTTACTCTTCTTTAGTGTTATCCTTTATTCTTTACTTACAGCCACTGTAGGTTTTCTGGTCCTTTTTATATAAAAGGAGGTCCTAAACTATTGGACAGTGTATTCACAGGGAAAAAAAAATATAATAAAACTGACAGTTTCATTTTACTTACATGAGAGCAGCAAGAGCAGAGCAGCTCCACAAGGGATAATAAGCCAGGAACCAAAGGTGACCACAAACACTGGAAGTGCCCTCAGTCATCAGGGCATGTTCTCAGAGAGTTTGAATACAGCAGGCAGCCATGGTGATAATAACAGAGTCTATTTATAGTCTCAGACAAGGCAAGCTAATCAACCAGGTCCAGGGTATGACTTGGGAACCCAAACAGCAGATCAGGCCAAACAGGGCTATGATAATGCTGCAAAATGGGTCCAACATCCATCCAAAAGAAAGGACTAGGGACAAAGTCACCTGAAACACCAACCCAGAAATGCTCTAGGAAGCAAGATCAGAGACAGGACTAGAGACAGGTGTATCTGTTACATAGCTCAGAGTAGGACCCAGTGCCCAAGTCCCTGCTTAAGTGGAGCTCCTGGGACTATGGGCAAAAGGCATGGGTGGAGGCCCCAGGTGAAGCCGGTCAGGGACACTAAGGACTGTTAGCGCCCTCATGTCCCAGCCAATGGTTTAGTGCCAGATTGTCACTGGGGTTAATACCCAGCATCTTTCCCAACAACTTAAATCCTCAAACAAGATACAGCGTCAGCAAATATTTCAAAGCAGCTTGGGTATGTACTAGTCCTTCGAAGCAACACTGTTATTCCAGTCTGAGGCTGAGGGCATCTGCTTGCAGTGTCTGTAGCACACATGTTACTTGTCCTGGGACTTGAGCTGCCTGCACTGAAGTCCATCATCAGAAAACAAAGCTGTTTGAGAAGCCTTGGTCAGCCTTGGAGCTCAGCTGCAAGAAGTTTGAGTAGAAGCTCTGCTGCCCTTCATCTCAAGGCTCCTGCCCCTGCCTGCCCTACAGTGGTGCTTGCTTCCATGTTGTTGTCCCTTATTGAGAAGGATCAGCTCCTGCTGCTCCAGGGACACATCGCTGCTCATGGGCAGAAATCCCAGTCTACCAAGAACATGTCCTGGGAGCAACTCAATTCTTGGTTGTTGTACTGCTTCCCCAGTAAGTGCCATAGACACTGTGCCATGGAATCTGAAGAGTGTTTCACTGGAAAATATACAGCTCTCACAAGTTATGGCTAAATTGCAGAGCATGGCCATGCTTTCCGTCTTCAGGATTTAAGTAGGCCTTGATCTTGTGCGGGGTGAGACCCAAGTGGACACCACATCCCCTTCCCTTTCTGTGTTCATGATTTAAAGAGGCAGACAGCAGCAGGGAGCTGTGTGATGCTCTCCACCATGTCTCTCATCTGTGTGGCATGCAGAACAGCACCCCAGAAATTATAATGCTCCACAGCTGATGTAGGACCACTAAAACAACTCACGGAGAACACTCGAAGCTAACGTAGTAAAATGCTCAAATAACTGTTCAGGGAAAAGACTCCAGACATAATCAAAGCTAAAATATAGACCAGAGAATCACTTGGGTTGGCATTTAGTTCATCTTCCCTGCAATGAACAGGGACATCTTCAACTAGATCGGGTTGTTCAGTTTCATCCAATCTGATCTTAATAATCCCGGGAATGAAGCATCTATCATGTCTCTTGGCAACCTGTTGCAGTTTCACCACACTCATCATAAAAGAATTCTTGTATCTACTCTAAATCTACCCTCTGAAACCTTGAAACCATTACCCCTTGTATTGCATCAGGCCCAGCTAAGAAGTTTGTTGCCATCGAAGTATTGAAAGACCCAAGTAATGACTCCCCAGAGCCTTCTCTTCTCCAGGCTGAACAACCCCAATGCTCTCAGCTTTTCCTCATAGAAGACATGTTCTATCCTTCTGATAATTTTTGTTGTCTTCCTGTGGATCTGCCCCAACAAGTCCAGGTCTTTCCTGTACTGAGGACCCAAGAGTTGGACACACAACTCCAGGTGAGGTCTCAGAGCAGAGGGACAGAATCCCTTCCCTTGCCCTGCTGGCCACGCTGCTTTGGATGCAGCCCAGGACACATTTGGCTTTCTAGCCTGCAAGTTCATGCTGCCAGCTCATGTCCAGCCTCTCATCCATCAGCACCCCCAAGTCCTGCTCCCCAGGGCTGGTCTCGATCTGTTCATCCCCCAGCCTGTGCTGATACCAGGGGTTTCCTGGACTGTGATGCAGCACCTTGCACTTGGTCCTGTTGAACCTCCTAAGGCTCACACAAGCCCACTCCTCAAGCTTGTCCAGGTTCCTCTGAATGGTGTCCCACTCCTCAGGTGTGTCAATCACACCTCACAGCTTGAGGTCATTGGCAAACTTGCCAATGATACACTCGATCCCACTTTGTCATTGATGTAAATATTAAACTGTACTGGTCCAAATATGCACCCCTGGGTGACACAACTGATCGCTGGTCTCCATCCAGGAATTGGGCCACCTCTACTCTCTGGATGCATCCATCCAGCCCATTCCTTACCCACTGAACAGCCCACTCATCTAATCCATCTCTCCAATTTAGCAAGAAGGATGTTGTATGAGACTGTGTCAAAGGCCTTATAGAAGCCCAGATAGATTACAGCCTTAGCTCTTCCTTATCCACTGATACAGTCGCTCCATATCTGCTGGATGAAAGTGGTGTGGGGAGATTTCCCATGCTGCATAGGGTAGTACTAATTGGGAAAGGGAATTCAGCTCCCTTGCTCCTCTGGAACATCTGCCTGAGAAAGTTAGACAGGAGGCCAGTGCCTGTACCATACCCAGAATGAATAAACTCAAACAGTTTCTACTCTAAACAACAGTCTGATACAATATAAAAGGTTACTGAGCACTGCTTATGTCTTTTGCTATGATTCTCTTAAAAATTTAATGTATTTGTGACTTTCTATACTTGTTTGATTTGAAACACCAACAGCTCTGCTATCAAATATCAGCCTTTGTAAAACTTCATCAGTCTATTCTTGGGATTAAGTACAGCCATATTAATTAGGTAGCATAACAAATGCTTGTGGAATCTGAATACTCTGAAGGACTTGAAAGGAATATCAATTTGGTTTGGACAGGCTATTAAAATCAAGTCACTTGGGAGGAACTGGAGATTTAAAAGTCTCCACCATGACTTCTGGAGTATATTAGTGCTTTCATGCAAGGAGGCTCACTTTACCTTCTGCTCACTCCTTCACTTTTTGTCAAAATGTGCTCAGTTTCAAGCGACTGAAGCCATTATTGCACACCGACATCACAAGTGGAAGTCCTCTGATGATGTTAGAGCCTCAGATTTAATGCCTCATTCTTGCATGTCGTTGTGCAATTAAATTAGGCAGAACCCTGGAACAAACTGCTTCACCTGCCATATGTTCATTCTTACTCCATTCAGCAGCAGCAGTAATTTCCTGCTGGTAGCTTTCAGAGATGGAAACACTTGCTAGTAAACAGGAATAAGGTACTTCTGTTCCAAAAAGGAGCCTCTCTTTTCGGCATTTGACAACATGCAACAGCCAGCTAGACTACATCCCAGCACAGCAAGAAATTATCCCAGCTGAAGCACTTCATTCTACTGTGTAAAGATCATGGACAGGTCATTGAGGCTTCCACTGAGAGGAAGATGATCTATAATCTAGGTGCAGACCTGTTCTGCAGACTTATTTGAGCTTGATTTTAAGCTCTTCCTATCAAAAACTTTGTTTAGCTCAGCTTTTACTAGGCAGTTGAGAATGCATATCAAAACAGAGACATAGGCATTCAGATGTTTTTTGTCTCTGCAGCTCAGACTGTCCACTGAATGGAGTCCCTTGCTCTGTAATTTGGGTGACAAATGGAGACATTTGACTTTACAAACCACAAGTCTAGGTTGAGCTAATGGGAATAAGAGAAAGGCGGGGGATATCCTGTCCTTCCATTCAAGACCTGCAAGGGAAGAAGAAGACTTTTCAGATTTCATTAATTACATACATCTACAAAGCTTATTTTTCAGCAGAAAAAGGCTGTGATTCAAATACTCAATATTAGCAATTTGTTTGCCTGGAATAGCAACTCTTCCCCCACCAAGCAATACCAGAATATTTTTTGTTTCAGACAGTATTTTGGCACACTGCCTTTGTTGCAAGCAAACATAGTTCATTGGGAACAGAGACCCCTTATAAAAGATGGTTTTCATTTCATATTATCTTATCTTATCTAAGAAATTGCATGGCTGTGTCAGCCTAAAGTAGATGTTACTATTAGCAGTTAATGTGTCAACAAACATTGCACCACCACTGCTCATTGCCCTGCGTGAGAATGTCAAAGAAAGTGAAAAGAAGATAATTTGTTGAGAGCCTGAGATGGAGGATTTGAGCAATGCATCAGAATAAGTAGAGATTTCAGCCCAGATAACTAGTTCCAGCAGGGCAGACAAAGGTAGACTTCTGGCTGAAACAGATACAAATGCTTTAGGAACAAGCCCTTTCATAACCCATTGTTCTGCTTGTTGCTGAAGAGAACAGCTGGAAGTTAGGAGGGGGTTGTCAGATTTTACACAAGCTCAAATCGGGTCCCAGAACCCACGAATTTCTGTTCATCTTCTCTGTGTATTCAAATACAAAGTGCAAACTAGGGAGTGAGAAAGCATTCATATTTCCTTGGGGTCTGGTTACATTTCTTTGTAAATACTCAGTAACGTATAACCCTAATTAGGGTCTGCCCAAAAGACCTCAAGGGACAATTTCAGATAAAGGTGGTTGGTAAACCTTGCTTGGCTGACAGGTGTCCACCAGGCCACTCTCTCACACCCCCTCCTTAGCATGACCAGGAGAAAACAAGATGAAAAACCTTATGAGTTAAGAACAGGGAGATCACTCATCATCAGAGTCAAAACAGACTTGGCTTCGGAAGATTAATTTAATTCATTCACAATTAAAAATAGAGTAGGATGGTGAAAATAATACCATGCCACATTCCCCCTCCCCCCAAAAATAAACTAGAACAAAATAAAACCCATTTTCCTTCCACTCCCAGGCTCAACTTCACTCCTAACTCTTCTACTACTTGCCCTGTCCCGAGAGATGCCAGGGGATGGAGAATGGGGGTTACAGTCAGTTGATAACATTTCATTTCTGTTGCCTTTTCCTCCTCACACTGTTCCCCACTCCAGCATGGCATGCCTCCCACAGTCCTTCACTAAGTGCTCCAATGTGGGTCTTTCTCATTACCTGCAGTTTTTCAGGAACTGCTTCATCATGGGTCTTTTCTATGGGGTGAAGTCCTCCAGGAACAGTGTTCCAGCGTGGGTCCCCCATGGGCCACAGGCCCTGTCTGTGTTCCTCTGCCTGGATTTCACCTCCTGCCAGGAGACTGCCTCCAGCTGGGCTCTGCATGGGCTTCAGCTTTCTTCAGGACACATCCACCTACTCTGTAGCCTGCAGGGACACAACCTGCTTCACCATGGTCTTGCCATAGGCAGCAGAGAAACTTGTGTTCCAGTGGCTGGAACACCTCTTCCCTCTCCTTACTTGACCTTGGTGCTGCAGGACTCTTTCTCTTCTATTTAACTCACTCCTCTCTCACAGCTGCTGCACAATGTTTTCTACCTTTTCTTAAACAGGTATCACACCAGTGCTACCAGTGATGGACTCAGCTTTGGCCAGCAGTGGGTCCATTTAAGGGTTGTCTGGAACTGTCTCTATCCAATATGGGGGCAGCCCTTGGTCTGTTCTCACAGAATTCAACCCTGTAGCCACGCTGATACCAAAATCTTGCCTCATAAATCCAATATGGTCAGGCAATGCAGATAAGAAGATACAGCTAGAAGAGGATGCATAATATCATATAGATATGGCGCATCTCCAGCAGAGAAACACATGCAAATTAAGTAGAGTTTTTCTTTAAATGATTGAATATCAGCAGCAAAGTTGAAGGGAAAAGGATGTTCACTAACACAACCATCCGGATCAACTTGCAGCAGCAAGAAATATTCATATGAATTCACTGAGCCAAAGAAGGGTAGGTACTTATCGGTCTGTAGGTAGGGAAATGATTTTGTGTGACAGAGACAGCTAGAAAGAAAACCACATTAGCACAGTGGTAGGGCCCTGCAAATCAAAGGTTCCAAGCAGAGACTGGAATCACTGTCTAGGCAAACCACTAAGAAAGCTTTTGATTGCTTGTGAGAATGCCTCAGTAAAACAAATATGAATTATTCAGTCATGTCCTTATGTTGTTAATGCTGTGAAAGTAAATACAAAGAAAAAAGAAGCCATGATTGTTACTTAGCTTCAAGTACATTTTCAATGCACTAGCAATGTAAATCACTTCTGTTAAAAAAACAAAACACCAACGAACAAACAAATGAGAATGAACTAAAAAGCCCAACAGTAGAGAAGAGGACTCTCGTTTGAAAACAAGGTGGTACAGCTACTGCAATCAGACTGCAGCATCAAATTTACCCAGAGATCTACAGTACATTCATGGCTGGTCACACCACCACATTTCTAACTGCCTTCAACCCTTGTCTAGTACATCTATTTACTGAAAATCTTGAAAATGTTATTTCCATAAAAGTGTTGACTTAGAAAGTAATACAACCAAGAACCATGTACAGGCCTCATCAGAACTGCATTTTCTGGGAAGGACACAATTAACATATTTTTTCATAGCAACGTACATTCTTGATAGAAACAAAATTAATTCAAATATCAGGAGTGATAAGCCCCACAGTCTGCTATGTGCCTTAAAAAGGCTTGGTAAAAGTCCCACTGAGAACAGTGGAAATATTCAAGGGAAATTATTGGCAGCAGCAACTATATTCTGTATGAATTCTCATTCCTTCATATTTAAACACGGCAGGAACAGACACTTTGTCAGGTTTTGAGTAGGAGAGATAAAAAAATGCAGGAGTTAGGGGTCCAATTTTTTCCCAAAGGGAGAGAGGTTAAAATGCTCGTGTGCTTTTGATAACCCTTTCCCAGCCAAATACGTATATTTTTCCACTGGGACATTATTTATTTAATAAAACTAATAAATATAATATGGTCCAAAGACAAGTAAACAGGTACTCTGTGGCATTTGTGACCCTCTAACTACAGCTCAGCACCTCTTGGAGCAGGTCTGGAGTGTGATCTTGTGTGCCAAGTCACTCCCACATTGTCTTTGGCTACATCACTAGAATGGGCCACAGTGTTCACAGATACACAAGTACAACCAGAAGTGTCCTGGACAGCTCCTTCCCTTCAAACTACTACTACTACAGCAGGAAGAGCTGTCCCACACAAGCATTCCATCCCACACATATTTTTCAGGTCATGCCAACATAAACACCTTTGCATCTCAGCTGGTGTCACAGACTCCCTACATTCCCATGCTGTTGTTACATTTCCCAATTAACAAAAGCGGGACAGGAAAATGGCAGAAACCTGTGCATTGCTAATCACCACACTGGAGGTGACTGCATTTCCAGGACAGCTGGGAAGCCTTTCAAACGAGAATGCACACAAAAAATAATCCAATTACGCACTTGATTCTTCAGGAAGAAAAACATCATAGTATAGGGAAGATTTAGTGTAACCATGAAACAGTTTTGGCCTAATAATGCTAGCAAGAAATCTTAGAGCTAAACAATTAATGAAATAGTCCCCTTTCTTGGACAAAAGCTCAGATATGATGAGCTACCCGATAGTCATTCTGTAAACTTAAAAACTTAAAAGGTCATTCAGTAACTTTAAAAGTTACATAAAGAATAGCTGCCTTGGGAAGTGGGAAGCTTTAATTATTTTTTGTGTTGCTGTACCACTCAAAGTTCAAATGAACAATAAAGAGAGTAGGAGTGAAGCATCTTATCAAAACATGGATTCCTAAAATCTTTGTACTAAAAGTGAGACATATAGAGAAGAACTCTTGTTTAAGGGACAGAGAGTATCAGTCAGAATGCCTTGCCTACATCTCTCAGGACTAAAAGTCATCACTTTGTAGCTTGTATCATTTTTTCACCACAGTAACAGTTTTTTAAATGGTACAAGGAAGACATTTCTCTGAAGGCCTTCCTGATCTCTAGATCCTCTGGCTTTTAATTTGTACAAAGGTATTGAGCTGACTGTTCTTTGGCCAAGTGAGCAGTGAAAAAGGGAGAAAGAAGGGGATACAACAACAACAGGCTGAAAAGCAAGCTCCAGAAACAGACTGGATCATCACTGAAAGAAGAGCTTTTGCACAACACAAACTGCATGAGAGATTTGAAATTGTAAGCAAATACATAATCTCCTTGTTTTCCCCTTTCTTCAAAGAAACAAAACCTCACACACTCTTCAAAAATGAGGAAAAGGGTACACAGCCTGGGTGCAAATAGTGCAGAATTGGTACACTCAATAAATGTAACTGTCATTTTCTCAGTACCTAGTTGGTGCCTGGTAAAATATGTTTCCTTGTCCAGAAGCAACTAACCTGTATTTGTATGTAACACAGGAAAAAAATGGTTCTGCAGATAAGGCAAATAAGAGGGAGGCAAAAATACTTACCAGCGTGGGTGAGCTTTAAACATACAGTAAACTAGCAAAAAGTAAGCACTATACCAATGCTCGTGCTCACACATTCCAGCTGCACAGGGAAAGGAAACATAAACAAGGGAGAAAACTAGCAGAATATTACCCAAAATTTTACAGGGAAGGGCCATGTGCAAAACATATGTAGTTTACCAGGAATCACTGCCAAAATGCGTTTGCGCTTAATCTAGTGTGTGAATGGTGCCAAGTAACCCTTCTGTCTTCTGTCAGCAGAACATAGGAAATGTTGAGAAGGCACTGGGAGACATAAATGAAGAAAAATGCCACAAGCTCCTTCTACTTCAGCTAGAATACTGTTAAAAGCTATAAAACGTGTCATTGAACTACTGTAAAACACAAATCTAGGGATGTGGCTATTTACACAGTTCTTAGAGCAGTGCTAGTAGGAAAAAGAACGTCAAGAAGGAACATATTTTCCTTTTCCCCTTTTCTTTCTATTTTTCTGTTTGTCCCACCACATTGCTCTGTTTCCTTTATCAGTTCTGCTAGACACAGGTTTCTTTCTAGAACTACTTTCTTTTTTATAATATTTCCTTTTTCTTTTTGTTCTTTCTTGTGCTCCTCCTGCTTTTGTATTTGTCTCGTTTTTCCATGGTTTCTTCTCATCGCCTTTCTCTTCCTGAATTTCTCTCCTCCCCTCTCCCTGCAGTGGAGGCAGCAGCTGGGAAGCCGTGCCAGCTTTAGCCTCCACAGTGAGCACCCATTAGGAATGTAATTTACTTGCTTCACACCTTTGCAATCAATTCCCCACACAGCAGAAACCAACTAGTAAGTCCCAGGGTACAGCTACACAGGCTCAGGTACCTGTTAAGGAAAATAGGTGCCTCAGCACCAAACTTGCAGTAAAGTCCCTTGAACTGAATGATGATTTGTGAAAACACAGGCAAAACTCCTGACAGGACAGGATCAGGAAAGCAGCAGGAAGCTCAGGCTATGGTGAGAGTCAAGAGAGCTGTGAGGCAAGGAGGAGTGCAGGATGCTTTTAATATCTATGAATGAGGAACAAATGCAGAGGAAAGAAACCTATACCTAAAAATCTTGTGGTAATTACGATGACTTCCTTTAATGTGGTTGGAATATGGAGAACAGGTTTGGTAGGCTGTGTTTTTATTAGCAAACCAAACACACACGGGTCATAGGCTCAACACAGTCCCATAATCATGGATACAGTCCAGCTCATTAGTACACTGCCAGGCATAGCTCTGGCTCTGGCCACCTATCAGCCACTCTGACCCCTAAGACAGGAGCATATAGTGGAGATTGCTCCAGGACACAGCACAGACAAAGCCACTGTGTTCAGCAGGGGAAAGAGAATTCAATTGGTATGGGCATGACCTATGACATACCACTTGCCTAAGAGCCAAAAAACTCCCACGGATCTTTTGATTCACTAGATGAATCCCAGAATCACTGAATTGAGTGCTGTGTCCAGTTCTGGGCCCCTCAGTTTAGGAAGGAAGTTGAGATGCTTGAACGTGTCCAGAGGAGCGCAACAAGGCTGGTGAAAGGCTTGGAACACAAGCCCTATGAGGAATGACTGAGGGAGCTGGCATTGTTTAGCCTGGAAAAAAGGAGACTCAGGGGTGACCTTATCACTCTCTACAACTGCCTGAAAGGTGGTTGCAGTCAGGTGGGGGCTGGTCTCTTCTCCCAGGCAGTAACTGACAGGATGAGAGGACACAGTCTTAAGCTGCACCAAAGGAAGTTTAGGTTAGACATCAGGAGAAAATTCTTCACTGAAAGAGTGATTGCGCGAGGTGGTGGAGTCACCATTCCTGGACGTGTTTAAAGAAAGACTGGACGTGGCACGCAGTGCCATGGTTTAGTTGATGAGGAGGTGCTAGGTCATAGGTTGGAGTAGATGATCTTAAAGGTCTTTTCCAACCTAGTTCATTCTGTGATCCTGTGATTCTGTGAATAGTTGAGGTTGGAAGGGACCTCTGGAGGCTAACTGGTCCAATCTTCCTGCTCAACAAGGCCACCTAGAGCCAGTTGCCCAGGTCCATGCCCAGAGGACCTCTTATTATCTTCAAGGCTGAAGACTCCACAGTGTCTCCGGGCAACCTGTGCCTGTGTCCAGTCATCCCAGCAGCAAAAAGTGTTTCAGTTTGTGCCCACTGCCACTGGTCGTGCCACTGGACACCACTGAAAAGAGCCTGTGTCCATTCTGTGTGTGCCCTCCTTTCAGGTACTCGTAGATTATTAAGATCCCCTCAAGCCATCTCTTGTCTAGGCTGAACCATCCTGGCTCTCTGACTTTCTTCTCAGGACAGATGCTCTGGTGCCCTAATCCTCTTAATGGCCCTTCAGTGAACTCTCTCCAGTATAAACATCTTGTACTGGAGAGCCCATAACTGGAGTCCATCTGGAAGGCCACCATGTCCTGGTACATGGATATGTAGCATGCAAATTTCTTCATTCCTTAGTCCAACCAGTGGGCGCGTAGGGCAAGATTGCTCCAGGCCGGCCTTCTGCCCTACCCAGTCCTCCCAGACGATCATATTATTCACCATCCTCAGCCTTTGTGCTACCCTGCAGGCACATAACACAAATCCTCAGTTTCATGCTTAGAAACACTTCCGTGAGGGTTGCAGCCCAGGTCTCCAATACCCACATACCCTGCAGAAAACAAGGAAGAGCATGGCCGGAAAGGATCCCATTAGGCCCAGAGAGGATTCAGTCTTTATTCCATTTAATCTCAGAATGAAACTGATGACTTGAGGAATTATTTATTTTCCCCAAGTAGAACTCAAGCATCAGAAAGCAAATCTGAATTTTTTTAGAGCCCACAAACAAGTTATTTTGTTTGTTTCTTTGCTGGGAATAGAGCCAAGATCTAGTGATTAAAGTTAAATTTTAAAAAGCACTCAACTGTTTGCTACTTTAAAAGCTGATTTAACACATTTAGTGCTAGAAGCTGTTAACTAACAGAAAATTCTGTCACTATGTAGTTTTCTTTCAAGGCAGATGCCTCTTTCGCTGTTCTTTAATGCTTTTGTCATGCAAGCATTTATAAACTTTCAGAGGTTACTGTCTCTTCCTATTTATTCCTCACTGAGAATATTCATGAAGAATTCCTTTCCTCCTCTAAGGGCCTATACAAAAACAAAAGGGAGGACAGAATGGTGGTGGGGGAGCTCACCTGGGACAATTTCACTTGAAGAGGATCAGCAAAGGCCCCAATGTAGGAATCTTCCAAATCCTTGTCCTTAACTCAGACATAAGCTCCGAAAGAAAGACTCCATTTCAATGGGAGATAAACAACCTTTGCAATACTACAGGCCACTAATCAAAATCTTCAATTAGCAAAGATCCTCCAGGACAAGGCTCAGTAAATTCATGAGAGGGGAAGTCCAGGAGCAGCTTTTCATCTTCATACAACCGTGGTGTCCTTGGAATTCATTTCGCAGCCAGCTGGGCCAGCAGAGACGTGCAGCTAGGACCCAAGGAAACATGATGGCATTGTCTCCTGGAGACACCCCAACCAACAATATTCCTTACAGGGGGCTTGGGATTTCCGGTAGTCCCTACACTGACATTGCTGCTGCTGTCATTCAGAAGATACAGCTGCACTTCAGCTGCGACACTGTACTGGTGTGCTAAGGCTGGAAAATGCAAAAGTATTTTTTTCCTAGGATATTCCAGAATAACAAAGAGGAAAAAAAAAAATCAGAATCAGTATGGTGCTCAGAACTCCCTGGGGAACAGGGCAGCAGAAGCAGCTAGGTCAAGCTGCTGTTAAGAAAAAACTTTGAAACAGGTCATGTCTATAAAGCATAATATGTAGAATACTAAAAGGCAAAATCCTAAGGGAAGTAAAAAGATAGTTGAAGCTGAACACTATGAAGTTTTTGACTCAGGAAACAGTAAGTTTAGAGTGATAAAAAGTGGGTGATATCATACAGCATGCAGCACAGGCAGAACAGAGATCTGGCCTTGAATTCTGGCGTTGCATCTGCAGTCATGGAAACAAAGTTAGTGAAAAATCATAAGAGAGCAGGTAATCAAGTGTATGCACTCTACTGTGGCATCCAGTCTTTCTCCTTTAAGGTGGGCAGAATATAAAACTATGACCAATGTTACAACAAAGAAGCACTGAAAACTGACATTTTCTTCATTCCATTAAGTGATGGATCAGGTTATAGATATGGAAATCGGCATCTGTTTTGCTTGCATGCCTTTGTACTTATAGAATTAAGTATATCAAAAGTACAGTTTAGCACATGATGAAAACATGATAAATAACAATTTTACATTCTCTGCATATGCTACATTTCAAAACATTTGTCTTTTTCTTGGGTGCAGTATGATACACAGTAACTAAAGCATACTTACCTCATGATGAAATTAATTATATGCTGAATGATTTCAAGAGCAGAACTACTCCAGTGTTCCAGAAATAGTTACAGCAGGATTAGTACTGCAATACTTGCACTCTTAGCCAGTAAACTAGGATAATCCTGTAAACCAGGAATGTCATGGTACAGAACTAAAGTCATCCAAAGTCTTGTGCCTTGGCTTACAATTACTGGAAGAGCAGCATATGCAGACACATGTAAGGAAGATATCCACTTCTCCAGGAAAATATTTGACTTTCAAAATGACTCACAAACTGTCCCATTGTGGTCTGCAATCTACAGCACAGTAGAGTATTAATGAGGCAAAATAACAATATCCACACAACAGCATGTGAGGGTAGGCCTCACTTTAAGGTGTATAGTCATCCCTTTCAATGGCAGCACATCTGTCATTTTTTCATTTCCCCAGTTGTTTCTCCAAGGTGAAGAAATAAAAAAAACAGCATTGAGAACAGAAACTGCCCCAGTGGGAGTTTTGTCAGGAGCTCTATGTTTCTAGCTTGTTTTCTCTCAAGAGACTGAAAGAGCCCTCCATCTTTCTTTCCAAAACCAGGTTTTCAGGGGAGGTCTTTAGACTAATGTTGTCACCACCACCACCACAAGGGCACAGAAGGGGTGGGGGAAAGAGATGCTCAGGCATTTGCAGTTATGGCTATAGGCGGAGTTTAAGCTAACAAGATGAGTTTCTTCTTCAGCTTCATGTTCTTAAGAGATTTGTTTTTACTGATGGTAGATTTGTTTTCACTTTCTGCTTTGTTGTAAATCTTTTAAAAATAATTTTCCTTTGTCTGCCCACTGATTGTTTTTTGTTTAATCTCATAGAACCTATCTCATTCAGAATGTGAACTTCACATATTATTCAGGCCTCTGTTCAATTCCTGACCCCTGAAGTAACATAGATTTTCTTTTTGTTGTGAGCTCCCTAGGACATTTATTTTCTCTCTTGCATGTGTTTTACCAGAACTTAACAAAATAGCACTCTAATCTCAGCAAGGGGTCTTTAGCTACCCCACTAATACCATCACCATTTTATTGGACTAATAAACTAAACCTTCAGCATTCAAAAAAACCAGAGTTCATTCCACCCATCAAAAAGGTCCAGCTATGAACCCCTTATCTATTTGATTCTCAATTTCTCCTCCTTCATCATCTCATTTTATCTCAAAGGAAGTTCTGTGTGGGCATGTACGTGTTTTTGTTCTTGCTTACAAACATACTGGTCCCACAGTCAACCCTTAAAGTATTACTAGCTAAGAAAGGGAGATCTCTTCCATATGACATTGATTTTTCTGATAAATACCCCACTTTAAAAAGTCTTTTAAAAAACCCCCCAAAACCCCAGAGGTGCTTTTCTTTATTATTTGACTAGATAGGAACCAGATCCTAACTTCTCCAGGAAAGAAAGACTAGAAGTGGGTGGCAACAGATTTAAATCAGGAGAAACCTGCAAAAAGGGCAGGACTGCATTTTGTTTAATCCTGACTTTCATCTTGATAGTGAATGAATTGAAAAGCAAATAAGAAATGAAACCAACAGGCAAAGTCTGGTACTTTAGATCAGGATTGATAAGCTAAATAGCTGCTTTCAATAAGGGAATGAGAAAGCAACTTCCACTTACCTTTCATTACAGGTAAGTGGGAATACATTCCCATTTCTGCACTAGAGCAGTCCAGTGAAAAGTGCCCACAAACTGCAGCCATTAGAGAACACTAGATGCCCCCTTCTTATTGTCCTTCAATTCTCTGGTACCCAAACTGCTTCTTGTCACCTACTAATGAAATGCAACATAAAATTTTTCAAGTTGCTTTTAGTTTTACTTGCAAAAAAAAAGGGGGAAGAAAATTACTGAGATAAGACACGAACTGGAAAGTGTATTTTGTCCTTGAAAATTCCTTTACACAGCTATATTTATTAAACCAGGCTAGGGGAAGATCTCTATTCGTATCAACGCAGGAAGGATACAAATGCTGCTTTACTTTTCAGTGGTAGATGAAAAGCGTTCAGCACACAAAGATGTAATCAATCCTTTTACAATTAATTTTGATATTTGGGTAAGAGACTGGAGTCTAATGAGGGGTTTTGGTGATTTGTGCAAATTTTCCCTTGCTTTGGAGCAAAAATACACTGCTTCAAACCAGATTTACATGAGCTCTGATTTAGATACAATTAGAGCTCACAAGAAAATAATGACTATATTGTAGAGATAATTACTTCCCACTTACAAAGTTAGCTGCTTCCCACTGAAAAATGCTGTTCTGTCAAAAATGACATTTATGGAAGCATTGCTTTTAATTAAAATGGTTGAGATCCAGGGAGGAATCTGGAGAAGGACAAAGTAACAAAATAACTCTGCAGCTACATCATACAGTGAGAATGGACAGAAAGTTCCAAACCCATTGTATTTTATTTGAAACACAAGCTGAAAACCAGAGGTCTCTCCAATTTCATGTAGATGACCAAATCATGGCATTGTTCACTATTCTTATCATTTGGAATACTCACTCTCCTAAAATAACCATCTTCTCTCCTTTTATATGTCTTGCCTTCATTTCATGCTAAACTTTTTTTTCCCACATTTTCTATGAAATAAAATTACTGTGGTTTTCCAGTCTGTGTCGTGGATACTTTCTTTTTAAACTTGACTTCTCAATAGTTAATGACATTGGCAATTTGTGAGGAATAAGAGCCAATATTCAGCTGTTGTAAATCAATGTTCCTGCAGCAGTTTCCCTGCAGGCCCATTGATTCATAGCAGTTGATCTTCTGACAAATGTATTCCAGTCAGAGAACAGACAAGACAAGGAAGGACCTTAACACAGCAAGAAGCAATAAAGTAACGTTGTGACAAAGCCTAGTGAAAAAAGGTATCTTGGGAAATGGCTGGGCAAACTATAAACCTCCTCTGCTTATTAAATAGAATGAGACAACTATATCAATGACTGGAACATCATGCAATATTTACTCCTTCCTTCAATAAACATCGATTATAGGCTTGGTGGCACATCCTCTGTTCAGTAGCAGATAATACATGAATGCAGATTTCCTCTTTAAATACGCTTCAGTATTCTTTGCACATGTACACACAAACACACACAGAGAAACCTGAGCACATGCTCCTGAATGTGGAACTCTTTCTGCATTTAAAACCAAGCTGGCAATACTTAATACGAAATAGACACAAAAATCAAAGAAAGGAAGACGGTCTCCAGCAAGAGACCTACCACGGTCTTACACAAGACAGTCCAGGAAGCCTGTTTGAAGTGACAGCTGGGTATTCATGCTGGATAAGATGCTAGTAATTTCCACATCTGAAACTACAGAAACTTTTCCTGATGCTTACAGAATTGCAATTCAGCTTTTTTGCTAGAAAAAAGAATTACATGTCTTGCTACAACCAAGTGTTGACTTGTGTAGAGTCAGGTCCTGTCTTCCCATTTTAAATTACACTTACTTTTCTTGCATTTGCAGTGAGTTAGAGGGATGGCAAGAGCAGGGAGGCTTTTATTCATCTCATTATTGTCTAGGCTTTTACAAAATTTTATCAGAAGTAGTACTTGTTCTGGGAATTAGTTATGTTATAAATTTACAGCTCTTCCTGTCCTCCAGCAAGAGAAGCACTACATTTAGTTTTGTTTCAGTCATCTGGTATATCCTCTGTCATTCATGAACCTGCAAGATTACTGAAATAGCTTTGGTCAGTTGTTCAACAGAGGCAAAAGTTGCTATCAGTCTTAAAACATTGGGCACATCTAAGATGGTCTGGCCTGGTGTACCCCCTTAAAGGCCTGGATTGGCTTTAGCTGTCATTAGTATTAGTTGTGAAAGATTGCTATTGAGCTACAAGTGAAAACTGATACAAAAAGAAATATTTTAATATATTTTAACCTTTTAACATATTTATCCTCAGGGTCAGGTCCTGTCTTCACATTTTTAATTACACTTTTTTAAAGGTTTGTAGTGTACAAACTTTTCTTGCCCTTTGTCCTATCATTAATGTACTTTTCAAGTGATTTACAGTTATTTTCATGTCCCTCATTAAATGCATCACATTCTGTTCACTGAACCTTCTGATACCTTTTTCTCTGCCTACCCATATTGTATTTTGAGACTTGTCCCAGCTCTCTGACTTGCACTCCAACTTCTGTATTTTTATTCCTTGTGTTAAAGGTCAATGAAGAACTTACAATTTAGACAGGTTGGTTTATTTCCACACTTTTTTTCCACTGTACCCTTAATATTAATCCACCAGAGTTGTGAGCTAACTTCATTTCATTTTTCTTTCAGATCTGACCCTCACAAAACACCCCATGAATTCCCAAAGATAACTGAAATCTACCTTCTCAAACACCATTTTGATTTTCCTGTTTTTCCTTTGTCCCTTCCTTGAAGATGAGAAATACTGCCTTTTCATGGTCAAATCCACACATTTAATTTATATATGATTTTCCAGTTACTCAAAAAGTAACTGCTGAAAAAAGTGCTTTTTACCCATTTTCGGTTGAAAACGTACCTAGCAGTAGCTCCTTATCTCTGTCTCAGAGTATGTCTACACTGTGAAATTCCTGGCACACTGCTTACCAGCTGGGGTTCACATTTAACCTCTGTTGCAGCCACTCCCTATTTGAGTACTATAAAAGAAGAAAGCAGACTCCCAAAGTGAAAGACAAGACCAATTTGACTCACTTTCTTCCACTTCCACTGTTACAGAATTTGCAAAAACAGGATGAAGATCCACAGCCTGTTCCTTGGCTTTCCAGGCGCTTGTAGGCACACTGAACTTTTGAAAAATGGTGTGGTCTCCAGCAGCCAAGGACTTGTGTCATCAGTATGAGAGGGATGGAGCAAACACAACAATTAAGTTTTGTCAGATACTTCGGAGCATTCTCAGACATGGCATAAATTCACAGCTCTAAGAATATGAAATATTCATGTAGGTACAATTACAAGAGATTTCATTATTTATCATGTCCAGTCATTCATATCCTGTTACAGAAAAAAGAATAATTTTACTATCTAATCCAGGCAAATCCCAAATTAAACAGAGCAAAATGCCTGTGTGGAAGGGAGAGCAACAAATCTTGTTTTAGCTGAACTTTACACTTGCCCTGGTATCTTCTCTTGACTCCAGCCTACTACAGAGTGTTTGATCCAGTAACAACTGACTTGGGTAACTCAGAATGATGCCTCAGAATATTGTTTGATAAAATGTTACTGGTTTCTAGATAAGAACCTAAAATTCTCAGTGAGAGGGCTATTTTCCATATGGCGATTGCAAAGGAAGCAGTCTGCAGCAACCAGAAAGAGTAGAGAGCCACGTGAAGTCAGCATTGTGTTCTTTCAAGCACATGAACCATGTAATGCAAAAAGGACAAGGGTTCCTTTCAAATTTTTTCCTTCTCAGAAGTGGCAGACAGATGTCTTCTATAGCTTGGAATCTACAGTCCTTACCCAGCTCCTATCTATGGACTTTATCTCAAGGCCAGGAAGCCAAGATTATATTTTGAAGCACAGTAGGAGATGGAAACTCAAATGGCAGAGGTTGTGCAAATTCCTATGTGCAGAAGTTGTGTACAGCTTGGATGTGGCAGTGATACCCATTCTTCTGAAGCTTTGACTAACAAGTAGTTCCAGACATATTAAGCTAAGGATGGAGAGCACAGTCGGTGCTATGTTCAGTGATCTGTACCAGGGACAAAGCAGATTACTAGTGATTGACAGAAAATAACTATGCCAGATTAAAAGAAGATAATTCAACACTTTCCTGTGAGAAAAAGATGAGCCCCACATGGGTTCATCATCCTTGGGCTAGCAAGAAAAACCAAACTCATCTATAAAGATCTTCCTTCATTTTTCTCCACTTAATACATTCCACAGTGTTAGATAATCATATCAATGTATGCGATATTTTCCCTCTAAGTAGCCTGCTTTTAATAAAGTTAAGAAACAAGTCAAAGAAGTATGAAAAATACTAAAAATTAAACAAACGTGATATTTGATTTTGTAAAAGGCAGGGGGGAAATAAGACCTCTCCATCAAAGAGCTGTGTGAAAATGCACTAGCACCACTGTGAGCATGGATGATCTAGAGATTCTCTCCTGTGGCTCATGGCCCCATATTCAGAGGTGCTCAAATCTTTCCAGGGACTCCTGCAAGAGTTACAGCTTTCAGTGGCCTTACAAGAAATGTGCATGAGTGGATACACCTTGCTGAGTAAGGTCTTACAGACAAGTAGTTGACTAGACATATGATTCTGTTTGTCAATAAAAGGGCATAGCAAAACCAACTATCGATTCTCTGCCCTGTTACTCAGCAGTATATTAGACAGAATGCATAATGCATGATACTATGTACACCATATCTATCTTCCAAAGGAGTTATTACTGTTAGGAGGGTGTTTTTCAGTTTCTTGTGTCTATGGGTCTGTCTTCTGAATATTGAATATTTGTTTCCTTGAACGATTTTGTACTTGGAAGAAAACATCCTAAATCCATCTTAACAATAATTGTCCCCAGGGATAGGGAAGAACAGATACAGCTAAAAGCCCAGCAAAACTTTTACAATAGCAAACAATGATGGACTGCAGTATTATCCCTAACATAAGCACACAACAGGTTAATAATGTCCTACACTTTTTCTGGTGTTCTGGTTTTCTGGCTAAGGCATAAAGCAGAGACAACCCTATTTTCAACACTAAAATTGTTATTCCACTGTGTAAACCATTTCAGAGACAATGTAGCCACACTGCAAAAATCTTATTCACTTTTGGAATACCTATTATTAACACTCAAGGTTTGTGTGCAGCTTCTCATGAAGTATGCTGAAACCTTGTCAGCATTTAAAACACCTCCAAATTTAAGAATGCCTACAGAGGCAGTGATTTTGGTTAGATCTGTTTGTAATTTTTTACAATGTGATAAATCAAATCAGGCAAAAATTTTCAAGAATGAAGATTTAGAAGCCTTGGATCCATCTTCGCTTTACCATCAGCATCAGAGCTTCAGCATGTCTACATCACTGCAACAAACAGTTTGTGGGCCCCTACTTCACTAGTGCATTCTTTAAAATTACTTACTCTAGCCACATTGCAGCAGGCCTCAACAAGCCAAACTATTAATAGCAGTAAAGTCCAGCTGAGGATTTTTCCTTTTGTTTTGAACAAAATACTTAGTGCGAGACACTGCAGTGGCTGTCTACTCAGTCCAAGTGGAGTCTCATTTGGAGTACTGTGTCTAGTTCTGGGCTCCTTAGCACAGGAAAGACAAGGAGCTACTGGAGAGGGTCCAGAAGAGGATGACTAAGGGGCTGGAGCATCTCTCTTACAAGGAGAGACTGTGGGACCTGGGTCTGTTCAGCCTGGAGAAGAGCAGACTGAGATGAGATCTCATTTATGCATATAAATATCTTAGAGGGGAGTGCCAAGAAGATGGTGTCAGACTTCTTTCAGTGGTGCCCAGCAACAGGACGAGGAGCAGTGGACATGAACTAAACCACAAGAAGTTTCACCCCAATATGAGGAAAAACTTCTTTACATTGAGAATGGCAGAGCACTGAACAGGCTGCCCAGGGAGGGCGTGGAATCTCCCTTTCCGGAAACATTCAAAACCCTCCTGGATATGTTCCTGTGCCACCTGCTCAAGGTGACCCTGCCTTGACAAAGGGGTTGGACCAGATATCTCCAGAGGTCCCTTCCAACCCTAAAAATTCTGTGAAACAGCAACAAAAGCTCTTGCTAAGGTCTCAATTCTATAACCCTTTCCCAGTGCATTTGAATATGAAGTATCTTGTACTCTCAGTGAAAACAAAAATCAATTTCGGCATGGAAAAAACATATATATCAGTGTTCAGTTTAAGATGAAAAAAGAAAAGGATGAGGAAAGAATCAGCGGCAAGAGTACTCTCATGGACTGAAAACATGGTGCCAAGGAAACCTCCATTACCACCTTCCTGACCTCCCACACACATATGTATATAGATCACTTAGCCTTAATGAACAATTGCAACTTGCCAGTGTTCTAAAGGAGCATGATTTGGCCCTTAATCAAAGTACGGTCAAATCTTACATGCAAGTTATGTTAGAAATACCAAAAAAAGAGTGTAGCATGAAATCTGACTACTCCACGCTCCACAACACAGTCTGGAAAGATCTGTGGTTGCCGCTATCCTGACAAGGAAGGTGGTACAGAAGGTGGCAGTCACGCTGCTCTGGTGGTCAACTCCATAGAGGAACAGCACACAGACTTTTGTCAGGCTCTTTTTCCTCTCTTGGTAGAAAGCTCCTGTGGACATATTTCACAGATATAAGAAAAATATAACTCTCCTGAACTGTAGCATTGCTGAAGAACTGTAATATGTTTGAGCTATGCTTGGGGGCTTGGACAGGAACACTGTTCAGTGTTGAATATCACAGTCAAGGAGAGCAATATAAAAATAATGAAAATCAAGGTAGATCATAAATAATAAATTTGTACCAAAAAAACCCTGAATTTTGTCTTTCTAGCAGGAGAATGATTGTCATGAAACATGATCAGTTGAATTTCTGTTAGTCTTATGAGAAGTTCTTTGCTTTTTGTTTTGGTTAGCAATGAAAATATAAACAGCTGAATAAAAATTCACCAGATAAATAAATATTCAGGACTTTTTCTTGCTTACAAGTACAAAAAATAAATACATGAAGATCTGCATTTCAATTTTATTATGCAGTTCTAGCAATTATATTAATAGCATTATTTAAAGATTAAAGGATTTTCTTTGAAACAATTCAGGATAGTGACTCAAACTTCTAAGAGTGAATAGTTTTTTTTAGACAAAGCCAACAAACCAACCTGAGCTTATCTCTCTGTTCTGTTAAAATATATCTGAAGCATTAGACATTCATTAATGTGAAGTGTGGGCTTTATGTTCACTACTGTCCTAGGACATGGTGACTGATTCTACTTCAAAATGTTTTGATCAAAGAGTTCATCATTGTATTATTTATGGCTGGAGATGATAGACTTCTTTCTGATAGACAAGTAACCCACTTGAAATCTTTGCTCATCACCGAGCCTAAAGAGATTTAACACAATTTTCCTGGAAATAAGGATCTGAGAGCGCATTGTTCATGACCTGAACTCTTTTATGAGGATGTCACACAATGCCAGCCCAACTACTGCAGTCGGTGGCATGCTCAACAAGAGCATCATTAGATCCAGCACCGCACTGGCATGGATGAGAATTTCAGATATGGATTATCCTCACCAAGCAGCCAACAACCACTTACCAGACCCTACGTACATCCAAACAGTGGATGCTCTATTGTACTGCCAGAACAAGAGGACAATGTGTACAGCTCTTAGGACGTTGATGGTTATGAGGCATGTGCGTTGCTGTCCTCCCACTGGCATTATCTTCCAAAGAACTGCATCCTGACACTGGGAACCGCCGCAATCATGTCAGCAGCCATGCGTAGAGCATGTCACTGAATCCCAAAAAATGAAGTACAGAACGTACATCACCATGCAGGCAACCACCACTGTCAATCAGACCAGGACAAAAGCATGATGGCTACACTAGAGAACACCCAGTCTGCTTCTCTTGAACACAAATTGCAGCAGGTTCCTGACACCCCTGGCTCAGCTCAACTCCAGCAGGCTGCTCCTAATAGTAAGCAGTGTATATCAAGGTTTGTCTCCTTCCAGAGAATCATTCCCCTTAGATTCAATTGTTCTGTCTGGGTGATAATTCTTGTCTATTCTAGAGTCATAGGATCATTAAGGTTGAAAAAGACCTTTAAGATCGTCAAGGAATACATCAATATGTGTTCTTAGTCCCCAGTGCTTTCAAAATACATTTATACCTAATAATTTAGAAAAAAAAATTCTCAGTTTAGAAGTGTTTCATCTGCTTTTTTCTGGGAAGGCTCACTCACTAAGGAACAGCAGGGAGATTTTTAAAGAGCTCTGAGTTAACTGTTTCCTTTTCCTCAGCATTTGAAGATATTGGACAGGTTGAAGCAATTTGACCCCCTGGAGGCTATAATTATTGTATGGTGGTCACAGAGGTAGGTGTTTCTGAGCATGGTAATACCAGGGAAAAAATAAATAAATGTTGGACATGGCACATAACACATATTCCTCCTTCACTACATCCAAGAGATATTGCTGGGAAATCAGTATTAGAGCAGCCTTGTCAAAAGTGGGGAATATTGGCTTCATCCAGTAGGCAATTTCTAGGACTTCTAAGTATCTTCTTTACCACACTTTTATATCAAATTCCTTTCTTCACCTCACTGCAAAGCAATCAGAGTCAGTGTCAAAAGAACACTGTTCTTTTTTTATTCCATTCTAGTCAATCAAAACAACTATGTAGCATTTACACCTTCCATGGATGTTTCTGGCATTTCTATTTAAGTAGGAATTATCAGAAAAACAATTCACATTTTGCATGCAGGTTGATTCAATTTGTTTCCACATTATGAAGTATAATTTAACAGCAGAAGTGACATAACAAGACTTCAGCTGTCCTATCTACTTACATATCAAACAGAAACACTGTCTCTTCTGAAGGACAGTAAAAAGCCCTTATTGGCTGTCCAGTCTGTCCAGTGTCAAATTATTTCTATTCTTAAGTCCTGATTCTAGTTTTAGCATAGATGAAAAGGTGCAAATGTTTGGAGGACAAGACGCTAATACATTGTACTTGTTATTTATAGAACTTCCTTTTTTGGGTTTTAATTGTTTGACAAACTTGGCTAGTCAAACATTCCCTTTTCCAAGGAAAGTAGTGGGGAGCAAACACTGTCTCCTACAGCCTTCCCTTAACTCCACACAGTGTTAAAGACAATTTTGTCCAGGTCCAGGCAGAGAGGTGGAGAGCACGTATGAAAAGCACCAAGTATTTTGAAAGGTACAAAAGGTACAATGTATCTCCTTCCTGTAGTAGTTTATTTTTATAGTAAGTTAACTAATATGTATATTGAAGTGTGTTGAACTGGTTTCTCCCACATAAATATAAAAGGAAATATTAGTTATGGAATAAAGTATAATCATCTAAACCCATAAGCAATCCCATCAGATTCCAGTACCTCTGAATGTATTTTAGTTTCATAGACATGAGCACTGTCACAGCTGCTTGCTAAAAATATTATCTGAAGAAGCAGGTACTTCAAGTCTGAATGGCAGGGGACCCAAGGTCTGTTAGAAACTTCTCTGAAGAAGACCAAGGACTCTCCTGAGATGCATGACATATAACTGGGGTAACAATAAGCAAGAGAAGCTCCAACATAACTCTCAAAGTATTGTTGAAATCACTGAGAATTTGCCAGCAACAGGCACTTCACATACCTTTGTTAGTTTTATCTAGCACATTGATTTCCTTTTCCAGTTTTCAGCTTGCATGAAAACCTCTATACTGTGGTCAGTTTGGAAGATACATACAGCAAATTCCCCTGGAAAATCAATTTGGTCTGTCAGAGAGGAAAACAAACAAACACACAAAAAAACATATAAAAAGGCAAGGGATTTGGGACTGGGGGGGGGGGGGGGTCTCATAGAAAGTGATTGGGTTTTTTCTGTTCCATTTTGCCATATCTTCTGGAACTGCAGGGAACAAAATTTGAAGACATCACACAAATAATTTTTCCAGTTGATCTATAGGGAGCTTACATACCAACTGCCTGAACTTCATGGGACACAGGTTAAAATCTGATTTTCTAAACAATCCAACCCTTCTCCTGGGAAAAGGGATTTTTCCTCTTATCTTCCTTCTTCACACAACTGTGTGATAGTAATTCTAAGAGAATACATGAATTTGCATTAGAGCACATGGTACATACCATGAGTATACTTTTGAAACAGACTTCTTTACCGTGAGGGTGGTGAGGCACTGCAACAGGTTGCCCAGAGAAGTTGTGGCTGCCCCATCCCTGGCAGTGTTCAAGGCCAGGTTGGATGGGGCTCTGAGCAACCTGGTCTAGTGGGAGGTGTCCCTGCCCATGGCAGGGGGGTTGAAACAAGATGATCTTCGAGCTCCCTTCCAATCCAAGCTAGTTTATTGTACTGTGATTATTCCCACTTTTTGCTCTTTTGTTTCCATTGCAGAGCACTCTATGAGTATTCAAACACCCTCAGCACCAACTCTGCTGATCTGTTTCTATGGTATAATAATATACCTTCTTTAGGTACAATAGTCAGGGACTAATATATTAGTTTAAGGCACTCCTGTGTGAAAGGAAGTCAGAACTCTTCAGGCAGATGACCCAGATCCCTTACTGCTGTTCACTTGCCCAAAACCAAAGATTCTCACTTAGTTTTTGAGTTGACTCCAAGCAGAGTTTACCTTCCTCTCAAGTGGGATGAAAAGTCAGAGAATAGAGACTACCACAAAAGTATTTACATAGAAATTACTGCACTAAAATTAAAAATATTTGGAAAAACAAAATACCAAAAATGTAATGTCTGAATCAACGCCCACAAAAAAAGCAGCAGAACAATGTGCTGTCTTAATATATATTCTCTGTTTTACCACTGCAGTTGGCCTAATAATCTGTTCACTAACTTGTCTGTTAGTTCCAGAAAACTGTACCACTCCCTTCCCTGCTATCCTCTGCTAATTATTCCTACTTCTTTGTAATCCTCCAGAGTGACACTCCATCAACTTCACATAAAACAAAACAAAACAAAACAACAAAAAAAACCAAAAACAAAAAAACCCCACCCACATTAATTTAACCTAATATAGCACAGAATATTACCCATAAGTTTCATGGTCCAGATGATAGTTAAAAACCCTCGCATAGCAATAATCAGAAAAAAAGAGTAATACTTAGAAACAAAAGAATGTATTTCTTGTTATGCACCTGAACATGAAGCCACCTGGTCCCACAGGATATGCACCTGGCTTTGTCCCTCATGGTCTAATATCCCAGTATACTTACTCTTGGCAGTATACAGTGCTAGAATTGAGGTTCAGCCATACACTCTCTCTTGCCACCTAAGCTGAACAGGAGAAAACCTTTGGCAGATAAATAGAGAAGGCAATTGGCTATAGAGGTGTCTTGATTGTCAGGGGGAAAGGTTAGAGAAACTCAAATCTTTTAACAGACTCTTGCCAGAAAACAAATTTTAAAAAGCCTGCAGTATCTAAACTATGGCATCTTTCAGCTTCCTCCTCAGGGATGTATCTATATTAGCATTTACTGCATTGCAGGGTTCACTTTAGGTTTAAATTTGTTTTGCATATATACTTGGATTCTTGCAATATTACTCAAGCTCTGGTACAGCGAAAGCCCATTCCTTCCTGGTGATCTGAGGCAGAAGTCTTGTGTTGGCGCAGCCTCTGTCTCACCCCACCTGTGATGGGGGCACAAGACCCTCCTCTGGTTGACACTCTACAATCCCTGGTGCACATCTAGGCCCAGCACCTGACAAAAACACTGGACCTGGAACCTAGAGGTCACTGCAACTTAAATCCCAATTCTTTCCTTTTGTGCCATGTCAGTAAGTAAAGTAATACATAGTCTGAGTTTCTGCAGGCAACTCACCTTGGAGTCCTGCTGTCGTATTTGCTCATGCTGAACAGGCTTTCTGGTCTTTTACCTCTGCTCAAAACAGTTCTAAAATGCCATTAATTAACATATATTTACCAAGGACTGAAACTTTCCTACAACTTCAAACTTTCACTGAAGAAAATAATCACCAAGGACTGTACATACAGGTATTAAGGAATTTAATTAGGAAAATTCAGTGTTCAAAAGTCTGTTGCCCAGGCTATAGATCGTGCAGCACTGCTGACTTTAACAACTTGACATCATTCCTGTTTTCCTTATTCCATTTTGTATGGTATTGCCTTTCTGTCTGTTCACGAGCACAGCTAGGGAGTTTGATTGTCACACATATGCACACACACACATACACACACACTCTTTCTCACTCCATTCGACCAATCCTGGATATATTCATAAGTGAACTGATATTCCAAATCACTCAACGTAAATGTAGCATGTATTTGTTCAACCAGGCTAACATGTCAGACTTAAATGCTTGCATTTATATCTGTCTGATATGAATTATGCATGAGCATATATTAGCAAGCACTCTCTTTCTCTTCTGTTAAGCTTTGAGCTGGTCCCTTGGGAACTCATTATCTACAGTGGGTTTCACAAGGGCTTGATGTGACTCTACCAGAATTGTTATTGTACCTTCCCAGAAAGACTGTGATACTCTTCCCAGACACCTACGGTTCAATTCAGAGTCGACTATTTAATTGTCTAATAGCAGTGAGTATTTTTCCCACTGAGCCAAAGTAGTGAAATTGAATTATCTGGAATGTTACCGGGTTTTTTTCCAGAGACAGACAGAGCCATTGGCACTGCTGGAATAATTTCAGGGCTGTTCCTTTCCCTGGCAATCTGTTTCGATTTCTTTTCAAAGGAGGTTTTGATTTTGTTTTTTTTTAGCCACCTCGGGATGGCGACTCTGCCGGATGCCAGCGCCAATGTGGGAGATGAAAGGCAGCCCGTATCCCGCTCGGCAACACCCTGTCAGCAGCTGGGAGGCGTCGAGAGAGCTGGTCCATCGCCACGCCGCCACCTCCGAGCCTCGCACCACCAGGGTGGCAGGACGCGGGAGCCACGGCATCCCTCTCCCGCCCGTCCCGCTCCATCACATCAACACCGGCGCCTCAGCTCGGGCACCTCTGGGCACCGGCAGCCAGGGCTCTTCCGCGCTGACAAAGTGACGGCAGGTTGGCTTTTCCCCACTCGCGCGCCACGTGGCACCTCCTGCCACGGGATTTCGCGACTTTTCCGTGGATCTCTCTCCCTCGTGCCGCTGGATCTCCCCGGGGCGCGGGGCCGCGGCGCCCTCTGCGGGCCGCGGCGGGAAGGGCGGGGGAGGGTGCGCGGGGCGATGTGAGGCAGGGCCGGCGGGGGGAACAGGATGGGGAAGCAGCGCAGTTCCCCCCCAGGAGCCCTGGTTTAAGAGGTTAAGAGCTCGCACGTCTCCCCCGTGCCCTGCCTTGGCTGGATGGAGCCCTCTCAGCTGCCGCTTGGGCATGGCCCCGGCCGGCGCTCCGCACCCCCGCACGGTCCGCTCAGCACAGGAGGCTCCCAGGGGAGCCTCGGTGTCTCGGGGCTTCCCGGCTCCCTTCCCGGAGAGGGAAAAGCAACCTGCGCACTCGCTTGCCTCCAAACTGTAAACTTGAACACATAGATTCGGCACAATGACTCCTGAGCCCAGCTGGGTCCGAGGAGCGGCTGCTCCCGGCGGATGGGCTGCGGAGAGTTTCGGGTGGTAAGGCACGGCTGCCCCAGCCAGCCCTGCCCGTCCGTCTGCGGCCTCAGAGGGGCAGCCCGGGCGGCCCGAGCTTGAGGGCACTTTCTCCATCCCCCGAAAAGCAGGAGGCGGGACGGCGGGAGAGTGTCCGAGGCTGCTGCGGACACCTGGCGGGCATCGCCTCAGGGCGGCACCGGCCCGGCCGAGGGCGCGAGAAGGGGCGGCGGTCCCTGCAGCGGCCGGGGGAAGCTCTGGTAGTTCTGCGGTCAGTGAGGGGGAACCCACGCCGAAGGCATCTCCATCTATGGCTTTCTAGGGGGATCGTCCATGGCTTCATACTTTACTTTGCTTTTTAAATAAAATGAGTATCCCGTCTTCCCGAGCAGATGTTCGGGAGAGCCTAGGAGAGGAAGGGGAGGATGGAGGCATTTGTGTCCCCGGGCTCAGGTCACAGGAGGCAGCAGAGAATGGAACCCAACGCCCCAGACCCCGCACCTGCCACCGCCGGTAAACGGGGCCAGGACGAGCCCTCCCGCCGGCGGGCGGCTCCCGACGGCCGGAGCTGCCGATGCTGAGGGCACCTGGAGCCTCTCTCCCGGGCAGGAGATGTGGGCATACCCCGGGCCAGGAGCATTTTAAGTGCCCAGCTACAAGCCAGCGGGGGCTTCCAGCTCCTTCGTGCCCAGCTGAGAGCTGCCCTCCGCAGAGAGCCGGGAGAGCACGTCGGGGGCCGGCCCGTGGGGCAGGGCCAGCCCCGCGGAGCCCGCACACCTCCGCAACCAGCGGCGCCGGCCGGCGGCAGGGAAGGAGGGCGGGAAGGAGCCCCGCTCGCCCCGTGAAGCGCACACAGCCCCGGTGCCGGTCCGCGGGGCGGGGGAGGTGGCAGCGGGGGGCTGAGCGGGCGGGGGCCCCGGATGCGTCAGAGATGTGTAAACACCGCCGCGGTGCCCGCCGCTATTTAAGGGGCCCAGGCTGAGTCTCCCCCGACTTCCCTGCTTGGGCACACACGGGACTCACCGCTCCCAACTCCAGTGGGACCTTGGAAAAGCGCAGCGGAAAGGTAGGGAGCACCTGTCACCGTCTTCTGACGGCACCACTGCCGAGGGTGGGGAGGGAAAGGAAGTGGGGCTGCCTGGCTCTTACCTGTGCGGCAGCTCGGAGGGCATCCCGCTCTGTGCCGGAGGAAACGCTTCCCGCAGGAGAAGAATTCCGGCAAGCGCGGGCAGCCGGGCGGACCCCAGCGCGGGGTGCGGGATGCGGCGAGCAGCGAGCGGGGCTCCCCTCCGCTGGGAAAGGAACCGGCCAGCAGTGGTGAGATGTTGGCTTTGGAGACTGTAGCAAGGACATGAATACTTAGATGTGTGTGTATACATATATATTTATATGGGTGTGTGTAAAAAATACAGGACTCGGGGCATTTGAAGGATTCAATGCACCTTCGATTTCTATGTACCCAAACACAGACGGGTACATCACCAATAACCACACCAGAGTGACATTTCAACTTTCCTCATTCATCTCCTAAGAATGTTTTAAAACCCCCATGTCTTATATACTGTGAATTATTTCAATCTAGTGTATGTGTTGGGCAAACAAACTTAATTTTATCCCCTTCTAAAATTAAAAGGTTACGTGTACTGTTGAAGAACTTAAGAGATTAAAAAAATCTCACATAGCTGAGATAATTAATGGGTATTTATAAGTGAAAATTACTCCCATAGCATGAAGTACTAGGTAGCTTGTTTCTTCTAAGAATTGAGAGTAATTTCTGTTTCCAGGAAAAAATACTATTTCAGCTTATGTGATAAAATGATTTAGTAAACCAACATTGTTTTGCTTAGTACACATTTAAGGAAGCAGTAGAAATCTAAATTCTCTGTTTAATATGAAGAGGACTATTAAGTTGCACTTTATTTCTTCCAGATTTTAACTAATCAGCTTTCACCACTCCTGCTATTAGATCAAGAGCTTTGGGGGACAAATGTTAGATTTTGGTTTTTCTTTCACTGGGACAAGTTTTTGTTTTTTTCTTTTTTGTGTATGATGAGATGAAACCTCTTGAACACTAAAGTTCAAATCAATGAAGGTTGGTAGAATAAGGGCTCTTCATAGAACTTGTCAAAACTGAGTATCTGTAATAACAGCAGGGTTTAGTGCAATAGCAAAATACTGAAATGTTTGAGTCCCGCGTTTTTTCAGAGATGGATTCATGTCCCTTAAGTTTTTATGAAATACAGCTTCCAAATAAGGAAAAGCAAATAAGAATTGAGTAGATCAGGGAGATACAGCACATACTAGGCTGGAAGAAACAAAATTAGTTACATGTACCTTCCTCTTTATCAAGGGTATTTAGCTATGCACATATGTGTTTTTCAACTTAAGACAGATCCCACAGTCACCTACATTTAAAAAAAAAAAACCAACACGAGCCTGGTTTGCTCAGAATCCAGCATCACTAATGAAGATGGGGCTAGGGACTGCATAAAATGTGGTAAACCTGACCATGTAACAGCCCACTGTCGCTTTTCTCCCCAGCAATGTACAGCGGGATATGCATCTGCGTGTTCCTTGCTGTGCTCTCAGTGAGCTCCTTCGGACAGCAAGCTCTGGGCTCACACAATGGGAATCCTCTGCCTGCTGAGCTGGAGCAGAGCCTGACAGAACCTCACCGGCACATCCGCGCCCCATCATCCGCTGGGTCCCTGAAATCCCTGCCACGGCTGGATGGCAGCAGTGACCAAAGAGCCAACATCGGCGCTTTGCTGGCCAAGTATCTCCAGCAAGCCAGAAAAGGTACTGCTTATTGCCTGCTTCTGTGCCAGTGGGAATTCCTGAAGGGGGACTTAGTAGTTGAGATAACCCTGTCATCATCTAACACGAATTCCTAGAGAAGATAGGATTTAGATTTTGTCTGGTTATTTCTGAAGTAGAGAGCATTCCAAATCCTCTTTCCCAACCCCCTCCCAAAAAAAGGATTTATTTGTAGCAGCCTCTGACTGAGAGTCATGTAAAGATAACTGGAGAAAATGTCACCTCCCTGTCAGGTTATAGTCCAGCTTGTATTTTAAACTATTTTCATTGCCTTAATTACTATGGTGGTATTTTCAGTACATTGTATGTCACATAAAGCAACTATGTTTTCATAAAAGTTTTTCATTTAGTTAAAATCCTCACTCCCTCCCTCTTTTAAAGTTAGAAGAGCAGGAAAACTTTTCTGAGGATAAATGCAGACCAAATGGCTAGCCTCACGTCAGCCGGAAATACCTGTACCAGGGAAATATTCTGAGGATTGGATTTTTCATGTATTTGTTCCCAGAGGAAATTACAATAGCATGAAAGCTTTCAAAACACAGAGCTCACCTTTATTAGTGCAATAATTAAAAGCAATGATAAGTAAAAGCATATTTTCTTCAACATATGTCAATTCCTGGTAGGTTTTTGGTCTCGGGCAGCCTGGGAACACAATCTTGCTGTTACTTAAGACCTCCATGGCACAGTGTAACAAGGACATGAAGAATCAGTAGAGCAATGGGATTACAGGGCATTCTTATAATGAGATTTATTAGTCACTTGAGGAAACAATTGTATTACATAAAGAGAAAGAGTAAAGCTATCCCTGTTGACACCTTACAGAATATATTTTACATTGATAGAAAAGTATGCCATCTCTGCTGCCAGTAAAAATGATGGCTCAAAATCATTGGCCACTGAAACTTCTCCAAGAAAACATTTTTCCTTTTGATCTGTCTCATCTCTGTACTGCTCTGTGTCTCAATAGAGTAACACCATGGGCAGCCTAATTGCTGTGGCCTTTTGGCTGCCAGCCTCAGTGAGAGCCACTACAGAAATTTTGTTTACTCATGAAAGGTTCACTCCAGCCTGTGCCCTGTACTACACAGAAAAAAGACATCTAAGAAGGAAACAGGGCTTCAAGGGAAGAGAGTAATTAGGATTAGGATTACTTTGGCATACAGACATTGAGAAACTAAATCACAGCTAGCCCCAGACTGTGCTTAGGATAAAGTTCACTTCATGTAAGTAAGAACTTTCTCCATGTAATGCAGACCATTTAACCCTCCCCTCTTGACAGCTTCCCTGCTGACCTCTATGCTAGGCAAAGCCCTATGCTTATCTATGATGGTGGTCTGCAATTAAGAGATGCCACATGTGTTTTTGTGCATTACATATGCAGCCATACACTCTCCTTTGTGTACTCAGAACACAGCCAAATTAGAAACAACAGAAAAATGAATCACTTTCAATAGTGCCTGAAAGATTTCATCTCATGTCAGCAATTTGCACGATATCCATTAAGGAACTTCTTCTAGCTGTTCATGCAATTTAATGGCAAGATAATTCAGATGTGAAATTCCACAATTCAGTGCTACACTTAAGGCTGTTACTGAATAAGCATGTTATTGCAGGAGTCTGTAAAGCAGAATCCTCGTTACCTTTCCCCAGCATAGTCATTGTTGCCCACCCACATGGAAACAGAACATCTCCTTCTAGTTTATGTACCCATTATATTTCCTTAAATATGGGGCTGACATTTCCAAATAGGTTAACCAGAAAAAGCAAAAAAAAAAAAAACACCCTTTGGATTTAAGATGTCTTTTTCTGTAAATATTATTATGAGGGACAATTTCCTGCATATGTGTTATTGACATATATAATTAACTCTAAAAAGTGTCTGGAAGCAGATGTTGGGATTCTTGTGATGCGACTAGGCTAGCTGAACTCTCATTTGTAGATGTAATTGCTGGTTACAGGAGAGAAGGTTCATGGGACAAACAGTATTTACTTCATTTAAAACATACATACAGTGTTCCCATCAAAACATATTCTTATTTAATGTGAAGATTCTGGGCAGTACTTCAGAAATCTCTGTAGAACACTCACATCTACTCTATTAGTCACTTCTAACCTGTCTAAACCATAATACTCACTGGAAAATTCCATCTAGGGGGAAAGAGAGTCTGGGCTTTTGTTAGTGTTAGCACTCACCAGTAGTGGCGTTTGCCCTCATGATTAATAGGAAGGCTGGTTTTGTAAAGTATTTCCAGTTAAAACAGTGAGAGAGTTAAGTTCTCTCAAGGGCTTAGGGATTGATGAGAGCCTTGTAGCTGAACTGCTACAACTGTGAATATGTTTGTCATACACTTACTCTGCAATACTCACACGACATCTCTGGTGGGTTGAGGAAAAGTAATTAAGGTGCCCTTAGGAAATTTGTGACCCAAGCTTTCAATTACGTTCATCTACAGGCTTTCAGCTTGAATCTGGCACCATGCAGAAGAGATGTTGTAGCTCTCAAGCCAGTGACAGGCACATTTAATGTCCCCTAAGGAGTCCTTGACAGGCCAGAGAGTAGTGGCACCAGGGGAGCCTTTACAGCCCATAGGTCACGTCAGGCTCAGAAGCCTCTTAAGCACCAACATCTGAGTGATGGTTCTGTGCTGCCTGAGCCCTGCCTGGTTATTCTGCTAAGGAGCTGTTGTCATTAACTTAATTACACCTTTTGAATTATGAATGTGAACTTCATGGGGTTTGAGCATTTAATGACAGACATTCTATTCTAGAGAAAATTAATTTTTTTTGTCATTTTGTTCTAGATAAATGTCTTAAGCATGGCTTTTTGTGTGTGTGTGTGTGTATCTTCAACTCCCTGCAACCACTAACAAAGCAATGCAGTTGCTTCTTGTTTTACTGGGTCACATTCATTATAAAGCATTACATGAGGAAGACCTTGAAATATAAAAGCACAGAGTCAACAAGGGTTTCTTCAAAACACAAGAAACTGAAAGCAAGGCAATTTTGTAGATTTGGATATATGGTATTTAATTTGGGCTCCTTTTCCTTTTTGATCAATTCAAGTATTCCTCAAGCCTCAGTCTGCATTGAATACTAATATATTAAATCTGTTCCTTCCTCCCTCAAAGCTTAACTCCATCTAATTATTGATAGATATCAATACTCCCTGTTTTCAGGGAGTACAGAGAAAAGTCATTTACCTTTCCCTGTATTTTTTAGGGACACTATGTGATGATGTGAAAGCAGAGGATTGTAGTCCTTTTTTTAAAGCATGAACTCTCCTGGCAAATAGTTTGTGTGTCTTTGATGCCTTAAGCAAGGCATATAGAAAGGATAAAGCAAGATCAGAAATCAGCATCCAACCCTGCTGTAAAAAGAATTATGAAGGCTTTGGATAAGCAATAAAAAAGGAGCTGACATTGCAGAAAGCCCTGTATAATTCCAGCAATAGGTATCTCTAACTGTGAACTCCAGACACAACTCTCCGTTTCAGGATTATTCCCAAAACCTAGGATTCATAACTCTACCCTGCTTGTTACTGAATTTGCACTGTAAGAGCTCCTGTACTTATGTTAATGTCTTTCTAAGCAACACAGGACTGCAGTGTCTCAGGCTTGAGCCTGCTCTCAAGAGTTATTTTGCATCTAGAGCAGCTCTCCCAGTACGAGCAAGCAAACATGGGCCTTTACAGGAATAGTGAGAAATGGTTTGGTCTCTCCCTCTCTCTCTCTAGTAAAATAGGAGGGAAGAAGGAAAAATCTATCCATATTCCTTCCTGTTAGACAGGAGGAGAATGTTCCTGCAGCAGGAGGTAGAAAATAATCTATTTATATTGCACTGAAAAAATCCAAGGCACTTTCAGAACATTACATGTAAGGCTTCTACCGATGTTTTCCCCAATGACATGACACTGGTGTTACATGGCTGGTATTAGGTCCATTTCAACTATTGCAGACATCTGCTAATGAGCACAAGCCAGATCAGAACACGAGTGAACCCAGAGAATGTGTCCTCTTACTCTCTGCTCTCCCAAATGCTTTTTCCTTAGGTTCCACTGGAAGATTCTCAGTTATGGGAAACAGGGTACAGAGCATTGATCCTACTCACAGGATAAATGACAGAGACTACATGGGCTGGATGGATTTTGGACGCCGCAGTGCTGAAGAATATGAGTATTCTTCGTGAAGAACACCAAATTATAGCAACAAGGAAAAAAAAATCACACTCCCATGTCTCTACAAAAAGAGATAAATCAATTTGTTGTCCTCTTCAAATCAGTGTTTTAAAGTATTTAAAATCATGTATTTGACATAAGTTTGTCTGTAAGACTACACAATGCAATATATACATATGCAGAATTTTCCAGAAAACGTTTTCTTTCTTTTGTGGTTTCTCATACATTAATACTATATTAAAATGATTTCACTTATTGTCCTTGTCCTGTCACTGCATGTTGCTGGGTGTTTTACTATAAAGGGAGGCAGGATAATGCCTTCATTTGGCAATGTAAATATATTCCATAGGTTGAGTAGTCAGACAGATTATCCACTTTTCAGAGAAACCTTGTGTCAGTTCCAATAGCTTTGAACTCTAGGGGACTTGTCCAGGTATAAACACAGCAGCTCAATACTGCCAGAAAAGACAGCTATTTTCATGGTGACCCTACTTGCAAAGGACTGAGTTAAACACTGAGCCCACGTGTTTGCAGTGAATAGCCAATACTACTAAAACAGTGAAAAAGAGGAATGATACCAACATGTTTCATCTTCCTGGCTTACTTGTTTTTTGTTGTGAACTCAATGTGAAAGTTCTGCTGCTGGCTGCAAATCACAGAATAAACAGAGCATTCTCTGCTGCGTGGTGAGCCAAGCATTCATTTGGGAGGGGGTGAGGACAGGTTCCTGAACAGAGCAGAAGGTGATCCTGAGAGGGAGACGTATTGGAGCAGTCTAGTCACAGTATCCTCAAAGGAAAGGGGTGGCTCCCAAGTATCACAGAGGCTGTCTGAGTAGGCTATTGCCCACCAATGTGAAGAGGAGGAGGGAGGTTCTACCCAGCTCTCACCTGGCTCAGAGCAGGGCAGAGGGCCCCAAGTTCAGAGCTGGGCAGTGATCCCAGCTTGTGCAAAACCAGCACCCTGCAGATCCTGCAGTCATTCCCGTCTGCCTGTGGGCAGGCTGAAAAAAAAGTGTTTTAGTTGCACTTTGTTCCTCCACCACGGGTAACCAACCTCCCTGCAGCTCCTGGGTCTCCTTCAGCAGCTGGATCTCCCATCTAAGGAATGCCCTAAATTGTAAAGGAGGTGATTTTTGCATTGCATAATTCACAGAGTTTCTCCCTAACGTGTGCACTATGACAAAAAGGAAAATATTTGTCACACACAGGAAAGCAGGTGCTTGCCAAAGGAAAGAGGCAGCAATTTCTACAGCAGTTAACAGGCAAACACAAAGCATAGAAAACAATGCATAGAAAATAGTTGCACTAAACCAAAATTCTACCAAAACCAAGAAGACTGGGAACAAACCAAAACGGTTGTGCCAAGGGTTGAGCACAAAAACACTTTGAGGAGCTGTTCCCAGCTAGGGGAGCAAACAGCACTGCAGAATCTGCAGTGAAAGGGAGACTTCAGTAAACAGTAACGGGGAGTTTTCTTCTCTAGTAACACCAAATACCTTTTTTTTTTTTTTTTTTTTTTTGTGGATCTCATCTAGAAAACATGGAAATGTTTTTCTGCTTTTCTTCCTCTCAAGCTTCTCCCAGTCAACCAGTTTCCAAGCCACCCAGTCTGGCTTTTTTTAGGTTCCTTTCTAAGCATAATGAATCCCAAATCACCTGAATTCTCTCCTTGGTTTTGGTTATTGCTCACAGCAAGAGAGTCCAAAGTGCCCATTTTTTCCCAAAACTTTCAAATAAGAGATTAAAACCAATTAATATATTTTTTTTTAAACTGAGGAAAATACAAATAAATCTAAAAATGCATATATTTAAATATTTCCCACCAAAGTGATGTTTCTTTAAAACTACTTGGGAGAAAACTCAGTTTCTGTTTTGCTATCTTTTAAATTAATGTCAGGAACATTCAAGAAATATTTTTAAATGTTTTCATCCCTGGCTTACACTGATGAAGGATGTAACACTGTAATATTGCAGGGGGGGCTGGGAGTGGGTGATGTCACAAATCAAGCCTTATTATTGCGGAATGCTGTCAGTTAGGAAAAACCCCAACCTTTTGTTTGTCTCCTTTGTCTCATTTCCTACAGGCAGATGGATGGAGAGACAAAGATGTTCTTTCCCCTTCCTCTCTTCTGAAGGTCTCTGAAGATGTCTCTGAAAGCACACAGCCCTCAGTGCAGTCAGCCAATGGGTTTGGCAGCTTTTCTACGCCACTCCCCCAGGACAGGGGCATCTTTGCCTGACACACAAAAATGATTTCACCACATGACTGACACGAGTGAGTGTTAAGAGAAAAGAAGTATGGGGGCAACTGCAGTAGTTATGAAGAGGGACTGTGACTCTGGGATACAGTGCTGTTCCTCAAGGCAAAGGGGAGCCGGCTGTTAGCAGCTGGCTATAAGCAGCTCAGCAACATTATCCTCATCATAAAAACATCCATCACCTGCTCCTCTGGGAACAGAAGAAATTCTCCAGGTGGGAAAGGGTTGTAAAGGCTGCTGAGACACCGTTCAGCTCCCAGGTGACCTGGAGGTGCTAATTTGAGCTAAACAGGGGAGCCAGCAAACCTGGGAAAGTCATTCAGCCCTGGTTGGTACAACCCTTATCCTATGGCATTAGTGAAGCCACTCTCTAGGTTGCTCTGTTTTAACCCAAGGGAAACAGCAGCCTCAGAGACGGACGCCCTGCAGTTGGGCTGAGAAGTGCCCCACAGATTCCAGCACACCCAGCAGTGCATTGGCACAACCTCCTGGTGCTGTCTGGGATGTGAGACTCCTGGCACTGCCAAATCTCTTGACATTTAATTCAGCTTTATCCAAATTCATCTTTATGAAAGCATGTGCATTAGGTGCTAAATTTACACTGGCAAAACAGCAAATCAATACCTTCTTGCATTTAAAGGCTGTTTATTTTCTCCGTGAGCTTTATTCAGTTAGTTCTGTTCCACCTTTATTATTTCAAAACAGGTGCTGGGCAAATCTCTGCGAACGGAGCAGCTTACTGCAAACTCCACATAAATTATTTGGGAAAAGCTTGTGGTTCTGCTTGTGCAGAGCTGTGCATACAGCAGCTGTGCAAAGAGGGTGGAAACAGCAGGTGCTCCTTGTGGGAATGAGGGGAAACCCAGGCAAGAGAGAGGGAGCACCCATTGCCTGGGGAGGGGGCAGCTCTGCCTGGGAGCTGGGGCAGCATGTGAGGGAAACCTCAGCTACACCAATGCACCTGACCCTGAACAGTCTCATGTCCCCTGGTATTTCATGCAGGAACACATGTGGATCCTACTCTCCTCTCCTCAGCTTTGATGCATCCCCAGCTGCTTCATCCTTGCTGCGTGTGGGCTGGCAACATGCCCCAGCCAGATGTTCCCAGCTGCAGCCCAGCTGTGCACATTTCAGCAAGCCTGACAGCAGACCAGGCACTTCCCTCTCCGAGGCTTGAGCAGAGGAATTTGCAAGTCAAACAAGGTGAACGTTTCAATGTCCCAGCAGAGCAGTAAAAGGCTTCCCTGTGTGTTCAATTTTTGTATCCCCTAAGTTCATTAAAATTCCCTTAAAGAAAGGAAAAAACTGCCTGTGTGCTTGTTAAAGCTTTAATCATCTCAAAGTACCTGTGTCAATTGAACAGCAATTGGATTCAGCACAGCTTGAAATCTATTTCAGCAGGACAAAAATCTCTGTCATCTTTTAAATACAAACATTAGTGGCTTCTCAAGTGTAGGCCATTCTCACATGAAAGCCCACTGCCTACATTATAGCCAAGGACATTGCTAAGCACCAGTAACTTTCAGGACTTTTATTTTCCTTACCATTCTGTGGTTCAGTTGGCTTGTTAAGTGAATTGAAGCAGGTCTGAACAGCACCCAGTGAGATGTGGTAGCACAGCTGAACAAGGCTAATTCTTCACCATGAATACAAGCCACGGGCAGCAGATGCCGTCTGTACCAAGGGAAGGCAGGACACATCTCACCAGCATTGCTGGACTTTTCAATTAAATGTAGAGAGCTGCTAGTACATGTGTCCAGGGAGTTGGGAGGAACTCTCAAACCTCTGTGCACAACAGCAGTATGGTGTGGGGCCATCTGATACTTAGGATACATGTAAAATAAAGAGGGAAGAGTCTCAAAAGGCTTTTTTAGCCAGTCTTGGCTCTCCAAAGAACATGCCATAGCCTATCCCTCCCCTATGTGTCCATAGCCCAGTCTTAAAAGACACAATCCTCAACACCTTATCTTCCTCTCCCCTCCAACCCAGCTTTCAGAGGAGAATTACTAGAAGTGAAGATGCATCCAGAAAAGTTTCTGAGATAGCTGAATATTGCAAGGGTGGAGCACTATTTCAACACTCTCTCTTCTGTGCATCTCAGACTCTGTGCTCTCACCTTCCCTGGACTGGGACTTGCTTAACTCATCCTGTTACCAGGCAAGGAGGGCTGGATGCACAGTGCTTATCCTCCCTGGATCCCTCTTGTTAACCATTAACTTTCTGACCACCAGCTTCCCCCAGGCTCGGAGCTGGGCAGAGAGGAAAGATGAGTGTCTGTACTCACTGACAGGCCCTGGCTGTGCCCCTGACATCAGCCTCTCTCACAGCTGGCGTAGGGCACTGCGTCACACTAATGCAAGCCCTCCATGAGTTTATTTTGGCATTACTGCTATCCCACTTTCTCTCTGTAGCAAGTAAGTGATACAAATGCTTTTATTTCCCTCTCCACCTCATACACACACACACACATCCTTCTCCTCAATGAGGGTGTCTAATCTTTCTAAGAGTAACTGCCTGATTATCCCCTCCTCCATTGCTTAGCTTTCACCACATGTACAGGGTTTTTAGAGCTTCTCACTGCCTGATGTTTAATCACTATAATGTTCCCTCCCTCAGTAACAAAGATATTGGTTAACAACAGACCTCAGTCTTGTCTCTTTTGAAAAATACAGGATGTTTCCTCCTTATTCTGTACTTTCACATTTTGTTACTACATGTTTTGCACTGTATTAGGCAGGAGAGTGCAAACTCCTCTCCTCCTCAAAATACAGAAACCACACAACATCCAATTCTGCATTTCTCACAACTCAAATTAAAAAAATCAAAAAGTGCATTTGCTTCTCTTTTTTCTTTTGACTCAAGTTTCACTGATTTCAGCAAGCTTAAAATCTGAAAACTTTTCATAAGAATTCAAAAAAACAAAGGATGGCCTCTCATTTTGCTTTAACTAAGACAAGAGCAAGGGATCAAGGTGGAAGATTTATCACTTTAAAAGAACAGAGAAAAAGTTGAATAACACATGACAATGCAACTTTTCTGTTATTTTATTGATATTAGTGAAGAAAAAATTAAATTTCATCATTCTGAAGTGTTACAGTTGCTTTCTCTGGTGGGTGGACAGCTCCTACAGCTTATTTAAAGGCTAAATAATACTTCCCGATTGCACGATTAACTTCTACACTTTAAGTTCTCTTATGGTATTGCTTTCTTCCTCTGGGTATATAAAATGGTCCATTATGAAGTCCACGACTTTTCTTCAGAATCAACTGTTATTCTATCTACTGGTTTAAGATACATTCAAATAAAAAGATACTTAAATTTACTTGCAATAAGTGCACACATACAACAGCAAACAGAGCTGATGGCATTTTACTAAAACATTGTAAGTTCATAGAATAAATAGAAGTCTTCAAACACATGCTGTAACTGACCAATGTGTTTTCTTTTCTTTCTCAAAATATATCCTTAGTGTCCATAGCACTACCGCAATAACTACGTCATTCAGAAAAAAACAAACCACCCACCTATCTCTCGTCACAAAGACTAAAAGACAGTTTCATTTATACAAGAAATTATCAGTGCTAATAATTTAGTAACAGTCTGGTACACATGGCAATGCACGGCAATTACATGTAGTGTGACAATGGTAACAAACGGGGAGCTTGATTTTAGATGCCACAAGAAGTGCAAGGAAAAGAAAGTGGCTGCTTAACCCTCCCTGATTTGCTCCTCTCCATCCCCTCTCCCAAAAAATATTTATGTCTGAGCTCTGCTCTGGAAACAAGTTCCCTCCAGTCTGTTCCAGTTCCAAGGTATTTAAACTCCTTCTACAAGCACTCAGCAGAGTTGGGAGAAACAGAGAAAAAATTGTGATATAATTCAGATTGCCTGGCAGCTAAAGGTTGCGTGAGGTCTTATGTTTCCTTTCTGAAAAAGCAGTGGGTTATATGTTTGTATGGCAGGTATTTTTTTCATTTTAAAAACACTGCTAAAATAAAGCATTTCCCCTATTTTTACCTGGACTAAGGTCTGACTTCAGATGAAAAAGGTTCCTCTGAAAAAAGAAAACAGAAAATGGGTGGAGAATATTCTCACCCTGCTTACAAGGCCACTGTCTTCAACATGCATGAAACACGAAGATCAGCATGAGGGCTGCAAGTTGCTCTTTCCTGCCTGTACCATTCTGTTACTAAATGTTTTCTGTGGCTCTCTGCTGAGGTTTCAAGGACTCACCTTTTCCTAATACTGGTTTTGCTACATGTTCTTTTATAACATTCTTATCTGTCGATCTGTTCCGCAACTTGGACTTCTAGGAAGTCACTGCCATGTTTACCTCACAAGTTGTGAAAACTGTTTTCTTTGGGCGCACTGACAAAGCATGTTTCAGTGGCAGCAACACACAGTAAAGTATTTTCCCTTCCACAATCCAGTGCAGCATTGAACAAAACAAAACAAACAACAAAAAAAGAAGTTGCACAGAGTGTAAGTGTGCCAAAGGAAACAGCGGTGGTAGGAATACATTAATATTCCAGGTACCCAGTGGGTCTGCTGACCTCAACACAGTATTAGTTCAAGTTTATAATCTTGGGGAAGAGGCAAATACAGAACAGGAAAAAAAAATTCATCCATTCAGGCATAATAGCCAGGCACTCCAATAACTCAGCTCAACTCATTTACAGAGGCAAAATTAAAACTACCACATGTTAAACTGAGTGCTTTTCTCAGTATTTAATGAAGCACAAATGCTCCCATGCTTCAAGTGATGTAATGAGAGGTCTCACATAACACATTCAATAGCTTCCCATGCACCTTTGACTCAAGTTAGGCTAGCTACAGAATTCACGTTTTTCTAGTCAAGTTATTTTTTGTTGGTTTTGCTCTTTTGTTTTTTTCAGTGCATCTTAAAAAAAAAAAACCTTTTCAAAAGGTTAGCAAGTTACCCTTAATACAGCAATCATAACATAGAGCCTTTCGCACTCAATTGAACAGTAAAATAATCCAATTAGTTACAATAGATCTGGTACATATTTACACATTTTATACAAAGTTTACACATTTCTCCCATTAGGCACGAAGTTGATTTGTCAAACTCAAGAGGCAATGAAGGGGTGGCGGGGAAAGGAAAAGGAGATTGGAGAAAGAATCTGAGTATTTTCATTTAAAAAGATTAGCTGTAAAAATAAAGTCCTTCATCGTAAGCTAGTTTGCTTCGGGAGCTTGGTTCCCATGAGGATCCCCGAGGTGAGAGACGTTGGGCCTTTCATCTGCATGCTGGAACCCACCATGGTGGGGAAGCTCCGGTTCCTTCGGATGCCACTGTTCAGCTGGATGCCCCCAATGGCACTGGTCACGGCAGGGCAGCCCAAGGGGAGACCGTCTGGTGCCAGGCCTCCAGGAACAAGGGCCCTCACGGGTCCCTGTGCCCCACAGAGAAGAGGTCCCTGGTCATCAGTTAAAGGAGGAGCTGACGTTTGCCCTGAACTCACAACTTTGGCAATACCAAACCTCCTGACTTTGTCCACAAGATTAAGGTTGGAAACAGACACGTCAGTTTGGCTCTCACTGTTCCTGATGTTCTTTTTATTCCTCACCTCCTTCAAGATTGAACTAGCAGGTTTTGAAGCCAAGAAGTTGTCATAAGGTGGGCTGGTGCACTTGAACTCAAAAGATGGAGGGGAAGAAGAAGGTGTCTGCATGGGTGAGTTTGGGGGAGTGGAAGGAATGATCGTCATTTTCGGGGAGTACGTGTTCAGCAGGGTGCTCCTGCTGGCTCTGTCCCAGCTCTGTGGATTGTACACTGCTGCTGAGATGCCCCTTTCCTTCAGCAGCCACACCAGCCCCAGGGACGTGCTCATTGTCGTCGTGGATTCCCGGAGGTTGGTGAAGGATTCGGCCAAACTCAGACGCCGAGGAGTGCAGGGAGTAGCCACCGGGGTGCCTTTCAAATTGCTAATGCTGCCACAAGCTGGAGTAGGTGCTGCGTTAAGGCTGAAAGCAAAGGAGCAGTCAAATTATTCTCTCCAGTAGAAAACTAAAATCTACTGCAGGCAAGATTTTTAACCCTGAGCAGAGCCTTTTATCCATTTGGAGAGTGCACAGGTCACTGACAGTTCCCAGCCTCCCACAAATGTGATTACAAGCGCAAAACCATCAGATCTTACAAAAGACATCTCCACTTTGCACACTTCACAGCCCAGTCTCACAGGATTAATGCCACTGCCGAGAGCCAGCACCACATTTCTCCTGATAAAACTATTTACAGGTTTTGATCAACACCTTCACTTTTTCTTCCTGATCTACTGGCTGTAACAACTCCCAGTTGCTTCTAAGAGACAAGGAAATGCAGGAGACTGGACCAATGATATAAGCAAGACATTTACTTTTTAGTGTCACTTCTGAGCACACAGAACTGAACACTCATTCATTAAGGCATGGTGTACTCAGTTATTCCAGAAACAAGGCATGTGGGATATCTATGACACTACAGATTCATGTCTGTTTGAGAGAATCCCAAGAGCTCCATGCAACCTCAGAAAAAAACACTTTCCAACTTTTTCTAACCATGTGCAAATGATGGTCTTTTTCACATGCACACACACATACCAAAAAAAAAAAAAAGAATTCCACAGTAGTATCTCCTAGGCATGGGTTCATCCCCTCTAATGGCACTCAGTCTTGTGCAATGCAACACTTGATGCTAAGGAAGGATTCAATGATAAGAGCTCACCCCTGTTCAAAGAAGGAAATCTATTCCCTCACCTTGCGAGGTTAGCAAGTAGAAGACACTCACCAAGAGTCAGAGAGAAAGTAAAGCCAGTTGAAGATAGGGGGAAAACTAAGCAGCTGGGAGGAGAAAGAACAGGGGAGAGAGTGGGATCTTGCCTTTTCAGTAGAGCCACGCTCTTGGATTGGCTCAGCCAGAACACGCAACTTTAACTTAAGTTGGGTTCTCTGCACCAAGAAAAGCATCAAAGAGCCACTTTGAGACAGTCTTGTTGGATTTCCAGGAGAAGACTCTGGCCAATGACTAAATTGCATCCTTTTTGCCCCATATGGACAAAAAGGGCTCTGAGATTGTGTCTTGCCTGGAATTTTCCATCTCATTACACTTTACATAATGAACTCTACTTAGCCAACACTACTGTGCGTGTCAGGTTAGACACCCTGGCATGTTTTGTGCTGCAGCTGCTGATGAGCTTAGAACATCATCTAGATCCTTGGTTTACAGAGAGCAGGCGACGTGAGTTCACGTAACAACAGAAACTCTAGTCTCATGGTCTAAAAATCAGCATATCTTTAAGGCACTTCTTAATTACAAAAATATTAGCCTGATGCTATGAAGTCTCAAGTCATGTCTTCTTTACAAGGCTAAATAGAATGTGACCAACATGATTTCTAACAGTGATTTTGAATGGTACCAACCTCCACCATAAGCAAGGGAAACTGAGGAAGTTGAATTGCAGTTGCAATTCAACAAGAGGAATCCCATATATTCCTCCTGGTATGCTGCAGTGAAACACTTATTTGAGAAAACTGGCAGATATAATTAGAAAAGCAGCCTTGCTAAGTGGCTCTGGAATCGGTCTCCTTGCACCCCCGTGTGTGCTGTGGCTGTCAGTGCATGTGGCAGATGTGCTAAGGCACCTCCTGATGTCCTCTCCCTTCTGCCTGTGCTGACTTAGCGGCAGGGAAGAAGGATCTCTCCCAGCAGAGCTAAGGAGACCATGCACACTCACTGCAGCAGCACACACACTCTGAGGGCAAGGCTGAGTGGAAAGAAGTTAGTTCACAATTCTTCTCTTAAGCACTGACTAAAGCTGGACCCTCATAGTTCTGATTCCATTGGAACTAAAGAGCAGTGTCAGCCACTGTGGTACATTTCCCTTACAGCCAAATACAGAAGTCTTGAAAAGCGTGAAGGAGAGAAAAGAAAGAGAGTTTACTGCATGAACTGACTTTCTACAAGGTACGACCATATACATTTCAGAAATCCAGACATATGGCGCCAATAACCAGGCTTCCAAGATATCCTAGTCACAAGATGAAAACTACAGCACTCCAATGGTTTATTAACTTCAACAGCTTCACTCCTTCCAGGTACAGATTTCAGTTGCACAGATATGTAGATTAGTATTTCTACTAATTTTTCAGCACAGTTATACACTACAGTGCAATTAAAAAAAAAAGCCATCCCTGCAAGAAAGCAGTTGCAGATGTTGCCTTTTTGTCCATTTGATCACTTTGGCATTGCTTTAACTGGGAAATATTTTTCCCATCAAACTGACCAACACTGCAAGGCAGCCTGGACACAACTGCAGAAACAGACTCAAAGTGGCCTCAGCAACTCAGCCCAGTGATGGTTTCAGAGTTAGATTGAGAAAAGAAACAAATAAATGAGCATTTAATTTAGCTTGATGAAATTTAGTAAGGTTAGAGCAACACCTGGGGTAGCACAGATTAAAATGCAACCAGGCAGGTAAATGCCAAACCTCTTGGGGTTATCTGGTGCCACACACACTAGCATTCCTTGTACATGACCCTGCCAACAGAGATGCTGCTGGCAGTGCTGCTCACCCCCGACCACGCTGGGTCACAGTGTCTGCCCTACACCTCCTCTCATCACGAGACATAACGCAGTTTCTCGTCCTCCTCACATGACCTGTGAAGAATCATTTATAGTTGGTAAGGAGGAGCTCTGTAAACATGTCTGCTGAAAACAATATTTTGTTTATTTTGCTCTTTGTTCTCCTGAACGAACAATGAACTTCCATTTAACTAAGGCAGCTGAAAATGCACTGAATTTAGCTGTCTTTTCTGACTGATTTGTTTGATTTAGTATCCAAAGACTTTATTACAACCACAACTGACAGCAATTCAACAATAACAAGAAAACTAAAATAGAACTGCAACCATATAAGAGCATCTCTTCAGTAATTGTGCTGAGGGGAAAGACAGAAAAGAGTAAAGAAAAACCAGGCAGGCCACTAATAACTAAGTTCAGAAAGGGATGCAAAAAAGTTACATTTAAACATCATACATTTCCTTTCCACTTGACAGGTTTTCATATTCAATACCCTTACTTTTCATGCCCTTCATAGGCAGTCAGTGCCTATCATGTCTGAACAAGTGTAGACACATCCCCTCTGCACGGGGACCTACACAGTGGTACACCCCCACACAGGAGCTGGAAGGGGCAGAGAAAGCAATGAGGCACTGTCCTTATACACAGAGAAGAACATTCTGTAAATCCTGATTTGCTAAGGGAGGAAAGCTCCCTCTTTAGGTATGAAATTCACACCACACCACACCCCCCCTCCCCCTGGCTGTCTGATCTTCACCTTCCATAAGGCCACAACACTGCCTACTGTTGGCATGCAGTGTCTATACTGCCAATTGCTATTTCATCAGTTTCAGTCTGGCTGCCAGGAATTCATTTCTAACAATTACACCAAGGTACAAAGTAGACATCTCCCTGTTTCCAGTTATGCCTCCTCCTCCATTCCTCAAGTACTTCCTGGATTTCTTTATCTGCACATCTTTTCTTCTTCTGAGAGGAAAGACTTAGACTTCCTCCCTGAAAAAACCTCTCATCTTTTTTGTGAGAGATCACATTCTGTGCATTCACATATGAGGACTATAACTAGTCTAAGATGAAGAGTAGCCAGGTTTAGATACCAGAAGCCAATATAGTTATGCCTGATCCTGCAACATCTAGAGACAACAAAACTTAAGAAATTTTGATTGGCTTTTTAAAACACCACACGTGCTTCTCAAAATCAGGCTGAGGTAACTCAAAATTGGAGGAGTAATTGGTGTGTGTGTTGTAATTCACCAATGCAGCCAATGCCTATGCTTATGCTACTATTTTGCATTTGCTTAGAGGGGAAACTCTGATAGAGCTGAATGCTTTGCCATCATGAGAATCCCTTACCTTGGCGTGACTCGTGTGAGTTCATCGGAGGGGTGCAGAATGCGGCAGGTGGTGAAGGTGAAGGTGGAGTTGGTTTGTGACATGCACTTCCCAGGATGAGGTACTAAATTAAAAAAAAGCAAATTCTTTGCATTTTACACAGAAAAGGGGAAAACCAAACTTCTGTGTGCTGATAAGACAGATGCAATAAGTGATGAGGCACCTTGATGGGATCAATGCAAGAGAAGAGAAATGCCCAAGTACTACAGTGTTAAACAGACACTTGTTCTCCAAAGGAAACACCTCTAGGACTCCAAGGCCAGTGCTAAAAAGGTCCGCTGAAACTTGCCCATGATCACAAACACTGCAGATTAGGTTTTGTTCAAGCCACATTTAGGCCAGGCAGTGCTTGAAATGCTAGTCCTTATCTAAACCAGCAACTTGCATCAGTGGGAAATTACAAGCAGCATTTTCTAGTACCAGCTCAGGAGCACCGGGATTTTCTAAATGCTTGTGCCTTTCAGCTTTTAGCTTGATCCACAAAAAGGTATCCCCATTACTTCTCAGTAATGGATCCATCAGGCTAATGCTACAGGAGTACAGATTGTTGGGGTGGGAAGGGGAGGGACACACATTAATTACTGTTTCTCTGACTTTCCACATCCACGATATGGAAAGTGGTAGTTTTTTGGATCCACTACTTTACATCTGTGACATTTCTCTTGTGCATGTGATTAGGTTCTTTAAGAATGTATGTCCTCAGCTGCATAGTATAGCAGTTTTTGAATATTTGTAGACAGTGTAGTAAGCAAATTTCCTAACAAATATGGCTGTAAAACTGCCACTGGTGATAGATCAGTGATTTGGGAAAGAAGCAATATAGCTCGGTTTTAAAAATGAAGGACTTAGGACAACTTCTTTCTTCTTGGTAGAAATGATTCTGTGGCTGTATTAACCTGCTATATAATGCAGCTGTGGTCACTGCAAAAAAACTACAGAATTTAAGAGCCATGCATCTGAAAAGCTGGTTGAAAAACACCCAGAGTTAAATATTACATCAAAGATATCATGATTGCATAGGTTCTCTTACTTAGTAACCAAACTTAGCAGTGGTCAAAAGACATGCACAATAAAAACTGTGTGCAGCTCCCTCCCCCCAGTCCTACCCAACCCTCTGAGCCATTCCCCGATTAAGCCACATTTTAATACCACAGTACACAACTATTCAACACACTGCAAAAGACAGACAAACCGACCAGGTAGACCAGACACCACTCTGAACTCCCAGAGCAGCTTAGCAGAAGCAAGGCAAGTCTTAATTGTGGCTGTGTTCCCTTTTTCATATATAAAGTATCACAGCTCCAAAATAGTGTGTGTGGTTAGGTAGCCCTTTAAGAACACATAAAAGCAGTGTGTGAAGGGTAGAGCACGGGCAGTGTGAACAGTGGAAGCAGGAGTGGCTGAGCATACAGTGTGAGGTAACTTCTAGTCAGCGCTGGCTGTACATTAGAGAAGGATATTTCCAAGGACCCACTGGAGTGTCATGTTAACACACTCAAATGTTAGCACAGCATAACATAACAACAAGCTCTACTTCACCTCCAGAGATGGCAATTAGGATGCTTCAGGAATCCAGTTGCTTTAGAGATTAGTGTGAGCACTACAAAAGCTATTACAAGGGAGCACAGCCTAGCAATCATGATTCTCTCCATTTTGTAGAGAGTTATAAGAAAATCTGGAGAAAGAGCTCAAATAACTGGACATGAAAAAATTGGTTATTTAGAGAAACACAGGACTTTAACATAAATCAATTAGAAACAAAGCAATTATCCCTGGATGATGAATAGAGAACAGAATAAAGCAATGCTGGTTTAAGATTGCAAGCTCAACCCAAAGCACATAGCTGTAATACAATCAGTGCATTTTCCCCATTTGTAATATCCACTGGGCATCCCCTCAGATTGGAGACAGGCACATTGAAGAAACATAGCTGCATCAGCAAAAGCAAGACTCATTGCTACTAATGAGTCAAAGATAGGAGAAGGCTGCTAAAAGTAAAGAAATCACTAACTCTAATCAGAGGAAACAAATTGAAAAGATGAAAATAATCTATCCATTGCCAAGGATGTATTTCACCCTCAAATACCACTAAGAAAGTCCTGTACCAGCTTCATCCTCCATCAGTCAACAATGGTGTGTATCATATTGCTGTAGCATTTTCCATCCTTTGGACACAGTAAAAAGAGTGAGAACCTGTTGCTGTAAATGAACAAAGTTTATCAAATAGAAACAAAATGATTAATTTCTAACTTAGTAATTTTACATATGAATGGCCATCTCCTGAGCTGGTATAAATTCATGAGGAATTAATACATTTTTATAATAAGAAAGACTACCTTCACACTTACATATACCAAAGTATTGTCTTAAATATAAACACCTGCTCCATGTAACTGCCTGAAACCAAATGTTTTACTTATACCCTCTTTTCCAAAGTAGTCATAGTTTAACAAGAAGGCTTCATATCTGTATGAAAAAAAATCTGTACATAACTCAGTGCTTAACAAAATTTACAGAAACATCATGTAACTTAATCCATCAGGAACCCTCTGCAAACTGTTAGTGCATTTTCCCCAAATTAAAATTAAATCTAAACCTAAGATTTCAGCTGGATTGTGTTTCAGCACTCAGGAATTAATTATTCTTCACGTTAAGTTTTCTCAAACAATTCACAGGCATTATGGAAAAATGCAAACCATCATAGCTGAAAGGGACTCTCTTGTAAGCACAAACACTATCATAAAAACACCTTTTAAAATACTGGGGGGGGGAAAGAAAAAAGGCAGGTTCCAGTCAAACTGAGTGCAGAGAGCTCCATCTTCTGGTAAAACAAACACGGCTTTCCTCACACAAAACACAAAGCTGATTTGTATCTCAGAGCTGTCTCAAATCCAGCTTCAAGACTCAGAACCTGTGGGCCATTCTGCTAGGTGTAAACAGCAAAACAGGTATGTTTAGGACATGACCTTTTGCCCAGAGAACTCTCAAAAGGTCATTTAACCCAGATTTTCAACCAGCTTGTGCAGAGGAAGGTACAAAGTTACAGTAGGTAAATGAGTGGCCTGCCCCATCCACAAGAAAATATCAAGGCAAATTAAGTTTGAGGAAGATTTGTAAGAGGTAGCTACATTAAAACACCATTAACCTTTGTACCATTGGATCAAAATTCAAATTTGCTGTTATGCTGAAATAACAGTGAGGAGGCAGAGAGCTCACGGTGACTAGTAAATCTTTTTTTGTATTTTGTACAAACACCTATTCTGGCACATAAAGATTTATTAGGAAATTAACTTAAAAAAAATTGGGAAATCTTCAGAGTATGATTTGATCCAGACTGGCACAAAGTTAACACTTTAGTCCAAGAGTGAAGCAAGCCACTCTGCTCCATCATTTCTTTGGCATGTTTCAAGAAAAGGAGGGAACCTGGTTCCCTGCTATTTGAGCAGACAGCACACTGGAATTAGGGCATCTCTCTAGCACAGGCTGTGGAAACAGGGATGGAAGGACAAGCAGATTGAGGCATCCTTAGAGCAACAGACGGTGTTTTAAACCATTAGAAGTTTACTGCTGAATAGAAAAGTTCTGCCTGCTTTAAAAGAGGATAACAAAGGACCACTAGGAGGCATTTTTTTCCTACGTGTGGTCATCTGGAATACAGGCTATGGACTTCACTTTTGCCAGTTTGTGCCACCAATTCCATTCTTGGGTGAGGTGAAATTACTGGAAAGTAGGCCACAAAACCCCATTAGGATCCACAGGACAAGACAGGGGCTTCATGTAGTCTCTAGATTTAGCAGAGTTCATCCCCTCCAGGTGGCTAAAGGTGAGAGCTCTGACACCCAGTGCTACCTGTACTGAAAATGCCTGGCTGACAGAACAGGGAGAATATAGAGTAGGCCAGATCTGATGCCTGGGTGAACCACTACACTGGAAAGGAGATAGGTGATAAAAACAACAGCTGTAAAACGTGAACATGGTGCTCTCCTAGAGATGTAATATGTGATGTGAATACTCAAAACGTCCAAGAATTCATATGTCTGCACCAGGAGCATTGCTTTTGTTATGTTTCTTAAACAACGAAATTATTGTCTGAATACCTGATTTTCCAAAATCTTCATTTATTTTGCCTTTGGAAACAGCAAGAGAGGAAAAACCGAACAAAGGCAGGTATTCTTTGGACAGGGTGTTTCTCTGGCTGAGGTCACTTTCTTGTATGTATATAACCATTGAGCATAGATGCAAAAAAAGACTTCAAAGTATTTAATGTGGCTTCAACATGAGTTTATGCAGGCTACGATCCCCAAATTAAAATTCAAGCATTTTGACAGCATAGACAGCAACTGCTGACAGACTTTTCTTAAAGAAATAATTACTGTGAAATATTCATGCCATTTGAAAATAAAATATATTTAAATATGCGTCAATACCTTAGTTCTAAGAAGAGTTACAAAATTTATTGCTTTTCTGTACAACAGTAACTTTTTAGAAGCATGTATAGAAATCCTGCTAAAACCAAATCAAACATAAGACATTCATTATGTAGTTTTGTGATTTTAGGCATCTATTTGGAAAGTCCTCCATGTCATGATTAAGGTCTAAGCATGTAGTACAAGAGTGCTGATCCCATAACGCTGTGCACATGTCTATTCAAAGCAATCAATCAGTGGAACTAAAAAACACAAGTACTGTGCACAAGTTTATGCACCCAGTACCAGCAGGCAATTAAGTACACACTGCATCAAGTGTAGCCCTTCCAACTTCAAAATTCAAACACTGATAACATTATTAAGTGCTTCGAATGGCTGGTGTTTTGTCTGTTTCTTTAAGGGAAACATGAAAGCAAGTGAATTAAAAAACCCCAACAAACCAAACAAAAAACCAATGCCAACAACCCCTCCCTCCAAAACAGATTCTGTACAGTTTCATAATACACTAGTTTCTTTCACAGAACAAAAAAATATATTGAGGTTACTAAAAATTTGTGCTCCAAAAATTACTTGTCCCAGATGATTTTAAGAACACTATGTCCTGTAACTTCTTTACAATTCCATTTATGCTGAAAGTCTACAAAAGTGATACACAAATCTCAGCCTATTCCTGGGTATTAGGCTAGAACTGCAACTTTGGAATTTATGATCCTCCATAAAGTTAACTACCCACACACAGCATGTGGCTCCAACAGACCAACTGCAGACCATAAGGCACATGTGTGCCAACTTCTCCTGATTGGGATAGAATATGCATTTATGGTGGGGAAGCTATTTTATAGATCAATGGGTACTACAGGTTTCAACACAGGGACAAGAAAACTCAAGGAACGTAACTTTTCCTTATTTAGTCAGAATGATTTCTGACTCTACCTATCACAAGAATATCTATCACAATTGTCCTCAATATGTTTTAGCTACAAGACATTTTTGGCACCAGCAGTGTTTGCTCTCCTGAGCCTGGAAGTCAAAACAAGCTCTTGGGCTCATCCTGAGAAGCACTTTGCACACACAAAATGGCAATATGAACAGGGCTTGTAAGTGCTGTGACAGAGAACATACCCAGTGCAAAAAAGGCAAGATACAAACCTCAGAGCATACTGAAGCAGAAACCTGCAGAAACCTGCCCAACAGACTAAGACGACTTACACCTGCTGGGAAGGTCCTTGTAGGCACTGTATTACTAAAAACCTTTTGGTCTGAGGCTAGAAAACCTGTAGCTCTAAAGTGGCCCACTTTATGGCCTGCCAACAGGAACCGTAAGAAGATACCTTCCAGCTTTTACAAACCTGTTCAATGAGGTTTTTCCACGATGGAGCTATCCTGGATTACAAGCAAAGGCACTATCGCTAGAGACTGTGTGCAAGACATTTCTTTCCTTCCCTTTTTATTTTACTTCCACATTCTCTAGAGTTTATTCTGTATGTTGCCAACTGGAACCTCCCTTGGAATCATGCAAGCAATGATGTTGTAACCTTGTATTCATGATGGGCTCATGATGAGGTGCCACAAGTCCATACACACCTGTACCTGCATTGCACTTCCTACAGAGAAATCTAGAAAAAAATGTGGAGGAGAAGCAATGGCTGCACAATATTTAAATATGAAATAAATTCATAAGCTCAGCATGCACCTCCTTCTCCCAAAAGGTATTCTTCAGTGGGCAGATTGTGGATCCTAAGAAGTACTGCTCCATTATTAAGTGCCTACTCTGACAAAATCCACAGTTATCTCCTCCTTGTATAATGCCTGACAAAGTGCTCCAACAAAAAGCAGACACAGTGTCTTTACTTCATTTGAGCAACAAAACCAATATGGTAGCTCATTGACACTCCTAAATCCTAAGCAACAGGACAATTTGAAAGAAGGCAAAAGAACGGGAAATTAAAGTTTTCAGTGCACTTGTTCATTCTATACAAAGTTATTAATTTTGACCCACTTATTTCTGTAATGTATTAAAATTACTCAGCAAACAATACCAGGTAAAATAAGATTGCTACAGCAATTTCATTGATTTTATCTACTTTGTCAATTTATAAGGTAGGGAATTCGCTTAAAAACCCTGTCTGAGACAGACTTTTCCCAGCAATAACCAGTAAATAACCTTTTAATAAACAGTGACCTATACTCAAATCATAATGGAGACAGAAAATGGAAGGAAGTACTAGACTTTCTTACCAGTTTGTAATTACAGAGCAGGCCTATATTTATTGCTCTACTCCAAAGAAAGAACTCTTCCAAATTATTACCCAGAAATGTTTTACTAATCTGTTCTTTAAAAAAAACCCCAAACAAGGAACTAAACAATATCCTTAGCTATGTTTTCACATGACAATGAGTCTTCTACTTTTTTGACATGTTCCTGTGTTGAGTACTCTTCCCATTAGAAAATTCTTCAAAATGTAACCCAAGCATCGTTTTTTTGCACATTTACTGTACCCTGAGTACATAAAGAACTGCTTGTTCCCTTCCTCTCAATAGCAACACATTTTAAAATTAATTGTATCTTTTGTTGAATCTTTTATTCTCCAGATCCTAAAAATGCCAGTCCTTGATTCTCGTATCTCCAGCTTTCCTTGCTGTAGTTACTCAGACTCTTCAAAATTATAAAAATCTGGATAATATCCAAAACAGTACACAACTGCCTGAAGAGGCATTATTATTTTCATACTGACATACAAAAAATAATATAAACATTATTTCTAGGATCTCATAGAACAAGGACAACTTTTGCCAACGGAAAGGGAAGTTGAAGGGTTTGGATGTTGAAGCACTGTAACAGGCTGCCCAGGGCAGTGGTTGGGTCACTACCCCTGGAGGTATTTAAAAGATCTGTAGATGTGGTACTTAGGGACATGGTTTAGTGGTGGACCTGGCAGTGCTGTGTTAATGCCTGGACTCAATGACCTCAGAGTTCTTTTCCAACCTTAATGATTCTATGGTTCAAAGTTTAACCATAATACAACTGACTGTAGAAAGTAGCTTATATTCAGTAGCTGAAAGCACTGAACTGCCATTGCAGTAAGAGCCAAAGATACTCTGCATGTCATGATAATAACAGAAATATTATTGTTTAGCCCTGAGACAATCTAATCTTCCAAAGACCAGCCAAATATTAAATTATGATTTATCCCAGAAAAAGGAGAGGGAAGGAAGTGTCTTCATTTAAAGTAGTTACAAAAAAAAAAAAAAAGTCTCGGAAATAAAAAAGGAGTTATGGCAATTTTCTGATTCTGGACTAAATATAATTCTTTACCAGAGGCAAATCTTAATGAAGACTATACAGCTTATTAAAACAAAACCCCCATATCCCAAGGACAAAAAAGAAACCACACAAATTCAAACCACATCTATAGTCTTGAGAATCTGTGATCTTGTGCAATAATAGACTGCTAGTGTCAGTTCAGAGTATCTAATAACTCATGCAGTACTGTGTCACTTAAAAATGTTTAAGTCTTAATATGTTATAAGTAAGTAGGACAGGATTTAATAGTGTGGTGCAGAAAGAATAAGGGAAATGTTATTAGTCACTGCATAAAAACATCCCCTTAATTCATTATCTCGGAAGGACTTTAAAAACAGCTAAGTGTATCTGAGGTAAGTGAATTAAACTTTCAGAATTTCTTTGGTGATTTTCAAGGCACTCCATTTGTTTCAGCAAAGGCAAGGTAGATGCACCTTTAGTGCACCAATCGTTTAGTCTTCGTTTTTTTCCCAAAGTACAGAAATCTAAAACATGATATCACCTCTTATGAACAGTCAGAATCTGCACTACAGTAATACAAAATATATGTAATCTCTACATTACACACACAACAGCGTGCACTAAATACACACACAAGTTGAATACGTGCCACACAAAGGTTTGTGAATGAACCACTTCCTTTTAGCAGCCTTCTCTTATCAAAATAGAGTAAAATACTGACCACAGATGCTGTTACTGAAAAACGAATTAAGAGATTATCAAAGAAACGATTTTTGAGCCAATGTTAGAATGGTTATGTTCTAACCACTGCACGCACTATCGTGCAGATGCTACACACAAAGCAATATTATGGATGCTGTTCTGAAGAGACGTGAGAATGGCCCAGTAATCAAAATCCTGTAAAGATGTCAGTTTTACTGGACTTAATGAGTTTCCCTCACCAGACCCCTCATCATCGTCAGTCGCGGACTCCTGCATCTCCTCTGTGAAAGCCTGAGATTGGCGGGGGTTATTCTTGTTCTCTGAAACAGTCACTTGTGCTTGTGACCTCTCACCTGAGGTCTCTGTGTGCTGAACTGGCGTCGAGGTAGTTAGGCCCTTGTAAGAAATGTCACCTGTCTCATCTTCCTCATAGTCATTAAGGCAGTACACTTCATCCAGGTCCAGGTCTAGGGTCCTGAAGCCCTTAGTGACAACCCCGGGCCTCGGGTCCAGGATCCCACCCAAGTGAGGCTGAGCCAGCTGCTGCCAGTGGTGCAAAGTGGCAGAACCTTGAAAGTGAACAGAAAGACAACCAAAATAAATTAGTAAGCAATCCAAGACCTAAAAGACAAAGTCCCTCTTCATTTATCCAAAAGACCAAAGGTTTGGGAGCTCCAAGCCTTTAATATTTCTGCGTTTAATGTTTCTAGGGAGACATGCTACAGCACAAAACTGCTTCATCTATGCTTCAGCATTTCCACACCAGTGTGAAATAAACTGATCACATCAGCACTTAGGCAAAGCCTGGTGGTGAGAAGCAGCACACTTGTGCACATGCACATTCCCTCCCCACAAATATTCACATCCACTTCAATTCATGGGATTAAGCAGGAATAAAAAGAATTTACATTTTAACTGTTTATCTGAGCACCATCACAGAAAGCTCTAAGAGGAACATATACCACACATTCCCACATTAAGCTCACACTAAGACAAGTGCTGAAAACATGCCAGAATTTACTACCAGTGGCTAACAGGAGGACAGTAGTCACACAGATTGCACAGCAATTTTAGCTCTGTACCATATGTTAGAAATTCCCACCAACTTCAGGCACGTGTAAGCAGATACACAACTCTGAACTACATGTCAAGTCTAAAGACCTGTGTGGACCCTATGCTACAGGAATTCAGCTACTACATAACTAAATGCTACTGTACCTGTAGCTTCATCCTTGGCAGAGAAATGTTTTGAAAAAGGAGGTGCATTTTACAGAGAAAAGCATTCAATATTCAAGGTTTAACAGGAGACAGTCAGAAACAGCAATGGATCAGGCAAAATTGATGTATACACTGAGATGTGCCCTGTGAAATCAGGGGAGGATTTATCTGATTCCTCAAGTAGCAATTCAACACTGCTTGCAAAGGCCTACATTTTCCTCTGTGCCCACCATCACTTCTGTGTTGAAATATGAGACTTAAAATCACACATATCCTATTACACAAACAAAACAGCTTTATTTTCACTTCTGCCAGCTCAAATCGGAGCAGTTTTTGCAGTCCTGTTCCTGTTGCCTCTCTGCAAAGCAGAATACTCACTCATTCAAGAAGCTGGCACACAAATATCTTACCCATAATCAAAGACCAAGAGTTCAATTCGTTTCACGGTGTGTGTAAAAGCCTAAACAACCGTAATAATGTGAGAAGGGACAGCCCTCATATACATTATTTTCAATCTGAGAAAAATCCTACAGAATGAGCAAAATTGTCATTTCACATATTGCATTTGAGGAAGCTTACTGTATATAGGAAGTGAACAGGGAAAAACTTCTTCTAGAATGAGTGGGAACAATGGAAGGCATTTTAATTAAGCCTATCTCACTTTTTAGGATCTGAATTTTTTTAGCTCAGAATAAAGGGATCTGCTAGATTACTTTGGCTAATGACACTATCTATTTTCTTGCTTTTATTTAAAGTAAGTCTAGAGGGATTAAAGAAAATTCACACCCTCAAAGCTCAAGAAGCAGAAACCATTACAACCCCAAAATGAGAGAAGAGACATCCTTAGAACTTGTATTTACTTCTGAATTGTCACAAAGGCCAAGTTTTTTGCTTCTGTATAAAAGAAATACCCCAGAATGTGAAGAAGTGACAGGTATTGTCAAGCCTTAACCTAGGGGTAGATGTTTTCTGTCAGACTCTACTCCAAGAATTAAAGAACAAAGAAAATCAAAATTTCTTTCTGCATTACCTGCAAGTATAAAAATTCAATTAACTTCTACATGCTAGCTCCTGAAGATGTAACCTTTTTCACCTTAAAGCACACCAAAACTTATACTTCAAATAAATTGTGCAGAATACAAGCACTTAATTGTTAATATATATCTCATATCTTCCCATAGGAAAGGTATTTACCAAAATATCTGCATTTTGAGCTTTAACATTTCTATTAAAACTACAGAAAACAAAATAGCCTAAGCTCCGTCACAAACGGGAAGATATCTGGGTCTAATCTTGATCTCATAAAATGTGTGTAAGCAAGCTTTAATTTCCCATACAGAAAATGAACATAAATGTACAAGGGAATCCAACAACAGTAAATCCCCAATAAAAAGAAAAAAGAGAAAGCTGCAGAAGTCAAAAGAAGAGGGAAATACAACACTTTTTTGGCCTACATTCAGTCCCAGGTGCCTACCAGATGGTTTTGTAAAGTATTTTATCAGAAAAAGTTGGCATGAGGGAATTACTGTATAACAGTGGGACTGCCACTGAAGGAAGAAGGACTATAAGAACAAAATAAGTATATGAATGGAATAATTTTTTTTCCCTATATTCCTGATATCTCTGCACGATTGCACATAAGGTTTGAGGATCAGAGAAAGCTTAGGAATTCACAGTGTATTGCTCCCACAATGGCAATAAAAGTGGGTGAAGACATAATCAGTCCAAGTTTTTAGTTTTCCTTCAGGACACAGGTAATGCCATTTCATGCTTATGACACAACAAGTTACAGGTGCATAGTTAAAAAAAAAAAAAAAGAAACAAGAAAAATCTCACTAGACTATAACTAAAGCAAGTCACATCAAGGATTGCTTCTGTTTGACTAAAAGAAAGCATGTTTTGTTTTTTTAAAGGTGCAAAAGAAGATTAATTTCTTAGTGCTTCTGTCACTTTTTTTTTCTGGGGGATTTAAAAGATTGCTTTAAGGGAGAAGAAGTCATTAACCTATAATAAATTTATTACAGAACTAATTTTTACTTCTTCTGTTTTCTGGCATGAGCACCCAACACAGTAATAAAACCAAAGGCACAACTACTTATAACAGTCTGCAGGTACAGCAGACTATTTTGCCCCAGTAGTCTGAAGGCAGCCGGGAAGTTGAAAAAAAAAAAAATTAAGTCTCATGAAAAATATTCAGAAAAGAAACTAAGCTGAAGGGAAAAACAAAATCATAAAGATACTTAGTTAATAAAAGTTAACCAACATAAAACTTATGAAACAGGCAGACACAAACATGCTACAAATAAGATCTAAAACCAAACATGAGAAGTACTTTAAAAAGAGCAATAATTTCAAGACAGAAATGACCCAGTGAAAACATTGAACAAAACCAGGGGGAAAAAAAAAACCCAGACAGATAGAAAGATGATAAAGACTTTAAGAGTTTATTGGAAGACAAAAGCAGATATAATGGGATGGTGACAGAAATTTATTACAGTGGTAGCAACCAGAAACTGAAACAAAGTGGGATCATCCTTTCTTTCCCTCACGTGGTACAAGAACTTTTATGACCTTTAAAAGCAGCCATGAAAACAAACTATTAAAATCTGCTTGACAGTATGAGTTGGTGCGCTATGGCTATAGTTTCATTTGAACAGGTAGGTACAGTACATCACTTTCTTCAGGACATAAGAATGCTTATTTTTGCTTCTGAGTATGTGTCATGCTATATGCTCCTTATAGATGAAATAAATTTGTTCTAAAAAGATGAAAAAAAGGAAGTTCTGCAACTAAAACACACACAATGCAGTGTAATACAAGAGCTCTGTTAAAGGAAAAGAGAGAGAGAGAAGCCAAGGCTAAATGACATTAGCTAGTGTATTGGTGAAGTACTACAGGAAAACTTCATTTGGTTTAAAACCTGGAGAAATTGACTCAACTAACTTCCAGCCACAACCTGAAAGAACTGAAGAAAGCCAGGCAGACTATACTACATATGCTTGGACAGCTTTGTTTAAACAGCCTATTGAAAAGAACTTAGAAACAGAGCTCTAGCCCTGACTACCATCTATCTCTATCTTGCCTTTTCCTGAGACAATGAATGAAGAATATTTGACTTTAAAAAACCCCACCTCTTTAATACATGAAATGCAAAGCCATAGTGACTCATGTATGACCACTCAAACAGCCCAATAAAGTCCATAAAATTTTTAATCACTAAAACAGTCTTATTACATCAACTGGACTAATTGAAAGCAGGTAAAGGCCTTTCCAGATACTCATTTACAGAACTCTTGTTTAGATTTCATAGATTTATCCACTTTCCTTTTCCAATTATGAAATGGTAACACTTATGTCAGATGTAAAGCTGCACTGCTGATGTGCACATGTGGCCTGTAATATTTATTTTACTGCCTTGGCTGGGATTGTTTCCTAACACCTTTAAGGCTTGTGAAAAATATAGTAGCTAGAAGATCTCAAACCAACAGCGTGGATTACTGTCTCTAAAGTAAAAAGAATATGTATTACAAAGATTTCCTGCTTTCTGGTGATGGATAAGAGACCACAAAGAGTCACTAATAACAACAGATAAAGGCCGAGGCCCTTTGTTATCACCTTCTAGTGGTTTCACAATCTGAAGCTTTTCTGGCAGGTAGGAGCGACTGCTGATAGACATTCCTGAATATCCAGTGAATTCTGAAAATCTGGAGTGAGTTCCCAGTGACATGATGCTCTCCGTGGGGGTAACGGAACCACTGTGGAGTTCTCCCTTTTCTGCCAGTTCCCGCAACTTCCTTTCCTGCTCTTCCTCAAAGAACTTGCGCTCCGAGAGGTAATTCTCCCGCCGGAGGGAGAGCCTGCGAAGGGCAGTCTCTAGGTCACTGGAGCCTGGAGTCCCTGGAGTTCCAGGCTTCTTTATCCTGTCTTCATTTCTAAAACATAAAGGGGGACATAGACAAATAAAAAAAAGGGGGGGAGGGGAAAAAAACCACATTCTTAAAAATGCTTAAAACTTCCACATGACAGTTTTGAGACGTAAGTACCTTTAAATTACTATGTCTGGGAACAACTCCCTAGTCATCAGGACAGCTCAGAGGCAAACACCAGTCTATTTCATAGTAAAAGAGTTTTGAATCCTAGTTCCTGCGTGAAAACTCCTGGCTGGAAACGTGTGCTTTACTTAAGAGCTTCCTCTGACAAAGAGGTGGGAGATGTCTACTTGTTACACAGACTCAAGTAAGCAGGCCCCACGTTAAAGGGCCAATGCTGCAAGAATACCACAGTGAGTCACAAGAGTAAACACGACAAACATACATTGTTTTAAAGTATTAAGCTGCATTTACTGAAATGTATATACAGCACAGAGTGGAGCTGTACTGGGGGAAGAGTCAAGAAGCTAGAAAAGCAAAGTTCTGACTGCCTTCATTCGTAAGTTTTCATATTAGGTAACCTACAGATGCACACTTTATTTAGTTTTAGGATCAAAAAAGTTAACTGTAGCTGCATCTGGGATCAGAACTTCCTGGAACTTATGTAAAATGGTGAAAACACAATTCTTTTAAGTGTTGACCCACAAAAACAAAGAGTGGTTTTACATCATCTGGTGATGTTGCATCTTAGAACAGGTCTGAGTTGCAGACACTGATTCACAGAACTTTCTAAAAGCTTTCCTTTCTAAATAAACTTGAGTGCTCAAAAACTATAAGCACAAAATAAATTTTGAAGGTGTATGCCACTGTGGCAACTGCACTACATAAGACAAGAGGAGGAAAATAGAAACACTTTGCCTTTATGTCAGAAACAAAGCGAACACAAATTCCAGTGCTACAGTACTGACCCATTGTCCGAGGACTCTGTCTCTAAGATGATGCTATTGGTCTTGTTGTCTATCACAATGTTAGAGATGTCTCCCCCATAGAAACTGGAACGTGGAGTGCTGACACAGCTAGAAATGACTGAGTTCATAGCAGAGGACTGGTTGGAGCCTGGGATATTCATTGGTGACGGAGTCATGGATCTCTGCTTGACAACTTGATTGACATTTCTCACCGTCTCAAAGACTCGCTTCTGATGACTGTAAAACACATATGCAGTTAATAATCACACAGTAACTTCTTACCCTGAGAAAGAACAGAGAAACAGGTAACAGCTTAGTAACAGCTCTTCCTATTCACAGCTCAACCAAACACCTTGGTTTTATGTATAGTTCTGTAAAGCAGTATGCATAGGGTCCCATACTAGTTCAGTCTGGATATTACATTCAATCCATCACCATAATTCTTCCATCACCCTAGAATAATTTTGGCACAACATTTGACAATTATGTGCAAGGACCCTTTCAAATATTAAAAAAAAAAAATAAGTGAAAGAGCATTTCAGTACATCAGTTAAAAGTGCCATAAAGCCATTATGTAAAAATGAGTTGTTAAAAAACAGAATTGAGCTCCCTTCAACTCTTAACTATAAACTGGCTAATCCATTTTAAAAGAGAGTTTGAATTTACTCTCCTGAGTATCTCCATGCAAGCAAGTCTTGTGTCTTTTATCTTTGAAACCAATTTCCAACCCCTTTAAATAGTACTTAAAAAAAAAAAAAAAAGGAAAAAAATCCCAGAAATATAATGGACCAAGACTTGAGAGAGAGCATGTCAAGGCTGGAAACCTAATTTTTGACCTAATTCTCCAGTTCACTCTTTATCAACATTGACCTTATACCACAACAAATACTGTCCACCTGCTTCAAGATTGACATCAGATGACACTTCAGCAGAAATTTCTTGACAAAATAAAATTACCCTACATCATGCTACAAAAGTGCCACCGCTGCTTTGTTTTACAGTTCAACATGAGCTGAACACAAGAACAGCACATTCCTTCTATCTGAAAGGTAACACTGCCAAGCTGTAACAGTGACAGCATGACTTAGGCTATTTAATGTCATTCAAATTTCTTTCCCTCTGTCATAGGTGATCAACAGTTGCACCCTTTGTTTGTAGGCTCCGAGTCTATACATGTATGTCTTTAAGAGGCTGAATCTAAGAGAATTTATCAATACAAAGTCCCATGGAGCTTGCAGTTACCACTGCACAAATAAATAAAACCAAGAAAAGTCATGGAACTGAAAAAAAATTATCCTCTGCTGGTACAGACAAAGTAAATGAGACATTCTAAAGAAATTAAACTAGCTTTAAGTTAGACTACACTGGAAGGATGAAAGGATCCTATGGGGTTTAAGCATGCTCACAACTTTCTGACCTTACATTTTTCTAATCAACATTTCACTCTGTCAAAGCCTCATTTACAGTTCTTGACTCAGGCACAGAAAAGGTCAGTGTATGCGTCAGGCATTTCGTAAAAGCAATTAGAAGGTTTCTGGGAAGTGCCTACTGTACCCTTCCTGACTGTCCTGTTTTGTAAACTCTGTTTCTGTAACAGACCCTGTAAACTGGATTAACTTATTTCAAATTAAACAATCCATGCTTTGTACAAATCTGTGAGATAAACCTATTGAAGTACATGTGGAACTGGCATCAGCGAGGCCATTTCTGCCAAGCTGTATCTATCTATAGCTTTGGGGCTGTCGCAAGCACTTAACTTGTTTCAAACTACTCTCTTGTTTAATTCAACAGAACTTCAGCTCAGGCATAATGGGCATCACACTGAGTACCCAACCATTCCAAATCCCTTTCTGCCCTGATGTTCTTCCTGTAAAAATTGGATTAGATCAATAGTTACCTGGTAACTTATGTTATAAAACTCACCAAGAGAAAACCCACTAACTTGAACTCCTCCCCTAAGTGGTAACTGAAGAAACATAGCATGGTAAAACACAAAAAACCAAACCTTTTCTCGTTCTCAGCATCCAGGAAAAAAGTTTTTAAGACAAGGCAAAGCCTATGTATAGGTGTTTTCTTCTGCCAGTTTTAGCAGAAAATAGAAACACCCCAATAACTAGACAGTTTATCTTCCTTTCTCTCTATCATTCACACTCTGAAAGAAATATTCCTTTTTAAATCTCTAGCTCAGCTATTTCCTGTTTTTTCTTTTCTCATCAAATAATTAACTTCAGATATAACCAATCAATTAGGAACCAATTCTTTTCAGTCGTACGCCAAGTCAGGAGAGTCAGGTTCATCTAAATGCAGCTCTTTCCTCATTGACCCTTCTATCTCTGCTGCCAAAGAATCCTGTTAAAAATAAGCAAAAAAGAGAAACAAATAGCATAGTATTAACAGGTTGGCATGACAGAAAATAGTAAATTACTTATACAAAGTAATAAGTAATAAAGAGTACACCTAGAAGAAAAAGGAAGGTTTAAAAATGAAAAACTAGTGGAAAACTAATGTAGCATTTAAAGCACTGACAAAATACGGCTTAGTTTCACTTTTCCATAGTATGTACCATCTGATGTTACATAATATCTGCCAAAGAACCATAAGAGAATATTGTAGGCAACAACATGATCCATCTTCCCAGACTGAATTCTACACTCAGCCACACTCGCCTTTCATGTATGAAGCTTTGCTCTCTATGTTTTCATTTAAAATAAACATAAAACTCACAGCATTATCCACCTATCCACAAAAATGACATGATTCTTGGCATAAAGCACTATATACTTCCCCCATAAGTTTAGAGGTAACAGGCCATCAATTTTTCGTGGCTGGTCACTAAGTTTTACTGCTGGGTGCAGGGTCTAAGTATCAAACAATAACAAACCTGAATGATCTTTTGTCCCATGATTCAACATTTGAAACTTTTCACACAAAACACATAAACCTATCTCAGCACAAGCATACTTTTTACAGCTTTCAACTGTATTTGTGCAAGCATAACTTGTATTACAACATCTGCACTTTAAATTGGCCTGTGTTCAGTCTCAGAAGGGAACACAAAAAAGCAAGCTAAGCTTTTGCTGGCAATTTACTTCTTGTGAGCACAAATAAAATGTGTTCTTCCCCAGCAGTGAGCCAAGACAAGGCAGGCCAGATTTTGCTGCTTGATTACATTGATGTATTGCAAAAGAAACCACTGATATCATTGCCTTCAGGAGTAATCTAACTACTCTAGAGATACACATGCAAGCAGAACAAGTCACTGGACACATTCTTATCCATTCTTTTTTTCTCATTTCATTGAGGGTACTGCATATTTCCTGGGCTTTAAATGTCATAATCACATGAAATCAGCTAAACAAAGTTGGTAACACCAGTGAAACCAGCGTAATTTGTTGCCATAATACAGATTAGCAACTAACATTCTTTTAATGAACCACCAAATTTTCAGTCACCATAGAACAAGAAGGTCTGTTTAACCCTGTTCAAGTACTCAAGAACTAGAATGTACAAATTGTAAGTGACTAGAATGATGCCATGCCTGGAAAACATCGTTATGTTATTAGGAAGTTATATCTCCAAGGATATCGAAGAAAAGCAGGAAGCTCCTAATGAAGATCAGCCACTGCAGCACAGGAGATGCTTAACCAAGATGTACAGAACTGTGTAACAACCTGTTAATACTACCCAGGATTCACAGCATAAGCATAGCCAGCTGCAGGTTGGACATAATGCTGCAGCAGAGCTGCACAGCACCACTGTTGCAGAACCAGGTATGCAAAACTGAACACTCAGGTGTCCTGTAACACTGCACAAATACACATTTCACCCGTGCTTATGCCAGACCTGGCATCCTATCCCTGAAGCTGTAAGTCAGATGCAAACACACTTCCTTTGCGTGGTTTATGCAGGTTTTTCCCTTAAATCTGCTTACCATAGGGAAGAGACCAAGGGAGTGGTACCGACGTGATATAGCATTTGGCATTGTCTTGTTCCTAAGGTTTTTCAGCTCTTCTTGAGCCTCATGAAGCATTTCCATGCACTCTGCATACTTGTCTTCCAGCTCTCGCAACTGTAACATCGAGAAAACAGTCCAAGACCTTATGGCTGCACTATTACCATAAAAATCCTGCTAATTCTTTTAATACTGGTAAGCAGTAATGGTGTAGGGAAGAATATCCCACTTTAAAGGAACAGATCTCCAACAACTGAATATCACTGGAGAATCATTAATAACATAGATTAGTAATGGGAAGGCAGGCAGGGTAAGACACAAAATGCAGAAGGAACTGTTTGCTCCATTTCCTTCCCTACATATCTACATGAAGCCACCATCAAGCAGAAGATACAGAGCTAAAAAAGCATCATTAGTCTGATCAGGTTTAGTGCCTAATCACTTCCATGGTGACCACAGGGGCAAACACTGTGGGCTGAGGACAAGCCATTCCACTATGGTCCAAAGGACTTAGGAATTTTAAAGCCAGGACTTTCATGCATACATACGTATACACACATAGCTTTCAACAGTCTAAGACCATGACTTATTTTTAGTTTTCCCAGGAAACACATCTTATGTAATCACTCTGTCTACAGATGTCTGTGTACCCTCACAGCTTTTGGGTTCATCAGCCACTTCAACTCAGTTTGGCAAAGGGGCTGCAGCCTGAAACACCACATTCCTAAAAGTTTCATAAAAATCAGCTATTTGGTTCAGAAAAAAAGATCCTGGTCATTTTCTTTCATAAGAAAGTACTAGAGAAGCATGAGCCCAATCTTTGTTGAGCACCACAGGTACAAAAGGTCCACCCACAGGAAAAGCTTCTCTGGCCATTCTCATTTTCATCATCAAGTAGTGCAAGTACAAGACACATCCTAAAGGGATCAAGCTCTATTCATTCTATCTTGTCCACTTTTTTCATGTGAATGTAGCACCTGTAAGACAACCAGAAATACTGGACTGCCTTATGTTTATTCACTGAACAAACAGAGCACAAATGAGCTCTTCCATGTTATCTCACTAGTCAAAATAGGCTGAAATTACCAGCCTAGAGAAGTCAACCTCTAAAGGGGTTCCTATACAGCCAATAACCCTCTGTGTTTCAAAATGTGTGTCATTTGAAGGAGCAGAGAACAGAAAAGAAAAGGTTTTGAACTCTACTAGGAACACAAATGTTCCTTCATTCCATATAAATAGGCAAAACTATTTAAGACTTCTGATCCACTCAGATCAGAGAGGCAAAGTGAACAGTCACTGACTTGCTACTGAGTTACTGTATTACAAAGTAATGTACTCACCTCTGCTGTGAGCTGTCTCTGGGCATCTTTAGCTGCTCCCAGATGCTGGACAAGTTCCTCATTTTCAACTGCACACTAAAATATGCCAAAAAATGTTAGAAATACTGCAGTGTTTTGTCCTGTGATATTTTATCCTATACTACAGGTAAGAAGGAACATTCCAACTTTTCTCACCTCTCCTCTGCAGAAATGTTAATCTACACATTACTTTAAAAACATCTAAAATGCTTACACAAAAACACACAGCATCAGAATGCACCTTCCCAAATGAACCCCCAAACAAGTGTGTGCCCACTTGCACTGACATTCTTGTCTCATTGACATCACTCAGAGCAGAATTTTAAATCTAATATTTAAAATAATTTTAACTATTGCATTTGATAAACCATATATGCATCTTTTAATAAATTGATGCTTTCTAGTCAAGTATACATATTTGTATATGTATATACAAGTATACATATTAAACACCGAACAAGGTCACCCACATAAGGAGAGTGGAATATTTCCTTTAGGCTCTAGTACAGAGAGGATTTTATCTTGTCCTTCAGTTACAATAGTAGCAACCAACAACAGTAGTCTCTCAACTGGATTGCTTACAGCTTTTGCCTTTTTCTGCAGATCGACTATCTGAGAGAGAAGATGAGTGATTTCTTCTTGCTGCCGGGCAGCATCCTCAGTTTTCTTTGCTAACTCTTCGGAGATATTGGCAATCTGGATGTTTGCATCCCCTTTAAGATAAGTGATTACAATTAACATCACAAACCCAAAATCAGGAAAGTAAGCATAAATATGTTCTCTTGAAACATCACTTGCTTCAGCAGAATCTTACCCCAATACACAGTATGGTATTTTTGAAAAACACAGTAGGACACAAAACCAGAAAGGCACCAAGTGCTCATGCTGCAAAGGAGATTGAACATTTTCAAAGCAAAACTATTTTTAAATTAGAAAGATTTAGCTTTCAGCCAGCATTTTCTGCAGTGAAATTTCAGCCAGGAATTTTCTCCTCGTAACGATTTATAAAAAGAAAATAAGTACCAGAGAAAAACATGACCGACTGATCTGTTCTGGTTTTTTTTTACTGAACTATCTCAAATAAATGTAAAGAAGTAGGGACATACTTAGCTCTTTTACACAGTCATTGACAAGTTGTTGTTCCTTCTCTTCATAAGTAATTGTTTCAGTCTTCAGCTGACAGGCCTGTTCAAGAAATCCACATCAAATATGCTACATTAGCACTTCTGTTCTTTGCCAGTCTGTTGCTGCACTTCCATCTGCTTCAGAAAGACAAGCTATTCTAATCACTCCTTCAGGAAGACAGTGAGAAACTACAGTTTTTGCCTGCCCTCCCACATGTTCTGGAAAAAGAGGCCAGGTGAACATTCAGCAGAGACATTACTGTATGGAGAAACTTGCATCATTGTCACCATACCCCCACTAGATGTCACTTGTGTATTTTGCACTAAAAGTAAAAAGAAAAAGGCTTAGGCATACAAAAGGTTAGCATGCAAAGCCTGATCTGTCACCTGAACAAAGCTAGGTATCATCAAAAACTAAATAAATGCTTGGTTTAAATAACTGAATTAAACATTCAAGTATTTAAAAAACATGCTATTCGATATTATTTGAAAAGTTCTGGCACTGTAACCATACATCCCACAAAAAACCTTAGTGCTACCTCCTTCCCTGCTTTGTCTTTTCCACTCTGACTCTGGGAGTGCCAAGAGCAGCATGGCTGCAGCCAGCTGGTTCTGTCTGGCACCACCTCAGTGGGTCTCAGGTGGTAATCTATTCCCCATGCTGGGGGCATGCACAGACACCCACAGACTGCGTCTGTAGAGAACTGCACAGCTCACAGGTTTCAGATTTGGCTTCATCCTGTACCTTGCTGGCACAGACTGAATCTCCCTGGATGGGAAGACAGTGCTGCATGGGGCTTCCTACCAGCTCCTGATGCAGTGGCTCTCTTAGTTCTAATCCCATGTTCATTATTCTCAGACCATCTACTGTTCGTCTTCCTCGTGAACTTCTCAGTTAAGAGTACAGCAGTCTCCATTATCTGGTGTCTTGTGCAAAGGTATGACCACTGTAAATAGGTAGTGCCACAACACTCTGTTTTCATACATTCATTCTTAGACCAAAGGTACTTCCTCTGCTACACTCATGTTACATGTTTGCAAAGTGGTAACATGCTCCCGAGGTTTAAAAGTTGGATTAAACACATAAAATTATTTACTTCATATTCGATTATTAAACTTTTAAAAACTGTCATCTGTGAAACAAACAGAATAATATCAGAAATAAAAAAGAAGAAAAATACATTCAATTTAAAATATTAATTGTCTGACTTGAAACTCAAAATGAAGAAACACAATGCAAATTCAGACTAGCAATTATTATTTTGACAAACATTGAACTGGTATTAGAGAGAACATGCCAGCCTACAAACTTCAGATCTGCAGCTCAAGTCACACTTATCTGCCAGCCCTTTAAAACCTGTTTCAAAGTGCAATCCTGCACTCCAAAATCTGCTCATGCTCCTGTGCATTCTTACTGCACAAAAATTGCTTTGCATGCGGCTTCATCTGGGAAGAATTTCTTCACAGAAAGGGTGATTAGACACTGGAATGGGCTGCCCAGGGAGGTGGTGGAGTCACCATCCCTGGAGGTGTTCAAGAAAGGACTGGACATGGCACTGAGGGCTCTGATTTAGTTGATAAGGTATTGATGGGTTAAAGGTTGGCCTCAATGACCTTAGAGGTCTTTTCCAACCTAAACAATTCTGTGATTCTATGTAGCTTCCACACTTCAGCCTTTCCTTCATTTAGAAAGATAAAGGATTGTCATTAAACAACTATAGAGAGATCTCTGTTACATGTGGAATCACACTCTTAGTTAGACTCTCAACTTTTAATACAAGCTTCTCAATACCTGTGTTCTGGCTTTTAGATGAACAACTATAGTAAGCAAAACAAAGGGAGCAATTTCACCTCAGATCTAAGCACAACATTTTCCTCTTCAAGGTCCTTGAGTTTCTTTTGCAGGGAGTCCAAATGAAAGTAGTTCTGGACGGAGGAAGAAGATTCATTCCTCTTCAGCCTTGTACGAGAAAGCAACAGTTTGAATTTATTTTTATGCGTATTATGGCCAATCTCACAGAAGCACAGACTGAACACAGGCTTCAAAAGCAAACAGAACCACATGAAATACAGCTTATTCCTGACAATACTTTAGGGCAGCAATAAATCTGCAGTGAATTTCAAAAGAGAACATTTAAAATTTTTTTTTTGTTATTCCACACATTTCCTATGGAAAAGTTATTCAGCCAAGGCTATGAGAAAAGAAACCACCTTACTACAGGGAGCAGTCCAATAGCTCCTGATTAATGCTGCACATGCTTCATCAGAATGCAGCAATAACTCTGCAAGGGCAGACAGCCCCTCAGAGCCTGCAATGCTGTTCAGCCAGCTAACTGCCTGGAACCCACACTTATTTCCTTCCCTCGGCTTGGAATTTTTTCATAAGTGCCTTCAGGTCCTTCAAGCACAAAGGTTACTCATGTAGCATGTCCTAGCATAGCATGCAAATGTATGAGGTGTACTGGGCTACTGTCAGTGAGACCCACGGCTGCCCCACCACAACACTGACCCAGTTCCTATGAAAGTTGCAGCACTGTGTCAGCAGCCTCCCTATGTACTCTCCCCCTCCTGGCTCTTGTTGGCACCTGGATAGCCAGCTGGCTCAATGCAAATCCTTCCAGCTGGAGCCTTGCACCAAGTTCTGAGTCCCATTTATAGTTCCAGCCAATTCAGGGGTAATTTTACCACTTTTCAAAGCTATTAAATTGTCCAACAGATGCCGGTTCAACGTTGTAGATTGATTAACTCACGGGGTGGAACAGACGGACTCCGGTTCGCTTTCTTCGGCAGCACTGGTATAGAACTGGAGCAGTTCATCCTTCATGGACAGCTCATGCCGCAACTGAGAAACCTACACAAGGAAAGAGCTCACAGATCAGTAGGCTGATTTTCCAGACATATTCTTAAGCAAACCCACAATAAATTAGCTCACTATTCACCCTGCAGGCATCATCTTCACACAAAATCAAGAGCCCAAGACTGAAACAGACCAGAACCACTTCTTTTCTTTCTTAGACAGAAGGAAAAGTGTACCTTCTAAATTAGCCACTAAATGTTTTTTTACATGCCCAAAAATGCAATTTCACTGCTATTAGATGTGCTTCTTTTTCACCTTCTTTATGATGAGCAATCCTGATTCACTGTTGCATTAGTCTAGATTCACAAGCACAGTAATGGATATATTGCAATGATACAGGCAAGAAATAATGCGGCACAATCAAGCCAAATATTGCTTTTATCCATTTTATGTGATGGCTGTCACCATCTGGCTTGAATGCATACCATGCAGGCCTCAGATGCAGGCATTTCTTCCTCTCCAAGAGAGTTTACATAAAATTACTGAAATGCTTGTGTAGCAAGGTTACAATTGTAACTCAAGTGCCTGTTGAGCTGCGGAACACCACCACACAGTGGGAGACTGCTGTTCTGAGGCTGTTCCAACAGTGGAGGCTGCAGTCAGTTTCCTGGTTTTTTTGGCTCTGGTAAAGTGGTTTGTGGGATTCCTGTACTTAGTACACACATACATCAAAAATGAGCAAAACATCAAAATTGGGTGATTAAGATTCCCTGTAACTGTGAGCTCCACAAACATAATCTTTGTTACTTTATATTGCTATTCTCCAAGAAAAGGGTTAAAAGCCAATTAGACAGTAGCATGCACACCACTTCACAGCTGTGATTTAAGATGCCCGTAGCAAAAGATTAAGTTTTATTTGCCTTGCGCAACTATAGATAGCATAACTGATCAGACACATCCATTCCCTTCCACTTGCACTGCAAGGCTTGGCCCTCAGTTTGCACTTTCCCATGTGAAAAATGCACAGCACACTTCTTTTTATTAAACTTCTGCTTTTCATAGTGTAAGCATACTTTTCTTTGTAGATATTATTAGAAAAAAACCCAGAGAATATCAATGACATAGATTTCAACTCCATTTTATCGAAGAAAAAAGCAGACACAATCCAAAAAAGCACTTGAACTGTGCAGAAATTTGAAGCAAACAAGGTCATTTACTTAACTAAGATTATTCTGCATAATGAGAAGTGCTAAGGCACCAAGTCCTCCTGAGACGTGGGTTTTAAATAGCAAGGGGAAAAAAACCTATCCCCATTCAACCACATTTTCAAAAACTGTTAAACAAAATTTGTGTATTAAGTCTTGGAGGCTTGCTTTCTCCATTTCAGGAGAACTAAAATTCTGAACCAAAAATAACAATTTACTTCCCTTCAGCACACTCAGCCTCTTTAAGTAGCAAGGATTCAGATACTGCCTGTGGGTGGACACTAGATCATCTCCAGCTCTTGCTACTGTGTTTTTTTCCTATGAATTAAAAAGACTGAGGATACTATTTTTACTGCCATTTCCGAGCATTCCAATCCGCCAAAAGAGGATGAATATTCAGAAAGGCTGACTTTTAGTGGAGCAGAACCTGAAACAATAGGCACAAACTGAAACATGGGTGGTTCCTCCTTAACATCAGGCGCAACTTTTTAATTGTGAGGGTAACTGAGCACTGGCACAGGTTGCCCAGAGACTTTGTAGGGTCTCCATCCTTGGAGATAGTCAAACACTGTCTGGACATGGTCCTTGGCATGTAGGGGGCCCTGCCTGAGAAGAGGGTTTGGACAAGATGACCTCCAGAGCTCACTTCCAATCTCAATCAGGCTGTGAAACTCTCACTACAGTAACTTCCCAGCAACACCTCCCTCTCTTTGATGCAGCATTTTGTGGTGTGTTAACCTAAGCATCCACCAGCTGAGCACACAGTCTGCCCCACAATCCCTATAGGATGAAGGAGAGACTCAGAAGCTCAAGAGCAAGAAAAATCTCATGGGCTGAGACAGTTTAATAAGTGAAGCAAAGTCCCCCATGCAAGCAAAGCAAAATAAGGAATTTATTCACTTTCTTCTATCAGCAGCTGCATGTTCAGCCACTTACTGGAAATTGGGACCTTGGCACACAGAACTGTCATTTGTGAAGACAAACACTATAACGATGAATGTCCCAGATTCTTTCTCCTTTTCCTGACCTTCTGTTGTTGAACATAACAACATATGGTATAGAACATCCCTTTGGTCAGTTTGAGTCAGCTACCAGAGCTGTGCACCCTCCCAGCATCTTGTGCAGATGGTGGACAGAGTGAAGAGGGGAAAAAAAAAAAAAACAAAAATATGGTGGGGAGGTTCAGAGGGGCATGAGGGAAAAAGAAAAGAGCCTGGTAGATGCTGTGCAAGCACTGCTCAGCAGCAGCCAAAACACTGTTTTTATCAACACTAATTTAGTCACAAATCCAAAGCACAGCACCAGGTAGGCTGGTGAAGAGTATTACCTGCATCCCAGACAGACCCAGAACACATTTTCATACTGCAAAACACTGGACTTGTTTTATGAATAGAAATAGCCTGTTCTACATTTTCACAAGCCACTGCAACATGTGCCCTCCAGAGCAAACACTGCCACATTACTGCTGCACAATCTTGGTATTGTTACCAAGCAACAGAGACTGAGCCCTTGCTGCACATGGGACAAGGCCCATGGTGATAGCTCATTTCTTCAGGCTTTTAATTCCCTTCGCTGGCCTGATAGCTTCATTCAGCTTCGGAACTACCTCATGAAATATCTGCACCTGTCTTAAAAATAATTTAAGTAGAAGATAAAAATATCCTCACGCAGAGAACAACGGTTTAAAGACTTGGGACCTAACTCACAGGATCAATCCTTACTGAATCTGGAACAACTGTTTCAAGAGTAGAGCTGATTTGTTTTCCTGACTGACAGCAACTAAGTGCTTAACAGGCTGGAACTACTCAAAAGGAAGACACCCTTTTCTTCTGTATGTAAATAGCATGCATGCAAGTACCAAGTCAAAGAGCATTTCTGTCTTTCCAACATTACTTTCTACTCCTAATAGACCAAAAGCAGTGTTCCCTTTTTTAAGCTACCATTCCAGATTATAATTCAGCTTCTTCCTTTCTTCTCACTTTACACAGGACAAAAATCAAACCCAGACTTTGAAACCTGCTATCATCAAAACACAAACTCTGACAGGTGACCTGGAACTCGAATAACAAGTCTAGAGGGCTGTATTACCTGGACGTTAACACAGGTTTGAGGTTGTGCTATTTGAGGACTGACACTGTCTTGGAAGTGCTGCCATTTCAGCCTCAGAAACATAGGACAAAATATGTAGAGGAAAAAGAAGCAGGAACTGGGAAATTTAGAAAGATTAGGAGAAGCTAATCTAGTAAGCTACTCCATTCCAAATACAATTCACATTGTGCAGATTTACGGTTTACATTTCTTTGATACTGAGCTCTAATTTCAAAGGAGACAATATTAAAGTGTAGGTAGCACCATCCCAGAGAAAAGGAACATGGAGCTGCAGCATTCTTACAGAACAGTAGATAGACACACTGTACCTGGGAACTACACTCTGCTGCTGAAAAGGCAGACACCCATCTCTGCAACCAAAATACTTTACAATTAAGAAAGTTTCCTCAGTATAATGTTTATGCTTCTAGAATATAATACTGAAACAGTAAGCTGAGACTAAAATGTCTGTGCACACGCTACAGTGCTTGCTTCAGTCCACTCATCTTTTGTTCCCTAGTGCACTACAGCAAAAATCTCGGTTACATCAGTTTTTACTGAACATAATCACAGCCCCTTCTTAAACTAAGCAGCACCTAAGAACTCAAAAGACAAACCCAAGAATCTGATGCGTTTTGCACAGGTCTTTATTACTTTGACGTGTCCCTGTCAATGTGGCATGTTACCAGCACACAAGAAAACCTCAGCCTGCTTAATGGGAGGGACGGAAGGTTTTGTCATGACAAAGGTCAAAGAGATATAAAGCTAAATTATCCATGCCATAACACATACACCAATAAAACCTTAATTTTATACCACACACCAGAAAAAATGTGTCCCTGTATTACAGAAAACTCCTATCTCCCTGACAAACAATTTTTAGACAATTTTTACAGAACTTTAGATATACCAAATAAATTCTTTTCTCTTATCTCTTGCCTTTAAAGACAGTTGTTTTAGTTACTGTTCTGTTCAAATATTCAAAATTCAGTTTTAATAGAAAATCTGCAACCTACTGAAGACAGATTTTCAATACACAAAAGTGTCATGACTTTAAATTCTGATGAGCTCTGCCTCAAAAGCATCGGTTTCTGAAGGAGTCAAAATAACAGTGTGAAAGAGGGCTGTTGACAGAACATATGGCCCAACATACCAAGCCACCTGGTAAGAGGCTTATTTCTGGTGGCACTTTTCCTAATGCTGCTCCTCAGTCCCACTAAATAAAAACAGACGTGGACAGAGGCAGCTTGTCTCTGTCCTCCACCTTCCTCCATCAAATTTTCCACTCTGGATGGATGATATGAATGCACAGTCCTGCTCAGTCACCTTGCACATACCTAGTACATGTCATATTGACCAATACAAGAATAAATTGGTCTGCCTCATGATGGGACTTGAGCAGCAAGCAACAGCACTCCTTTGGGACAGAAGAGAACTAGTTTTCCATGCCAAAAAGGGTAGGCCACGTCAAAGGATATTATTTCATCATGTGTGCTCCACCATCATTTATCACACAAGAGCAATCACTCCATCTGCAGTTTATCCTCCAGCCCATCTCAGGGCTATAACGCAACATCTCACACCCCTGAGCAGTGTTAATTATGAACCATTTCTGAAGTTTTTAATCTTCTGTGGTTCATTGTTCTCCTGCTCTCTGTCTTGCTCAAAACCACATATGGATGAGACTCAAAATCCAAGGTCACTGTCCCAGAACAGAAGCAACAACATTTGCTCCTAGCTCAGTTATTAGAGTTGGAGTTTAGTGACAGTTGTACTTCTAGATAAAGAGCTCTTTTAAAGCACAGGTGCTACTTGAAATGATATATGCTTTCTGGTGTGTTTTACTGATCACACCGATGTGTGCATACCCTGGGCTGCATCAAAAGAAGCATGGCTAACAGGTCGAGAGAAGTGATGCTCCTCCTCTACTGTACTCTGGTGAGCACCCATCTCTGGGGTCCTCAGGACAAGACAGACATGGATCTGTTCAAGCAGGTCCTGAGGAGGGCCACAAAAATATTCCTTCTCCTATAAGGGAAGGCTGAGAATGTTGGGGTTGTTCGGCATGGAGAAGGTAACGCTCTGGGGAGACCTTATTGCAGCTTTTCAGTACTTCAATGGGGTTTATAAGGATGATGGAGACAGACTTTTTAGCAAGGACTGTTGGGATAGGACAAGGGGTAATAGTTTTAAACCAAAGGAGAGCAGATTTAGACTAGATATAAGGAAGAAATTTTTATCAGTGAGGGTGGTCAGACACTAGAGCAGGCTGCCCACAGCCAAATGTATGGACAAGAACAGAAAATTCCCCCCATCATACAGCATTCAGGCATAAAAATCTTACCTCTTCTCTGATATGTTCTACTTGCTCCTCCAGGAAATCATTTCTTTCTGTCAGTGATTTATTCTTTTTTAACAGCGACTGGCCAATCCGAGCAGCTAATTCTAAGTCCCGTTCTTTCTGTGAAGCATTAAGAATAGAAAGCTAATTTCAATTTTTTTTTTTTTTTAATCACCAAAGGATCAGAGGGAGGGTAAAATTGCCATGAAAGGGAAGGACCAAACACTTCAACAATAAAATGGCTTTTTCCTTCTGTGAAGGTTTATTTGGGGTTTTTTGCTAATTTTCCTTTTCTACTCTTGAATATGTTAAAACAGCATTATTCAGAAAAGACTGACCCTCTCTCAAAGCATTCTTCAGTTTCCACTTGCTCCACCTAGAAATAAAAGGCAGTAATCCATGCAGGAGTAGAAGCCAGTTCCACCACAATGAATGTTCAGCTCCTATATTTGTGTATGCCAACCATTAGTGCTTTCGTACAAAAACTGTTTCCTTTTTGCAGATGCCCCAACCTACATTAAGTAGTCACTCTCATGTCATGCCCAGCCACTTCTTCCCTCTCCTCTATGAGCACAGTACTGGAAATCACCTGTCTTGACAGTTCACCGCAGGTACCGATAAAACCTAGAAGCTTATCCTGTTGATGACATGTACATATGGATGTCTGAGCCTTGCAGAAGCTGATACATGGGATTGTGATCTGCCTGGGAGAGGATGATAAACTCTGTAGAATTCTGCACTATTCATTAGGCATTTCTATTTATCATTTTCTTATTTCACTACTAGGTTTTTTAAATAGTGGTAAAATGGTGCTGTGGTTAACCCCCTAACGTAACCCTTAGTTCAACACCATTTGAGGAAGAATTTTCTTCCTGTCACTGAAAATACTGTTTGGGGCTTACTTACTGCCCCTAACTACTATCCAGATTTTATGACTAGATGCTACCTTATGTCATGCCTATGTTAGCGACAAAGCTTACAAAATCTACAGCTACTGCTCACACGGATTTGAAGTCAATGAATTTGAAGGAAGACACTTTCATAATGGAAAAAAAAAAAAGTTATATAATAACCAGTAAATAAAAAGAGAGGTTATTGATCACTGCTGTATCCGCAAATAGCGTTTTCCAAATGGTTTCTGAAGGTCAGACTTATATTTGCATTGAAAGCTACTGGCATTATCTAGCCATAAAATCTTTATGTAATCTTTTGTACAATCTTTCAGAAAAATAGGTCCCACAAAGTTATCCACAATATGTTTGGTTTATATTTTAAGCCAAGTTATTGTTCAGTAATTTGGCTCACTTAATAAATACTGAGTGGAAAAAAATATATTGCTGGGGTTTTGACCCTACAGAGGAGGAGCTACCTAGCAGCAATATTTTTTAACTTCCAATTTGAGGAATGTGCATGTCCAGGCTCTTCAAATAACCTCCCCAGGCTTCCTATGCAATTTTTAGCTATTCAGCTCTATATCTCGGTTTGGGACACAAGCCTCTCTCTTACTCACACAATGAGAAAGAACTGATTTATTACAGCAGTGTGTACAAAAATAATACTGAGAAGCAGGACACATTTACACTATTACTAGAAAAAGATGAGAAAGCAGATTCATGAAGAAATCTGCTCCTATTCTTGCCACATACCCAGGCAGGCCTGGTGCCACTCCCTTTCCTTAGTTTCAGGGCAACGGACACAGACTTCTGAAATTTCTGCACACGTGCTGTTTCAAGATTTTCTCTTGCCTATCTTCCCAAATGCTGCACCTTTCACTCTATCAACTTTGTAATGCAAGCACCTGAAGCTTGCAAACATGAAGGACAGACAAGGGATAGCTTTTGTTTTTTCTCTCACTTGTATGTGTGAAAGCAACAGGAGTTAAATTCTGCAAATGGATGCAATCTCTTGTGTTAACCATCATCTGGAGAACTGAGAAACATGCTGTAAGTGCACCTACCCCTATGAACAGAGTAATTTCATTGGAAATTATGGTCAAATCAAACAAAATATTTGTTTTACTAAAATTTGACATATTATACACTCCCATATTTTTCCCTTGCCAATATCCAGACAGGAAAGCGCGTAAGAAGCTTTAAGACATTGGCTCAAGCAAGTCCTTCAAGCACTGCTCCTGTGTGATGCCTGGATCTAGAGACGTTTGGCTACAGAGACTAAGGGGAGGAAACAGTTTGTCAGAATGCTGCCATCATTACTAGAAGGAGCCATTGAACAAATGCAGTAAATCTCAGCCAAACAACTACAAGTTGATGAATTATTCCAGAAGTCTTTTGGGTAAAGCAGCAGTTTTAACAAGTACTTCATACAGAGGTGTTTGAATAGGTTTGGCTCAAAGCACAAAATGGAAGACTGTACTGAATTGAGGGGAATCAAGAACAGATGGGAGATGTGAGCATTCATTCCCATGCTTGTTTCCTTGCAGAATTAGAGGAATACAGACCACCCAATTGGCTGGAAAGACCCCATTTTTGACATTGCTATTGCAATAAGCAAGCAATTGGGTATAAAGGATTAAATTGCAGTCAGCCATGAACTAATACCATTTTAACAGTTTTCACCTAAAGAATTACTCATAAGCACTCTTTGGAAAATCATTGCTCAAATTTACTGCAGAAAACCAGCTAAATTCAGTCAAAAAATGTATCATGATATTTATTGAACATAAGCATTGTACTGTGACAATTGCTTTTTGGCATTTCTTGAGTGCTAAGGATTACACGAATACCAATTTTAATAATAACAGTATTAAAAACCCCACAAACAACCAAATCAACCAAACATAAGGAAAAGAAGAAAAGAAGACAAATGAAGTACTACATATTTTCTAATTTTTTTGTCTATGTACTTCTCTGGAAAGAAATTATCTGAGAAAATTATTACAAATACAAGTCTGTGAACTTTTTTTATAATTTTCTGAAGAGACTATATCCATCAATAACGATACTCCTAGTTTTACATGTACTGTAAAAATATGTGTCATTTTAAGGTGATTCCTCCTCCTCATTTATTAAGGCAAACATTTGGCCAAGAGCAACTCACATGGCCTCAACTGGAAAATAAGCAGAAGTAATGAATCCATTTGACTGAGGGTAAACAAATGATCTTTACTTAAAAAGAATATTTACTTTACCAGTGAGATAAAGTGTACATTCCTCCCTGCTGGAGGACAATCTACCAACAATGTTTAGTAGTGGTACCATGTAATTTCAGTACTGTTTTCTCATACTGTGTATGGGTCCTTAAACAGAGGTAATACTTGCCTCTTCAAGAAGACGTGTTACAGCATCTATGTCATTGTATGTTTTAGTCATCTGGCCCACTCTTTCAGCACATAAAACTGCAAAGAAATAAAGCAAAACATTAATCAGACAGGCAGTACTACTGGGGGAGGATCAGAGAATATTCTGAGCTCGAAAACACCCACCAGGATCGCTGAAGTCCAACTCCCATCTTTTGCAAGAAATATCTTTCTAATTTAGGCGTGCATAAGTTTTCATCTTAAAAACCACTTATGTCAACCTCTGGGTAAGCACATCAAGAGCTAAAAACTCAAAACAAAACAACAAAGAAACAAAACTCACCCCCCCTCCCCAAACCTGCCCTCAAAAAAAAAAAAAAAAAAAAAAAAAAAAAAAAAATCCAAGATTCCTGTTATACTGAGAATACAAATGCTCCTCTTCTAATGAGCACTTGCTTTTGTCTGTGGCAGAACAAACTTAAAATGTTAAAATTTTCTTCTCTGAAGATGAATGTATTGAGTTTACTTAAAAAAAAAAAAAAACCAAAAAACAAACCAGGAAGTCAGAACAGATATTCTTAGATACATAATTAGGATTCCATCGTGTCACCTACTCATTGTATGACATGCAGTAGCATTACTACATGAATAAGCAACTCCAGTACTGCTAGGGGCACTGCTCATCAGAAAGACACTATGTCATATTAAGTCGATAAGAACTGGGTTTTATGGTAGAAGACAGCAAAGTAAGTACAAAACACATGCAAAATAAGAAATGGCTCTTGTAATACCCAGGCCACACCACAGTGACCATAGTATCACTCATAACAAATATTTACTTAGACTGGTTGAGATGATTAATCACTAAGGTGGAACCAGGAGTTTTATCAGACTGAAGAAAGTATTCAAAAGTTCAGTCTACCATCATAGGTAATCCTTTAAGAAGCTACACTGACTTATCTAGAAGTCAACAAATTTTCTAAAAATTTACCAACAGTCACAGGAAACAACAGCACTTTCTATTCTACCCTTCTGTTCTTTTTATTTTCAACTACACCTTTTCCTCAAACCCTGTAATTCTGGAAAAAAGGACTGTTAATGAAATTCAGGAGATCATATGGACTATGAGTTATCAGGCTGTTGTAGGCTGAACTGATCTTCAGGGGATTTACCCTTGGCAATGTCAGTTAAGGCTCCGTCTGGCAGATAAGCTAATGTTGTTCTAGCGTACACTAAGGCGGGGGAAGAGACAGATCAGGCCTAATAGGATTTAAATAGTGAGGAGGAAAAAAGAGCAGAACTGTACAGTAACATTAGCAGGAGACAGTTTGTCACACTAAGGAAACAACACTACCTAATTCATAAATATACAAATTGCATATATATGAATATACAGCTGCTCACCACTAAGGCACATTGATAATACATCAAATGCAACAGTACTTAAATATCTATTGAAATGTTGGAGGACATTCTTCCTTACTTAACCATCAGAAAATTGCTTAAACTATGGCAAGAAATTAATTTTCTTCATTTATTTTCCTGTTTCTCTAATTCTACATTTGCGGATCACATCCTAAAAACATGTATAATATTTATTGACATGAGTAGTGCCAGTGAATTCCAAAGAATGCTATAGAAAAGTATTCAAAATATAATTGCATTTATCCAAATAGTAAGTCTGAAAGCGGTAAAAGTAAAAGGTTTATGCTTCAAAGTAATAACCTGACAAACACAACATACCAATAGAAAGAATAACTCTACCACTGCAGAAGTAAAAATACAGTAAACTACAAGCTATATCACTCAAAATCAGACTAATCAGGATTCCACAAAAAAAATGCAGTAACTTGCAGAAAGCACTGGCTAGAGTTGAAAAAGGGGTTAAACAGAAGTTTTCCATACAAACTGCACATAAAGACAGAAGGTGTAATGTTCAGAAGACTATTCATCCATACACACACCAACTGGTATCACCATAAACTCAGTTTTGTTTTAAATATAGTAAGTTCATAAGTCATGCCATAAAACACCTATCAGAAACCCTGACGCCAGCAGGTTTCCAATACAACTGCACACTAAATAGTTCCCTTGGTTACAACATTCCATCACTACTATAAAATAATGTTTGGCATCGTCATTAGCAAGCTCATTACAACTCTGTACCTAGCACTAACAATCACCACTGAGTAGGACTATGGCAACCTCACACCATCCCAATTCAGGTAAATGTATAACCTTCCTAACAGACAGGCTGATAAAAGCATGGTGTTCCCACAGACAGAATAAAGTCACTCAGCTGGGAGAGTGATAAAGGTTGATTTGTGTGGATACTCCCTGGGTTATTTCTTCAGAACTTGCCATTTAAACTTTAGCCTGGCAAGGCAATACCACAGCATTATCATAACAGACATTACCAGCAGCAAAGTAGAATCTGGTCACCAACAGCTTTTATACCTCGAAATTTCTGTCGAAGTTCTGTTGGTGATTGTCAAAACAGAGATCTTCACACACTACTCTGCCAACGTGAAAGGGTTTCAAAGAAGAAATGTTCTTTTATGCATCCTCTTTATTCTCCAAGTGGAAATAAACTTCAGTAGACTGCATATAATAAAATTCTTCAGTCAGCTACTGCCCATACTACTACTACTACTACATACAATACTGTAAAAACACAGAGCCACTAACTAAATGGAAGGATTTCCTTTTGGAAGGAGGGCAAACTTGGAAAGAGGTGTTGCTTTCCATTACTCAGAAATCAAGGCTTGTGGGGAGGAGAAGGTGAAAAGTGAGGGTGAGAGCGGAATTCAGAAGCATCATTTAAAAAAACCCCAAACCTTAGAAGTGTCTAAATATTAATGCTATTCAACCTCCTAGTACAGGAGTTTTTATTTCTTTAGTGATCAAAAAATCTATCAGTGAAAAACACCCACTATTTTGAAAAAACCATTTAGAGGTGTGATCCGTGAAGTATGCAGAGGAAAAGTACACACACCTCCCCCCCCACCATCTCTAATGGATCGGGCATAGTAGGTTTCTAGCCTGCTGGAATTTCTGATGAGTATGAGAGCCTGGTAACGATGCTGTAAAGATAAAACAAGAGCAAATGAAGGACAGTGCCTTGTAATGCAAAACCTACAGTGCCAAATGACTGACCTCTTTTTGCTCACTCACACATCAGTAGTTTTTTGCTTGAGGGTGATAGGGAGCACTGTGTCTAAGTGCATGGATGCATCCAAACAGCCAAATAAAATATATTTTGCACTTCTCAGCTTATGAAGAAGGCTGATAGACAATACAGAAAGAAAGAATAATTTTTTAAAATCCCACGTTTTGGTAAGTGCTTTGAAGCTAATGTCACAGATCCAAAACAGGAAACAAGGAACAGAGAAAGCTCCCATCGCATTATTTTCATGACAGCACTAAATACATTATACTGGGGACACACTTGCAGTTCAAAGTGTTTGGGTTTTTCTTTAAAGCCAAACACACAAATGGACAAATGCTACACAGATCAAATATTTCCTCTGCCTTAAAGTACCTAGCACCATCTTCACACCCTTGTAAAGCTTGCAAATTTACTGATAAGGACATTCCTGTGTTTCCCAACATAAGTAGAGCTGAAAGGATGTATTTATTTACTCTGCATTTCTTTCTTGTCATCTAGTTAATGGAGCACTGATTACCAAGCTGAAGATGCACAGGGAGATGGAGGAGTGCATGCACCTTTCTGGATTGCTCCCTGAAAATCACCTATTCAACAAGTATGCTACTTAAAGGATGTTTACAGGAAGAGGAGACAGCCATGGAAGGGAAGCAGAACAAGAATACCACTACTGGCAGCTTCTGCAATGAGCCACCACCTACCAAAGAAAGGATTCAAGTGGAACAAAGGAAAAAAATAACACTGGAGCCAGCAGTCACAGGTATGCTCAGCTGCTGCTCCCTGCATCCCTCCTCAATGCATTCTCCCTCTCCATTTTTGAGACCCATCAACCAGGGATGAACTAAAGGACTAAAAGAGAGCAGCAACTGCTGAAGAAGAAAGCCCAGCTCCCACTGCTCCTCTTCCCATCTATTTCTAACTACTGGGAAACATAAGAGGGCCAAGATGTTATTGTAAATTTCACTTCTGGGGCAGATAATATTGACCTGTATAATTATAGAGTCTAACAGGGAAGGCGCTAGTGCATGATGATTTCCCTACTACCAAAATTTACTTCATCAGAAACTCCATCAGGGGAAATGAATGTTGTTCATGGAGCACAGATCTCCTGCCATTTAAACACTCATGCTTCTTACTGGCAAGGTGGCAGGAGGGGAGAGCACTTTTTTTTCGTAACAGTTCCCTACCCAAAGCCTTTAACTATGGCAAGGTCTGCTGTATTCTTGCTCAGTCATGACAAGCCCTGCCTCACAAACAGCTTGTCTTGCTCCCCTCTACTCACAGCTCTGTCCAAACACCGAAGATACAATCACAAGGGCATCGCATCCTAAACGTTGTGCATGGAGCCACACAGAACACACACACGGCAAATCTGACTGACCAGCCGTGCTCTCTGCTGCCACTTGGCAAGCGTTAGCCATCAAAGGCCCTGGCAGACTCAGACTCCTCGATGGATTCAACTCTCAAAGGCTATTTTTACACTCCAGGGATAAAGCACCCGCTAAAAATTACAGCTTCAGTTCCAGAGCCACTGATAGTTATCCTCTGGCACAGGTTACTGTGAGCACTACATTACTTGAGCCAAGCACATGTGGAATTCTGAAACTGTGCCATATTAGGTATATTACCTCTCAAATAAACTCAGGAAAATTATACCTCAAATGTGCTGCCAGCTGTTACTGACCCAGACTAGAAATATTTTCCACAGTTAAAGATAAACATGGTAGCTTCTCCTCCAATGTGCTTTTGGCAGCCCTGGCTACAATGGGGCAGAAGCTTCAGATCTGCTGTTGCCCGCCACATTTGAGACAGCCCTAAAAGAATATGCCCATCTAAAGAGCTTAAAAATTTTAAGATACTACTGTCACCAGAGCTTGAAGAATGTGCTTCTGAGTCACAGCTTGCTAGAAGTCCAAATCCTAACATAACACCCCAGCAGTTCCCCCAGCCTGCCCCCGCACTCCCCAAGCAGGGAGCAGGCCAGTCACTCCACAAGGCAGACAGGGAGGTCAGCAGGTGACTGTGACCCTGGTTAGAGGGATAAGGAGCGGTCACAGCGCACCAATTGCTTCACAACTGTCAGGTCACACTGTGGGCGAGCTCCGTGCAGGAGTCTGGAAGAACATGATGCTGCGAGCGATACATACTCAGTCAGCAAGTTCAACAGACAATCCAACAGATTCGGTTTTTGTCTTCTTCAGATGTTACAGCCTGGCTTACTGTTATTTCAATGGCACAGTTTGCAAAATAATCTTTTAGTATTAAGCTGCAGGTACTGATTCTTCTGGAAGAAGAGATTTTATCTTGCTGTTTAAGGCTATGGTTCAAGGAGTGTTTGTTTACTGCCATTTATCTCATAGGGTATTCAAATAGCTTAGCAAATCCAATATTAAAGCCTCACATACAAACCTCTGTTATTACTTAACCTCAGGTTCGCAAAAAACCCCACCACTTTGCTCTTACTTCTTTTCTAAAGCCTCTGCCTGAAACCTCAGGCAGTGAAAATTTCAAAGTACTTCCTCTAAGTAGGACATGAACTGCACCAAATTTTCTTGTGATGAATGAAAAACAAAGTTAAAAGACATTTCAAAAAGAGCATCAGACACTTGTTCCTTCTATTAGCATAAACATAGATCAAATGTGCTAACTTGGAAAATACAGACACAGTGTGAAACAAGGAAGAAGTCTCTGGAGAGAATTCACCTTAATTCTTTTAACTGCCTTAATGCATACATAATTTACGGGCACAGCACAGCATAGCTGTTCTCTTGAAATTTAAAACTTTTTTTGCAGGATTTTTTACTACTAGCCACTGAGTTACTGTCTTGACATTCTCTTCCATAAATTTCTTGTCAAGAAATGTCTGGACTGCAGACAATGTAACTAATAAATTGGTGAAAGATTTAAACCAGGATCTGGACTGTACATCTTTAAAAATCCTAAAATGAAGTTACAAGCCCATAAGCTACACATTCTCAGCTGTCTCCTTCCTTAAATATGTGATTTTTCTTATTCCTTGGGAGGGAATGATTGTGCCAAAGCTTTCAAGAATGACTCCTCTCCATCTTTTTTGCTTTAGCATTGACAGATCCCAGAGCTCTGATGGGCCTCCATCCTATTGTACATTTACATTTTCTGAAAGTCAGACCCCTGGAGTGCCTGAGTTAAGATTTTAATAGTGATTCCAAGACATTTTTTTTCTTTTTAATTCAACTTGAGACAGATTCTTTGCCTGCATTTACTAAGTACTTTAGATAAAGAGGACTTTTAAACTACTACATTAGTAAATGGAAATGGCTGCCATCATAGGTCCTATGTAGGTCAGAGTCTTTTCCTCTCCCACCTGCAAAAGCAAGAATCAAAACAAACACAGCTCCCTTTCAGAAACAGCTGACACAGCGAATCACTAATCAGAGAAAGCTGACAGGTTGTCCTTTCACAGCTCAGGTTCCTTTACGAAGAAAAACTTTACAGTAGACACTATCAACATATATCCCTGAGCAAAGTTTCACTGCAGTCTGCCCTGAGGCCAGCTTATCAAATGAAAAGTAAACATACTGCTGTCAGGCAACTTTATAATTCCAAAGCAACCCCAGTGACCCCAGGACTGTTCTGCCCAGGCCTTTATGAAGGTGGCTTTCACTGTCATCAAGAGAGCCGACCATAACACTGCCAGGCGTAACTTTAGTTCTGTGACGGGCTCCAGAAACAGGACTGAGGGAACTTACAGCATCTAAATGTTGGGACAGAGAAAAACCTCACTACATCAAAATGACTATGATGGTCAAGAAGTGAGGATGCATGCTGCACGTGGAATAGGCCAAACAGTTAAGGAGTCTTAATTACAGAGGTTTTATCCTCTTCCTTTCAATAACTAGAAATGGTTCAAGTGAAGCATATCCTCTGATCTCCCATTTCTGGTACCAGATTTACAGCCAGATAAATGGTAGCTAAAACGTTTCTTTTGTTCAGCATGAAAAGGCTACATGCTGGTGTTTCCAGCCACTTATAGAATGGATTGACTCATCCATTCTCCTACAGAAATACTACACTTTGCAAGCACTCCCACGTGCAAAGATGTATAGAAATACCATATATATCGTTTTTGTGTATCTGTATCTCTGCTACACTCAGTGTGTAGGTGACATGAATGCAGAGGTGGAGAAGAGAAGGCATCTTTAGAAGACATTTCAAACACATACTGAGCTTTTGAGAGGAAGGCACTGTAGAAAGACAGGGCTAAATTTACCACAGATAGAACCCAGCTCTTTCTCCCCCTTCTCAAAAATCAACAAGAACAGCTTCAGACTGTTAGATCTGGATGAAAGGTAAAGTCAGCAGAAAGAATAAGAACAGCATGAGGTATGCTTCTGCAATTATTTAATCGCTAAAAAAAATAGAAAAAAAATATAAGAAAATGTCAGCTGGCCTCTCTTGATAAACTTCCTCTCCATTCCAACCCCCAATTTTAAATTTTCTTTTTACCAGTATTTTCTTCAGCGCCTTTCTTTTTTGCACAGACACACAAGTCTGAAAACCAGGTGGGATATTTGATTGTGAGGGAATTTTTACAGGAAAATTCTGTGCAATGGGATTCAAAGAGCATGGTTCATTCACCAAGACTCTGGACACAGGAACTGTTAACCACGAGGTGAACAAGGATGTAAATTCACAGCACATTGCATTCTCTGTGCTAACAATCCTTCAAAGCATCCTTACATCAGCTTTACAATAGTTTATTTGGGAGTAACAATTCTTTACCATAAAACTACTGTTTCAGAGCAAAATTTATAGCACATGAAACAACAGGAATGGTGCATTCAGCTTTTGCTACCTGAAACCCTGAAAAAGGCTGCCAGATTGGCTGGAAGCAGCCCTAGAATAGGTACCCCCTCAATACAGCAGGGGCACAGGAGGGTTTTCAATGCACATACATTCCCATTTCCATCTGAATGGGCCAGTTGCCCATTATTTACAGAAAGTATGACAAGATTTTTGGGTTGTTTTTTTATTGAAAATTTACATCATAAGACCCACACTTGGATTATTTCTGTCTATGCGCTTTCAAATTCATGGATAAGCACAAAATTGCTGCTCTGTTCTAGGAGCACCTGCTGGCAATGACAACCTAAAATACACAGTTTCATAAGACACACATGGTGCGTATATAAAAAACTGCACTACACAATTCCAGAGAGAGAAAATTTCCCAATTCCTATTCCATTATAAAATAGGTATTGCACAGCCTACATCTGTTGATCATGCATTTCCTCTTTAAAGAAGTATACATAAATTAAGGTTTATCTGATTTAGATGCTAGATGAATTTTTCATCCAAATGTACTGGCTACCTATGTAAAACACAAAATTTGGTGTATTTAATCCACAAATACCACTCACATCACTTATATGTTGCCAGGTGCTACTACCATGAAAGATTAAGAAAAAGGTGAAAAGTACCTTCTTCCAAGATATCAAGGCTCTGCCTGTCAGAAGTGCGCTCCCTCTCATTTTCCTTTTCATAGTCATATTCATAGCTTTCTTCTTCGTTTACTGACATTGCTGCAGTTATCCCAGACAGACACGAAATGATGCCTTAGTCTCACAGGCGATGGGAAGTCATTCCCTCGTAGGCTGTATCTTTGGGGAGAGCAAAGCAAGGTCTCCACAAAGCAGGATACCATCTTTCCTCACTCACATGCTCAGCCAAGGAACTCCAGAGCAACTGAGTATTTGTCCTTCGTGCAACAGCTTTGTATTGTACAGATGGGGTGGAGGAGGGAAGAGACCATCTGTCTAATAATTACTAGAAGGTTTATGTTGCTCCTCAGACCAGCTCTGACAGTAGCCAGATTTTGCTCAAAAGCCCCCAACGTATTTCAGAGAAAGCTACTGGGCTGAAAGCCCCTCC